>NC_040896.2:18108876-18771376 GCF_900634795.4 Betta splendens
ACTGGTTTATGTGCACATCCTTTTACAAACCAGAATCAAATGTCTCCAAAGATCCTGCAGGTAGCTTCGATTTTTGCTGTCAGCTCACCAGACGTACGGGATTTATTCCTGAAATGGAAAATAAAACTCACATGAAGGTTTTTTTTTTTTATAGTGAAGGGAGTTTAGGATGATTCACTCTGGTTAAACCTCATGCCACTTGAGACAAAGTCATACTGAGAGCTACGCTCCTGAAAGGTACAGTGTGGAGACGCAGTCAGAACAAAAGAGTGGAAACAAAAGATGCGTAACGATCGGCAGAACATTGACGTGGAGGTAAATTGTTTATAGAGCCAAAGGAGAATAAGCTGTTATATAGTTGTGTATTTATTTTTATATATGTTGACTGGAGTATCCTTGGCAAGTCACTGAACCCTTCATTGCCTTGTGTGTGTGTGTGTGTGTGTTCCTCACTTAAATCGCTTTGGATAAAAGCATTAGACAAACAGCTAAATGCAAATGTGACACTCTATAAAGGAACGTCAGTCTCAGGACAGTGAGTTAAAGCTATATGTGTCGCCTGAACATAAACTGAATGATATTTAGCCAGTGTGTTCAAAGACAAAACGGGCTTGTTTCATTTTGTTTGTCAGTTGTACCATAAATGTAGCTTCAGCTGTGATGTTTCATTATACCCGCTAAAATTCAGCTGTGCACCATGGAAAGCTACAAATTATCTCAGCGCGCTTGAAAATCATTCCCTGTTGAGGAGAAGTCATTTCAAGTGCTGTCAACATATGGCTCACTCGTCCTTTGTTGAGTTACCTGCAATTACCTTGTTTAGAGGACCTCCATTTTCAACTGATGTCTAATTTCACAGTTGCTTGTTTAAATTTCTCATGCACTCACTTTGGATTGCTTTTCTTTTTATACTTCATGTAATTGACGATAGAGAATTACTTGGTGCGACCCCGGTGTGCATGAGTGTGTTTGTTATATGAAAACACGTAGAAATGAAGGTGAAAGCAGGAAAATGCAGAGTGGGAGTGTTTCCCACTCTGCCTGAAATTTCTCTATTGTACAAAAAAGTAAGAGCACGACTCTTACACACATGAACAATAGTGGACACGCATGGAGAGGCATGAAGCCTTGGAGGAACTGTTTGACTTGTGTATAGCACTGGCCAATTAAACCCCCCGTCTCTGGGACTGTGATTTATTAGCCAGTTAAACAACTTGACAGTAGAACATTACATTCATAAATAAAACGCTGAGATTCTATTAAAAATTATCGATCTAAAAAAAAAATATAGTAAACTTCAACGAGTACTTTCAAGTTGCAGCCTGCTGGAGGCCTCGCAGGGAAAAAGGGACAAGGAAGTAGAAATGCAAAGTGGACGTGTCCGTGTTTACAGCAACAATGGATCAGTGTCTTTAACAGCTGGAGCAGCCAGACATTGGAACCTGGTGGAGGCTTTGAGCTTGTTCACATTTAACTCCCTGTGCATCCAGTAAACATGACTACGATCTAAATACTGTGCATTGTGTTGTACAGAGACCAGGGTGAGTGGGTTCAACTGATCCACGCAGCAGATGAAACTCAAATGTTTTCATTATTACATTTGCAGTCCAGCTGACCTGGCAAAATAATTCCTAATACATCTCTGATTTTATTTCCTTTGCTATTGTCTGTAAAGAGTCAGTTGAAAAGAAAATGACTAGTATGAGAACGATTATGAGAACAATCTAAACTAATACTGAATACTGATGATACAGCCATACTAACTATGGCTGCCACACAGAATAGTGGGCGATTTCTGGCCTTCATTCTAAGTGGCTAATTAACCTCACTGCGGCGTAACCTCCTGTTATTGGAAGCCATGGAGCAGTGGAACTACAAGGCCAAGAAGGATGGAACTCACTGTTTTAATGCTCGCCCTCCTCAGGTCATTATTGCGTTTGTTGTAAACACATCAGCTGGGTCACAGACGTCTGTATGTTACAATGAGGTGACACAAAGGGCAGTGTTAGCTCGGAAACAGCTGACTGCTTTGCTGCCGGGACCGCAGCAACAAAATGCAATGCAGCTCTGGATCTATTTTACCCTAATGCTCCTGTGTGGCCCTCTTTAAGACTCACTGGCAGGTATTTATGTGGAGATGAGGTTCCGTCTTTGGCAGGGCGGCCTTTAAAAAGTAGAGTAGAGAGTTACTGGATGAAAACATGAACCGAAAAGAAAAACCAAAAGAGAAGGAAAATGATGGGTCAGGGCTTGTTTGACTCACACACAGAAACATCTGCTCCAGTTCTGCAGATGCTGAAAGTTGAAAATGCTGAGATCAGCGTTGAAGCTCCTGTAGCTCCTGTATGGAGCGCCTGTGCCCGGACTGAGTAAGAAAGCACATTTCCCCGACTAAGAGAAATGTTTGGACTCAACTTCTCCACGTTCACTTTGTTGTCACTCGTTTTCTTGTTTTACTCATTTTTAGTGAGAAGAAAAATATTTGGCATGTCCTATGGACATTTTCTAAACGCTGTTTAGAGAACACAAGGTTGCAGTTGTGTGAGCTCTTGGCAAATGACTGCTGCGCCTAATTTTTACTCCTAGCAGTCAGTAGCAGTCCTGCTGCTGCTTTTACTCCCACTCTCTCTATTTTTCTTTCCAGTCACTGAACCGTAAAACAAAAACACAAGACACCGTGTTAGTGGGTGCGTATTCTTTCAAGTACTATTACAGTTACTAATCATCCTCATTATCATCCCTGGAGATTGTAATCAACTGTCAGTGTGTCCCAAACGTACCTAATTAGCCAGAGTCGGGTGCCAAATATCAGTAAAGTTGTTATTATGAGGATGGCAGGAAATAAAAAAGCGAAAAGGTAGAAGACTGTGCAAATGGTGTGGGAGAAACTCTAGCCAGGATCTACATGCATCTTCTCTCCAAAGATAATATAATATAAAAACGCGAATTATACGTCATGTGATTCCAAATTTCACTCTAGTGTCACATACTACTTGCATCATATATTTGGATGTTGGACTGGGATGTAGGAGAGCCATGATTGAATCCAGTCTGACGCCAGTGAGAAACAGTTTGTTTGTTACATGTGTCTATGTGAGCAGTGATAATAAAGGTGCATTCCTCCTATTATCACACACTCATTATTAGGTGTCTGATGCGGCCTGTTCTTCTTACTCACTCACACATATCTTGCACTTGTTTCCTTCTCAACATGCCTTCCTTATATTAATGTTTTTTCCATCTGACATACCAGAGGAATGAACTCATCCTAGTATCGAGTCACACGCAGTAAAGTGAACACCACGCGGTGCTAGGCTTTAAATAGCCTCGGCTCTCGTACAGGTCGTGAGAATGTGTCGCTATGTGTCGTTCATGCCTCTGCTCTTGTTGCTGCATTGTGTGAGATCTTCACGGGCTCTTGAATGAACTTAGCTGCTTTCTTCGTGCTGGACTTCTGCTTCCCCAGATGTTGCTCTCTCTTTGTTTCCTTAGCAACATCTACGCGCATAAAGAAATTAACAGCATTAGACACCTGTTTGTTTTTTCCCGGCTTATCTCGCCAGTCTGTGTGTGAAAAACTAATTAGAGCATTTCAAATGAAAAGGCTGCATTCATTACAAAAATAATAATACACTGTCTGAGATATTTGCAGATTCAACTGCCCAGAGGAATCTACTCTGTTCACAACCTGGAAATCCCATTATGACCTTCATGTAGAGGACAGATTTTTAATTAAACTGTTTATTTGCAGTTTTTAATAGTTTATTATTTATTAATAACTGAGCTTATACGCATAATGATCAAACCACATTTATTTTATTATTGTTCCGTGTTTCTAGCGTCATACACAGTGTCGTGAAACAAACTATCCAGCTGCATTGGGCTCAGCTGACTCTGACTCACGTCAGCGCCGTGGATCTTTACAGCCAGCGTTTTATCGGTGGCTGATGTTGTTCTAAGGGCAGCGCCAGCCGGAGCCCTGGAGCTCGTCACAGGCGGCAGCGCGTGGACGGCTCTGCAGAGTCGACAGGCCGCAAAAGACCCACTGGAGGCTCCACAGTGGCTCATCAGCCATATCTGTCGGGTTTATTGCACAGCTGATAAGTTATTGTGAGCTGTTGCTGGCAAGCGTTGATCTACAATGCGGCAACAGTTACGCAAGAACCAGTTCTTGTCCAAGGCTTCACCCCGAATCAGTTTTCTTGCGTGTTGTGACGCAGTAACAGTGCTGGTCTCAGCGCAGCACAACAGCATGGACGGATGGTTTGTATTTACCCTTGGTCTCAATGTCACTCATCAGCCTCATGCCTTTCCACAACCGCACAGCCCTCTCCTCCGCCGCCCCATAACTCCACCACCACCACCCTCAGTTGGTGTGTTTGAGCTTCTCAGCAGGGGGCTTTGCAGTTCCAGAGACATGTGAGAGTGTGTGTGTGTGTGTGTGTGTGTGTGTGTGTGTGTGTGTGTGTGTGTGTGTGTGTGTGTGTGTGTGTGTGTGTGTGTGTGTGTGTGTGTGTGCGTGCGTGCACAGCCATGTGCAGCCTTTCAGCTTCTCTCTGGATGTGCTAATGTGATAATTGAGTATTCCAAGTTGCGCCTCTAACTGTGTCACTGTGCACACGCAAACATACACACACAAACATCACACAGCTCGTTGCTCTCAGAATAGCTTCCTCACTTCTTGATGACATTCTTCAGCTGTGTTGCACAGTTAGTGATAACACAACAAGAGATGAATTTCTTTTTTGTCACGTTTTGCTTTTACTTCTTTTTGCATCTTAAGAAAAGTGAAAGTATGAAAACACAATTACTGTAAATGTACTTAACAAATGCATTTTTAATTGTTATTACATTTTTGTATTGTTGAATTGAAATATTAAAGTTAGAAAACACATGTGAATAGCTGCTTACAGAGATTGGACATGGCACATAATGTCTCCTCTTTCCTCCATTTTCCATCATTGCAGAGTAATAAAATGGAAAGATGTCTCCAAGATTCCTTTACAGGAGCCACCAGCGCAACCAGGGACCGGTGAAAGGCAGCCAGAGACCAGAACCCGTCCCCTGCCCAGCGAGCGAGGAGCAGTGAACTGAAGAGTCGATGTCTTTGGAAGACAGCAGGTCATAGCTGCGCTCTGAGGCTCCAGGCAAACACATCACAGACATACCAGAAAGGCACTCTGGCTTTAAATATTGATCACTTCTCACACATTCACACACAGACGCACACACACACACACACACACACACACACACACACACACACACACACACACACACACACACACACACACACGCATGACATGCCAGAGAAATCAATGAACAGAGAAATTTTCACTGGCTGTAAACCAAGCAACCCTCGTAGTATTTGTGTTTCAGAGTTTTTGTCTGAGCCCGAGTGCATATGCATTTTTCTGCAAAACAAGAGGAGATGGATGAAAAGTTGAATTCAGAAAGTTTGGGCAGGATTTTTTAACAAACCATTGCTTGGGGGAAAGCAACATGGCGAGGAGGAGAGAAGGCGTTGACGAGGCGTTGTCGGAAGGAGAAGAGGGGAGGGGATTAGGGCTGGCGGTCCGCTGTCGAACCAGCATCGATACAACGGCAGCATTTGCCTAATCCCCTGGTAATGGGAGCTTAGCAGCCTCCTCGGACACACAAACACTCCCACTGCCTCCTCCTCTGCTCTGCTCCTCTCGTCTCCTTCCCTGCCCTCTTCCCTCCTCATTTACATAACATTAGAAACATTAAGGCGGCTCCAACAAGGCCCCATTATGTGCGTGTTGGTTTTGGGTCCCAGTGCGTCGGCCCCGAGGCTTTAGAGAGAAGAGGAGCAGAATGAGTCAGGACATCACAGAGGCTTGTCCACTGTTTTGTCTAGTGGAGATGGTTTGTGTGCTTCTAAAGGACTCGCTGAAAAGATGGAGCGAGAGCGAGAGCGGGAGAGAAAGCGACGCGGAGAACGTGATAAAGAGTTTTCTGAGAGGGCAGAGTTACTGATCTAATTGCAGATGTGCATCCAGCTGAAGAGTCAGCTGCTGCTGGCTGAAAATACGCAGCCCTCAGTCCAGAGAAGTGCTGCTTGTTTTGCTGATAATTAATTTGGCCGACATTAAAGGCTGCGTGGCGGTGGTGTTTTAGCAACAGTTCCTGGCGCCGAGTTCACACATCAAGGTGAAAGAAGAGAAAACAAAATTTCACCTAACAAGCCAGCGCTGACCCAGTCTCCACACAGACGCACCGCCATTACCACGGAACAATTAGGTTTCCTGTTCAAGGCGCCGATAAAGATGGCAGAATGTGCAAAAGAGTGACAAAAAAATAGAACATGAAAATGTATAGTTAAAAATTATAAACCCTGCTATTGACTATTAAATACGTGCAGAAATACTAAAAATGAACCCTTTACATTGTCATCGATCAAACGTGTTGATTACAGTCTCTCAGGGTTATAAGGATGAAGGAACGCACACTTATTCATACTACACACATTTTAAATTATGGATTATCATAAGATAAATACTTTCGCTTCGTAATGCTGTTTTGAGTAAAACATAAATCTTCCTCCTAAATGTTAAGAATCTGGAGATGATTTTAATCACTGGTGAAATTTTGAATTAACTCAAAAATGTTAGTAACGAAACTATTAGCTGGTGTCTAAGATTTAACAAACCCCAGTGTCCCAGTAAATACTGACAGGCGTTTTAGCACCGAACTCACATACATTTGCAAAGTGACAGACGCGGGCTCCAATTAATCATCAAACTGCACCTAAATGCATCCATGAAGCAGCGGAGAAAATAGCAGCAGCGCTCATGTTCCCCAGCTTTTTATAACTTTCCCGTTTTCCTCGCTTTTATTTAGTCGTCTAAAGCGGAGTTTTTCTGCTGGCTTCAAAGCCCCGAGCAGAGCTCAGTTGGGGGCCTTCAAAGCCCCTGTCTGTCGGCAGGTTTAGGCACAGAGAAAGCTCCTTGTTCTTTAAGGATTTGGCTCACAAATAACGCCCAGCCAGGGCCAAGGCAGCCAGCGTGCACCCTGACAGGACGGGAGATAGGCATTTTAGGGCTGTTTTTGGGGGCTCTTCCTGCATCCACGCGAGTGAGTACCTTCCCTCTCTGCCTTTGCTTCGCTCGGTGCCTGTTGTCTGTGCTGCAAATGCTGTTTGCCTGAAATAATTCACCTTGTAATTACTGCAGTGGGTGTAATTGTAAATGTTGAAAAATACAACTAAATTGTATTTATTTTATATATGTATTTATTTTATTGTATTATAATGTCAAATTAACACATGTGCTGTTTCAGAATTATCCTAAATTATGAGTATAAAAGCTAAAAGCTAAAAATGAATGAGCTGTGCTTTGCAGTTCAGTGTCATGGGCCAGTATGTTACTTCAGCCTGTCTGGTTTCATACAGACATTGTGTTTTAAAGCCAGTGTGGTTGGGGTTTTACCTAAATAATGCACCAGACTAACAAACATTAACACTAACTACCCCGGACCTGGAGTTTTCTTTTTTTTTTCTCATTCACCGCTGTTACGTCTACTCAAGTTAGAGCAAACCTGTTGTTTGCTGCACCATGAGCAAACAGCCGCCTATTATAAGTAGGGGTGGAGACAAAACCTCACCTAATGCATCATCCCCAGGTTTACATTTACTTCAAGCATCTATTGACTATTATTGTCTCAAATTAAAATGAAATGATCCTTCTATTTTTAAATCCTGAATCAGTCCCATTGGAGGTTTGTAGTGAAGTGTGAAGTTTACAGTTTCAGTTCACCCTCAGTGACGTATGTGTGGATGCTGATTCATGTGATTAACAGCTACCAGAGGAAATAGAACTTTTTGCTTTTTTTTGGAAACTTTTTCTTCGATTTTAATATTTCTAACAGATTCTTATTAAACATAAGATACCTATTATTAGAGTCAGAATGAGGGTAAACTACAGCATGTGGTGCTAAACGGAAGCCTGTCTGTCTCTGCCTCATTCATGGGTCGTGTGGACACCTACTTTTGTGTTCTGCTGTGTTTTTTTTGTCAGCTTCTCTGTTTTTTTCTTCTTTCACTTCTTTGACACTGCACCTGTTCTCAAGTTCTTCACAGGCTTCAGATCACAGGATTTACAGACACTACAGCTTTTCCTGACGCTGCTCCTATTGTTGGACACTGTAGATAAGGGCGTCAGCTAAATGCCCAAATTGTAATTGTAAATTGTAGGTCTGCCCACATGTTAGGGCACCAGTCACAGCACCCTTAAGAAAAAGCAGTGCTGAGACGCTGATGGGACGAGATTGAAAGAGGCAGCCATTATAATCAGTCATTCAGCCCTTTGGAGGAGACATTCAATGTTTGTGGTTTGTTCTAAATTTAAAGGGGACCTCTGTGACCTGCTGGCTTTCACATGAGCCTAAACCACTTCGCCCCCCCTTTGCTTTTTCTTCCTTCAATCCCTCGTTCGCTCAAAGTCTCTGCTTTTCTCTCTCTCTCTCCCAGCTCTCCTTGTCTTTCTTGTCTCTGAGCGATGCTCAGTCTTCTTAAAAGACACAAGGAAAATCTGAAATTTCAAAGTTATTGTGCAGTTTTTAATTCACGACCTGTGAGCGAATCATCAGTGGATAGCAGCCATTATCAATATTTATATTTGTTTATTTAGCAGTATTGTAATCATTCTTTGATTTAACATCACTCCTAGTGGTCACTGAACTATTGATTAGGGTTCCAGCCGTTGTGATGCATTAATTGGTTGATATCTTTTTTATTTTTCAACTGTGGGTCCAAGTGTGAGAAGCTTTCATTTATTTGTGTTTTCATTTTTTTGTTTGTTCATTTGTTTTGTGTCTTCTTTTATCTTTACTGCATTGCGTTGACTTAAATACTTAAATACAGAGTTCACCTTTTCAAATCTGAATGCGGACAAGACGTGTGAGGAGCATTGTGTCAGTGCTAATCTATCAATATAGCCTGAAACCTCATTCCAGGGTTTTATTTGTCAGGATGATAAAATACGTATAAAGAGGAGGAGCCGTTATCCTTTCACAGAAATTTGATGTACACTATTTAAAAAAACCCTGTGTAATTCAGGTAACAGAAGAAACTACATGTTCTGCGTATGGGTTGATTATTGCTCTGTCACAGTGGAGTGGGCCCTAACTTTCCCAGCATGCTTTGAGAGTAGGAGAGGAAGAGAATACGGACCAGCAGCCACACTCAGTAGCAATTTAGTCTCTCCCTTCTCAGGCCAACATGGGGGATCATGTAAACTCCACACAGAAAATAAGTAAATGAACTAAGCAGTGGGCTGCTCCGCGTCTCTGGTATTATTGCCTGTCACATCCCGTCTCTCTTTTCCACCTTCCCTTTCACCTCCATTTATTTGTCTCCTTCCCCTGCACAGTTGGGGAATATTGCCTGTGTATGTGTCATTTCTCCAGCAAACTGTGCTCCTCTGCTTTTCCACTTTGCTAATCAGATTTCTCCTGGCAAGTTGTTAGCTGTAGCAGGCGAGGCGGGGAGGGGGCGCCGCGGTGGGGAAAACAAATAGAGGCAGAGGGTGCCGACGAGGAGGCGCGCGAGAAATAATGAGAGACGGGAGAGGAAGTGAGGCAATGAGTGCAGTAATTAGTTAAGTTTCGCCTCAGTTTATAACGCGTGCCCACACCTGAGTCTCTCTCCCCACCTTCATCTCCCCGCGTCGCCTCGCTCTCATCTCCTGTCTGCGTCTTCCTCTCCGCCTTTAAATAATGCAGCGCGAGAGGTGGTTGTTACACACTGAGGAGGTGTCAGCAGGCAGCCACGGAAGCGTCAGCGTCATGCAGCCAGATGACACGTACAGGCGACACCTGCACACACTTATGTCGTATTGATTCAACGTGGGGCTAAACTCTGTCACTCTCAGAAGTTAATTGGGGCAAATAACAGTAATGCTTATCATCATAAATCAAAAAAAAAAAAAAACTTGTGGACAGGTCAAAGGAATTTAAAGGTGTGGTACAAAACACAGGCCCACGCGTTTGGATTGTTACTGTTACTGTAAAAAATAGGTTTTGGCCAATAATGGCATTAATGCATTATAACAAAACCTGCCATACAAACAATTATGTGTTATATTTAATAAGAATGCATTTGAGCCTAATTATTAGATGGCCACTAAAGATCCGAAGAACTGACACTGAGTGAAACACCAGCAATTCATATCATTCAATTCATATAGTCATATTGTTATTGCCTGAACAATACTAACCTTTATGTGTGATGATGGGATGAGTCGTATAGTGAAGCAAAGCGCTTTTTCTTTTCTTTTGCTTAGTTAACAAAGACGCACTCAGAGTAATATGGTTGTTTCTCATTGCCTACAGGGTGCCTGGGATAAAAATGTTAACATCAGTCAAGATGTAATCAGAGTTTGATAAAATGCTAAAAATGCAAGCCGTTCCTGTTTGTTTTTGGTTGTTCTGGGTTGCTGCCAGTGCTTCTGGTATTATTCCTGGTGCCTGTAATGGAGAAACCGCACCGAGCTGTAATCCATGTTTAGCGAAGGCCTGTTGTCGCGCGGAGCAACCTCTGCATGTTTCTGAGCCTCCTTGGGCTCTTTTTGTTTTATTTTCACTTCCAGGAAAGATTTTTTTTGTTCGTGGCAAATATAAGCAGACACTTTTTTTTGTCTGCCTGTCAACATTGGATCTGTTGCTACTTCAGTAATCTCAATGTCACATTTGTGTTAGACAAATATCTAATAATAGCCGGTCGGCTGGATAGATGGCTCTTGCCAGGGTTTAGACGCAGGGAGCAGCTTCACGCTGTCACACTGTCAGGATCCCCTGAATGGGGAGCTGATGAAATGGTTGCCTGTAATACAATTTAGTCTTAATATAATAAACAAAAGAAAATATACTGTATTGACTTTGTATTACATTTTTGCACGCCTATTATGCACATTCTTTGTGTGCATAGTTAATTATGCTGTGACCTTGAAATAACACAATGAAGAATATTTAGAAAAGCCAAGTCAGCAAAATATAATTACATTCACCCCCAGAGCTTTAAGAGTTTGTAAAAGGGCAACGCTGTGTGTCTGTGATTACGTTTGGACAATGAATATAATGTTTCATCACTTATGTTAATTTTCATTTTGAGCACACAATGCAATAATGTTTTCTGAGTTTAATTTGTGAATGTCTCCGTGTTCATTGTGCTCAGAGGTTTTAAATGTATGGAGCACCTAACAAATCAGGGCAGTAATGTGGTGGAGTCGATCTTTATAATATTAATACTAAGGGGATATTTCCCATATGATTTGAAAGGAGAATATCACCCACACGACTTTGTACCCGCAGCCGAGGCGAGGCTGCTTTTATGCATAATTTATATTTCCATATCGTCACGGTGATCATGAGCGCTGAATATTTGCTCTCACAGCGGGGAAGCCGCTGTGGTGGGTGGTGGTGGTGGCGGCATGTGTACAGCTATGTGTGCGCGATGGGCTGCAGGCAGGATGCAGGAGCGGGGGGGGGGCAAGGTGTCAGGAGGGAAAGAAAACGCCCTGAAACGAGGAGGAAGAGGCAAAAAGATGGCTCCTTGCTCGCCTTAATTGTCCTCAGCATCAGCGCGGCCCCGCTCACTTGTGTTTGCACAGTGGAGGTGGTGAGGTCTCGAAGGGGCTCGTCTTTGCACATAAACGTCCAGCTGGATGCTACATACTGTTATTATATCTTATTTTGGGAAAAAGTTATGTAATCTTAATGGTGAAGCGTTTACATTTATTTTTAAATTTTCAGTATATTCAGATGTTCACACACGTCACGCCTTGTTACATTACATTCAGTGCCTGACCTCGTTCTTTCAATTTGGACCCGCAGCAGTTCAAATTAAAGGCTTCATTTGGGGGCACAGGTGCATTTAGATGGAGGCAGCAGCCTGGAGTTCAGACACTTCAGTGCAAACGTTTGCTGTGAAAACAGATGGAGAAAACTTCTCATTGTTTTTTTACTCTTGTCCGTTCCCCTCCTCTCTCCATCCTGGGTGAACTTGAATCGATCCAGTTGCTCCTCTTCAGAGCTGTTGAGTAGCTTCCCTCCACACACACACACACACACACACACACACACACACACACACACACACACACACACACACACACACACACACACACACACACATCTCTTGATATTCCCCTCTCCCAGTGGACAAGATGGACCAGAATTAATTAGCCCCGCCCGTTATGGACACACACATATTGCACATACACAAAACAGACAGAAACACACACCACGGAACACACACATTCATCTTTCTGTGTGTTTGTGTCCATGCGTATGTGCGCACACTGTTTATGTACCGCGCAGAAGTGTGAAGTTGCTCATACTTAGTATTCCCTCGGCGTTTGTGTGTCTGTGTGTTTGTGCATGTGTGCATGTCCATGTGTGAAGGCGAGAATTCAGAATGGTATTGATTAAACTCAGCAGGGGGCGAGTGTGTGAGCACTGCAGATAGCTCACTCACCTGCCACTCCGCAGACACACAAACCGCACACACAAACATCAAACTGTCCGCTGGCTTCATTAGAAAGAGGCTGCCTGGCTTTCAATATGATGAGGAAAATAAATCAAGGAATTCTAATTCAGCTTTAAGGCCTGGAATATATCACATTTGTGTTAAAATGTGCTTGCTTTTCTTTGTGCTAAACATGGTTTTACCATTCAGGAAAAAATGATGGAGGAAATGTTTGGTGTTAGCTTTAGCATTAATGACTGTCATTGTCTAATAGTTACATATGCACAAGCTGTTAAAATGGAGGTTTTTAAACCATTATTGTCAGAAAAGCGAAGGATTCCCTCCAACAGGTGACAGGTTGTGCTTTATCAGCCTCGTGAAGCGCTTCACGTGGCGGCTGAGACCTAACCTGTACTTTTAGTCACTGAACACCATTATTGGATTTATTGCGAGCAGACGGGCCGTCCGTTCGTCTCGCTCCGCGCTGTGACTGCGCCGTGCCAAGGCTCGGCTCAGGCTCAGTGGAGGTGCCTTACATCGCCAGGTTAGAGAAACACTAGGTGATGCGTTCCCTCATTACACGTGAACACCAACCAGACGCCTGTGACCGCGGATCATCTGTTTCAGGCTGTTTCATCCTCTCGTTCTGTGCATGCATCAGTTCTGCTGTGAATGTGTAGAAAGCTAATACTCCAGTATTAGAAATTCTGCCATTGACTATTATTAACATATCCAGTAAGTCTCGTGTTTAGACCCAATCATCACTGCTGTATACATGAATACTAATGCTGCTCTCCATGTGTGCGTCTTTCTTGTCTTCCTCTGTGTCTCTCTGTACCCACATGTTTGCCTCCTTCACTTTCTTACTCCTCTCAAGCACTATTCGTCCTCAGGGTGTGTGCTCTTGCTGTAAATTCCTTCTGTTGGGGAGCCTTTGCATTGACGCTGCCACTGATTCATTGCGAGGGACTGTTTTGTTTTTCGGGCTGCTCCAGCTCCTCTCCCCCACCCCCTCATCCCGTATGTATAGTTTCGCATGGCAAGTGTCAAGGTGAGACGCGAGCGGCGGAGGAGGTGGAAGGTTGCAAAGTGTTCTTGCGGATTCTGTTCACGCCCAGTTAAGTAAAAGAGGAAATGCCCTAAATTCATATTAATATGTCTGTCGTATCTCCACACAAGGCTTTGCATACAGAATGCAGCGGCGCGGCAGACAGTGGCTGTTGGCTTGTTAAGGTAAAGAGGCCTTCAATTTCTCGCATTTCCTGGAGAAATGCACTTTGGTGGTGATTATGTGATATTATCCCACTTACAATAATGGCGATGGTCATTTCGACACCGATTTCTGCATGTTTACAGAGATTCTGTTTGAGTTTCACATAGAAAATCGCCAAAGCGTGTTTCCAGAATTTTGACTCCGGCAGTCTAGAAATATCACATCGAAACATTCTGTAGCAATAATGGAAAGAGCTTTATGAGGAGGAACACATTGGTGTCCTTGTTCACGGCAGCTCTGTCTGTCCTCCGTCTGTCCGTCTTCCTCTCTTTCTTTATTCTTCTCCTTCTCCTCTCTTTCCCCTCTCTCTCATTTCCTCTTTCCACACTACTGGGTTTTAATCATTGCTGTAATTGGCAACTCCCTGCTGTGCATGTGCACATAGACACACAACACACATGCGCTCTGCCTAGCTGCTGCAAATCCCTCTGGCAAAGTGCTGCATATGTGTGCGTGCGTGTGTGTGTGTCTGTGTGTGTGCGTGTGTTGTGGGGGCAGGAGAGAGAGAGATATGGGGAGATAAGGATAATGAAAGAAGGAGAGTTTCAGAACTGCAGGCCAACTCACCAACTCAACAATCTGTCTGCTGTGAAGCACTGTGAGGAAGTGGAGCTGTGCAGCCAAATTGTAATTATCTGAGAGAAAAAAGGCCTGGTTCAAGAACAGTGTAACCAAAACATTGTGTTGGAATTACTGGAGAACCTGGTGCTGTTTAAACTTACATGGATAAAAAATTGGCCTTGTCATACTGAAAGGTTTTTTTTTTTTTAAATTAACATTAAGCCCCAATGAACACACATCTTGTGTTATAAAAGCTTATCAAAAATATTTGGCCTCGTGAAATGAAGCGATAGCGGCGTGTATTTACCAAGTATTTCAGAATCACCTCGTGGAGCATTAAAGGTTATTTGTGATACCTCCCACTTTCAGTGTGGAACAGGAAAACAAAGTGACGTCACGTCTTCATGGTGCAGCTACATTCTGCTCTGTCTCTTATAGAGTAAGTTCTTTATTCTCATCAGCAGCAACAGGTGTGGCTCATTGGACTTCGTAATGTGTTTGTTTTCCTCTCTACAACACGTCTGCTCTCTTTATTCGTTCTTCTGTTTTCTGAGAATGGAGCAAAGCGACACCATCACCTGTTTTGCCCTGTTAAACACAGTAAGTTGTGGGTCATTAACTAACTGTGTTAAGATAGAAACAGACCAAAGGAATCACTTACTTTATTGAAGTAGTAAAGCTATTGATTATCTATATGTAGCAGTAAATGACAATTTGATGCCATAAATTCTGACCAATCGTTGTACGACCCAGCACCTCCTGCCATTAAGTGCCCAAAAAACTACCAACATCATCTCACACTGATGAATTTTGCCTTTTTATGGCAGGAAGATGTAAAAATACAGTGCTTTGTAAACATAAAGCGCTTCATTATGAATAATTAATTCTTGGGTGTGAAAAAGACTAGAGCCTAATTTAACCCAATCAAAAATATAAAAATACGTCTGAAGCAGCAGCATTTGAAGCACTAATCATTTCTATGTGAGTTCTATTAAGGTGTAAAAGCCAACGAACCCTTTGTGGATTAATAAAGTTTTTTGTACTTTTAAAATTTAAAGTGCAGGAATCAAACGAACAACCTTCTGGTCATAAACACCTTCTCCAACAAACTTTATCTGCTGTAAACATCCATCTGTTTCAGCTTGAGACTGTTCTTGAAATGAAAAGTGATATGAAAGTAATTATAAACTGCAACAAAGCAAAGAAAATCATCTAAGTATTTACAATTTCCACAATTTGAGTCAATTCAGAATTACAGCACTGTAATTATTACTGTAATTGCTACATAAGCAGTGTATTTTTCTTATATATGCAGATTAATAGGATCATCGCTACAACATTTCATCCAGCAAAAGAAGGCAAATCATACAAATGGACAACCTCATACTGTATTGAGCTGGTTCGATACTGTAGAAGCATGAATTTGTAATTTTATTTGGTTCAAGACAAGAAAGTTTATGTTCATAATCCATCAGGTTCTCCAAGATGCCCCCACAGTGTAGTCTACACCAGTGGAATTGTAAAAATGTGCTCATGCCGGTTTGCTAATCCACACTGTTCAACAAGCACAGAAGTAAAACAACTGTGAAAAGTTTTCTGGCTAAAACCAGAGCAGGACAAATAGGTTTCAGAAAGTGTTGGTGCACAATGTGTTGGGGGTTATTGGACCAGCAGTTGCCAACAAAATCCAAAGCATGACAGAGCCAAAGCTAAAGAATCCCAGCTTTATGGTTATCATGGCACATTGGCCACAAAAGGAAAGTTTCTTACGTGTGTGTGTGTGTGTGTGTGTGTGTGTGTGTGTGTGTGTGTGTGTGTGTGTGTGTGTGTGTGTGTGTGTGTGTGCGTCTTTAATGTGGGTCACCCACCATGTCTAATGGCCCCTTGCTGCGTGCAGCGTCCTGAACTGAGTTGCTCCCCGCTGTCACACTCACACACAAACAACCACATGCACGCAGTGGGGGAGATTTTTGGGGTGTCCCTCACCCTAATACCCTCCACAATACAGCCCCGCTGCATCTGTTGCTCCTGTTCTCAAAGTTGAAAGTTGATCAGTGGAGCTCTAGCGTGTCTCAAAGGAGCAGTGATCTTTGTCTGTCTCTCTGTTCACCTTATGTTACTTTTAATTGCTTTACCTTTTTATACCTTTAATGGACTTGGATATGATTTTAAAGGTTAGTTGAGAGATAGTTCTGGCGTTGTCTAGGCTCAGTGATCTCCAGGCCTCCATGACTCCAGGCAGGTGAGCATCTATACACACACATCTAACACAACACTGTGACTCACATCTTGTATTCTTGCTTTAGGATCCTGGTCAAATAAAATGGCATGTTGTACTTTAGTTGTAGCAGCACTTGGCTGAAGACAGATTTAATGTCTGTGTCTAAATTCATTCTGGGTAAATATGTGTTGATTCCCAGTCGCCAGTGATGCCAGTGTTCTTGCTTTCTATCGAAGTACTAACTAGATTTGGTGGAAAAAAAAGGGATCAGCATTAAAATTCTAGCACTGTAATTTTATTTATAACATGGATTGTGGAATAGTGTGAGAAGAGGAGGAGGAGGAGGAGGAGGGGGATGGGTTGGGGAACAGAGTGAGAAAGGGAAGATAAAGAGGAGGCTGAACATTGGAAATTCAGATTCCTACAGTTTACTACCCAGCCCCTCTACACTGTGCTACAAAACACACACACACTCAGTAATCACACAAACAGGTCACACACGCGTATGCGATAAGTGCAGCAAATATCCAGCAGACACTTTGTGCAAACTCAAACCTTAAACCCCACGAAGCATCTGCGCTCATGGACACGCACTCACTGCGGCACAGGACGCACAAAAAAGTGCAGAAACACACTTATTCACACTCCAACACACGCGGGCTAAGTCTCAGGCACCGGGAAGGCAGCTACGTCAGTATATTTTCACACTGCGGTAGTGTCTCTTTGTCTGCCTGTTGGCCAGCCAGCTGTAAGATGGAGGGCGAGAAATATGCTTTTAGCGGACGGCTTTGTAAGACAGAAGACACGGCTTTGTCGCTTTTTGTCTCTCTACAGCATTGTTATGATTCCGGATTCTGTAATGCGATTATTTAAGTTTGCCGCTTTGTGTTTTCATTTCGCTGGGTCACGTCTAGTGTGTGCATTTGTGCGGAGGCTGTTTGTTTGTGTGTGTGTGTGTGTGTGTGTGTGTGTGTGTGTGTGTGTGTGTGTGTGTGTGTGTGTGTGTGTGTGTGTGTGTGTGTGTGTGTGTTTGAACGTCGAACAATACTTTGACTGCAATCACTGCTCAGCTACACTTCGTGTCGTGTGAGTAATAAAGACATGCAATGTGTTCATGTTTATTGTGTCCACTAAAGCCTGCTAGCAAATACCTGGTGTGTGCTGAAGTGTTCTGTGCTTTGGTGGGGGATGGTGACCTCCTGTCCACCTGTCCACAGTATCAGCTGTTGTTTGCGTTGCCACATGCACACACACGACCATAGTGCAGAGGTGATTAGTTCCATTCCCATTCTTTGAGATACAAGGAGTGGGGGCGCACACACACACACACACACACACACACACACACACACACACACACACACACACACACACACACACACACACACACACACACACACACACAATATATTGCATCCCTGTAGCTTTGGAGCGATTTTAATATTCATCTTCCATCAACAGTAACTCTTCATTGAACTGCTTGCCAAAACACACATTACCATAGCTGCTAGTTCATGTCAAGGTCTGGTCAAATTTTCATTTTAAAGCCATAGCTTCGCACCAGAAACCTTCATTATTTGGCCCACTCTGATAAACATACAGTGATGTGCCACTCTTATATGAGACGCAAAGGCATCGAGCCCCCCCCCCCCCCCCCCCCCCCCCTTTCGCAGCGGCTTCACGCCCGCATCTCCCACCCTGCTCAAATGCCGCAGTCGTTCCCGGTGCTGTTTACAGCGGCTCACAGCCTGAAGAGAGGAACATTTCAAGGGGAAAACATCGATATGTAACACATGGGCATAAAATAAAACCCCCAGAAACGCATGGCGAGGCGAAGAAAGACGGCGAGCCGTGGAAAATGATTCTGATGCATAGAAGGCCTCGGTGAGAGAAGGTTTTCCATTGTGTGATAAACACAAACACAGATGCATTTAGGCTTTGATTCCAGGTTGCTTTTCATTGCTCGCAGTGGGAGCCCTCCTAAAAAAACTACCCTCACACACTCATACACACACCATGGACCGGACTGATAGGATTAGAGACTGGTGCTGTAGTCAATCTCTCCCTCTTTCTCTTCCTCTCCTCTCTCTCACCCCCCCCCCCCCCCCCCCCCCCCTCTTGAGTTTGCCAAGCCTTGATTATTCACAAGGTTAGTTCCTGATTGCCTATAGCGGTAGCAGACACAGGTTCATTATCTTTCCACCTCTTCTGCTCTCTGTCTGTCTCCCTCTCTGTCCTTATTGCAGTGTGATTATACACAATGGTCAATTCAAAAGACCCGACTCGCATGAAAGCCAAAATTTACAAGCTCCTTGATGCTCCATGGAAATGTAGTATGGCTGGAATATTACATGTCGTATTATTTTTTGATTTTTCAAAAAATAAAATGACATTTAGACAAAGCACATATTGTCAATAGAGCTTTTAGTTGTTGGGCTGCATTTTCTGTGGTCTCCCCTTTTTTCCATTTAGGTGAATCGTATGTTTGATGTGATAATTAGAGAATTTGTTTGAAAATCAAGAGAATTATTAATCCGTGTATCCGTATAAAACACATCTTCCTATATTTTACGGTACATCACCAGTGGTGTGGGTTGGCACATCCTTAAGATGCTATTTAAGAAGTTGATGTCAGCTGTCAATTATATTAATAAAAAATCAGGGCAGGTTCTGCAGAATACTGATGACGCCGTATGTGCGAGTGCAGTGGGGAACATGAGCGCTGCTGCAGCAGGCTTCAAAGGTAGCCGTCAGCCAGCCTCTCGCTGTCACAGAGGAGCAGTCGCTATAAAACCTCCACCGTAGCAGCCACACCAACGCCGCGTGCAAGGGCTGATTTCACTTTACACCTGACCTTAAATGAGAAATCAATTGAGCTTGTTTGGTTTCACATTTCCTCGCGAGCGTACAGTATTTAGTGACCGATATTGTGACGGCAGGTGAAGCTTTATTTGTTCCTCATTCATTTTCAGGATGTGGACACAGTGTTAGTTTTTCTCTCTGTTGTTGGGACAATGTCCCCCATTCTGAAGAGGGTGTGAGTGTAGTGTTGACACATGTTAGTGCTGGCTGATTAGTCGACACATAAAGAAACACACAGCTCCTCCATCACTATTCAGCCATTTTGTCTCACTGTCTCTCACTCTGGTGGAGTGGATGTATGTATGTGTGTCTGAGTCTTTTGTTAAGGTAATGCTGAGGAGAGAAAAAGAACGAGGGAAAAGAGAGAAGACACCATGAAAATTACTCAGACCTCAGCCCCAGTGACCCAGACATGTGTTTTTCCCTTCATTTCAGAGGAAAGCTACTGCAATTCAAAAAATAAATACACATTTTTTTTTTTTATTTGAAAAGAATTGGAATAAAATGTTTTTAACGGCAACGTGTTAGCGGTGTATTGTGGAAGGTTATGATCAGTGGGTCTATTGTGACTTAAGTGGATTAACAGAGTGGTCAGTGAGACAGACAGCTGAAGTGGCAACCATATCCATTGTTTACAAGCCTGTGTCGCTTCTGTCGATTCACATTTTCATACGATTCTGATTTGTTTTGTGAGACTTGCTAAGAATAGCAGGGTGGAGTTTAAGCAAAATTGTTGAGTAATATTTGTGCATAAAAGCTTGAAGGGTCACATCAAACATATTTGCAGATGTTTTATACATTCACGGCTTGCACTATATTTTTTTTGCATATGGTTAAACTGGATTCTGTCTATATATTTTAATTTGGAGGCAGAACCCAGACTGGATGCTGCAAAATCAAGGTTTTCTGATCTCAGCTTTATATTCTTTTTATCATGCTAAATAAAAATGTTTATATATAAATATATAAATGTATAAAAGCAACAGTAGCTGTTTTGTGACTGTAACACTTTTAACAATATTGTCATTGTAAATAAAATATTTGCTGGCAAATCATGTCAATGTGTAGCACTACTGTAGTGTTGATCTTTACATTTTATAAAGGAATTTGCAGCTATATATAATGCTGTAAATAGTATCATTTTTACCATTTATAATATAATGATGATAACAACATAAACTAATGTCATGTACTAACTTGGCATTTTATTTGTGATTTCTTTCATCCGAAATAGAAAATGTTTCATGAAAATGAATATCAAATAAATATGACTTATTTATTTTAATACAATATTATTATAAAATATTTTTACATCATTGTTTATTTAGTGTATGTGTGTTTTTAGCTCACAGAGTAACTGTAAATGCATTATTGTTGTAACATGTGTTAGTTAGTTCTTACAAAATGTGTCTTGATTTTATTTTCTCAGGGATTGAGTAATTGTTGGAGACTATAGAAAGTAATGAAATGAATCAAATAAATAGATTTACCTGTTTGAAATGCATAGCTCCCCCTCTGGCTCCCAGGTGGCTTAACATCTGCGCACATCTTCACATCTACACACAAACTAAACTAAATAATGGGAACAAATCTTACAACATGTGCTGCCTTTTGTGCCTTTGGTGTTTTTTGCTCGTTCCTGAAAACCATCTTGTTCTTTTCGTAGGATTTCCCTGCAACGCGATCTGTTAGTTTCATCTCCATCATAGTTTATTTTTTTAAAATAGTCCAGAAAATCGTATTTATTTTATTCTCCATAGAAATATCCAATCCAGGTAAAAGCACAGGTCTGTGTTGTGGTTTGACTTGTTTTCTCCTGGGTCGTATCAGTTTAGCACCACTATTATCACTATTATTAAGCAGCAGAAAGCCACGTATTGACAGGAAAGGAGGCGACCAGATAATATATGCTTTAGGTTTTGATCAGACTTATCACAGAGATCAAAAAATCATTTCAAGTGCTGCTTCAAGTACATTTTATCTGTATAGATAATAAATACTCAGATCTTTAAGTTGTATCATCATGCTCTAGATTCCATATCTAAAGAGGTAATATACAGTACGCTGCACGTGTCTATGTATAGACTCCACCTCACCTAGAGCAGCCATAAATGAGGGGGGTTCTTTGGTGTTTAGTTCTGTGAATTATCGAGATAAAGGTATGATCACTTTAAGGCCTCTGAGTCTTTTTTTCCAGCATTTCAATAGACATACACAGCACAAGGTCGAGTGTGTGAGCTGCTGTTATTCAGCAGTTGTTCTGAAAGGAGTGAATGATGAGGAAGATAGTTGCATCACAAATGAAGCTAACGATAATGGAGAAGTCACCTATAAAGTCACCCAAAACAAATTATATTATAAGCAGGTGGAATCAGTTCAGATTTGCAGCACTGAAATAGCTAATGAGAAGCTAAATAGCAGTAACAACTACCCCGGAATGTGATGAATGTCATGCGCTTTTGTTTCTGCGACAGCATTGACTGCGTTGTTGAGAAAGATTAAAGCATTGAGGCTCTGAGACGACTGTGTAAAAAATTTAGCTTCACATTTAAGAGGAGTGCTGTCGACTCACCATTGGACCTATCACCTCTGCTGAGGTCTGTTGGCTTCGACTGAGGCCTGTGCCCTATGTTATTCATGTCCAGCCGTGTAAGTGCATAGGAAACGCGCTGTGATGTTATGTATGTGCACTGCAGCCCATTATACCGTGGTGTAGCATCAGCAGCACTCCCTCACTGTTGTCAATTTCTCACCTTTTTTTCTCTCGGTGTCACACATTCTCCTTGGCAGACGCGCACACACACACACACACACACACACACACACACACACACACACACACACACACACACACACACACACACACAAACAATGTCAGTCAGACCTATGGAGGATCAGTCATGCTAGAGGTCGTCTATGGGCCAACTTGACATTGTTATCTATAAGCTGCTTTGGAATGAAAGGAGAACTTTAAAGGACAATTCCAAATAGTTTGTTGAAGAAAGGGCTGTCTCGCTTCACATATAGCTCGGTGCGAGTGAGCCAGGCTCTCTACGTAAGGGGGAGGGTGTCAGTTCATTTCACTTCATTCTCCGTTCAGCCCACTCTAAATGTGAATAGCAACTGCAATTGATTTGCTAATGATAGCGCATTCACTGTTAAAATACGATGAATATAACAACCTTGTCCTTCTCAGCATTGGGATGTTTGGAGGGAAATTGCCTTCCTTAATTGATTAAAGTAAAGGTGAAATGAAGTCAGCCATGGAGATGTTGCTTTATGCCTCACAAATACAATTTGAGATATCTTTGCTAGACCTGTTTATGAGGTGATCACGTTTAGAATTCCTGACATATTGTGTGCATTTAAAAGCTTAATCACGACCTAATCAAGTACTTTGAAATGGAAACGCCTCATGGCTCACACTGCCAATAACAGTGTCCCTTTCTGAAATGCTGATATTTAAATACATATTTTAATACATTTGGGTTTATTATTATTTTATTTTAAAGGTAGGTTAAAGGATTATTTTATGCTGCATTTTTTAAAAAAAGAAATATTAATCTTAAACCTAGGTGTTCCTGAATTAAGTAAATAACTTACTTTGCTATTATTGTTCTTAGCTGCTGTTAAACTATAATTTTAACATGCTATGATTTACATTCTTTATTTTCTGTTTGTTTGTTGATTAAATAGCAGCTACAGCTTTTATTTTACTAATAAGTATTTGAAGTTTTCTATCTCATGTTATTTCAACAAATCATCATCATCATCAAATGCATATTTACCCAAAGCTGCTGAAAATGATCTTTCAGTTCATAATGATATGACAGTAATAATGACAGTCACTGGGCACTACTGTGTGTGTGACACAAATGACAAATAAATCCAGATGTGACTGGCTTTAATGAGCAGTTGTTCGTGATAATCCAGCTGATAAATGCCTTTTAGAGGCTTTAAACCCTTCTGCTGCAGTATCTCTCCATGTGGAGTTTAATTTGAACATGGCATCATGAGACGTAATGAAATATCAGGGAGCAGTGTGATAGCTCAGTTCACCAGGCTCATATTCACAGCGGCTCCATCTCTCACGCTGTGCACAGGTTTTGTGTTTATTAACAAAACGGTGTATACGTTGCAGAATTCAACTCGGATTAGCGAAGCCGCAGCGAACAGCCTGTGGCCTTCCTTGCTTTGTTTCTGCGAGTGTTGCTGAGGAGGTGTGATGAATACAGTGGGAGAAATCACAGGATGAATTTACAGGTATACATCAGCTGCACAGCGGCACTGTAAACGCAGACGGCTGGCGTTGGGTTGCAGCTGTTTCTGCTCCTCACATCCTCAACACGCGCTGGAAGGAGCCGATACGAGTGCTACCTCTCAGGCTGTGTAGGACAGATGCGGGAAGGAGGACTTTTACCATGGCAACCACTAATGCAGCATGGATGCAGGGACTCAGCCAGTGCTAGCCGAGTAATAAAACAGGATTCATGGTTGGCAGGTGAAATGTCAGCCGGGCTGTTGTTTTAAAAGCAGTGCGTTTGATGCCCACTGTGGCCAGCACTAAATCTCAATTGGCTCTGCTGTATTATGTCAACACCGCAGCATCCTTTGTTTTGAATTTCATCCAGCACTCAACATGGCTTCCTGTATTCTATTAAAGCACCACTTCACTTTTTATGTCACCTCTCCCAATATTGCAGCGTCTCCTTCCCATTGTTTCCTATATCGGCTTATTCTGGCCAATCCTCATAATCCCACTGTAGTCTGAGTCAAATATCTGATTCCTGCAGTGTCCTCTCACCTTCTTCTAGGATTTCCGTATCCTCCTCCTCTTCTTCACACGCTGGATTACAACTGGGCAAGTTTGAAAAGTGGCACCTAACAGGTTAGCAAGGATTTTAATTTAATAAGCTTTATAGTCTATCATTTTTTAAAGCCGCCTCACCTCTTTATATTCAGTGGTGAATAAGGTGATGTTTACATGATGCAATGTTTGCACTTTGTGTTGCAAAATAAGAATCCAGGGCACCACGCTGAATAAAACAGCAGCTCCACAAAGGGAAGGTGTTGCTTGGTGCTTTGTTGTAAAAGTACTTCACCAATATTTCTGTAGATTATTGAGACCACAGGCTATTTCACACAGGGATCTACTTATTTTTCCTGCAGTATATTTTCACAGTCAATATAATAACTTGAGAAATACATACAGCAGCTGTTTGCCCGCTGTATTGAAAGAAATAATATGTTTAGCTTGCACTCCTATGTGAAAAGGCCATAAGTCGCAGCCCTCTAGACAAGAGCGTTAGTCCAAAACAAACATTCCTTCAATGTGGCCCTCTGTGCAACGCTTCACTGACCTGCCGCTACCTCTGCTGTGTGGTGTGTGCGCGTGTGTCACTGTGTGTGTGGGGTATTTGTTTTGTCTGCCCCTATCTATAGCTCTGCCCTGCCCCTTTCTTTCACAGCTAGAGAAAGGAACCACACCCCTCAGGCCTCGGCCTAGTGCACGAGTGTGTGGCGTTTTACTCTCTTGGGATTTCGGAATTTCTGCAGCCTCTGTTCCTCAACAATAGCTATGCGGCACACGGCACGTGCTCAAATTGCACACGGAAGATGATCTAGAAGATGAATGTACAAAATAAATTATGGGTAAAAAGGTGTAAAATATTTTCCATTAGAACTCAAGTCAGAGTGTCTTCATCAATACAGAAGATATGTGCATCCTCACTGGAGGGTTTTAAATGCACACATAAAATGTACCTGCATGTAAATTAAGGAAAGTGGCACACACACACATAATAAAGCAGGCATTCACACAGACTGTACACTGCGCTGAGCTGACTCAAACCAATGGGAACAGAGCTGGAATGTGACCTGTGCTTCTCTTGTGAATACAAACCCTCCGGGAGACTGAAACTTTCCTGTTTTTATGTCTTTGTGTTGTTTGTGTTATCCCGGCTTCTGTGCTATCGCGGAGTCGTCCTGTGTTTACTGAGAGCAGAGGGCACATACACAGACACATACGTGCAGCTTCCCAACAATCATGCGTTAAGCTGGATAAATGCACAGCTCAGAATAATTGTTGGTTCTGTCAAGGTGTGTGTTTATGTGTGCGCTGCGAGCAAGTACTAATATATGCAGTTCTCTGCAGTTTGCTTATGTATTCTGGAATTTTAATTTGTAATCTCTGTCTCAAATAGACATGGATTTAGAAAACCCTGTGAATATATTATAGTTATTAGACCATTTCCTTAAAGGAATGATGAATGCTGAGGGCTTTACTTGTACTCGCCGAACTTGCTTATAGTAAACTGTTACCAGACAAAATGTTAGTGTTGAAGACTTGGAAGCCAAACCTAACATTACACACAAACATACATCCTGCAACACATTTTCTTAATGTTCTGAATCATATCTTTTATGTTCCAAATACAAAAAAATGCTTTTAGATTAAAATTGCATCTTGTTGCGTACAACATCCAATGCCTTCACTGTCTGTACCAAAATCATATTTATCATTCACTTGCAGGTGTAAATAAAATAGTGAACTCCTCCCGCTGCCATGATGGAAAATGAAACGGCCTCTCCAGCTAGAAAAACAAGTGGTGTGTGGGCTTCGTGAAGTGGCGCAGCACTGGGTCACTGGAGAGCCAAAGTGAGTTTGGGCACAGAGCTGTCTGTGTTATTTCAGCACAGCCTGTTGGATGAAGGGCTATTTTGCAGCCATTATGGATTAATCTTTGGCAGGGTATCTCCAGGATCAGGAAAAAATTGGATGTTTAACCTCACGTGTCCAATAGCCGAGAGGTCTCCTGTGCTAAACCGGGATAAAGCGGCTTGAATGTGACCCACATTGGGTTGAACCACCACTTTAGATGAAAATGCTTTATTCTGTGTGCTGTTACAGTGTGTACATCCTTCGACAGGTGAGTGTCACCAGGTGCCAGAAGAAAGAAGAATGTGTACCAAAAGACCTTAACAAGACTATGGTAGGACTTCAGGGGTGAATGTAAAACTACTCTTCCTTAAAGAAATGCAAACAAGTGATATTTTCATTTGTACTCAACATTTTGGTATTTTCAAGTAAATCTGACACAAGTAGTAATTGACAGGTTTAGAGTCAACTTGCCTAGTGTAGTTTTCACATATGTGGAGATACAAGCAAGTCTTTATAAAGCTCACAAATGTGATATAAGTAATATTTCTTGCGTTGGACAAAAATTAAACAGTTTGGCGTTGCCTGTCAGACAAAATGACCAAGTTACACTGAAAGCAGAGACGGTTTGCTTGATGCAGAATGTGTGCACAGATTACAGCTCAGTGGGAACTTTGCAGAGAGTTAATCAGATTTTTAACCTTGTGTATCTAATCCAGACCCAGTAGTCACAGGCAAATATTATGCCACTGTGGCTCAGACTAAAACTTTATTGTTTCTAGAACTCTGGTTTGTAAATTGAGTGAGTCAATCCCCCGCTCTGTGTATTTAAAGAGGACATGTTTCATTATTTATTCCCTGTGTCGTTGCTGTAAGAAAAGGCATTGTGTAACCGATAAAACATAAAGTTTTTGATTAATAATAAACCTATGACAGACATAGCTGTAGTTTAAAAGGCCTCTAAACAGTTCAGGGACGATGTTGGCATTTTGATTTATGGGTTAACACAGTTCCATCAAAAACAACTTGACGGGTGCAATATTATATATATATATATATATAACACTAGAAAAGAGAAATGTGCCCATTAAGCTTGTCTGATGTATGTGTTAGGCTTGCAAGCAGAAACTTGTGTCTACTTTACATATTCAACATAATGCCCAGCACAATGAACAGCAAATATTTTACAATGGCTTTGGAGATTAGGTTAGGTATGTTTGGTTTCTGACACACTGTAGAGGGGTAACCAAAAAAATATGTTTTAATGAGCTGATGCTACCAAGAAATACAAGCATGAACGTTGCATTGTCAGTTAAGGTTGAATTATTTAGAGAGAGAATTTTGTACTATGTTTAAAATGTATTTATTGTGTCCCCTAAATATTACAGCACTGCAGCTTTAAAGGTTTTAAAAAATTATCTAAATGTCTGCAGCCAAGAATGTTATTACATCCAGTGTTTTCGAAGTCACACACAGTGAGATGATTTGTTACCTGTTTGATTACATCAGAAGGGGTCCGTGAAATCACATGACTACAATGAGGCACATGATTTCACAAATCATGGTTGTATATTACACTGACTGACAGCACCAATTCTCACTGTGGTTTGAAAGAGATTCAAAATAAAATTAGTCACTCTCAGTTACTGTAAATTTCCATGGTGCAATGTAATGACACAGGGTGGATTCACTCCAGTTGACGTGATCATGTGCTTTGTATGTCTTGATGTTATTCCTCTGTGTCATACAAAGGGTCTGCTAAACAAACTATTTTACTCATATCTTGGAAAAAAAGGTTCATTAAGCAGAGATTTGGAGATGACAAGAGATTAAATATCATTTTTCCTATGATGTATTTGGCTGCAGACTAAAGACATAGTGAAGGTGAAGGTAAAACACAGATTAAGGGATTGGACACTGGCAAGAAGACTGTTAATGCATATGATAATTTACTAGGTGGTCTATCCACTGGCTTACTTAGATTTGAGTCAAACAGAAAGACATTTGAAAATTAACAGCTACAACTTTGTGATCTCAGAATAAAAGGGAGATCACACCACTCATTCAAAGGGCCCGAGCTCTGCCCGTACATCACTAATAGTTTTAATGAATGAATCAGCTTTCCAGAAAAATCATTAATCTGAATCGGCTATATTTTAGATAAATAATCCTTTTTAGTAATGCACATATTGTTTGATCAATTAAAGCTTTAATATAATTAATAAGGCTTACATTCAAACTTCAGAGGGTAGGAAGAATATTCTTTTATTTCCTTTATATAAATATAAATTAGTGATGATCAATAATAATCCTAAATCAGAGACACTTGCTGCGTCACCAATCTATCATAAGGTCTCCAAACCTACTGTGATCTGAATTTACGCAGGTGTTAATCTGACTATATAACAGAACTAGGATTTGTAAATAAAAAGAACCAGCTCCTGACTTGGGTTTTGTTTGTTAAGGTGTTTACAGTGTTTTTCTTTTAACCCAGCTTTTACATCAGCTAAATATTTGACCACCAAATAAATGTAAGGTAGATCCAACAAACCTGTGATTTGTCACTTGGAACTGACTTTGTATGACACTTTTTAAACCTGTACAGTTACTTCCTTGCACTTCTGGGGCAGGAGTGCTACTGATAATAACAGAGCTATGGCTGCTATTAAGACCCTCATTGTGTATATGTGGAGGTGGCATTTGTTGAAGTTAATGAAATCATCTTCTTTCACAGTCCAAGAGGTTTAACTAGGGGAAAGGAATCGGATTTCCCTTTACTAGTCTGCCGGAACTTCATTCAATTGTGTATTCATGCTCGTGCTGTAAACAGAGATGTTTGGCTTGCTCTACTTTATTTAATAAACAAAACCTCACCACCAACACATGAAGTCGTTGTGCTACATTGTATATTCATGTATATGTGCATCTAAATTGCGAGAATTAAAGATTTATCTCTAGTTAGATTCTATTTAACTGAAGCTCTCGGCAGGATATGTGGTCGCTGGAGGGGTGCTTCGGTCTATATAAAGGCGCCGCCATCTTACATTTAGCAGTCTCTGCTGTTCCGGCAAAGTAAGCGTAGCTAACTGCGGAGGAGTGGACGAGGGCTCCCCGCTGACTCTCGTCCTCACATTTTCCCGACTTTTTCCATTTTGAAGACTTTCTATTCTCTCGGATCCGAGTGGACGGATTTGCCGTGACAAGGGTAGGCTCCCACGTTCAGACTGTCGACTTTGCTCAGTTTCTGCCTCTTTCCTCGTCCGGTTCTCCCTGCGTGCCAGCAGGAATGGAGATGGCTGTTGTGTGCGGGCCGAGCAGGGATGCTGCTGCTGCAGCTGCTAGCGAGATATTTGGGATATGCCAGCCGCAGCACACGGGGAACTTAACAAATTCACCTGCGGTGCTCGTTGACCGCACGGTAGGACGGGCGGGTAATGGCTAATATAGACGCTAACTTCTTTTAACGAAACAATGGCCGAGCGCCGTTTCTCGGCTTCCACGTTATTCGGACACCTACGTCGAGGCTTGGGAGTTGACGCCGTGTTTCACTAGTTCTCGCCATGTTTAGTTGCTAACTTGGTTAACATCGGCCCCCTGCTGTTAACGCCACACATTCCCTTGTTGTGACTAATACTGCTCTCGTTCAGTTTCGCCTTTGGTTTGACTTATTTCAGCAGCTGGATTTATCCCGAAATACGGCAAAGTTGACTTTGACGCTCGACACCAGCTGTTTTACACGAAGTTTGGGGAAACGTGCATTGACGTTAACCAACTCCTCACTAGTGAAGTTTGTTTCTTTAGCCTCAACAATTCGACGAAGGTTGAGCGTAAACTTTGTAAAACTCAAAAAACCGGGGGGCCGTGAACTTTAATTGACGCGGCGGCGGCAGAATCCGGCCGAACGTGTGATGGGGGTTAATAGTTAACGTGCGTTTCAGCTGAAAGGCCCGCGAGTGTGTTTTCCAGTCGTCCTTTTAAACAAAGGCCGACAAATTCCTCGCCGCCGCCGCGACTCCGGAGGAGGACGAGGAGGGGCCACGGCGTGAAATCCGAGTCAGTGCTGCTGGATCAGGAAAGTCAGGGGTTGCCAGCAGCTGTGGAGGAGAGGGGGGGGGGTCTACGCCACTGCTGTCTGCTTGGGCTTCTGCGGGAGCGTGCGTTCGCCCCTCGCGCTGCGTTCAATGCGGGGTGTTTTCTTGAGCTAATGCTCCTTTTTACACGAGCAGGTGTTTGTTTTGGCCGCGGCGGAGGCACCGGCGGGTCATTACGGGGCAAAGTTAGCGGCGCGGTGGCTTCGCCGGGAGCTGATGGGTTCTGTTGCGACCTGGTCGGTATTAATATTTTTCAAGTAACTGTTTTTTGTTTAAAAAAAAAAAATACTGACTGGTGATTAAACTGCGCCTGGTGAACGCGCATATCTCACCGAGTGATGACAGTTTTTCTTTATTTACTGAAGCTTTCACAGACTTATTTTACAACGCGCACCGTTGTAGGATCAGCTGTTTTTGTTCACATTTGCCGGTCCAGTATCTGGGTATTTTATGCCGTGTGAACTCAGTGAATGATCCCTCGTTAAATTAAAACGATGGGGTGGTGGTAAATTCTTCTGATACTCATTCTGCTTCCCGTCGTCACTCAGAAATACCCCATCAGATTACACAATGGAACAAAACCCCGAAAACCTGTCATCCTGTCAGCACAAATTTTCTTCTAACAGTGCATTATTTTTGTGAAGACGGAAGCGTGGGTGTATGTTACACGTGAGACCTGAAGTGGTTGGTTTTCTGGTAATCTACTTGCCAGAGTTTTTGTGAACCTTGTCACACGCAGATTAAATCGTGATACCATTCTGTCGTGTTCGCATTTAGACGGAAGTTTTAATTCAAATGTGCTGATCCTTATTTAGATTTTCAAGGAAACAAATCATAACTTTGCTTAGTTCTTAGTTTAACCAATTAACGTCTTCAGATTGTCTGTGCTTTTATGTATTGAAATTTTATTTTGCCTGTATCGTAGCTGGTTAAATCCTAGTGTCAGTTTTAAATGGAATGATTATTACTGTGCAGCGTAAGGTCATTCTCGTGGTGAAATTGCTTGGAATCTGCCAGACGTGCCCGCTTCTACATGGGCTTCCATCATCTTGCGTTGGAGACACAAACTAAACACTGCAGCGGCTGCAGGCGTTGAGCTCATTGTATTGTTGGCAGCCAGCAGTGAGTGCTGCTGACCCTGCACATTACATGGCCAACACTGAAGCCTGTGGCAGATCCTGCCTCTCTGCTGGTGCTGATAATACAGCTGGTTGGGTCATTTACTTGCTTTGCTCCAGAGGAACAGGGGTATACAAGAGGGTTCAGATGGCTGAAGCTATTCTTGAAGTCCTCTGCTCATTTGTTATGTATTTTTGTCTTTAGTTTAAGGATAGAAATGTACTGTGAACAATTAATTTAATGAAAATAATGCCAGAATGTGCTGGGAAGAAAGATACAAGTCTGCAGGCCAAAATAAATGCAATTTAGGATAAGTGTTTTATACACTGATTTGTACTGGCAACATGATGTTGGCTTCCTAACAGAATTTAACTAAACTCAATTTGTTACGGTCTGGTTCAAACTGCGTACAGAACAGTTCCCCCAGTCAGAAACTGAATTGGTCAGGCTGTTCTTGTTATCTTCCAGGACTAATGACAAACATTTGATTTTTCTTCTACTCCCTTTGCTGCTTGGTTTATAATTAGGTAGAACGGATATGTCCACAAGTCATCACTGTAACAGTGCTTGTTTCCATAGTGTAATGTGTTTGAAAGTGCTAAGCAATAGAAAGGAAGGTACTCCACATGGCTGGCTGCTGTTTATAGATAACTGGTTAATCTCTGACATCTTAGACAGTAGGTGTCACTGTAATACTGTAAGAACCTATTGGTAACATGTTTTTGGGGAAGTCAATATTAAAGTGTCTTAGTTTATGTTGCTTAATGCCTATGGGGTGATCTCAAAGTCCTCTACATAGCAAAGGAAAAGCCGCATCTGGGATGTCCTCAAAAGTGTTAGATTAGTTTACGGTCCGGTTTTTCTATGTAAAAGATACAATTTTATTTTTTTTACATTTGTACTGCTATATTTTTGCTTCATCCTGATGTTTTTTGTTGCCTATTGGGTCCAGCTGCAGTTGCGTCCTTCTGTTTGTTTGACATGGTGTAAAACCCGGCTCTTCTACCAGTTATGGCATTTGGTCTTTATTCTGTGTTTCGTGCATTGAAATATTAATAAACTCTGCCTTCCTATATAAACCATAGTTTGCCCTACGGTGTTTAGATTGTTGTTGTCAGATAATGTGTTTTCTAGCCATTCAGTTCTGGGCTGATGCACTAATCAGTAAGCGTGGCCTGTGGCTTTGCTTAATTTTCTTGGGCTTGTCAACTTCTATTGTGTTTGTGTGGAAAGAAGCTAAGACACCTGCTTAATGGATCTATCGAAGCATAACTACATGCAACATCGTCCACTGCTCTTGTTCATCTTGGCTGCTTGTGCTTCCTTTCATTCCACAGGCTAATTCTGACTGTTGTCTGTCATTAGTCATCTGGTTTCAGTTATATGGCTTTAACCGGACCAGGCACAAGTCTACATATTGAATTTCACATCTGGCTTCAAAGGAACCTCTAGTTCAGTTTTTTTTTCTGTGCCCACACAGCCAGCCTGATATTGTGGAACCTTTACTGTAATAAGTCGTTTGTGTGTTAACATTAAGAGTCTGACTTTGGGCAAGGCTGTCATTTGGGCGTCTCAATTGGAGGGCAGACCCTGTTTGTTAGACCTTAAAATGCATCTGCTGAGTTTCCATAGCCAGATGTAGAGAACCACAGTTTCCACTAGTGTGAATGATAAATTGTTCCACTGTGCATTTTGATTTTATGTTTGATTTTTATGGGGCTTTGTACAGGACATATGGGTCCCATTAGGAGGAGGCTGGGTTATGTGAGGGCAGGACTGTAGCTGGGGAGGATAGCGTGTGAACAGTGAATTTGAGTTGGTGCGTTTGTGGTTAGAAGCAGCAGTCTTGGAGCCTGACTCAATATTGTTTTAATGACGCAGCCGTGTGAGGTGGGTGTGAGTGGAGGGAATGGGTTCAGAGCAGTCATTTAGGCTCAATTTACACACTTCTGTAGCTAGAAGCAAAGTGTAATGTATCTTGTAGGCACTAAAATACTAAACAGTCTTTGACTTAAGTTCGTCTCTAACAGATTTTTTTTAATACAACTGCAAAACAACAGGCTCCACCAGTTTGTCAACTTCATGCACTCTGCAGTCAACAATTTAGTAGCTTTTTGCCAAGCAGGTTTATCAGAGGACAGAACAGCATTGTGCTTTTGTTTTGATATGTGCAAAGAAAGTCGGCCTTGTCAGTGAAGATTATCACCCCAGTCAGCAGACACTTGAGCTTGGCCCAGAATGAAATGTTTCAAACCAATAGATGTCAACTGATTTAAGTGAGGAAGGGTGCACTGAGATTCAGAACAGCCATGTTCTGAAATAGTTGTTTGCTAATGTTACTTTCTCGGGTTGACTGGAGGATTGGCTAACTAGGCTTAGTCATATTCTGCTACACACAACAAATGTGTAGAAAATTGTTTAGAATCATCCCAAGTATCAATCTCAGCCATTTTTTGTTCATACAGCTGTTGTACATGCTACTTAGTGCAGCGATAGATGAAAACCAATCCTCCTTTAATTGGCACGATTACAGACGTTATAAATGTGGTTTATATTGATTGATCTAATGCTACATAATTATGCTTAAGGTTATGTTTTTTTAATCTTCACATGAACTATGAACATCAGTCACCTGTATCTTCTGTAGGGCACAACTTCATAGCAAATATATCGCTCAGATATTCCACACCATAAATTTTTACCTTTTATTCCTCCAGCATGTCCTAACTGGTGGATCATAATTGAAAAGCATCTGATCTACATTTTCTCCTACCTTAGATGTACTTTTGAAAGAACTGGATTAATTCAAGAGCTGAGCTGGAACCTTAGCTGGGAATGTTGTTATTTTTTCTGCATTCCCCGGTTTCCTTTTTTGTTGTCATAATATTTTGTGTGTATTAAATTATATATTAAATATTATGCCTCCTAAAGTTTCCTCTTTTCTGGATTGATCCCCTCACACTTGAGCCCTTTGCTGCCATTGCTAGTGTTTATTTTCCTGCAGAGTGTGGTATCAGCTTCAAAGCCAGGGCAGGAATGCATATGCCCTCCTCTCCACCCAGTGCTCCGCTTCCTGTCCCTCCACACCTAAATAGTTGCTAGCTGCTACACTTAATGGTGGCTTTGTGTGCGAGAAGCTGCTGTTTGCACGCCTGGTTTGAACAGAAGTGACTTCAAGAAAAGGATAATGCAGGATAGAAAATGAGCACCTAAAAGTTAGTTTTTGAATTATCACTTAATGTAAAACATTTTGTATTGTTTTACCTCCTGCTTTGCTCCTTATCTTTCAAAATATAGTGTTTGCTTCTCTGGACAGGAGGGACGATAACTAGGATGATGGTGGGGAAATATGGAAGTTGAGATCAAAGTCGCTGGACTCATTTTCTTTTTCATTTCCCTCCTGTTTCAGATCAGGAAGCTGTGTTGGCTGTAGTCTGAGAAAGGAACATGGCTTCCCAGGGTAAGTTTTTAGTTTCCTCATACTTAAGCTGTTGTTGTCTTTTTCCTCATATTCCCTCATACAGTGTTACTTGTGTTACTATTTATCTACTTACCACTTTTTAAACCTTTTTAGATTTATCTATTAGGAATTATGATCTAATTGACCTCTCTAAATGTCCTTTAAAAATAAAGCGTTAATAACACAAAACGCTTATGTTTTGGTTTGAGTCTGGCCTCACCTGACCAAATAAAAAGCTCCTAGCACAGACAGAGATATTCTGACTGTACTTGTAACACCCTGCCTGCATTATGAGGAATGCTATGCTGTGTTCTCTGGTCTGGTAGTCTTACCTGAAAACCTAATGCTAACATAGCAGAGGAAATATATGATATCAAGGAGATTTTCTTTTATTACTGCAGATGTCAAAGAGCTGCTATTTAAAATGTAGGACTGGGAGAACGTGGGGTGTTGGTTATTTTAGGAGTTGGCGGCTTTGACAGGTGTTTTGATGAGGCAATTTTAACTTCGCACAATTATGAATTTTGATGTACAGTTGTAAGGTAGTGGACTCTCACTTTGCCTAGTAGCTGAGCCCCACCCTCAGGCAAACAGGGCAAGACTGCAGCATAAACTGTAAAAATGTATTTTTATGTGCTAATAAAATACTTTTTGTTCTGTCCTTTTTATCAACTATTGTAACTTGGTTGACAATTTGCTTACTTTAACATTTGAAGTTATAGCTGATTACCTCATTTGTTACAGCTGATCTGATGGAGCTGGACATGGCCATGGAGCCAGACCGTAAGGCAGCAGTCAGTCATTGGCAGCAGCAGTCCTATCTGGATTCAGGCATCCATTCAGGGGCCACCACAACCGCTCCCTCCCTCAGTGGGAAAGGCAACCCAGAGGAAGATGATGTTGACAACCAAGTCATGTATGAATGGGAACAGGGCTTTAACCAGAACTTCTCCCAGGAACAAGTGCAAGGTACGTCCTAATTCTTTCTAATAATCATTGCTCTTTGACACACGGCCCAACTGGCGGTGCAGGTTTTTTTTTTTTATAAATCATGGTTCTTTCTCTTCTAGACATCGATGGTCAGTATGCCATGACACGTGCCCAGCGTGTGCGGGCAGCAATGTTCCCAGAGACTCTTGAGGATGGTATGCAGATCCCCTCTACACAGTATGATGCCGCTAACCCCACAAATGTCCAGAGGTTGGCGGAGCCTTCTCAAATGCTTAAACACGCCGTGGTCAACCTGATCAATTATCAAGATGATGCTGAGCTGGCGACCAGAGCCATTCCAGAACTCACCAAACTACTCAATGATGAGGACCAGGTAACTGATGGCGGAAACTGTGGCACATAATTCAAAAGTCTGTTTTCACTAGATCATTAACATTTGTGCTTGGTTTCTCCAGGTTGTGGTAAACAAAGCAGCGGTGATGGTCCACCAGCTTTCAAAGAAAGAAGCTTCCCGCCACGCCATCATGCGCTCCCCTCAAATGGTGTCCGCCATCGTCAGGACCATGCAGAACACAAATGATGTAGAGACGGCTCGCTGCACTGCTGGAACCCTGCATAACTTGTCCCATCACAGAGAGGGTCTGCTGGCCATCTTCAAGTCTGGAGGAATACCAGCTCTTGTTAAAATGCTTGGGTATGTGAAAGGGGTCTGAAAAGATGTTCTCTATCTTATTGTTAAATGGGTACTTTTCTTTTTCTCAGCAAAGGAAAAAGTGAGAGAATTGAGAATTGTAACATTTGTGGGTTCCCTCACCCTGGTGATCCGTAATTAACATGCCTTTGTCTGTTCTGTAGATCACCAGTGGACTCTGTTCTGTTTTATGCTATCACCACCCTACACAACCTCCTCCTGCACCAAGAAGGTGCCAAGATGGCTGTTCGCTTAGCTGGTGGCCTACAGAAGATGGTGGCTCTGCTCAACAAGACCAATGTCAAATTTCTGGCCATCACCACAGACTGTCTGCAGATATTGGCCTATGGAAACCAGGAGAGCAAGGTGAGGCGTACTAGACTATTTGATATAGGTAACTGTACTTCACATCAAACATCGGAATATTGATGTCTTTTCTGTTTGTTGTAGTTGATAATCCTGGCAAGTGGTGGCCCCCAGGCGCTGGTCAACATTATGAGAACTTACACCTATGAGAAGCTGCTGTGGACAACAAGCAGAGTTCTCAAAGTACTATCCGTGTGCTCCAGTAACAAGCCTGCTATTGTAGAAGCTGGTAGGTTCTTAAAAAAAAAAGTTTGTAGTATAACCATAAATCATTTTACGTCTCCTGATTTACATTTGAATATGTATTAGACAAATCATACATTATATTATTTAACTATGTTGTCCGGTACAGGAGGCATGCAGGCTCTTGGACTCCACCTGACAGACCCCAGCCAGAGACTGGTTCAGAACTGTCTCTGGACTCTCAGGAACTTATCGGATGCTGCCACCAAACAGGTGATAAGAACCATCCCTTGTGCCAAAAGTGTTTTAGCGTGTCTCCCCACAGTCACCAATCATGTTCTATTAACAGACAATGCTCAGCATCCTCATTGATGCTAGTGTGTTCATTTTGTATTCCTCAGGAGGGAATGGAAGGTCTTCTGGGAACTCTGGTCCAGCTACTTGGCAGTGATGACATTAATGTGGTGACCTGTGCTGCTGGCATTCTTTCTAACCTGACCTGTAACAACTACAAGAACAAAATGATGGTCTGCCAAGTGAGTACTCACTAAAATGGTTGAGTTACGCTAAAGGCTCAGAGCATTGTTCTTTTTTTAAAATTTTTATTTCAGTATAAAACTGATTCTAAAAGTGTGCCGTTTTCAACCTGACACTATAGGTTGGAGGTATTGAGGCACTGGTTCGCACAGTTCTTCGGGCTGGTGACAGAGAGGACATCACAGAGCCAGCCATTTGTGCCCTACGTCACCTCACATCTCGACACCAGGACGCTGAGATGGCACAGAATGCTGTCAGGTTGCACTACGGTCTCCCTGTGGTTGTCAAATTACTGCATCCACCATCACACTGGCCTCTTATTAAGGTGCGCGCATTCAAAGACTCAGCAGCAGCAGCTAGCCATATAAACAAATCTGCACACTCAGTAACCTATGTGACTGTTCGTTCAGCAGTTTCTGGTGCAAATTAGTTTATACTTGACTTGAAAAAAATGGGCCTAACCTGTTTTAAAAAGCACATTGGTGTCTGATTACCAACACGTTGACGCTAATCTCATTGAGTTTAGGGCTAAATCTGATCATTGAGAACTGCTTCTTATATATACGCCAAATTTTGTTAGTGGCATGTCTTCAACTAAGAGATTTATTCATGTAACTTAGATCAGGAACGAATATTCTGCCTAAACACAACCCCAACTCAAGTCTGCCAGAGGGAATGGGTTTTTCAAACAAAAATGACAAACCAGGATGAAATGTTGTGAATTTAAATCTGTGTTAAATCTTTTGTCTGATTTCATAACTATCAAAATGTGACACTTAATGGTTTTCTTCCTTCAGGCTACAGTTGGGCTGATCCGTAATCTGGCTTTGTGCCCTGCAAACCATGCTCCACTAAGAGAGCAGGGAGCCATCCCCCGGTTGGTCCAGCTGCTGGTCAGAGCACATCAAGACACACAAAGGCGTACCAGCATGGGAGGCACACAACAGCAGTTTGTGGTAAGAACGCACACGTTCACTTACAAACACCAGAACGGTGACCCAGCACTGATTGTGATTTCATAACTGATACTATAACTATAGTCCAGTTCCAACGGTTTATTTGAATAAACCCATAAGGTTCCCCACAGTTTTGACATTGCATTATTAATGCTGTTTTTAGGAGGGAGTTCGTATGGAGGAGATTGTGGAGGGATGCACAGGAGCGCTTCACATTCTGGCCAGAGATGTTCACAACAGAATAGTCATCAGAGGACTGAACACAATTCCACTGTTTGTACAGGTAAAATTCTTCAGCATTGTTTTGCATTAAAACTGCTGAACCTTGAGCTGTATAATTTCTTCTGTTGAGAGATGGCTTCTAGAGATTCTTTATTCTTCACGTCTTAAAGGGACTAGATCTGTCATGTTGAGGTAGTTGGAAGTAAATGTGGTTTTTCAAGGAAGGATCATTTTGTTGCACTACCTTGGTTTGTCCTCACTTTTGACGAGCTTTTACTGGTTCTATCTTAATGATGTTGTGTAACTGAACACTTGTTCTAAATTATCCTATTTGTTGTGTGCAGCTGTTGTATTCGCCCATTGAGAACATCCAGCGTGTAGCAGCAGGTGTGCTGTGTGAACTGGCCCAGGACAAGGAGGCTGCTGAGGCCATAGAGGCTGAGGGAGCCACTGCCCCTCTCACAGAGCTTCTGCACAGCCGCAATGAAGGAGTTGGTGTGTACATGAATAAATTTTCTTACATTTACATAATGTTTGATCATTATCTACATTTGTTTCTACAAATGTAAGTTTATTGGTGTCAGCAATGAAACAAGTGCTTTGTAACAGATCATGGCTATAGACTTGTCTGTTCTGAGCCATTTAACCAAAAAACCCTCTCTCTCCCCTCAGCAACATATGCTGCAGCAGTTTTGTTCCGTATGTCAGAGGATAAACCCCAAGACTACAAGAAACGCCTCTCTGTAGAGCTCACAAGCTCACTGTTCAGGACAGAACCAATGACCTGGAATGAGGTATGATGCACATCATTGGTTTTCCTATTTGTAAATTTCTGTAAACTAGATGTTGAAGTTGCTTTATTGCATAGATGTCTATGGTCCATGCTAATTTCTCTTCCATTACCCTGCAGACTGGAGATCTAGGTCTGGACATCGGCGCTCAGGGAGAGCCTCTGGGCTACAGACAGGATGGTAAGTCAACTAGCCCTGACTGGCAGCCTCCCAAGAGAAACACAGAAGGGGACAAAGATTCAGTCAGGAATTTCAGAGCAGTTGAGCTGAGATCTTGCCACTTGTGTCCTGCTGTCTTCCTTAAGCCCATTATTTCCCTCATGTGGTTAGCACGCCACTAAATATTGTCAGTGTCCAAGTACTGAGCCCCAACGGTCTATTGATGATTTAGCTGATACTGCTGATAGCATTCACTGGTAAAGGTCATAATATGCAAGGGTAATTATACTTTGTTTGAGGGTTGAGATTGGTTTATTCACAGATGGCAAATGGATGGCTCTGCTATTCTTATTTGTTACAGTTGACCATCTAAATATTAGCGCTGTGGCAGGATCTCGCCACTCTAATAGGCTGCGGGGCACATTGGCTGTTGATTTTAATCTGCAGTGCTCTCCGTTCCTCAAATTGGCTCAAAGCTATCCAAAAGAAAAGGAGTTGAAGTTGTTGGACGTATGAGACTTGCCACAAGAGGAATTAATTTCTGATGGTGGAACCAAATTAAATGGGGAGTTAAATTTAGCTGAACCTCTTGTGGCTCAGTTCAAAGACCCCAACAGCTGTAATTGTGACACAGTAGTGTTGGGAATGGAGAGTGCCGTGTTGCTGTGTAGTGTTGCGTTTGAATGATCATACTACTGTGTGGCAGCTTGGTTTGTTAACATGCTTCTAACAAGTGCTCTGCTTCCCCTGCCTCTCCTCCATCCACACCTCCATCTATCCCAGACCCAAGCTACCGTTCGTTCCACTCAGGGGGTTATGGAGGGGACACAATGGGCATGGAGCCCATGATGGACCATGATCTGGGTGGAGGCCACCACCCTGGCCAGGACTACCCCCCAGTAGAGGGGCTGCCTGACCTGGCACATGCCCAGGAACTGATAGAGGGTCTGCCACCAGGTGATTCAAACCAACTGGCCTGGTTCGATACTGACCTGTAAATACCAAGACCAACAATACACTACACTTTCTACTAGGTAAGAGCTTCACATTCCCTGTGCAATTAAAATAAATGATAGCCATTTCTTAAGCAAGATGTACAAAGAAGAAGCCCAGTAGGGACGTTCTCTGAATAAATTAAACATGTGGGGGGAGATGAGTAGACTTACTCACGAAGGCTGCTGCATGGTCTGACCGCACTTAATTGCAAAGCTGCGTGGTGTTTGATCTGTGTGTGGTCCTCACAGCACCTGGGTTGCCTGCTTCCTCAACTCTTTTTGTTCATTTGCAGCTGTATCATGTGATCTGGATGAACCTGCATCGTGATTCGCCCATATGGAGGAGGCGGGGTTTCAGAAAGTGCCTGAAGATGACTCAACAGCAAGCAGTTTCCTGTCTATGGAAATTCCATTGGGACAAATAGATAATAAGTGCGGTTCTGGTCTTTAAGCCCAACAAGGGGCTGACTTCAAATCCTGACGTGACACAGATTTGGTCTCAGTTGAGTTTTATTTTTTTTCCCAAAAACCTTATGTATTTTTAATTTTGATTGTTTTACTTTTTAAATTCTGTTTTCCTCAAGTCTGTAATGGTACAAACTAGCTTGCCTTTTTTTTCACTCTGAATTATTATACCCTTTATTTTGCAGTCCCTTGTATTTTAAGTCTTGTAGCATAGATTTTTTTCTTTTAAATTTTTTTTATTTTGATTTTTTTGTGGTAATGCTCCATCAAAGTAAAATCTGATACATTTTAAATGGTGTCCAAACACTAAAGTTAAACGGTTGAATTGTATTCTGATCAAGTGTAACATTGTGTAGCTTTTGTATAAAAAGACATTAATTGGAAATCATGGTCCAAATATCAAGTTATTTTCTTGCTTTAAAGATGGACACTAATGTGTCTCTGCTGTTCCAAAGGAGGTGTGGCTAACCTAAGCGGAGTGGTGTGGCAGTGGAAGAATGGGGTGGTGGAGAGCTCATATTGGTCTGCTGTTACAAAGAGGGGGGGGGTTATTGAGGAGCTGGTTGCTGTAGCCTGCTGTGTTCTGAAACAATAAAATGGACTGTCATTTCAACAAGGGGCTCTGTCTTATTTCACGAATAAAAGCTGTACAGTGAGACTAGATTTTTGTAGTTAAGACTTGTATAAGTAATAACAATTGACATTTGTGCAAATAAATTCCAAAGAGCACCACAACTGATTTGATCCTCAGACCAAGTACACTTGATTGGTGCCTTGAAGGCCAGGGATGCTTATTACAGTGAGCAGGTATTTCATACTGTATGTGCTTACAAAGGACCTGTCAGCATTTATGCAAATCATCTAATCTGATTGGTTTTAAACATCAAATGGGAGCTGTGTGGTGAGGCCAGAATGCCCACAGACCGATAATGAAATTGCAATTAGTCGGATCTGGTGAACCTTAGACGAGCGAACTGACTGGCATTCACTGCTACTGCTCAGTGAGGTTATTCGCACTTGATCGTGACATTTCGACCTGGCGTAATGTAATGAGAACCTGTCAAATGACCATGTGTGGCGTGTTCAGGACTGAAACATGACATACCAGTTTCAGCTATTTGTGTGGGGAAATCTGTTTAAAAAAATATCTGCAGATTCTGAAAAATATATATTGTACACGACTGCATTTAGCGTGATGCTGTGTGGTTAAACCCAGAGGCCAGAGCTGTGACAGTCTAAATTGACTCATGCTTTAATCCTCTGTAGGCTGATGGACACTGGATGGATGTTTTGATTGAGCTGTCAAATGATCTCGGTGACACAGCAATATTTATTACTGTCATTGATCCAATTTGCAAATTTGATGGGAGTCATGGAGATGATACCACACGGTCAGATTCAGTCATGTGTCAAAGTGTTTAGCGGCCTGTCCGGGCAGCAGAACGTTTTATTCATTAGAACCGTCAACACCCACATTTAACATAATTACATTCAGCCCAGGCTCTATTAACAAACTTTATTAAGAAGCATGTTAAGAATATTTTAGGCAAAACGTTTAAATAATCTCTAGCTTTAGAGCAATCAATAAGGAGTTACCTACACATCAATCTATCTATCACTATCAATCAAAATAGGTTCTGGCTGTAAAAAAGGTTTGGACCATGTTTATTTGAAGGGTGCACTAAAAATCATAAATGCTTGGATCCAGAGTTCTCCTGGAGAATTTCAGCAGCTAGTGAGACCACATCATCATGGCATCTGAAAAAGCAGAAACGTGTAGTTAATGTGCAATGGTAATTTACAAATCTCACTGTAACCTCAAGTAGTTTCATACCAGTAGAATGTAAAGGCAAAACCAAACATAATTTCAGTCTGCCCATCGTTAATTGTTTCTATGTACATAAATCTATAAATACTATTATGGTAAATAAATAATAAATATATAAGTACCAACAACCCCCCCCATCTCCCTCTTCTTACCCACTTCCACTCTTCCCAGGTGTCTTTGGGGGCACCCTGACAGCCAGGCCAGCAGACGCTCACCAACCCCCCATAGTTAATTAAACCCTACCTAATTAAGCTAATTAACACAATCCCCAGAGGCCCCAGAAATCCTTGAAAGTTGGTGGATTTGGAAAACACAAATTGGATCCATAAAACTTTTAGGGCAAACTTTAGCGTTTGGTTACTCATTAGATGTCCTCTCTATCATTTTTTTAAATTGGCACCTAGAAGCTGCATAGAGGACAGAGGAAATGAAATAATTGGTTTCAGATTACAGTGGCTGTTTACACTAACACTGCTTACACTAACACTGGGGAGGTCCCTGTGTGTTTTGAGCCAAAAAGCAGAGAACTCAGAGCTTTTCAATATAATTCTTTATGTGGATGGATTTTTCATAGTAAAACAGTTGACTGGTTCATTCAACAAGATTTAGGTTTTATTTCTTTCCAAACCAAACACATCTGGATCAACCCCGTTGGTCCAGGGTTTGCTTTTATGCATCTGGGCCAATTAATGAGAGTGGTGATGCAGACTTGCTCACCTCTAGGCTGCTGTTAGGGAGGAGACTGACTGCTGGTTGGACAGATTCATATGCCGTACGCTAGTGTTGGTGATTTGGTAAAAGCTATGATACACTGTGGCTGCCTCTGCTGTCAGAGCAGATATTCTTCATGGAATCAAGTTTGACTGAACACAGCCATAAAGGAAGGATTGGGTTTTGGGCCTCAAGGCTTTTCTCCAAGATGCAGGACTACGCCCCTCCCCTCCCCTCCCCTCCCTGCCCTCCCTCTACACTTGGTTGGGCCTGAGATTTTGAAAAGGCATTCCTCAGGTTGCCATGGTAAAGACTGAATGACATCATTTGGTTTAGGTCCTCAGCCCAAACCTCCCCTCTATTTCCAACCCTACCGCCATCTCGTCTCTCTGCCCCAACTCCTCTCATCCTCTCAATTAAAACCTGTCCTCACCCCCTTCCTCCCCCTTTCCATCCCTCCTCTCTCTCCTCATAACTCCTCTCATCTTTCACTCCTTCTCCTAAAACCTATGCACCCCTCCTCCCACTGCTAAACCAGTGGGAGTGTGCCAGTCTCAGCCACTTCAAAGTCTAGGGCTGATCTCTGCTTTCATCTGCCAGAGAGGGAGTAGAGAGAGGGGAGATGAGAGGAGAGGAAAAGTGGGAGAGGGGAAGCACAAGACGGAGAGAAAGAAACTGGTTGAAAAGAAAGAATGTGAGAAGAAAAAGAACAAAATTGAGAGAGAGGAAGAAAGAGGCAGAAACATGTATAGAAAGTGAATAAAAAGAGTAAAGGGGTGACCAGTGAGGAATGAGGGGGACGAAGCAGAGGCCTCTATAGCAGGACAACAAAACACTTTATTATTGATCTGACAGCGTGTGTGTTTGTGTGTGACTGATTTTGTACATTACATAAAAGGACGCTATTCCTGTGTACTCATTGTACGCGCCGTGTGTTTGTGTTTGTGTGGCAGTTTGCTGGTCCCATACATCAAAAGATCAAAGGCAGCCTGGTCACTACGGTGACAAAACCCTGGGCTCAAAGAGGGAACACAGTAATAGAAGGTAGCCAGATGCTAAGACACAGGTGCATGCACACACACAAACGCACTACAAACAACCACTGCCACTAAGTTGGTGCGCATAGTTGTATCATTAACCCCAGAAAGTCTGACCTATCAGACATAAGGACCAGAACTCCTTTACTGGGTGCAGAGAGGACATCTTAGTTTAAAAGAAGAAACTAAAATCTTCATGTTTAACATGCACTTTGCACAGAAATGTTCACTTTAAATGTGTGTGAAACACAAATTAAAAACTATAAAAATGTTGGCACACCTCGTTCTTCCTGACACTGACCACACTCACGTTAAGAGACTCACAAACCACGTCTTGTTATTTATAAATGTAGCTACTCTATCAAAGTGCTTGGGAGGCTTTTAAGATGACACTCAGACCGTCAGAACCTTGCAGCCTTTCAATTACCCACTAGTAAAGATCAGGTTTGACATCTATAATGCCCAGACATGTTCAGACATGCATAAAAATAATAGGATAAGAGAAATAGCTGGAGGAGACGTATCTAAATCCATTTATTACTGGTATCGTTTGAGTAGGGATTTTACCGGCGACGCACACCCACAAGATGCAGTGATGCAAAGATAGCACGCACGCACGCACGCACGCACGCACGCACGCACGCACGCACGCACGCACGCACGCACGCACGCACGCACGCACGCACACACGCACACACACACACACACACACACACACACACACACACACACACACACACACAGCTTGTGAGGGGCTGGACACTGGAGCAGTGGTTGAAAGGCCAGTTAAAGACCAAGGTTACAGCCATAGAAGATTGATCTAATTGACATTTTCACGACTTATCCGCAATAAAATAGCAGAAACACACACCTGTTGGACGTGGTTATATCCTGAAGTAGACTCACTAGCATCTCCCCTTCAGGACACTCGAACCCATCAGACTGGCCTGTGGTCTGCACCTGATGGAAGCAGGAGGAACAGGGTGAGTGAGGAAAACAGAAAGAACTGTCTCATCAGTTCTGGCAGTGGTCTGCTCCCAACAGAGGTGGTGTTATCAGTTGGTTTTAGTGAACAAATACTGAGCAAAGTGACCACGACTTGAAAGCAGCTCATGAGGGCTGTGCTGCAACTTGTAGTCTGGCAGTGAAATATAAACTAAACTAGGAAATGACCTGATGATGACCTCCATTTTTAAATTAAGCAGCCTGTGAAAATCCAAACCGAGCTTTGACCAGCAGGTGTGTTTAAACTACTTGGAATACACCAGGAAACAAGATGCAGTCTTCTTCTTGTTTAATAGAAATAGTTTATACAGTTTCCAAAGCAAATGCTTGCTGAGACAAAGCCAGTGAGTCAATGTTAGCTGAGCTATTATTAGTCACCACAGCATGACTTCACTTTACAGCTGTAAACACTTAACCAATACATAAAATATACTGTCTGTTTGGTTTTAACTAATACTAACAATGCAAACACAAAATACTAATTTGTTTCATCGTCTTCTCTTTGCACTAAAGAGGAGGAAGCTCAGCAATTATTTCACTAGTGATAAACTAAGGTTGAGACATTTATACATAAGAAGACAGTTTTCACATTCTTTGTTATCTTCAAAGATCCACTGGTGTGTGTTTTTATCACAATCATTTTGCACGTTACCAACTGCTGAGTGACATCACACTCATTTGTCAAGTAAAGCAATCAAAGAGCCAATGTGCCCAAGATCCAGATGAATCCCCCTCTGTAGATTAGACAGCTGGCTAAAGACCATTTTGCTTTCTGTCTTTAGTGAAATTCCCTCCCGCAGGATTTGTTTCTTCTCTTTTTCATCCCTGTTTTCAGTCTTGTACTGACACGTCTCACATCACAGTGTCTGCGCTCTCCACACGCACCTGGAACACCTGGACCACAGACAGCTGTGTGTGTGTGTGTGTGTGTGTGTGTGTGTGTGTGTGTGTGTGTGTGTGTGTGTGTGTGTGTGTGTGTGTGTGTGTTTAGGATGATCCTTAGGAAGCGGTTAAGGAAGGGGCAGTTACGACATTTAAACAACAGACAACTGTCTGATTTACTAATGACAGCGTAACCTGTGGACCAGGAGCGTGTGTTGGTGAATGTGCGTGTGTGTCTGAATGTTTGGTGAATGTAGTCTCTCTGATCTCTGGTGACATCATCACCTCTGTCTCTGTGGCGACACAGCATGGTTGTTGCTAGGAAACGGGGTTAGGAGGAGACAAAGATGCTCCCTTCCCTCGCTCACTTACCTTGCAAACAAACACACACTGTGCCATCTCCATCAGGGTGAGGGGACTTTTCCATGTGCCTGCCAACCAACCAACTACTGAACAAACATCCACACAGACAGTCATTTAGGATCCCTGCATTATCAAGATATGGAAATGCACCAAGACACGTGAAGGTGACACAATCTCTTGCAACATTAATTTGCAAGACCACAACTTGAAGTTAATTTCATTGCCCTCTGTATATATTTTGCCCTAATAACTATGTGTGTATTGTGTTTAATTAAAGAGCTTAATTGACTTGTTGAACTGGTGGTGCAGATTTGCTGGTTAAAAACTACCTGTATTTAGTCAAATATTTGGATGTAACTGGAAACACACTTTAATGTGTTGCTTTGAATTAAATGCCATGGGCTCGAGACAGGCATGGACTTTGTGTACGTGTTGTATTAGTGAGCCACACACTGAAGCTAATAAGTTATGTGTCGCTAGAGGCGGACTCCTGACTTAAACAACATTGTGGACTGACATATTAAACTTATTAAAAGACAAAAATGCTTTTTTCTCCAACAAATAATTCTGAAACACTCTCTACATTTAATTAGTCTTCTCTGTTAAGTCGTACATTGTTGTGACAGAAAAAAAGAATTTGAAATTTTCATCCGACTTTATTAATTTCCCCCTCTCCCTCCGATGCTATTAGCAGGATCTTTGATTGAGATTATCAGAGCCCTGAAATCAATGAAAGATAATTAAAAAGCCTTTGTTGAAGGGCAGGCACTCGTCCCTGTGTGAGGAAAGATGTGAGTCATCGTATTTCTGTGATGTGTGATGTGTTGCCGATAATGAATGTTTAAAGGTGCACGCTGACCAGCTGTTTGATAATCAGATTGAAGGATACTTCATTTAGTGCTTATATGTGTTTCTTTAAACTAGGCAGGGATGGAAAGAAAACCACAGTGATATAAAGGTGAGTAGAACATTGTTAACATGCAATCAGCAGATTGACTAAAGGTTGGGGAAGGTAGATGCACATTTTTAAACAAATAAATTACTGCTGCCATTGGTACTGAGCTGCTTACTGACTCACCACTAACTGTGAGGTAATGGATGAAACACATGCTTTCCTCTGTTTTGCTCGGAGTGGTGAGCAGGAGGTAATGAGGAAGTTTGCACAAGAGGAAAAATTTGTCACGACAGACAGGAAGAGGTAAGTCTGTGCGTGTGTGACAGAGTTTGTGTGTGGGTGGTTCAGGTGGCTGGAACTAATTAGTAAAAAGAATCAGAATATACACACGCACACGCACACACGCACACACACACACACACACACACACACACACACACACACACACACACACACACACACACACACACACACACACACACACACACACACACACACACAAATGCTCTCTGCCCCCCACACACACACACTTACAAATAAAGTGTAGCTCCCAGGCACAGCCCTTGGTCAGATCATATGATCTCAGGGTGACAGTTGACCTTGTGTCCCATGTGGAGAAACTAGTTCATGACCCTGCAGCCGATCCAAAACATTAGGAATGCATTTTACATAATTCATAGGTGTCTGCAGCCAAAGCAGATGATTCCTAAAACTTGGTTATGTTCAATGCTTAGGATTTCACTGACAACTCTGGGCCAACTAATTTAAAATGACAATATCTTAACTACAAAGTCCAAGGATATTTTTTTTGAAGTTTTTAAATCACTCCAGGTCAGTCCAAGTATGGTTTGGTTTGGGCCAAGGATGGACCACATCTTTACTGCTAATTCATAAATGAATAATACCTGTGTTAGACTGCCAAATAATCCACTATGAATCATTTGAAATAAAGAAGAGGCAAAATGAATGTATACTAAATGTATTTTGTGTCATGATCTGTGTCTTTGTTTCTAGTTGTTCCCTGTTTCACGTCATGTCCTGCTTGTCATGTTTCACGCCATGTCCTGCGTAACACTACTTCCTGTTTTATTTTGATAGTCTCCTGGTTTCTGTTCCTGCTTTAGTTTTACTTCCGGGTTTTTGTCACAGCTGCTTCCTGCTCCACCTGATCGTTATCCTCACCTGCACTGAATCAGTTAATCACTCACCCGTGTATTTAGTCACCTCCTGTTCCCGTAGTCATTTGCCAGATTGTTGAGTTTAGAATGAGTTGAGCGTCCCTAGTTTCCTGTGTTCCCTGAGTGTTCGTGTTTCTCGTGTTTTGTTCCTGTTCGCATCGTGTATCCTGCCCGACCCTGGATTATCTACTTACCGTGAGTTTTTGCCTGTTCCCTGCCTGTACTTTTGCCGAGCCTTTTTGTGTTGACCTGGACCGTCTGACCGTGCCTTGAGGAATAAACCTTTTGTTGATTATAATATCGTCTCCGTGCTGTGCATGTGGGTCCGCCGTCTGCCCGAGTCCCTGACATTTTGTCAGTAAAGTGAGTCTTTGCTTCTACTTTTTTTAGTTTCTTCCTTCCTATAATGGGGCACGTCAGCAGCAGCTGTTTTATCCATTTTACCAGAACAAGCTATTTTATTTGTTAAGTGTCAAGAACGGACATCACCACAGTTCCACCTGCTGAACTGCAGTATAATGTAAAAGTTCACTGTCAATTTAACTAAGACACTCATTGTCTCAGTGGCTTTCTCCCACTGTCACATTAAGTGTGTGTACAATAAACATTTACTATATAAACATGTGGCCATGATTGCTAATAGTTCATCCCCATAATACAACATATAAACAAACACGATCCAGATTGTTGAGTTATATGGTCCACCATGTGTCTATGCTGCTGTCACTTACAGTACATGAAGCACAGCTTCACTGGTAAAAAGACAAACATGCTACGTTAATGTGTGAAGGCTCAGCTACTGGACCGGTCTGCGTCTGTTGCCGTATCTGCATGCGCAGCTGTACTCACCAGCCGTTTGATGATCCTAAGTGTCGTGCGCTGTACTCGGGAGGCCTCACTGTGCATGTGTGTGTGTAGCACGTTTGAAAAGCTTTGCAAGCAGGAAGGTGAGAGGCAGTCGTGAGCCTCTCCACCGTACAGCTGAACCAGTAAGGACAGGCACTGAAGAGACTCCTCCCAAATCTCGTGGTTTTCAGTAGACAGCTAGAACAAAATGTAAATATCTTATTAAAGTAAAAATATGAACAACTTTATGGTGTGACTTGAATCACCTTCTATTTAGACCACATATCATATAATTAAATATAGGCACACGTTCACACACACAGACACAGAGGTTAGTGCACCGAGGCAAAGTCAATATAAATTTATATTAATTAAGGGAAATTATTAAATAAAATATTTGAGATTTTACATGAGTGCCACAAGTTAGTAGCGTCAAGAAAAAGTATGCAAATGTATTACAGGGAATTATCAAAGATCACAATCAACATCTTTCCTCTACTACCTGTGCCAGAGGTAAATCAAAGTATCACCTAACAAAATGCATCAATTGTGGGACCACTACACAAGTTTTCAAGTTTTGTGTATTTTAGACTGGGATCATAATGCTGCTGCTTTTTGTAATTGTAATTCCCTGTGGCTGTACAGAGACCAGGGGTGTGTCAGCTGCTGCCTTAACCCTTTCATACACAACACTCAGTGTATCAAGTATAAGTATAAGCCTCTATTGTGTCCCTGGAGACCCCCCCATCCTTCTCCCACTCCCTTCCTTTCTCCCCCTTCATATGACCTCAGCTTGCCAAGATGCCTTTCTTACTTTGAATGAACCTTATCCACTATCTCCAACTTTCAAATTTTTATTATTCAACTACACAAACTTGTCCACTTTATTAGATACACCTGTGCAGTCTAATTGAATCCACTCTACCAACGTTAGCATTAATCCTACTTTTACAAGGTTATAATTTTTACATTTTTTTATTACTGTTCATGTACTGTTTATTACTGACTGGAGTTTTATTACAGGGTATTATGTTGTAATGTTTTGGCCTCAGGGGGCCATCTCTTAATTTAATGATCTCCAATTCGACTCAGTGACCTCATTAATAAACATTAAGCAGACTTATTACCTTTCTGACAGGTTAATCTTAAAAACTGAAAAATATAAGATGTCATAAATAGTTATTGTAATTTATATTATATTATATTGTGATAAATGTAAATTCATTGTCACCTCTGCATTAGGTTAAACATCTGCATTGAACAGACTTTTAGGGTGAAAGAACATTCTATCTTTCTGCGATAACAAAATATAATATACAGTTTGTGTCACTATATGTACTTGGAGACTTGCATGCAGAAGTATATGTACTTTAAGTATGCATGCAATACATTTGCACATACACACAGAGTGAGTGTTGGTCTCACCATCTGAATGAGGTGTGTGCTGAGTTGGCTCAGGGGTCTATTGGCTAGGAGCAGCTTCTCTGCTGCCTCCGTCTCCACTGCTGGACAAGATAGCCTCTGGGTCTATACACACACACACACGCACCGACACGCACACAGACACACACATATACACCTTAAATCATTTATAGAGATTTGACAGTCAATAATGATGGATCCAGAGACCTGCCAAGACAAATTCTGACAGACTGAGGTAGACACAGAGAGACACTAAGGGATATAAGTGTGTTGTTTCCCTACATACGTCATGTTTTTTTAACCCTTGCATATACGTGCAGCTCCTTCAGCAGCTCTGTCCTTCACGTTGGCTGATTTTGCTCCTGGAACTTCAGGCCAGTTAGCAATGGAATAATGTGATTAAGAGTGGCAGAAATGTTCTCTCCCTGCCACTTCTACTCTGTTAGGCTTTCACTCTCTCTCTTTTCTGAAGTATATATAATCTCTGACTCTCCCCCTCTCTCTCTCTTGACCAACAAAGTAAGAGTTTAGGGAGAGTGGTCTAGTCACGTCCTCCCTTCTTATCAGACCATATTACCCAAATGAATTTGGTTTGGGCAGAAGTTTTCTTTTTAATGAGCTTTGCATTTCTTGCAGAATTGATTTCCACTGCACATTCGGCTTGCTCCCTTTTCCATCTCTGTCTCTTTTCCATCTCTCTTCTGTCGTCTCTCTTCCACCCAGACTTTTACCCTACCTCCCTTTTAGTCCTCCCACCCCCTGTCCAGGCATTAATATGTATGTGTTGGGCTGGGGTGCACACCATGGGGAGATGGGGGATGGTGTGTGTGTGTGTGTCTGTGAGAGAGCATGTGTGTGTATGGAGGCAAGCTGAGGACAAAGCCAGTGGTGATAATGAGGCCGCAGGGACATAGCCAGACAGGCCCCTCTGTGTATGCCTGTGAGTGAGAATGCTTGTGCATGTGTGTGTGTGCATGTCCCAGTGAAGTGGGACCCTATCCACTTTCTCATGAGTCCACAACTTTAATATCGTTGCTGCTAAAACTAACGGTGTTGCTAGCTCCAGCTGGAAACATCAGTTGGCACTCTCACAAACACACAATCATACACATGCCCTAGGAGACATAATACAAGGACAAGGTGATTGTGTGCTCAACAGACTGGTAAACCGTGAATCCGTGTGGGAAGTATTCCTGTAAGGACCAATAGAACATGAGACAGCCAAACAAGTGACAGCTAAATCACTTGGAAAATAGCCTGGACAATACACATAACAAGCTGTGCGAAAAAAATGAACGTGATGTCCCTTTTATTTATTAATATTTGGTGATTTTCAGATTTCAGCTGCAGAGATGCAGTCTATTGATGTTTCTATTTAATGATTCTTTAACAAACAGCCAACCATAATCTGCTGCTTAGCGATGACACTAGGCACTGGTGCGTCAGTGCATCTATGCCGTTGAGTTTGCTATCGCCATTAGTTGGGACTGAATTGTCCATACCTGAAGTGCAGAGCGAACCACAGTTGATGTTTGTTTGAGGATGTTGTGAAGCAGTTCCAGAAGAGCTGGTAGGACAAGATGGCTGCTCTTCTTTCCAGCATGCGCCTTTCCATCTACGTAGACCAGTGCAGCTTCAGATAGTGTGCTGACCACCACCTTTATTAGCCCTGGACAACAATCAGACATCATGGTACCAGTATGTTCTGCACAAACCGACAAAATGCATTTTTACATTAGAAAACTGTTATTAGAGGCGCTGTCTGTCCTGAGCTGTACCTCTGTTCTCTCAGAACCTCTGTTCTCTCTGTTTGCCACTTCAAGCCCAGTGATTCACAAGCATTAACTAAATATTTCAATGGGCCGTTTGTGAAGGTTACCCAAAATTTAATTAAGTTACTGAATTTAGTTTACCATTCAACATTGATAAGAGAACAGATGTTTTGCTTGGGTTTCAGAGGCAGTCTGGTCATGAAATCTTTTTTTATTTTATCATGTTTTGGAATTTTTTTTCTTTCAAAAAGCAATGAATATAAAATCTGATTATTATGTTTAAACCTGTATTATAAAAATGAAAAAGAAACCATTATCAAAATGTAAGTAAAAAAAGGGGGAATATTTGCCCGTACCTGTTAAATACAAACCTTTGGCTGCCCAACAGTCCATTGTTTAATTATCCTCTCTATAATTACCCATACGTTTCAGCAGGGGCCAGGTCTACACTGCAGATATAGACAGGGCAGCCAAACACAGGCCACACTGCTGAACTAAAATTAGACCTAGAATTGTGCCTCTGACTTAATCACTTATTTTTCAGGAAAAGTCGGGGCTGCTTCCTTTCTTTTCGAAATCTTAATATATACCCACATTCAGGTTAAATATGCTATGGACACTGGTGCAAACCCAGACCACACAGATGCAAAACATTCCACCTTTGGCTAATAGACGTCTGGAGGGTCTGGAGATTTCCCTGGAGGGCCTAATTCTTTCACCAAATTATGGACCGAGATGGTAAATTGCGAATGTGTCTTTTCGCTGCTGAGCTTTTGGTGGATGCCTCTTTTTATAGCCAAACATGACATTCTCACCTGTTACCAATTACCCATTCATCCATCATGTGAACTGCTTATTCTCTTTAGGGTCATGGACATGCTGGAGCCTATCGCAGCTGGCACTGCCGAGAGGTGGGCTACACCCTGGACAGGTCGTCAGTCCATCACAAGGCTACACATATACTGTACACAGACAACCATTCACACTGGCACTAGACAGTTTAGATTGTACCAGCATACCAGAAGCAGCAGCACCCAGAAAGAACCCACACAGACAAACCCCCGACAGAAAGTCATCTGGCTGACACAAAGACTCGAACCCAGGTCCTTCTTGCAAAGCCAATAACCAAAGGTAGCTGCTAATTTTGTAATCTCTTACTTAGAGAATATCTAATTAGTTCTAGTCTTAGAACTTTTTTCCACATTCAAACTGTAAGGTTACATTTTGACAATTAATTTGTGCGATATGCATAATGTTTTAAACAACAACAAACAACATAACATATTACACATTTTCTATAGACATAGGGACGGTGCATCAATAGCGTGAAGCACAACAGAAAAACCCGAGGCTGTTTTGCTTTCCGAATGTATTTGACATAATCAGGTCTTTTCTGGACCTGATGACTGTGTGGGCTCTTTTTATGGGTGGTTTCACATTCACTGTTTAAGAAAAACATCCATCCAACATCACTGCAAACAGTCAAACAAGGTGAAATGGAAGCATGTCCCAACACCCTGTGCCCACAGTGCTGCGGGTGTGCTTTCTGCTTCAGGTACAGAGGTCTGAGTGCATGGAATCTCTATCTTTGGCATGAGCTCCAGGATAATGTCCATGGTTAAAGAGTAAACTGTTGGTAAAATATCTCAAGCATTGGGAGCATTTACACTAGAATCACTTTTGGTTAAGGTATTTCTAGTGGAAAAAGTGTTTTTATTTTATTCTTTTTTCATTTGTCCCTAACTTTTGTCCTTAACTACTAGACTACACAGTAGAGCAGATCAATAGATCAATTCCTGCTCAAGGTGAGAGAAGCTCGTGCCTCTTTAGTCCATTAACATTTCATTGTGACCAATATGTTCAGTAAATAAAAAAGCAAAACGTAATACCTGACTACAATATGCTGTGCTGTTTCAACCTGGAAGTTGAATTCTTCCAAGACATTCTAATGGTTGCAGCAAACCCAAGTCCACACACACTACAACACAGGAAGCAAGAATTCAATTAAAATGTTCTAGCTTTCTGCTCATGTCCTTTTATTTTTTTCTTTTCCTTATCACCCCACTTCATCCCTCCCTAAAAAAGAGTCCAAGGTAGAAGGACATGTTGCAAAGCGTCTGCCAAGCCATGAATCCAACCACTTGGTGCCAACCCATGTTTATCTGTGCCCTGAATTTAACCCAACACTGACAGCATCGATTCTCAATGTGTTCTCAATGCTTATCTTTCTATCTGCACTAGATAATTTCCATGTCTGTGCAGGAACAGTTAAATAACAAATGAATTAAATTACTGTCTTTGCCTGTGAAAAAAAATCCAAGTTATTTTCTCTCCTACAGATCTTTATTTAGAATGTAGATTTGTGTGTTTGTTTATATGACTGAAAGTTACTGAAACACTGCAAACATTAGAAGGCTCAGTGACATGTACTCTTGCTTACTCAATGAAATAAAACGCCTAAAATTACAATACATATCAATATTAGCAAAGGACAGAACTATAGATTGATGAGTTTAAAGTCAGCCACTCAGAGGCTGTGCATTCTCAGCCAACAGCTTAGCAGGGTCCCCTAACGTCACCAACGAGGGTTAGAAGTGTTCTTAGTGCACCTCTTTTCCATTTCCACTGTAAAGGACATTTTTTTCAAACTGCATGTACCCTTAAATAAGAATGCCCAACACTAAGCAGCTGGAAAGGAGTAAGAACAACTATGAAGAACTCAAAGTGTCCATGTTTACAAACCTGTCTGAATGTCTAAGCTGGTAAATGTTCTCACAAATGTATGAAAGTGTGTTTGTCTATACAAGCAATGCTGTAGAATCATCTATACAACTGACAGGAATGGATATTTGTGCTTAAAGCTTTAAGCGTAGGAAAATAATGTGAGTGAAAACAAATATGCTCTGTCCTACTTTAGTGTTTGGACGATATGTTAAAAATAGGCTTTCTAAAATTCAATGCAATATGGTCTATTTTTAAACCACTGTAAAATGAGTTCTTTGGGGAGTCAACAGGACAGATGGCTTGTAGAATTACTACCAAAAGTGTTAGTCCTCTAACAAAAGATAATCAATAATCTGACCTTCTGATTTACAACTAGACTAATGACCCGCCCAGGGTCTACGTCACCTCAAATAGGCTCCAGCATCCCCACGACCCTCACAAGGATAAATCAGTTCAGATGAGCAAGTAAGTAACCTCTTAGACTAGATTCTAACCAGTTCCATTTCGTTTTCAACCTTGGAGACAAACCATAAACCTACTGCCACAGAATCCCCATAGGACTGTTTTCCAAAACGTGTTGTATGCTTTGAGTTTTTCCTCAAAATTGGCAGCAGTTTCCTCCACAATAATCTTTAAGCGCCAACGTATTCTTACTTACAATCATATCTATAACTATGGGAAACGGTTAAACGCCATTATCTTCCTTTGCCTAACAAACAAAGTATCCCTATGCCAAAACAGGTTACCTTTGTCACATCAAACCAAATGACAGATGTCCATGTCCACATTCATTTTCAATAGTCTGTATTCGTGTATTTAGTTTTGTGGGTCTTAATAACCACAACCTGTATGCACAGCAATTTACTGCCCTTTTACTACTGAAAGTACTTCAATTTAGCCATTTCTTCGCATACACTGATCATTGGTCAAGGAAACTACCTTCGTACATTCAGACATGATAAAAACTATTGTTTATGTTCTGCCTAAAAGTATATTCCATGACATAGATTTAATGTTAAAAGTGCTTCATGGCCTTGTGTGCGGCCCCATATGAAAGCATTTGTATGCATCACTTTGTAATATAAATAAAGCCAGGGGGCATTCTCATTGACTGGAACACATGGGCACGGCATTAACCACTTCAGACCACAACATACACACTATCATAGAGATACCTTCAACCATGTCAATTGGCAATTAATTGACACAATATCCACAGAAACTAAGCAACACAGGCACAGAAGCAATTACCTAAAAACCCTCTGAGCTTCTTACACAAGGTCAAGTGAAATAACAAGGACTGTTGATGGGTCAGGCCCATAATAGAAACTTAAAGACCTTTAAAAAAAACTCTGACAGAGACCCTGAAGATCTCTGTAATTAATTAAAAGGCAAACGTGCTTTATCTAACTGACACCTTGTCCACATTCAACGCAAATCACTTCACAGTTATTCAGATACACTGGTTAATGTACATGGTTAGTACATCGTCACTCCTTTGCCTTTTACCCTAAAATATGATGTCATGTTTACATGTGTGCAACAGATATAAATAAATATATCATTGAAAACTTACTGGAATGACATCAATATACTTTTTATCTTTTTGTGTGTACAACCATTCACACATCAATAACACAAGTGGTATTGTCTAATAAACGTCACCTTCCAGGTCCTTCCTGTCCCTTATCAACCTGTTACTCAGTTTTCACTCTAATTTTCTCTCATTCTTTAATTTTTCTTCTCTGTTCCTGTCTTATACTCCAGTGTTCCACACTCTCTCTGTACGCCCCATTCTTTCTCTCTGCTCCACTTTTTGCCTCCTATTTTTCTTTACTGGTTCTATCATTTTCCCTCTGTTTGTTCATCTTTTTGCCATCTTCTTTTTCGTTCTGTTATTCTCTTTTTCTGTGTGTGTGTCTCTCTTTGCTCTTTCTGTCTTCAATCCCCAGGGGGTATTATCTCAGTCAGAGGCAAATCTGCCCAATTATAAACCTCATCTCTTCTCTCCCTCTCACTGCATCCACAGCCCACCACATACACATGCACACATCTCCTCTGCCTCACACATACACAGATGCATAGGCACAAATACATTTACACAAACACAAAAACACCTCCCTGTTTTGCTCTTCTTCACTGTCTATTCCATTGCCTTCCTACACACAAGCACACAAAACACACTTCCCCTCCTCTCCTCTCTCTGTCACACCTTTAAAAGCCAATTATACAAACTTCCTGCCCTCTCCTCTTCTCTCCCTCTCACCATCCTTTCTTGCCATCACCAAAACAATCTGGAGTGAACCACAATGAAAAACAGAAGAAATAAAGGATATAAGTCACCCAAAATAGAGAACGGGTTAAAATGGGATAAGAAGAAATAGAAAAAGGAAAAAGTGGGAAGATGTGACAGTTACACTGAAATGCTACATAGCAGATAGTGTGAAAGGAATAGAAAGAGAAGAGAGGAGGAGGAAAGTTGGCAGTAGTGGTGGTTCTGGGATGAAAAGTTATGGTGAAGAGGGGGTGTAGAGAAAAAGAAAGACAAGAAAAATGGAAACACATGTATACAAAAAGGTTTTAACTACTAAAACACGAACAAAGTAACTATCCCCTAGCTTAAACTTATATCTTACTTTAACCCTACAACCTTACTATTTCTAACTAGCCTTTGTATGCTAAACGGCTGTAATATGACCTAATTCCTGAAAAAAAGCCTTCACAAAAAAATTAATCCCCTAGTGGAGCCAGCTGAATCATTTGGAAACATCAGGAAATTACATTTACGTTTTTTCAGTTACGTGACCTGTAACTAAAAATACACGTTCCTCTGCTTTACATATGCACACACATGCAGCCAGACTTGTTGACCTAAATCAGCATTAAATTGCAGCTGAGGGAAACAAATTGTCATCAGAACAAGTGACATGACAATAACTAATGCTAAACAGATGCTTTATACTAGCACACAGGAGCCCTTTAAAAGTATCACTGTAATGATGGTAGTGTAAGCCCCCATAAACATACACTGTACTGTACCTTGGTGGTGTAGTGGTTCCAGGTCTAAAACTGTGTCTCCACTAAGGTTACACAACAAGGCAACTGCATTCTGGACAATCCCACTTGTGACGTTATTACCACTGGCCTAGAAGGCGCAGGAGAAACAAACAGGTTGAGGTTAGTATCTAGAATAAAAAGATCTGACAAAAATACAAATACTGTTCTCTATTGATGACAGTCAGATAGCTCTGTGCTAAAACTTGATTTTTTTTATAATCAATATGGGTTATCTCTGTATCATCTAGCTTCCCACCAACAAATAAAATGCAGTTAGGTTTGTTAATAATTCTAACTTGCCCGTAGGTCTAAATGTGACTGTAAATGTTTGTCTGTCTCTATAGTCAGCCCTGAATGTCAGGCGGTCAAGTCTAGGGAGCACACTGCATCTTGCCTAAGAGGTTGACAAAATATGTCTGCTTTAATATAGTGAAATGTTTTAGGTCGAATTCTATTTCTGTCTGTTAACTGCTCTTAGTGTTTGCGTCAAAGTCCATTGTGTGGACGTTTTGGTAGGACACCATGTGAAGGCACAAGACATTACTGGTGGTTTATACACTAAAGCCAAACAGAAATAAATATCTATGTACATGCCCACACAGGTTTATTTATTACGCTATATAAAATATTATAATAACAGCTATTCCTTTCTGATAAAGCTTATAGTAGTTAAAAATGGTTCAGGTCACTTGCAATGATTGTTAGTCACAGGAACCATCTCTTAGTTAAGCTGCAATAGACATAGACTGCTGGGGGACTTTATACACTGAGCTCCTCTGTTTCCTTCTATCCAATAACCTCAACCATCCTGTCTCTGTCTAGTCCCTGGTCCAACCATCCTGCCTGTGTCTAGTCCCTGGTCCAACCATCCTGTCTGTGTCTAGTCCCTGGTCCAACCATCCTCCCTGTGTCTATTCACTGGTCCAACCATCCTCCCTGTGTCTATTCACTGGTCCAACCATCCTCCCTGTGTCTATTCACTGGTCCAACCATCCTCCCTGTGTCTATTCACTGGTCCAACCATCCTCCCTGTGTCTATTCACTGGTTCAACCATCCTGCCTGTGTCTAGTCCCTGGTCCAACGATGCTGCCTGTCTCTAGTCCCTGGTCCAACCATCCTCCCTGTGTCTATTCACTGGTCCAACCATCCCCCCTGTGTCTATTATCTGGGCCAACCATCCTGCCTGTGTCTAGTCCCTGGTGCAACCATCCTCCCTGTGTCTATTCACTGGTCCAACCATCCTCCCTGTGTCTATTCACTGGTCCAACCATCCTCCCTGTGTCTATTCACTGGTTCAACCATCCTGTCTGTGTCTAGTCCCTGGTCCAACGATGCTGCCTGTCTCTAGTCCCTGGTCCAACCCTCCTGCCTGTGTCTATTCACTGGTCCAACCATCCTTCCTGTGTCTATTCACTGGTTCAACCATCCTGCCTGTGTCTAGTCCCTGGTCCAATGATGCTGCCTGTCTCTAGTCCCTGGTCCAAGCATCCTCCCTGTGTTTATTCACTGGTCCAACCATCCTCCCTGTGTCTATTCACTGGTCCAACCATCCTGCCTGTGTCTAGTCCCTGGTCCAACCATCCTCCCTGTGTCTATTCACTGGTCCAACCATCCTCCCTGTGTCTATTCACTGGTCCAACCATCCTGTCTGTGTCTATTCACTGGTTCAACCATCCTGTCTGTGTCTAGTCCCTGGTTCAACCATCCTCCCTGTGTCTATTCACTGGTTCAACCATCCTGCCTGTGTCTAGTCCCTGGTCCAACGATGCTGCCTGTCTCTAGTCCCTGGTCCAACCATCCTCCCTGTGTCTATTCACTGGTCCAACCATCCTCCCTGTGTCTATTCAATGGTTCAACCATCCTGCCTGTGTCTAGTCCCTGGTCCAACCATCCTGCCTGTGTCTATTCCCTGGTCCAACCATCCTCCCTGTGTCTATTCACTGGTTCAACCACCCTGTCTGTGTCTAGTCCCTGGTCCAACCATCCTCCCTGTGTCTATTCACTGGTTCAACCATCCTGCCTGTGTCTAGTCCCTGGTCCAACCATCCTCCCTGTGTCTATTCACTGGTCCAACCATCCTCCCTGTGTCTATTCACTGGTTCAACCATCCTGCCTGTGTCTAGTCCCTGGTCCAATGATGGTGCCTGTCTCTAGTCCCTGGTCCAACCATCCTCCCTGTGTCTATTCACTGGTTCAACCATCCTGCCTGTGTCTAGTCCCTGGTCCAACCATCCTCCCTGTGTCTATTCACTGGTCCAACCATCCTGCCTTTGTCTAGTCCCTGGTCCAACCATCCTCCCTGTGTCTATTCACTGGTCCAACCATCCTCCCTGTGTCTATTCACTGGTTCAACCATCCTGCCTGTGTCTAGTCCCTGGTTCAACCATCCTCCCTGTGTCTATTCACTGGTCCAACCATCCTCCCTGTGTCTATTCACTGGTTCAACCATCCTGCCTGTGTCTAGTCCCTGGTCCAATGATGCTGCCTGTCTCTAGTCCCTAGTCCAACCATCCTCCCTGTGTCTATTCACTGGTCCAACCATCCTCCCTGTGTCTATTCACTGGGCCAACTATCCTGCCTGTGTCTAGTACCTGGTCCAACCATTCTCCCTGTGTCTATTCACTGGTCCAACCATCCTCCCTGTGTCTATTCACTGGTCCAACCATCCTCCCTGTGTCTATTCACTGGTTCAACCATCCTGCCTGTGTCTAGTCCCTGGTCCAACCATCCTCCCTGTGTCTATTCACTGGTTCAACCATCCTGCCTGTGTCTAGTCCCTGGTCAAACATTCTTGTCTGTGTCTAGTCTCTGGTCCAACCATCCTGCCTGTGTCTATTCACTGGTTCAACCATCCTGCCTGTGTCTAGTCCCTGGTTCAACCATCCTCCCTGTGTCTATTCACTGGTTCAACCATCCTGCCTGTGTCTAGTCCCTGGTCCAACGATGCTGCCTGTCTCTAGTCCCTGGTCCAACCATCCTCCCTGTGTCTATTCACTGGTCCAACCATCCTCCCTGTGTCTATTCACTGGTTCAACCATCCTCCCTGTGTCTATTCACTGGTTCAACCATCCTGCCTGTGTCTAGTCCCTGGTTCAACCATCCTCCCTGTGTCTATTCACTGGTTCAACCATCCTGCCTGTGTCTAGTCCCTGGTCCAACGATGCTGCCTGTGTCTAGTCCCTGGTCCAACCATCCTCCCTGTGTCTATTCACTGGTCCAACCATCCTCCCTGTGTCTATTCACTGGTTCAACCATCCTCCCTGTGTCTATTCACTGGTTCAACCATCCTGCCTGTGTCTAGTCCCTGGTCCAACGATGCTGCCTGTCTCTAGTCCCTGGTCCAACCATCCTCCCTGTGTCTATTCACTGGTCCAACCATCCTCCCTGTGTCTATTCACTGGTTCAACCATCCTGCCTGTGTCTAGTCCCTGGTCCAACATTCTTGTCTGTGTCTAGTCTCTGGTCCAACCATCCTGCCTGTGTTTAGTCCCTGGTCCAACAATCCTGCCTGTGTCTAGTGTCTGGTCCTGCTATCCTGTCTGGTTCTGCTGAGGGTTTCTTCCTTGTTAGAGAGGGAGTTTTTACTCTCCACTGTTGCTGTCAAATTGTTGTAAGGTCTTAAACCTTACCTTGTAAAGTGCCTTGACATAACTTTGTTGTGATTTGGCGATATATAAATAAAATTGAATTGAAGCTATTATGATTGTCTACAATGTTAATCAAATGCATTGTAGCCTATAATAATGGATTGTTGAAGAGAAACAAGGCGTAGCCCTGTAGTAGCCATTTTTCTACTTCCTTGGCGTTTCCTGCCTGTAGTCTCCATTTACTTCCCTCACAACAAAACATATTTTCCATCCTGCTAATTCTCTTCTCCCTCTCTCCCCCGCTCTCATTTTATTATTTGATCCTCTCTAAGATACACCCGCTGTGCCTGCAGGGTCTGTTTGCATCAGTGTGATCTGTAAAGGCTGATAAGCCTGGCTGGTGCTCATCACGTGCACTAGCCTGGGGCTGTAGACAGTGACATCAATTCACACCTAGGACATTTTGCCTGTCAGTGACAAGTAAAAGATAATTCATTTTGATCTTTGTCGACTAATAAGTCACAAAAGAAAAATATGTACATCGCTGAAAGCCTAACCCTGACCATGACCAATGAAAAATGGCAAAACAAATTATTTTATAGCTCGTAGTATACAACGTACTAGATACTGATGTTACTACAGGAAAATATAAGTGAACAATATAAACCTAAGTAAAAATTTTTGACTGCATCCTACTCTTTGCCTCCTCAAGCACAACAATAAACCACTTTAGAAGCATAGTCTAATTTGCTTCCTGAGGTGCTTTTATGTATGAAACAGAAGTACTTCATCATGTAGTCAAATACAATTAGGTGAGTTTGTTCATGACAAGTGTGATTACCAGAGACAGCTGTAATCAATCCAGATCAGAGTGTTTCAGGCAGCATAAGTCAAACCAAACATGAGCAATACAGATGGCACTAATGGAGGCTGACACGACTGGTTCAGACAGGAGTAAACAATCAGGAGAAGAGTTAATAAGTCTGTTGAATACCAGTGTTTTTAGCATTCAGCATCAAGTAGCAGAGCTGGTAGGGCAGCCATGCAGAACGCTGATTAAATAGATGTGCGTGTGTGTGCGTGTGTGTTGCCTTTGTTGGTGGGTGCATTTGGTTTTACATAGGCAGAAGGGGTGCGAGGAAATAAATTGTTTACTGGTAAAAGTGTTACGGCTCACTGATAACAGACAAGTGCTGAATGCTTGTGTGAAAGCGTATGTACTTCATCTTAATAGTGTAGTCTATATTGCTACGCTTTGTTCTCTCTATTGCTGACATGTCAGTCAATTACAAGAGTCTTCGAACAGGTCGTCACCACTCTAATTTACATAAATTCATTTATAAAGATAGAAGAGATGGAAAGAAAAAAGAAAGCGAGTAAAAAACAATTGTTCTGTAACAGAGTGAAAAAATTAGTAAAATAATACAAACGGGTAAATAGGTTTGATAAGTTGATTGCATTTAACATTGACTGATTCACTGACTAAATTACCAAGTGATTCAGTGAGTGCCTGAATTAAAGTAATTGATTAAATTATAAACTGAGTTCGGGTTCTTACCATAATCAGCTGAAAAACTGTCAGTAAGATCCCGCTGTGTTTGATCAACCTGAAAAGGAAAGAAAAAATGCATTTTGGAGCAAAAGTAGAAACACTGAAGGGAGGAATTAATTTAATTTAGCAGCAATTGACTGAACTGCCTGCACATGTGTGCGCGTACTCACACATACAAACAAACTGAGCTGTTTCATCTTCATTAAGGTTGGAGTTCCGCTACAACAACTCCTGTCTGCTACCAGCCAAATTATTGAGACAGAAGAGACGACAGGAGATGCAATAAGAGCAATTAAGTGAGAGGTGGTGAGAGGAGGTGGGAAGGACATTGAGGTGGGAGATGGGGAAAATACGGTAAGGGAAGATCACATTTAGCAGAAACAAATGTAGACAGGCTAGAGGAAAGAGGGTCTGGACAGGAAATGAAGGGAGGAACAGAGGATAAGAGAAACAATAGGGTGGAAGAGGAAATGAGAGAGGGACATACTGTAGGTGAAGAGTGAAGGGCATACGAATGTCTTCACATTTTGCCTACTTATTGATAAAACCTTTTTAATTCACAACCATTAGCAGCTGCTGTCTACACATTCATGTGTGTTTGTATGCATTAGCAAGGAAAAACCCAAAGTTGGAACAAAGCCAGCAAAAGCCAGACAGGTCTTACATTCTGAAGGTAATAGTAGCCCATCTTCAGCTTATGATTTATGGCGTCTACGAGACATCAGCATCAGCACCATCTGAGATTTATGCACATGTGGGTTTCTCCAGTTCTCTTTTTCTTTTGTTTCCGTTCCACTAATATCCATCAATATAAGCATAACACTCATCATATCGTTATTCAAGCCCTAATCCTTTGTAGGTAAAAACGTTTCACTATTTATTCAGGTTACTTCATCACACTGATTAAAACTACATGGCCAGGTACTTGGATCACATGTATAAATGCCAATTTCACTTATGATCAATAAATCTAAAGATTAATTATATACATTAGATTTAGCACCGATAAAAAGCTGTAAGGTAGACTAGTGACCCTGAGCCCTTAAGAGGATAAAGCAGTTAAAGATGAGGGAAGCTGAAGAAGTAAGAGTTTATCCGTGGGTTTTGTAAACTTGATTAATGGCCTCCTATTAGGTATGTGACAGGCTGAGAGATGAGAGGACAGGGCGAGCTAGTACATCATGATAAACTGGGCTACCTTCAAACTACTGGCCATACATCAACACTGCACAGCACCTAAACACAGCAGTCCACGTACACAGATGAACACAGAAGTGACATAAACTAGAATAACTAAGAATCTGAATAGCTACTTAATAGAGAGATATATAAGATATAGATCATTTTAAAGGTAATATGGTTCAGTATTGCAGGTGAAAAGATAAAGGTCAGGAGGTTCAATTGTAGCAGTAGAAAGTTGCATCACAAATGATACGCCATAATGAGTTTATTTGTTCAAAAATAAAATGAAAATATTCTTTATGCTTCCACGACTAAGAGAAAAAGACTGCTATATGGTATTTATAGCTTTTTAGAATTGAAAAATGTTGAAAAAAAGTGCTAAAATGTAATGGTTGAACCTTTTCCTGGACTTGTAGAGAGCAGCTAAAGATTCTATTTTAATTCTACATCCACAGACAAAAATCCATGTAAGAACATTTAAACATACATGAGCTCACACATAACCACAAATACTGAGGTTCTTTGGCTAAAGGTCATCGTAAATGTAGTTGTTTGAAGGTGTGTCTAAACTGTGATAATGGAGAGAGAGAGACAGCAGGCTGCCGTCCTAGTGTTAATGTTTCCAATTTACCATCTAATTACTGTACGGCAGGCTTCATAGCCACACTTATCTAGCCAAGGCCCAGGCAATTTAATTTTTGATTGTATAACGGCAGTGATGGAGGGAGAGTTGTGGAAGGAGGGCATAGAGGAAAGATACAAATGTGGACAAATGCCACTAAATTAGAGATGGTGAGAGAATGGGTATGATGGAGACAGACTAAAAACATAAAAAACTGTTAATAATGTCAAAGGAAAATGAGTGTAAGAGAAAAATCCAGATGCTGAGAGACGAGTGCTGACACCAATTTATAAAGTTCACATCGCTCTACTAGAGTCAAGGGAGGAGGTGGATGAGGACAGAGAGGCGGCTCAAGACTAAAGGGGGTAATTTTACTGATAACACACGCAGGGGTGTCTGCAGAAATGTGGGTGAACTTTGAACCCTGAGAACATTGGGTGGATGAAGATGGGAGGAGGATGGAATACTAGTTAATTTTGTTAATATATCTGAAGTAGATAAAATAAGTGAATAGAAGCTTAGAATCATACAAATGACAGTTGGGACAAGCTCCAACAAGCACACTGTTCAGATAATGGACTACAAACGCTCACAGGTAAATAGGGGCAAAATAAATATCTTGGCAAACTCACACGCTGGCCTGTTAACATATTGTATTATACTAGTATTATTGGTTCAGAATCATTCAGTCTACATCTTCATGTATTTTGCTGTTTCACCTTTGACCCTTCCTTCCACTAGTCCATCCACACACTGTCATCCTCATTCTCTCCATTTCTGTCCGTCTCCTCTCTTTTCACTATCACTTTAGTTCTCTGTTGACAGCCAAAAACAGACGACCCCGAGAATCAAGATTTACTGGCAGGTGTTGTCAGAACACATCAATCAAACACACATACATCTGGACGCACGCAAACATGCATACATACATAAGCACTAACGCATGGGTTCTCTCATGGATAAAGTCGGCGTCAGGACAATCTCTGTCAAACAACACATCATTAACTTGTTTTATACAATGTCAGACTAGCTTTAAAACTAGTCTTAAAGCCTCTTGTTCACTGTAGATTAGTGATGTTGGTTGCTCTTAGATTTGAATATCATTTTTGTATCTGTATGTACTACAGTAGATAAATGAATAGCCGTTGGCAGTATGTACGTGTGTGGTTGTGAATAAAATAAGCCAGGATTCACAGTGCTGTACTGGGAATGACTGACCTTGCCATTAGAACATCACTCATAGAGCCTAAAATGTGCCTGTGTGATGTGTGTATACCTCAATAATATCAAGGCTTTGTTTTGTACGGAGACCCTAACAGTGCAGTGGATTTATAGGAGTTGTAGAATTTAAAACCATTAAATCATGTTGATAGTACTTACACTTCTATTTTATCAATTATTTATGGTTATTTATTGAGGTTTTTTAGTTGCTATATTGCTTTAACTGTGTTTTGCTGTCTGTGTGTGATTCAGTGTGTTAAATAGTGTGTGTACAGTACCTGCAGGTTCGTGTGCTGTGCTCAGTCATTGACACCAGCAGTTTGAGTGCATAGAGTGGGATAGGTGCTGCTGCCTGAAGAAGAGACTCATACCTAGACACAAACATGCACAAGAACATTTAGCTTTCATAGTGTTAATAATTAATGTGCTTTTCTGATCATTAGTAACAGAGAGTAAACTGGAACAGATCTAGAGGGAAGGGTGCAGGGAAGGAAGGGGTGGGGTATGGGTGGACTAAAGTGGAATAGGGGAAGAGAAAATAAAATGTGGGAAAATGAGCAGAGGAGAGAATTTAGAATAGAATTTATGTAGAAGGAGAGGGAAAGGAGTGTGAGGATGAAGAATGGAAATAATGTGAATAAAAGACATGAATAGTTTTAATAGGGGGATGAAAAATAACGCAGTTTTGGGAAGAGACAGTATGGATCCACACAGAGGATGTCAAAGAAAGTGAGAAAAACACAATACACATGTCAATGTCTGTTTTATATTCTTGTTACTCTGTCATGAACTACAACAACCTACATTTGTCTGTCTCTGCTCTCCACTGACTCTACAGTGAGTGGATGCCAACACGCATGTAAAGAGATACTTGTCAGTTAGTTGTATCTGGCAAGTACGAGGAAGTGACATCCAAAAAGCCACTGCAGAGTTATACACAGAATATTTAACCAATTTCATTAAGCAGAATTTAAGGCAGATTGCACTAGCACCACCATGACACCACGGAGTGAAACAATAATTTTAACTATTGCATCATTTGTGTCAAAATCTTACAACTAACAATACAAAAAAAATGTTTAATAAAGGTTTAAAAGAAATGTTACTTATAGAACCAACAACTCATTCTGTTATGTTAAAAACATAAATGGATGGAGCAAACAAGAGAAACCTTTAAATAATCAGACCTTGGAAGCAAAGATTTAGAGATGAGAGCCAAGACTGAATTTAAAGAGTTTTCTTCATTCCTTCCTTCAGTTTCTCTTCCTCTTTCCATTTTTTCCTCATCCTCATGAGCATCACCATCCTGGATCAGCAGGATAAGACTGAGTTCAGTCAGCACCCTCAAAACAAACACAGACCACTCCACTGTAATGCACAAACAGGGACAGGGATCATTAATAAAGTAGCCAAAATTATTAACACTAATGTATCTACTGCATTGAAAGAAATTTACATAAAGACCAAGGGGAGATAAAGTGGATAAAACAATATACAATAGCCATATCTGGAACCAATATCTAATTTACTGGTATGAACCTCAACTATTCAAATATCAGTGCCATAATTTTTATAAAGGCTTTCAATTAAACTGCAGTTTTTCTCTGTTCCTACACCTTCTTATTCCCTGTTACACTGGCCACTTGTTTTTATTTCTACACCCTCTCTGTTTCAATTCTCTCTCTCTCTCTCGCTCACCAAATAATGATCTCTTACCATTTATGCTGAAAACCAGGGTTGTCAGAGGAGGCAGGAGAGCAATTACAACCTTAACGAAACAAAGACAAGAAACAGAGACAAGTTGTGATAATTGATTATGTAGATGTGTATGTAGTAGACATGCTACAAGAACTGGACTGTAAAACTAACAACTTTGAAAATGTTGTGGTGGTTTTCTCTCCATAAAGGTAAGGTATGAGGTAACTTGAACACTCCAGAAGCTGTCACAGGTCTTGAAGAACGTTGACTTACCAGCACTGATGAGGTCAGTATTATAACCCTACAAGTGTAATCTGACATTGAAATGCAGGTACAGTAAAGAAGGAAGAAACACAAACAGCTACAGGTGGAAGCAGTAGATCTGCTGCACCAGAGCAGGTCAAGACTCCAAAAGATAGCACAAAAAACATAACTATATACATTGTGTTTGAAGTGGATGTTTAAGGGCAGGTTATGGGCTACCATGGATGACACTGTCTCAAAGCTTCTGAAATGAAAGGTGGAAACAAACTTAACTAAGCACTTCAAACACAGATATTTTTCACAAGGCGAAAGCATTTCAGGTTTTTAGTTTGAGATTGTCAACATGTCAATAAAATGTTTATATCTTAAGATGCCACTGTTAGAATTCATTTTGATGAATCTGCATCGGTTGTATCCATGTGCTGCTTTAGTTAATTTAACAGCATCTAAATGTATTGGCTTCATGCCTAAAAAAGGACCCTGGTCAATTTTCCATTGGACTGGAAACGGAAACCTTACTAGGTCATATCCATTAACAATCATTTAGTTACTAGGTCTACACTATTCAAGACTCTGTTTATTTTAATAAGAAACAAACTGACTCAATCTGAACATTCATTCATATTTGATTTCATTAGTGAATATGGACAGTATAAACATTAACCTTAGTTCAGTTTGGTTCCATGGAAACAACACAACAAAGAGATTTTATTCTTCTACCAAAAAGGCTTAATATACGGCTATTCTGAAAACAGGATATATTTTTAGATTAAACTTAATACACAATACTGCACTATATTAATTCAATGGGCACTGACTGTCACAGAGGATCGAATTACTATTCTTTGATCTCTCTCTCTCACACACGCACACAACTGCAACTGACCGAGCCTTTATTTAGGCATGAATCCGTATTGCATGAATTTGCATGATTACTAATATTGCCATAGTGTGTGTGGGGTTATTACATTGAAAGCCAGGATAAGGAAACTACAAAGGATGTTGTCTACCACTTAATGGCATGTGCATCATAACCATCAACAGACTGGATGTAGTGTGCATGTGCCCTCCACATCTAAAACCCTTTCTTGACTATATTTCTCTCTTTTTGATCACCATTAAAATTCTGCCTATTACATATATCTGCACAATACACATTAGTGTTCGTTTCATTGCCATGGTTGTACCAAAGTATCCTACAAGACCATGAAAGATGCCGTGCTTGTTACTGTAGACCTTTTATTTAAAAGCTTTATCACTCACAAAGCACACACACAACAACAGTCTTCTAAAATACTACACATTTCATATGTAAACCTCATTTACATTGTTGATTAGTTCAAAGATTTATATAGGTTTTTATTAAAGCTAATGTATGTTACTGCATGTTTTCTATTGATTATTTATAGTTTAATGTGGAGCATGTTTAATGTTGAATAGCAACAACAGTTTTATAACAGTTTTGGGTTTTGGATGAATAAATGCCTAAAACCTGACTCCGTGATTGTGATTTAAAGTCTATGTCATGAATTAAAATGTGTAAATGTGTGTGTCCTTGTCAAGCAGGCAATAAAAGTTCATTGGAGCTGGCTGATAGTAATTAAAGCGTCTTCCTGTGGTATTGACTGTCAGTAGAAGCAGGCCTCATCTTTGCTCCTTTCTTTTATTGTCCTTTGGTTTTCTTTTCCTCCATCCTGTCTGCACTGCTCCTCACTTCCATATGTCAATAGTCATTAAACACAATCTCATTGTCCCATCACACGTGCATACGCAGACCTACATACACTCACATACATACCAGATAAGACTCCTTTGGTTCAATATTCAATTAGTGGCTTGCTTAATATCCTACAGAATGATCCTATGTCCTTTAACCTCTAATAGACAGGTTTAGCAGACTGAAAGATGCACTGAATGTGAAACCAGTGCAGACTATTGATGGATAACATCTGAGTTTGTTGTCAAATACACTCAACAGCAAAGAGACTTGCATGTAAGACACTTAAACCTTACAAATGATAAAAACTGTGTGATATGTGACAAAAATGAGACAGGAGATCAGTTACATGTTTTCCTCAGTGGATACTTACAGTGCTATGATGTGGAGCGATGAGTGCATGGTGCTGACTCAGAACCTCTACAACGGACAAAGTTGCTCTTATAAACTCCTCACAAACTGCTGCGCCTACCAGGGAATCAAATACCACGTGGGTTTGTCATTCAACAGATCACCATTGATGTTACAGTGTTTATAGTTACTCCAGATTGTGCTCAACAATTGCAAAATTCTAAACTGCATTCTATCTGTTCAAGAGCTCTATACGCCACCATGATGGATACCTCAACAAATTTAATGAACTGTTTATTGCATTGTGAGTTTTAACTTGACTACAAGAAGTTTAAAACCAACAGAATTTTCACACATCTGGTCATGGGACATCTGTTTGTTTACAAATACAGACGCCAATGACAGATAGCAGTTAGTAACGGTTTCTTGACCGTGTATGTTTATTATACTTAAGTATGTACTATAGCATAGAAAGTAACTTACCTAAAGAACTGGCAAGATTTGTTTCATTGGACTCTATAGAATTGATGCAATTCTAAGGAAGAGAGAGATGGCACACCTTAAAAGCTCCAGCAATGCTTAGTCACGTAACTAGTGAAAGCTATTCTAACATTTCTGTACTTATCACCATGTGTGTTTCACTTCCCTTTAATGTATTTATTTGTCTGATTTTAAAAGAAAATGACAAACACAGTTAAATCACCAAACACTTACAAGGAGCAAGCCGAGTTGAGCTAGAAACTCATCAGATACAATATGAGACCTAAAGACCTGAGAGAAGACAACAAAATCAGACAGACAAAACATACAGACAGATTTAGCAATGGGAAATATGAAAGGCCAAAAGATATTAAAATAAAAAGAAAACTCATTTACCTGTGAGGAAAGAAGTTCCATCAGTACAGACATTGTAGGCAAAGTGTGCTTTAGCTGTCTGCTCTGAGCTGTCGATGGGTGTCTCCTCCCGATGACATCTTGTAATGCACATAGGACCTTCTCTGGAAAGAGAATGTCTTGTGTTGGACTGCCAAAACTAATAACCACAATGAATTATGTTCATTATTTACATACATATTATGTATGTAAAATCATACATTATGAATAAAAGGTATAAAAATGATGTTGAATGTTGAACTGCTGAACTTATGTCATGTGTGTTTGTCTCTGTTCATACCTAGTATACATGGTGCTGTGCTACACAAATGTACAACCATTAATTCCAGACATTGAGACAGGTATCCTGATTGGGTAGGATTCTCTCTGATAGGCGTGGCTTTGCGTAGGTCTCTCTCAAGGTACATTACAAGTCTAAAGAGAAACAAACAAAATCTCACCAAAATAAACACAGATTAAACTATTCAGTTTGAGTTTTAATTGTGGCATTAACGACATGCCAATAAAAACATGATACTTTCTGCAGTGATTTCTTCTCACCGCTGACCTTCTCACTCGCTCAGTGACTAACATATAAATCATGTGGATACATTAACAGTATCAGGCTTGTAGACTGTCCAAAACAGAAAAAGACAGACAAGCCATGTCTTTGAGAAAATGTATAGTCTCACTGGACTGTGTGTTTTGAACTACAGTATAATCAATAACATCCATTTCACCAATTCAGAGCGGAGTGTAAAGGTTACTACTGGTAAGAGACACTCATTACAATTCATTGTAAACACACTCACACATATGTATAAGTTGCCATACAAACACATGCACAAATGCTTGAAGAGATATTCTGAAAGGTCATATAGGTAGCAAATATTGATTATACGCTTCAGAGAGAATGCTGAAGAATACAAATTCAGTATTTTGCTCATTATGTTGTGAAAGATTAGCAGCAATGTTTTCAAATACACAGTGTGAAACAGCCAATGTTACCATGCTGGTGGAGCATGGCCGTTCTTAGTTGGTGGAGCGATTTGTCTGGTTAATTCTGATAACGAGCGAGACTCCGGCCACCACAGGAGAGGGGAACTAGTTTGACATAGAAATCTTTCAGCTTTCTCAGAACATGCATGTTTTATAATATATCTTTGGAAATGTGTTTTCAGCGCTTCATTCCTGTTCATGCTGTGTCTGAGGTAAGAATAATCTTTCAGTGCGTGGAAGTAGTTTCACCAAATCTCGGGGCAGGAATCGATGCGAGTCCTTAGTGATGTTGTCGTGAGCATAGCTGTAATATTGATTCTCATCTGAAACCAGTGCCCATTAAACTGCCTAAACGAATCAAAGCAGTAGTATTTTATTTTAGCATTTTTTTGTGATTAGACTAACACCAGCTCTATGTTCCCAGTGCCCGTTGTCCAACAGGAGTTAATGATGCTGGTGTTCTGAGCTCAGACGTTTATTATATAAAACGTTGGGCTGCAGATAAAGAACTACTGTTAGAGATGTATGAAAGTGTTCTTAACTATTGTACATGTGACTCCTTTACCTTAGAAAAATCTATTATTACAGGAGAGCTCCTATACAAGTAACTGCTGTTGTGCAGAGACATTTATTTCTGCTGAATCACAGCAATCCAATCCAGCATGTGTACAAAAACTTCATTTTAACACAAAAGTCACTGAATGTCAAGGTGCTAAAGTAGAAAGTCCTAGTAAATCAACAACAACAGTCATGTACAGTAATTCAGATGTGCCGGTGCAGCTGAGTGGGAGCCTTTGTTCATCCCTTGGGTACCTTGAATGTAGGATGGTGGAATGGTGGGATTAATTATTTCCTTCAACAAAACCTAAGTTATCATTTCTAATTATCCTATCTTCCTCAGTTGTTTTGTTTTTTAATTTAGCTTGTCTCAGTGCTAGACTTGTGCCTTTATTAGTCTTGCAGCCATTTTCCCAGATTGCTAAATAAGGAGAGAGAAACTTGCCACCTCTCTGTCAGTCACTGTGGGAGACCTGCAAAGTACTCACACACAACTGACCTACAAGTGGCCTGCTGTGTGTGTGTGAGACTGTGTCTGTTGAAAGTCATCTCACTCCACTCCCAATGGCAATCTTGACACTTCCTCCCATACAAGCTTATACTACACACACACACACACACACACACACACACACACACACACACACACACACACACACACACACACACACACACACACACACACACACACACACACACGTTTTCACGCCACTGAGGAGCTAATTAACACAACGTGTCTGAGTGAGAGCAAGACTGAGAAAGAAAAAAATGCATGTGTGTGTGGCTGAACCATGCAGGGTGCTCAGTGGGAGAGAGACAGGCAGGTCAACTCTGACAGCTCTGGCACGGAGAAGAGAGAGAAAGCAAAAAGAGAGATACAGAAAGTGTATATGAGAAAGAGAGAGACAGGCAGGGAGCGGGAGCTTAAGAGAAGATGAGAAATAAATACACCTTAAATTGTTGGGGTCATGCGTAAAAGGACATGCTCTTCACAGGACTTCCAGGAGGTTTAATCTCAAGACAAAAAAAAAACTGATCCAAGGCATAGTATAATATGCAGATGACAGACTTATACACTTTCAGCCTCTACCATTTTTACGATGGTCAACAAACTTCAAACCTCAGAACCAAATAGCTACAGTAGGGTATTTGCAGGCAAGGTGTGATAGCTTTCTTTCCATTTCGGTGCTAGGTGACAAAGATTGGTGCTCAACAAAAATGTTCCAAAAGTTTGCTTTGTGGTTATTTGAATCAAAGGTATTATCAATATGAGACAAATGAAAGCACCTGAAAGCATTTGAGTAATGTATGAATCCTTCTTTCTCTAGTACCAACTAGTAATGAATTACCAGAATAAAGGTGTGAACAACATATACTATATCATTTATATGCACCTGACCATGGCAGCTTATGCACATACACAGATGCACCGTCAGTTAGTGTGAGATAAAACAAATCATTTTTATTTCAAGCTACAGGATAAAAACGTCAGTCCCATAGTTGCTAATTTTGTTCTTGAAATACTAATGTGGATGATAATGTTGCAGACAAATTTACATTTCAATAATGTTTTTTTGCTGAGGCCTAATTAGACATATTAATGATCCTATCGTAAAAACAATAACCACATTTCTCAGTCTGATCTACTTCCATTAAATATAAAAATAACTTTTATAAATCCTTTTATTTTCAGGCTCAGCGGTTGATATTTCCAATTTACAATAGACGATGATTACACTATAGGATCAAATTACTATGGGATGTTCTTATATCAATACTCTTTTAAGTGTAAACCCAGGAGATGAATAAATAGTGATGTGTGGATTTAGTTTTCTAATGTTTAATTACTTCAGGATACTTTGTATCTGTTTTCACACACGAAAGAGTAATTAACTATTGATCAGTGTAAAAAGACAAATTAACTTGACCATAATTCAGTGTTGTATCTTGGTAGACAGCCAGTAGAACAATTCACTGAGCTATAATATGTAAACAGACACATATAACTCTCTATCCTTGTGCTAGTAACTGTGATGTGCGGAGCTACTCCTATACTGGAAAGGACCACATGTTTATACTGTACGTCTAGTCATAACGCTTAAAAAAGCTTTCAGTTCATCAAACATAGCACATGAAAAATGTCATACTAAATTATGGAAATTGACCATATTTGTTACATTTTAGTTGTTAGTTTTTACAAATGCACTGTACATGTAGTAGTATAACTAGACAGAGAACATATTTTAAATATAATGACCGTGTGGGTGCATGTTGATTTACCTGTGTTGACAGCAGTAAAGCAGTGTGTGTGTGTTGTCTTGTATCAGCAAGACGAGCAGCAGAAACGCTTTGGCTCTAGTTACTGTGGATGGACTCTCGAGACAACGCATCACCTTCAACACCAAATCCTACAAGACACCAACAGAGAAAAACTGAAAATCATCCCGAGCCTGGTTGTGAATGCTTGTGCTAATGTATAGTCCAAGACACCATGTTTAGCAATTCAAATACAAATCAACTTTGTTACTTTTCAGCAACACTGGAAAATGACACCTAAATGTTTACTTGGTGAGTCTTAGGCAAGTAGGCTCTACTGTCCAAATTATTCAAATGAACATTTCTTCCCCAGGGAGAACAGAAAAAAACATAATTTTGTAAAAATGCATCAACTACTAGGAAAAAAAACTAATCAGCTCAGACTCTCACATTTGTGTACACATGCCCATATACACAAGTATGGACATGCACACACACACTTGTGCCTACAGCTATATCAGAAATCCAATCACTTAGCATAAACCCAGCAGCAGTAACTGGTTGGAAAATTTTTGACTGGGCAACATTCATTATCATTGTCATTACCACCAACAACACACTACTTTGTGTCTGTGTGTGAGCTAACGTGAACTGCATGCATGTGTGTTCATGTCGGCGACACACCAAGTTAATTAATTTCAAAGCCCAGTCATATGGGCTTAGCTGATAAGTCCCTCCCCACTACCCATAATGCTTTGCTAAAATAGAAGACTGCGGTATGCTCATTCAGCCAATTAGCCTAGATACTGACACAGTATACAAATTAGTGTATGTGCGTGTGTACACACACAGTTGCCGTTGCACAGGCATGCATACAAATACACAACACTAACAGAGTTCTGTATAAACAGATTCTTGGACTGTCTGTCTTTGTGCCAGGGAAAGAGTGTGTTAGATGGGGGCTGGGGGGGGGGGGGGGGGGGGGGGGGGGGGGGGGGGGTGCATATCAGTGTATAATTAGAGCAGAGTTGAAGTACTAAGTTTGTATTCTGGTGTTAAATTGGAAATGCTCAATGCAAATAAATTCAGTTCAGAGTCAATTACCAGTGCTAGACTCCAAGTTAAAAACCTTCAAATCAACAATCAATTCTAGCCCCTCTGCCTCACAAAGATTAGCACTTCATATACACAGTAGATTGGCTGTCTCATGAAAAATTAAATAAGTAATTCACAACAAATTAGTTTGTGTGCAGTTCAACATTAGTTCATGAACTCTATGAAAGAGCAAAAGACAGAAAGAGACAAGCTAACAAGACGATGGGGACAGGGAAAAAACCCTAAGTAAAACTTTTGAGAATTGGAAGCCAGTTTCTTTTGTTCCTTTGTGTTTTCATCCCTCGGTATTTGTGTAAAAACCTTCTTATTAGTGATATTCCCCACGCATGGTTCTCTAAAAATCAAATCATGCTTCATAGTAATAGTGTCACACCTAGAACAGACTGTAGAAACAGTACATCTTATCTGTAGCATAGAATATCAATACATTTAAACATGCAAACATTTGTTGTTCGTGCCTGGATTTCTTGGGTCAATTGTTATAATAATATGATATTCTCATTTGGCCTTGTTTTATTACTGTCAACACTGGGCATTACTATGTGCAAATCATGAAAACGTTGTGTTTGAAATGTTATGAAATTATGTTACAAATTAAAAGTTGTTTTCACAGTTTAGACAGTCAAGTGGAAAGTAGACTTCATATATGTACCGTGCTCTGAGTAACTCGGTGTATGTGGACACGTGAGGTGATTAAGGCAGCGGCCATAGCAGTGAGCAGGTGCTGTTGCACCCTGGCCCCTGCTCCACCCAGACCATCCAATATGGCTGCTGGGCTACAGGTGTCAATCACTGCCAGAAAGACTGCTGGGACCACCCGGGTTAGCCTAGAAAGAGACTGAAGGCAGGGAGACAGATTCACAGACAGGAAAAGGATCATATGTTATTCATGGATTGCAAGTTTCATGCTTTCACTCACAACTTGTCATGTACTTAGTCAACCAAAAACAAGCCATTACAGTTTCCAGTGGTACATACCATGGTGCCAAATACCCTACAAATGCAATGTTTAGCTATGTTTAGCTCTTCGTCTTGTTACACACTGTTAAAGGTTGTCATCATGTCCAGTATGGTATCATGTATGTGGAATATACCCTATCCTCAGCTGTAATACAGTGTGGTGATGACAGAGGACAAAGGCCAAACATCTATCACTATTCCATTATTTATAGACCTAAATACCTTTTTCATACACTATTTTTGGTGTTTGTGATAAACACCTATCTGCACAGGTGTTAGTGCTTCAAGACACAAAGACCATGTTCACAAGTGTGTGCTTTTGTGTGTGTCAGCTTACAGAAATGGCAGTGACTCTGACAGCTTCCACAGTGGAATGAGTGAACAGATACCACAAAGCGGCGCCTATCTCTGTCGTGCCCAACTGGCGAGAGGAGTCAGAATCCGTGGCAGAGATGTTCTCAATGATTTTTGCAGCCATGTGATGAACTACAAAATCATCCTACAAGACAGACAGACACACACACACACACAACTTTGAATCGTTTATATTAACAATGGTTTAGTGACAAAATGCATTGTGGAGAGAACATGCAAACTCCACACAGGAACCTAGGGGTTCACTTCAGTTCTGTGAGACAACATTGCTAACCAACACCCCACCCCAAGGCCACGCAGACTCAAAATAATCAAGAAAATATTCTGTTAGATGTTTCTGAGAACAGTGTTGTCTGAAGCTGCTACCGTCACAAAGATTAAAGATTTTATCAGTGAATGAGAGACAGAGAACATAGAGAGACGGCCTCTAATTACTGATTATATTGACTGGCGAGAGTTGTGCCCATTGCATACCATGGGGTAACAAGGAAGAGAAATAAGCAGATGAGTTCAATTCAGGTAAAGCAGTACAAAGCAGGTTGTTCGTGTCGCTGCATAAGATCAGAGATACAACAGCATCTTTTGCCAAACAGAATCACATCACGCTTAATTGGTTAGGGCTATTCAGAGACAAGAAATAACAATTCATGCGATTAGCACAGGACCTCAGTAATTAATTCAGTAAATCTAAATGGATAAGATTATAAAATGCATGTGACAGATGCTTATGGGTATTTTAGTGAAAAAAGAGCTACCAGGTACAACTTTGAAATCGAGTGATTTTTATTAACATGATCTGAAGGTGCTTGTTCAACCCTGACGTGTCATGGGGTGGGAGAAGCAGCCGGCACGGCTCAACCTGTGCATCTCTGGCAGGTGTGGTATCATTGAAGTTTCATCAAAAGGTCAGGTCATAACAATTCCAACTGTACCCATTGCATCTGAAGAACTATGTTAGTGTATTCTGGTGCTGGAACATATCCTTTTCTGGTTTCCTGGTATACACTTTGTCATGGCAAACAACACTTTTTCTAATTCTTATTTTATTTTACAAATTCAGAACCCAATTATTGAAAAATGTCATGTAGAAATTGGATTTCCCTCAATTTTCTTCAATACAAAAAAGAAGAGAGAAGGGTTGTGAAATGTGTATGTGTATGGGTGAATGTGTAAGTGTTTGTGTGTGCGAGAGAGAGCGAGAGAGAGAGTGCTTATGTAAATACTACATAAGCCCACACACCTTTGCCTGTGTAGAGAATAGTTGTTTATGTTCAGACAATGGGGCAAGCTAATGAAATCTCTGTGGCTGAGGAAATGAGTTTTTTTCCCGGCAAAGTCATTGTGGAGAAAGACAGGAAGTAGAACAGGAGTGATTGCCTCTGTCAGGTTATTATTGTGTTTCACTGTGTTACATCACTTAGATGCCACTCTCCACAGATACCAGATACAATAGCACTTATTCATTCAACACAGTTAACTATATGTGGTGGTAAAGGTTTGTAAAAACAGCTGAAACATTTATAGTGACAATTTAAGATAGTAGATGAAAAGGCAGGTGACAGACAGCAGTTTTTTTTCTACTATTAATCGTAATTGTTCATATTTCACTCATAATCGAGGACGCCTATGCGTGTACAGTGTACATTCACTCACATTTTTAAGCCCTTGCCTTAAGACAGCCTGAACAAAGCAATAAAAGTTAGGTCTTGGTCCACAGCTGGTTAACATTTTATACAAATTAGAGTCATATCATAAATGAAATAATCAAAAATCATCAAAAAACTACTAGTAATCCAAATAGGATATTGTGTATTGTATTTGCCACCAAGGGACTACGCAGTATGACAACTTGATGATTCTTTTGGCACCCCTCGGGGAACCAGCAGAATGGTCTGTTCCAGCGTTCCCCAGGCCGTGTGGGCCAGATCACTAATGAGCCCACGGGGGAGCTCCCGCTGTCTGTGAGTTTAATGGACTGCAGCCCTGCCAGAAACTACACAGAGGAAGAGAAAGAGAAGGGGACTGAAAGAAAGCAAGAGAGGGAGAGTGACAGAGGAAGAGTCATTATTGTACAGCGTGTGGTGAGAAACAAGCAGCTAATGCGAGAACTCATCATTACAATGCAGAGAGGAATAGAGGAGACGGAGAAAGAGAAAGTTATTCTAATTATAATATTTTCTAGCAAAAAAAAATGGTCCACCGAAGAAGCATACTTACAGTGAGAGTGAGAAAGACATCTTCAAAAAATAAGAATTATATATTTTTTTCTAATTGGAGTGTCTTCCAAAGTCAGGCTCAGTGATTCCACTCCTGGTTCCAGGAATACGAGAACAATATCCTATCCTATCCTATCCTATCCTAGCTATGTGATATATGTGCAGCTGTCCAACAACCACTTTGGGAAATTAGCAACGTACATTATAAATAATATAATGTCATCCTCACATTTGGTCTACACAGTATCTAATGTTATCCTGGTATTTGTTTTTTTAATGATTATTATTATATGATTTACTTTAGAAATAGAGGGAAATGAAGACAATCTCAGCACTTCAGAAAAAAAGTAAAGCGTGAATCAGAAGGGATGAATCTCCTACATGCTGCTGTAGCCTGTTAGTGAGGACTGAACAAACAACACCTGCCTGTACCTGAGTACATCTTGGTCCCAGTGTTACTGTGGGTTTCATGCTTGGGCGTTTCAGTGCAGGTGAAGACAGGAGACCTGTTGCAATGACAAACGATCTTCTGTGCAGAGGACACTTAGGAGGCTTATGCTTTCTGTGATGTAGGTAATGTAGTTCAGAAGAGGGCAGTCTAAGCCAGGGGCATGTGAGAAATATTAGGGCTCAAGCAAGTGTTTTTTAAAACAAGGTCTAACATAAATTCACCGTAAAGAGCTGAACTAAATTCATAACTGAGGTGAATTTAGTCATAATAACTTCATTCATTGCATTATTTAAAACAGTTTCACTTATCCTGCTTTGAATTTATCTCAGAGTAGTAATGCATCTCTTACTTAATAGTGTTTTCATTTTAATGACTGAGCCTTCAAGAAGTATCACTGGCAGATCCAATTAAATGATTTAATTAAGACAATTAAAAAAATTGAATACTCAAAAACTATGATGAAATACTATTTAGCTGTTTCTGTTTTAAAAAGGCATTTATATTTTTCAGGCTTCAACAAGACTAATTATCTTACTGGCACCTTGAGTAAATTAGCATCTTCTGTATTCTACAGCAGAGGAATGACACATAACGCATGCACTTAAAAACCCAGCCTGTCTGTTTTAGAATTAGATTAGGTTGTATGCCATCATGTTTTCAACCATCCTTTAACTCTCAAATAGGCGTAGAGAACTAAACCACTATTACACATTCCCAGAGGTTCCTGTGTGTGGCTTCAGATCAGACGTGTTTCCTTGTTATTTGGTCTTTCAGAACGTAGCACACCTGGTTTTGAATGGGTCTCATGACGGGCACCATCTATCAGCTTCTCCTAACACCACTAAGAGCCACAATCAAAGAGTGAGACAGAAAGCAGGGTCTAATTACTAGGTCAAATGAAAGAGGTGTTACAAAAGACATGTGAACAGGACACTGGAAAAGAAAAACAGGTAGCGGTGCAAGTGCACACAGGGAAGAAGACATAAACAAACATATAACCCAATCATCAAGCAAGGACAAAGAGCATGTGACCTGAAGAGAGACGGTACAATACAGAAAGACGGGCAAGTGGACAGAATGATAGTGTTCATCATCCATCATCCTACTCACTGTCTAAAAGGTAAAAAACAGTAGCACCTATTTTTGGAAAAGGTGCTAATCAATACAGCTTCGTACACAGACCATTCATGTGTTACTCAATACATGTGATGAGACACAAGGATAGGACCTGTGACAGTCCCCTCTCTGTTCTTTGCTTCTTTGTGAAAGATAGCAATAAATCATTAATAGACCCACCACTGGTTTGTGTGTGTGAGAGCGAGAAACAAGGATTTCTGCCTTCTGCCCCCTGGCTTCTATAACTGTAATACTGTTCACACATCATTTCTGCTGCACGCACTCGCACACACTGATTTTTCATCATAGGCAGCAGAAGCATCATCATGTTCAGGCTCATAAATAATTTCCTGCAGCTCAAGTCTGGCCTGGAAACCTGCCTTTCACTCCATGCCATCCACTCCCTCTCTCCTTGTACAACTTACTCTCATTCCATCTTTCTCTGACTCCCTGCCATCTCCTCCCCCTCTCCCACTACACTGATCAATCTCTGTCTTCCTCTGTCACTCATGTTCATCCCCCACTACTGTATATCTGTCTCCAATATTAAAACCAGGGCGTGGGAGTGGGGGGGTGTTGGTGCCCTCCAATCACTTACTCTGTATCCCTCCTTCCAGAGCTCTACTTGTAAATCAGGAAAACTCTTAAGAGCAGCAGAGAGAGCTGCAGTGATCTGGCAGGTCAGGAAAAGCATCAGAAGCACACTGCCTGAAGCTCCTCAGACAGGGTCTTGGGGCTGTGTCTCACTGGTGTCATGCATTAAAGAATGGCACTTTAGATTTTTCCCCATTGGTAAAAATACACGACACCAATGAAGCACTGAAACATTCTGATGAAAAGATGCAACATTCATTTTAATCAAACCACACAACATAGGTTGCAAACGGATTGTGACAAGCAACAATTATTTGTCATTTATGATGTCCAATATGAGAAAACACTGTTCAGGGGGTTCGGAACCCTGCAAGATCAAGGGGTGAGGGCGGTTAGCTCGAACATTACATTAATAGTTTCACAAATCAAGATTTTTAATTTAAGAATTGATACAAATCTAATATGAATGACTTGTAATCACGTTTGATAAGTTTCAAAACAAAACAATATATTAGATTGGGATTGTTGTGTTAACTTAGAGGTCTCTGCACTCCCTACTTTCAGTCCTGATGCTTTTTTGTGTCTTTCTACCACCACTTTACAAAAATTGTTTCACTCATGTTCACTTCCTGAATCTCAACATTATCATTATCATTTTCTAAAAAAATGTATATCTAAAATGCATTACTTTAATTAATATACTATTAATATACTACGGTATATGCATTATGAAGTATGAAGTTTCCTACACAATCAATAATTGAGTGATTGTTTGAACAGTAATTACGGTGAAACCTTTCTCTGATTTAGTAACTGCTTGTTTTTGTTATTGCAGCTCCCTCTCTTTATTCAATCTCTACCCCCTTGAAAACTCGCTCACTTACTGAACTAATTTGCATGCACCTGGTTAGTGGAGAAAATGTGATTTGTCCTCTCTCTTTGGCCTATTTTACATGCAGGGTTCACAGATTTTAACTGTATATAGAGAGAAGACACTGCTCCCTAATTATTTGTATGTTTTGGGGAGGCTGGCTTTCAGGATATAAGTTGTTAGGTTTAATACTCTTCTACAGTTACAGGTTAAATTAGCCATACAAGTGTAAAAAGTTAATTAAGTTCAAATATTAACTATAATAGCAACTTTATTAAGCAGAACATTATATTCACACCAAGCAATCTCAGAGAATAGCATAACTCTAGGTCAGATTTTTTGGAAGCACTGTTTAAGTGACACAAAAAGTGCCTCAGTTTTGAGGCACTTTTTGTGTCCATACTTATGTATGGTACTTATAGAAAATGTAATGTTTTCAGTACAATATATACATAATACATATGTAATTGTTTGTTTTTATCTTTGCATGCTGAACACCAGATCATAGCCCTAGGCTTATCTGAGAGTGTGGCTGTTTTGCTTTGGAGGTGTGTCTGTGACCTGGTAAGCACCGTGTCTAATATGGCAATGCAAAACCTTTATAGAAACATATATCTGTCAAGTCAGAATTAAGTAGGTCATAGTTTACCAGAAGGGATCACACTACAGTTGGTCACATTTACAGCTACAGTAAATTTAACAGTAAGTTAAAGCTAGAATTACTTTATTAAATCACTTTAATAAATCACAAACCTCCATGATAATAGGTAATACTGTACTCCTTATGAACTGTGACACTTGATTCTACTACTACTGCAAGATAATGTGACCCTTTGATAAGCAAAAGCAGTACAAAATAATGGTTGGAGGTACACAACAAGTTCAAAAGAAAACTTGATCTTGATCTTGACACAGATTTTCAATAGAATTTTTCAATTTGACCAAAACGATGCTGGGTAGTATTTAAGAATGAAGGAACACTCAGATTCTTCCATATTTTCTATGAAAAGAAATTGTCATTTATTCGTCTGCAAAAAGCTTCTGAAACATATCAGAGGCATTTTTGCCTCGAGTTCTTAGACTACAACTAGTGCTTCCTGGTTTCCTCTGTACCTGCCCCAGCAGAGGTCGGGCTGAGAGGCGGAGCCAGGCTGCTGGAGCAAAATTGTTTTTCCTCGCATACGCGTACAGCACTAATGGCCGAAAGTCTATCCTGCTGTAGATTTTTTAAAAGACAGTGAGTACCTCAGCACAGTCTGATATCCGTGGTTAGTTGTATGAGCCAGAGTACAGCGCAGATGAGTTACACTGTATGAAGGAGTACTGGGATATTCAGTTGTGCTTCTATCGGGGCAGAGAAACTATGCATTTGGCTCTTGGCTGTATGTTGCTTTGGCTATGCTGGACGACTGCTCTCTGCTACGAGCAGCTTCATACTGTACTCCTCCATATGGCGTAACTTGCTGGCGCTTTACTCTGACATTTATGGTTAGTTGTACTGTACGAGGCAGAGTACTCGCTAAATAAAAATTCTAAATAATCCACAGCGGGACCTCCAGCCATTAAATATTAGTGTTGTACCATATGCGAGGAAAAACAATAGCGGACTGAGCAGTTGTGCTCCAGCAGGCTGGCTCCGCCCCATCAGTCTGGTTCCACCCCCCTCTCAGCCTGACCATACCTGGAGCAGTAAACGAGGAAGCATTAGTTGTAGTTTTTGAGCCCACGACAAACCATCTGCCTAGTCGTCTTACCAGAGGAACAAATGGTAACTTCTCTGCATTGAAATTAGAGAGCAACCTGAGTCTCTCTATGTTCTTAAATATTACCCAAGGCTGTTTTGGTCAACCCCCATTGAAAATTGGTGAAGTTTTCCTTTAAGGTCATGAGCTGATTTCCCTCCGAACTTGGAGGGAAATGGGAGTCCCACCTCACAACATATGGAACTTAAAGTATCCGCTGCTAACATCTTGGTCCCAGATACCACAGCACATCTTCAGTGATCCATTTAAGTTGTGAATTAAATAAAACAAAACTGCACTACTACACTATGCATAGACTTTTTTTACAGCATCTGAAAGGCGCATTTGCATTTCTGCAAAGACAAGACCAGACTAGTCTATGTATTTAACCAACCAAGCATGTTTTAAACAGTATTGTCAACAAATTTTCTGCTGGTTGCCAGTTTCAAAAGTGATTTTATAGAATTAAAGATGGACCACAACTGTTTCAAAATATCAAATATCTGACTATGCGCAATTGGAGAATGATCAAAGTATCTGTGTTCACACTAGAAGAGCAATGTTTAACTTAACATACGTAATTATTAAATGAACTGATCTTTAGCTACATGGCCAACAAACTTTTATTACTAATTTTGTGTGTAAAATAACATATACCCTGCCGTGCACCTTGTTACATGTATAACTGCATGAGCATTAAAAACTGTCATATTATATTTGTGCATCTGGAGGCAAAACAGGCAGTAATGGAAAAACGCTGAGGGAGGAGGGTGAGAGACAGAGACAGTAGAGGGAGGCAGACTGGGTCTGAGGATGAGTATCTGGTCCCTAAGGCTGAATATGTGTGAACATACTCAATGTGTGTGTGTGTGTGTGTGTGTGTGTGAGTGTGTGTGAGTGAGTGAGTGAGTGAGTGAGTGAGTGAGTGAGTGAGTGAGTAAGTGAGTAAGTGAGTGAGTGTGTGAGTGTGTGTGTGTATTCGAAGAGTCTCACAGCTCAATAATGATAAATAAGTCAACCACCTCTCTCCTCACCTCTACCCCTCTCGCTGCTCCTGTCATACACACATATGCGGACGCACAGACGCACGCACGCAAGCACACACACACACACACACACACACACATATACAAAACTGTGTTCATCTACCACCCATCTACTCTCCCAGTGGTAATGAAGCAACAGTAGGCACTGGTTGACAACTGTGGAGACAAGTGGTTATATATTCAAACTGTTTAAGTGTGTCACAACAGGAAGACCCTTTCGACATTTAGGAGACAAAACAACATTTACCCCTCTCATGCTGCTTACACTACACTAATATTTTCTTCCAGTAATATTTCACCAAATGATGTGATATAGAAGCATCCAGCTGTGCACAACTTTATACACAAAAGGAAGCAAAGAAAATATAATTTATTATCAATTAGACTAATGTGACGACTTATTCTTCACTTACCATGATTACAGTGACTTAAAGCAAAAAAAGCAAACTTACCAGACGTGCTGTATGGTTTGGTGTATTATTATGGCAATGAAAGTTCTAATTTGCCATTTTACACTGCTGATGAACAACAGAGGAAACATAATTAAGAAAGAAATCTGAAGAGAAGAAGTAGAAAGACAGCTAAAAGTAAAGCAAGGAAAAGAAGAAAGAACTACCTATATTTCTGGTTGTGTTTCTGCTCCATCTACTCTGTGTGTGTGTCTGGAGGGTCCTAATTGCTGCTGAGGTCAGGCTGCTGAGCAGTAAAGGGTTGTGTTTGATGCAGGTAAGAGTGTGTGTGCATGTATGTGTGTGTGACTGCTCTGCATGCCCTTGACTTGCAGCTGGCAAACAACGCTTTAGGCCCCCACAGCTGCCTCATCATTACTGTTCACAGGGATCCCCTGCTACACACTTGCACATACACACACATTGAGGAAAAGTGAGGGTGACTTAGTCACAGTTACACAGGCAGAGACACAAAAACAGACACACGCAGACATACACAGAGACACTCACCCCTTCCCGCAGGCTCCTCATTAAGCCAGTGTAGGCGGCAGCGGGAACGAACCACAGTCCCTCTGGGGAGCCTCTTTTCTCTTCCTGATAGAGAGGCATAGAAAAGACAGGGAGAATTGGTGAGAGGAGTGAGGAGGAGGGAGTATGGATTTGGGGGAGTGGGGGCAGTGGAGGAGTAGAGTGGGAGACTAAGGCAAAGATATAACATGGAGGAGATGCAAGTGGAGACGACTGAGAGGAAGGGCAAGAAGGGCCAAGCTGGGAAGGTGAAAGGGAGCAAGAACGGCCACGACATTTAGATTATGTACGTATATGAGCAACAAAATGTCTTCATAACTATTTAAAGTCACATAATAATTCTAGATTATATTGTACATATCAATTTTGCGTATTAATAGCACGAGCACATTGAACTGTAACTTTACTGACTTAAGTTAATTTCTATATTAGTAGCACAAATAAAATGTAAGTCTTTAATGTTTTACAGTTATATAAAATATACTATCATACAAATTATGAAGCTGAGAAACAATGGAACAAAGTAAGTTTGATTGGTCAATGATTATTTATCTAACTAGATGAACTTTTTAATCATTCATGATAATGATTTTTCATGTCTCTCACCCACACAAACACAGATGGGGGTTAAACCAGAACTGTCTTACATTCTACATAGGTCCAACAGTTTTATCCAATATTTTTCTTTTTTATAATTCTCGGTTCCAATGCTATTGTGTTAAGCTTCAGGCTATATCTAACCTTGAGGATGAAGACAGCACTGGAGGCTATAGTTAATCGTTGTCATTGACTGGTGCTGCAGAAGAAGACAAGGGAGCAGAGCAGGGGATTTTACCTGGGGACGCTTAAAGGGACATTTCAAATTATTTAAAAAAAATCTGTTTTATCACCTGTCAGAAGTGAGTGAGTGCTCTGTAAGGTTTGTTCAAAATGGTTATTGAGATGACATTATCACTATTACAACAGAACTTTGTGAAGATTATTATATACTTTTACACTAACTACTGTACACAACAGCATTAATATATTGTCTATTAATACTGATTTCTCAACCATGTAAACTTTGTCATGTCTCACTCATATTTGCGTTTCTACCATACTCACCATGTGGCAAATGTTTGATAACATTTTATTTCTAGTTCTGTATGAGTTCATGTCCAGTAGTGTTCGTCCAGGTTGTAAGCAATAACCTTGAGAATGGGAGCAACATGCAGCAGTTGATTGACACTGACCAATACCCTCACCAGACAGCCAACCTGCCTGTCCACCAGGGGACTCTTAAAAGACACAGGCAAATCGAATATCTACTGGATTCTAGAAGCTACTAATTTCCTAACTGACAATGCTGCAGAAACATAATTTTCTCTACTGTGAATTGAAATAAGGGATTGGCCTGAGGCACAATCTCTGCATCAATAAAAGATGTGTTATTCATTGAATTAAGCAGACATGTATATACAGCACATACAGAATAAGGTATATGCTATAGACCTTACTTTTGTTGGATAAAAACATACCAAACGTGTAATTACACATAAGCAAAGCTACATACTTATGTTCCAATGCCTGATGAATGCCTAAGGTAACTGATGAAACTACAAAATAACTCAATTGAAACATCACCTTAAAATTGCAAACACTGAAAACAGAATATTATTGATTACTTGATAAATGTATTACTATTTGTTAAGACTAGACTAATGGCAAAACACTAGATGTTACAGGAGCTGAAAATCAATTTATCAAGAGGTGGTTCAAGACACTGATGAGATTTTCCACGGCTTCAGGCCTGTAATAAATGTAGTCGGCCAGGGTGGTTGATAGAAGGTTATATGCGTTGTGTAAATACAAATCTTACACTTAATCAACTTCACTGAATAGATTGAGGTTAACCAGAAATAAATTGGGATCACCATTTCTAATGAAGTCAAACAAGACCTCCTTCACTCTTTCTCTTGTAATTTTTAGAGCAGAGGGTCAATTCGCTTTTAATTCACTTCAGTCAGCAAGTAAATTTACACTGCATTACCTGATGACAGAGCAATCAGATTCATTCTTTTCACTCAAGATTAATCTTTTTCTCTCAAGTAATAAGAAAATGTCTTTTGATCTTTCTTCCATATAAAATTATTGCTATACTTAAAACCTGATTAAAAAAATTACATTCATTATTTTAAGGTAAGCTAAACTTTCCTATGACATATAGTGTTCTCCATCTACTATTACATTAGCAGTCATAAGCACCATTGTCTAATTGAAATATGTCATACAGATAACTGGTTTAAGTAACCAAATTTCTCTCTCTCTCTCTCTCATATATATATATATATATATATATATATATATATATATATATATATATATATATATATATATATATATATATATATATATATATATATATATATGGCACATTAACATGTTTACAGCACTATGGAGTCCAAAGGTGAGTAAATATGACTCAATTGAAGGTTCCTTAGTGGGTAATTTTTTAATTCAGTGTGCAGCGTGTTTAGTAACATTACTATTTTGCATTATATCAGGTGTGTTTCGCCATGATACAACTTGAATGATAGTTTATGATGCGCCTGAAAGCCTGAAGGAGTTCATGCAGTGCACATCTGCACAAAGCTTTGCAGTGAACAATAAAGCATGGTATGCATGTTTGCATCCAGTCCTTACTTACAGTATCTAGTGCCTGGACTGGTTATTTCCTTTAGATAAGCCTTATGCAGTATCTGTCTCATGGAAATTACACACTATATGTACCTGAGAGGCAATGAGGTAGAGGAACTCCCCAAGTGGTGGCAGCAGAAACTGCTTTAGTTTATTATTCCTCAGATTGTCCCTCAACAGGTCTGTCAATGTGGACACAGCCTGGAAAGAGAAAACAGAGGCGCATACAGTTTACAGCAACTATATCAATATGGTTATAGAAAAACATAAAAGAAATAAACTACAACTATACTATAAAGTGATAGTATAAACCTGTTAAATATGCCTACAGTATATATTAGATTTCCAGGCAGAATTTCAGTCAACAATTATTAACTAACATAAAACTCCAATATGACATAGTTCAAAAGATATGCCTGTTTTCTTAAAAAAAGTGTTGCTATGACAGTTGTGCCCAGAGGTTCCTTCTGCCTTAACCGTGACTTGTGTTTAGAGTGGTTGTCATTCTGTATAACCTTTATAACTTTCCTCTCCATTTCAGTTTTCAGGGGAATATCTTTAATTCTTCTGTAGAATTTCCCAGAACTCAGAGCATCATCAATGATTATTCCTGACTCAAATTATAATGATTGTATTCTACATTTTTCAGGGGGTTTGTGTGACCTACAGGACTATTACACACCTTGGTGTAGTGGTCTTTTTTATACACAATCTACCTGATAGTCTAATTATGCATTTCAAACCAAAAATAAAATCCTTAAATCCCTTCAGAATCATATGAGCATCAACATCTCATATTTAATGGACTTTATGAAAGTCCTTCAAGGTACAGTATGACAATCTTCTTAGGCCTGTTTTGCCAAAATCAGACTTTAATAACGATGACGAGCTTGTTCTTCTTCATACTCACACCTGACATTACTGCAATTGTTTTCAGGCTAATGAAACTAGATCAACTGATAAATGATAAGAAATTTTAGATTCAGGGGTGTTTTTAAACTGGTCATACAGGCCTTCAGGCAGAGGGTGCAACACTACAGAACCACTGTACAACCAGCCAGAGTTGAAAAAGCATGTGCGCACACACACATACAAAGAAAATATGATAAAATGGTGGCATTGTGTTTCTTACACTTTTACAACTGTCTCTTGACAGTTTATACAATTTTTGTTTCTAGTGAAGTGAGAGCAGATATTAATTGGCTAGATTCCTCTTCTTCCTCAGCCAAAACTGAGTCTTAATTTTCTGACTCCTTTGAATGTGGTAAAAGTCTAAAGTGTATCTTATAAAACAGTCTTAACTACCTAACCCATTACACTGTAAATCATATTTAGTTGGTTTTGAAAGCACACCTTCCATGAATCATACAATGAATCATTGGAGAGGATGGACACACATAATGAAAAGACAAGCAGCCAGATGCAGAGGAGACACAACATCACTGTACATGACATACATAAGTGCATTATACAAAAAGTTTTATGAAAGACAGGTGGGTGTGTACAGTATGAATGTAAAACTTGGGTGGATATAATGAAACATATAGCCGTTACCATGGTAACTAAGCCTAGCTCTAACAGACCAATCAACAAGACTGCAGCAAGAGGAGACCCCTGCCGAGAATACACACACACACACACGCACACACGCACACACACACGCACACACGCACACACACACTCGCACACACGCACACACGAACACACACACACACACCAAGCATGCCCAGGGGTCATTTAGTGGTCATCTGCATCAAATACACAACATCTGACTGCATACAGTATGTACACACAAAACAGGGAAACAGAACAGACCATTATATTCTTAGGACCCCTGCTGAGCGTGCGGAAACATGTTTCAAAAAAGCCAACACACTTAAACAAAAGTGTGCATGCATGCACAGAACCCCTGCTGAGACTCCAGATGGACACACACAGTTACACAGTCAAACACACACTACATACACACTAGGCACAGATTTACTTTGTGCTTTGTCCTTTTCTTAACTTGTCATCTTATCGTAGCTGAACTGTAGTAAGAAGGGGAGAAAAATGCTTGCCATTTGTCTTAGTAGCACACTGGAAAGTGCTACACAGTCGGCCATTTTGTAAATATGGATGAAGAGACCAAGTGACCAAGTGTGTGATCACAACGAATGCAGACAGATGAGTTTCATTTAGAATAAGTAGATCATTAAGAGGAAGGAGAAGCAAAGAAGAGTTAAGACAAGTTCAGGAAAAAGAAATATAGTTTATCGTTACGTTTAGGACCAAAGCATCAGCTGTCATATTCCTTGTACTCATATTCCTTGACCTGATTGCTGATCGGTAAATGCAAACAGGTTGCATCTAACCACAATCTGAAGCTGAATAGTTTAGTATACAGCAGATCTTCTGTTTTTTTTAATAAAGTCTTACAACTTAATAAACATTTTGGTTTGTTATTTTTGTTTGCCAAGTATAAAAATGTATAAAACAGTCTGTATAAAAAGTAAGTGGGTTAGAAGTAAGAAGTTGGTTTGCATTAACGATATAATTAGCCACAAGCAATCTCAGTCAATTACTGTATTATTGTAAATATTAGCTAACAGTTTATACAGAGGATGCGCATATAAGTGTGTTTGTGCATTAGAGAGAAAGTCTAACGACAGACAAATTATTGCAGGCATTTAATGCCACCTGCTGGTCCTTCACTTGTACTATTAACCAAAAGGACAGGTGTTCCCAGTCTTATCGAATATTATTAATTTAATGTCACATCGTAGGACTAGAAATTCTCAACTATTACTAACATGACTCTTCGTAGAATAAAATGATTAGTAATATCCAACCTTGCCACAACCAATTGAAACAACTTGCAATTCACATACTGTACATAATCACATACACAAACAATGTTTATAGGCCCTTGATAACCATACACACTGCAGTCAGCTCTATGGAATGCTGTTATTTTTAATGCATGTTGTATGTGTATTCTTACCTTCTGTAATATAGATACAGTATGGTGGTATGCAGTGCTGCCTCATGGAGCAAATTGGTACTGCATGTTAAAAAAATATATTTTTTAACATGTGAGATATATATATATATATATATATATATATATATATATATATATATATATATATATATATACTACAATAGTGTTGTACTACTGTTAAATTAAGTCTCTATAAATTTATACATTTGAAAGATTAATTTGCATAACTGTGTGTGCGTGCGTGCGTGCGTGCGTGCGTGCGTGCGTGCGTGTTACAGACCTCTGAAACTGAACTATCCTCTCTTAGTTCGGTACAGTGCAGTGCCAGAAGACCAATCACTCTAAGAACCTTACACCGCCTGCAAAACCAAAAGACTAATCGTGTCTTTTTCATGTCATTCAAAACACATGCTAGGTTTTAGTGTTAAAGACGACGTTCATTGCCTGGCTCTGCTGTCTATCACATACCAATATTTTTGCTTCTATATCCAGTCTATCATGTTGCATACATTTTGGGTAACCTATCCCTATAACTAAGCTCTGCTGAAAATGATTATAGGTCCTACATTACTGTCTACAGTAGCAGTAGAAACCACGTCCAATGTCTGTACAAGTCAGCCTATAATTCTCTTCATGGAATAATGTACTTACACATCCCAGTTAGAAGCTTGCTGTAACTGCCGGGTCAATACTGGAAGCTGAAACAAATGGGAGAGAAGTTTAAAGAAAAAAGAAAAGCAAGAAGAAATAATTAAAAAAAGGAGAGAAGAAGAATCTGTAATAGCTACTGTATGACAGCAAAACAGGTTTTTTAGATCATTGGCTTGGTCAATGTGATATTTGCTTAAACAAAATCTCTGAAGAGTAATTAAAATTATAAATGATGCAATGATAATGTGGTATACTTTGTTACATTATTGAATATAATATTTTATATCTATACAGAGTATTTAATTTCAGACTGAAATTAAAGCCAATCTTATGTAAATACAAATGTTCCTACCAAAGGTGAGTTAATCAGTCTGTTTGCAATAACTTTATGTCCAACGACACAGCAGAGGTAACAGTGCAGGTTGAGTCTAGTGCGAGAGGCAGTGGGACGAGGAGGAGTGGAGGAATTATGGTCTTCAAGGAGTGAACAGAGCTGTGAAATGAAGACGCTCCACTGTTCAGCACTGAAGGAATGCAACTTCTCAACTGGAGAGTAGAGTGGTTAAACTGGGGTCAAACAACCAGAAAAAAAACATCTCCACCTACTATATTAGATAAAACGTCTTAATACTGATGCAAGAACCAATTTTACCTGAATAGGCTGGTACACAAAGAGTTTTTGAATCAAATCGCACAGGAGGAGTCTTTAGAATCTGGTAAATAGAAAAGAAACCATGGAGTAAAAGTCAGTAATACTACTAGTCAGTAATACTACTGTATATAAACTTTGAATTCCTGTTTCCAAATAACTGAATATGTAAGAAGGTTATAAAATAGTTGGAACATCTGGAGCATGTCAAAACGCTCAACAAAATTACAATGACCTAAAATCTAATAAATACATAGCGTTTATACATCAACACTGCATGCTTGTACATGTACCTTAGGGTTGTCTAGTACAGGAGTCACAGTCAGATCAGAGTCAGTGTAAAGAAGATCTTTTACACATGATGTGATGTCAGAGCCACAACTGGCCTAGAGTAGGAGTGGGGCAGAACACAGGAAAATCTATCACCTTCAGAAGTGAAGCATCCTTCAGGACCATCAGATTTAAGTATTTAGCACATGAGTAAGTATATATATATATAAATTTACCTTTACAATATGATATTACAGTAGCTGTGTTCTGAGTTTAGCTGGCTGGCAGGTTGTAAAATCTGCACAGCACTTACCTGTAGAAGGGTGTTCTGGCCTGGAGTCTCTGAAATACTGCAGTGTCTTCTAGAATTGGCATGAGAGCTAGGATATATAGAAACTAATTAATATCCTTTTTAAGTAGCCATCTAGATAGTGAACCCACTCTAAGATAAAATGGGTACACAGCCCTGGAAAAACAGGATAAACCCAGCCAAAACAAGCAGATATGAAGCAGATAGACTAAACTGAATACCTGAGCAGAAAGATGCCCTCAGTGTTGTCTTCATTTACACCAGATTTGGGTTTGAGCTCTGACACATTATCTGCAGGAAGAATAACACAACAACTGTAACTACAAAATATATGTCAAACACACAGGCCTAGTAAAAGGCACAGCAAGAACGAAGCAAACCTTTAATGGTGAATGAGACAGAAATACATTTATACTATTAGGAAAAAATAAGTACAGCTTGCGCGCGCGCGCACACACACACACACACACACACACACACACACACACACACACACACACACACACACACACACACACACACACACACACACACACACACACACACACACACACACACACACCACAATACCTAAAGTGATACTGGAATGCGCTGTGTGGCACAGGTTCTTCATCACAATTAGCTTAGGGTCATCTATGTTTGCTTCTCCCTCTCCTCCAGAATCACTGTCCAAGCTCTGACTGTTCCTTAAGGCTCCACGGGCGGTGTGTCTCACAGCTTGTTGGCTCTTTCCCGTCACTGCCTGTGCCGAGGTTAGTTTCTTGCTTTTTGCAAGCGTATCTTCCTGTCCTAGAGGGAATGACTGAGACATCCTTGTGTGTCTGTAGAGATAATAAAAAAACAGGTTCTAACAAACTATTTCAGTATTGAAAAATAAAATACAAAGAATGCGAACTGTTCTGATTAAACTTCTTGGAATTTCTAAAAGGTGTTCTGTTTTGATGGTACAATCAATAAGCAATCAACAATTATATGTAAAAGTACTGCCAATATTTTCAGATCTCTGTGGATTCAGATTGAGATTGAGCCTCCCCCGGGAGTTTTAATAAGACTTCACAATCAATATTAATGACAGCATTGTTACTCTTTTACATGGCCAATACAAATGCTCAATGCTTACATAATGCCGTAAGAACTGAACATTTAAAACAATTTCTAATGTAGAAACAGAAACCTTAAGCTAGCTGATCCAACTTCCTTTAAAAAATTGTTTTTTTCTTCAATCTCCTCTTCCAATTGCCTTTTATTCAGATCTTCTTCCTCATTCAGTATCTGAGTCCAGAAACAGTGGTTCAGCAGGTCAGGCCAGTCCATTCTGAATTAAAAATAAAAAATAAAAAAAATGGACGACACGTCAGGACACGCATACAGTACATGGTACTAAGATGAAACACTTTAGAAAGTGTTATGATTCACAAATTATTTTATTGATTGATGATTTCTTTTAAATATGCATTACAAATATGGCTACATTATTATTACATTTTATTATTACTACATTAATGTCTAGGTACCTGACCTCTTATTGGGGTTTTTGTGGAGCAAGCCTCTCAGCAGATTCTGGAAGTCCTCACTTGAAGGGCTAGCTGAACACAAAGAAAACATTGGCCCAAGAAGGTTTCATTCTATCAGCAGCATTTATTTTTTTCCAAACATCACATACAATATGTTTTTGTCTATGTGCAAGCACATGAGGGTGGACACAGGCAGCATTCATTACCTGCTTGTCTGGGAGGTGTTGGTTCCTGGTGTAAAATCATTTCTGTTAGTTCGCTGTAGTTATCAGAATGGAACGGAGGTTTACCTGTAACAGAAAAAGAGTCTGACTCGACAGTGCTCATCAGTAGTGATAAGTAAAGCATGTGTGCATCTTACCAGAGAACATGTAGTGAAGTACACACCCCAAAGCCCAGAAATCAGAGCGCATACTGGTTTCTGACCCTTGCAAAACCTCCGGGGCCCTGTAAGTTGGAGAACCTAAAAAAATACATACATTAATAGATTACAGTCTATGCATATACACTTACAAAAGTTATATACGACAAATTACGACAAATTAAGACAAAAAACAAAAACATTAATGGCAAATTGTTTAGAATACAAACATAAAAGCTTTTGTTTAATAACTCCCGTAAAATGAGCATCTTCAAACTACAGTGTAGTTTTTACTTCCATGTTTCATTACAATACTGCATCAACTTGTATTGCCTCCTTCTTTAATTATCAGTTGGCAAACAAAAACCAAAACCCATCATCTTAGACAGTTCTCAGCTGGTTATCCATCTTTTGAATTTCTGCACCGTGGCATAAAATCCATATCTACACATTTGATGACATGTTTCATAGCTACTGATTTGTCCCCTCCAGGGTTTACTCTGCGAATTGTGTTCTAATTTAAGTGGTCTTTAAGTTTTATATTCTAGGAAAGTCCTATTTTACTGATTAGTTAATCCCTTTACAATTCAATTTTCTAAATATACTGTATTGCCAATGTGACTAAAAGATGCTCATCATACCTTGCAATCTTTTTCTCATGTTATCAAACTTCTCCTTGCCATCTTCTTCCCCTGCATCCTCAGACGTATAGAGCAAGTTAAAGAAACTCTCTAATGTCTCTCCCTCGGCCTTAGAGAGACAGAAGTTACCAAATTTCAGGATTCCGTTGCCATCCAGAAAGATCTACATGTGACCAAATAAGAGTTATTACAATCAAAACTTAAAGGTGTTTTATACTTTTATTCTTACAAACAAATACAGAAGCAAACCTTAGCAGGGGTCAAGTCAGAGAAGACGATGCCTAATTCATGTATGTGTTTCAGTCCTTTGACCAAGTCCCATCCGAACCTCCTCACCACATCTTCTGACAGGCATCCATCCAGACTAATCACAGACTCCAGGGACCCACCTAACAGAAAACGCAGATGAACAAAGTGAAAGTAATAGCTGATGGTCGCATAGGTCAGTGTGTAAAGTAAGTATAAAGCTATTTTCTTACTTTGTAAAACCTTTAAGAAGTCATATTCATTGCAATTTTATTTTGAAGTCATGCCCAACACAATCACTGACCTGTACAGAGTTCCACTACCAACCACAGGTGGTTGACTGTTTCATACCACTCATAAAAGCGCACTATGTTTTGATGGTTCAGATCATGGCTCAGACGTACCTAACAGGTGACAAGAAACAAGGGTACAGTATTATAACTTTTTTCGTATTCTTACCTAATTTAATGCTAATAGAATTCACAGAGTATATGAAACAATGGAAATGCATAGTTCATAGTCCATAGAAGTTATTTCAGGGCTGTTAAAATGTAACACAATATTTAAAAGATATGAACACAAATAGTGGTCTTAGCATGTTAATAAAATTTGAGAGTTTGAGTCTATTTAAATGTTTTGAGTCTATCCTACATGGTTTGTGATTTCTGGTCTCTTGTCTTTGTCAGTGCAGATGATGGCTACATAGTTGAGACTGCCCTTCCGTCTTCCTTTGTAAACAACAGAGCTATTGCCTCCCCCAAGCTCCTCATATAGAATGAAGTTCTCCATCTGCCCTGGGGAAATAAATAACATGTTATAGTAAACATTTCAAGAACCAGCACTACAAAACAGAATAAACGTTTATTACCAGTTAATATACATAGATACATGTTGATATTACTTTGATATTATTCAATCCAAACTTCTGTTGAGTGGAAAACTGGAGAAACATGACCTGGATGAATAAGAAGCTTCTAAAAATGTATTTCATTAACAACTACCTAAATAAATAGTAAATGAATGACTTCAATAGTAAATTAAGTAACGGAAGGTTTTTAGAAAGACCGTGTCTACAGATTGCAGTGGCGTTCGCGTGTCTTTTAACGTTTATCACTGCATCCTTCCACAGCCTCACAATAACATGGCTGCCTCTGAAACGTAGCAGCTGAATACAATTACCGTTAATGAGCCCCTGTGAAGCCGTTTCACCTTTAGCCACGCCAGGTAGCTGTCTATAACGTAATGCGGCGCTAATTGCATTAAATGAGTATGTTTGAAGTGTTTAATTAACTTCTACACGTTGGGTAACGTGTTTAAACGTAGCCATGCTAACTCAAGGCTTGGTTAAACAGATGTAACCTATGTGGTCGAGCAACCAAAGACCTCATATATCCAGTGGTACATGCGGTTTGCTCGACTGTAATAAAACAACCAGGTAACTGCAGTCGTTACAAAGTGACGTAATTGAACTAACATATTATTCTACGTTACGTTATGCTATTTAATTATTTTGCAAATTATTAAAAAAAACTAATACTAGAGTTACATTTGTTATAACTGTCAAAACATCTTTGAACTTACCTCCTCAACGATTCACTAGTTAGCGGAAGAGCGGTGGACTCCACCATTCCAGCTAGAGGAGGGAGGTCCGAAATGTTTTGGACACAATCAAAACTTTGATCTCTCCGAATTAATCTTTTTATATAAACTATTTTATTTTATTAAATGTTTTTATATATATACGTAATTGGGTAAACTATATTTATGATTTATTATAAAAGTGTTTTTTTTGTTTTGCCTGACCAGTCCCAAATGGTATATTCCTGCGTTGCTATGATACAAGCTTGCACACAACAAAGTGAATGGAGGGAGACGCTGTAAAATGTGCAACTAACAATAGACAGCTGGCCAATAGGGAGCGAGGCGGGCTGAAACGAATGTCCTCAAGGACGATCACCCTACCTAATTACAAGCGCATTTTACCGCAAAACACCGCAAAAACAAGTAGCTGCAGTGGAGACGAAGTAAACACCACCTGAGCCCACTGGACCGGACTCCAGGCACTGGGATAGAATATCAAAGTCACAGTCTAGACTGTTGTTGTAGCTTTTGTGATTACAGCACATCGTGTTATTCTAATTTCACTGCGGTGGCGTAAAGAGCTAGAATTGCCATTAAAACTGCATCAATGGCACAAAAGACTGCGAAGAGCTAATGGTAAAAATCCAGTAGGACATGTTGAACTAGGTGGTTTTAAAATGAAGCATCAGCAATATGAGAAAAAGTTTTCAAGACGATTATATGCCTCAAACTCTCTAAGAGAACAGTGGGAATCTACACACTGCAAAGCGCTCAATATTAAACATTTCTCAACCTCTAAGTTGCCTAAAGATGTTAAATTACCGTTTCCTGTGAGCGTATTTTGTTCTATAAAATAAAGCACATGGCACGTTTATTCATTAGCTACAGTACTTGAGTTGTATAAATATCGGTGAATTAGCGAATAACGCATACTTACATACAACTTTATGTTGCATAATAGGATTAAAACGCCCTACGAATTATTGAGAAGATCAAATGGGAATATAAAAACATGGAAAATTTACCAAAAGAAGCAGTATGGAAAACATAAAATTCAAAAAATGAAAGAAATAAATGAAACAAACACCAAAATCGCAGATTTAGGGTAAAAAAATTAACAAACAAATTACATAACAAAAATAACTCTGAATTCAAATGTCTGTGTGTTTTATCCGTAGAGCGTTTAACCTTATACTGTACACACTCAACCCAAAGTTATATACCAGTGCTGTTTAACAACCTAAAGCTACAGGTCTTGAGAGGGTGAGCTGAATTAATGCAGGCTGCTGCAAAACCACGATATTGGTAAAAACCCAACCCAACCTCAACCCAGTCCTGTGCTTAGCCTTTTGACAGGTACAAAGGTAACACGTGGGCCTATTCAACATTCAAGTGAATAAAAAGTGAAAATGCTTTCAGTTTGTTCTTGGTGTAATTAAAATACTGCTAATTTGTGCCGTTTATTTTGAAATTGCCCATACCGGATGTGCCTCCACATTTCTTCTTCTTGATCTTGCTCCAGCCGGTAGCTTTGTTTCTGAAGCTCCTTTGACTCACTCCAGCCAAGGGAGCGCCACACGCTCACAAGTTTAGTGAACAGTTTCGGGGCTCGCGCTGAATTACCGCCGCATCCCCCGCGTCCAGCGCGTGTCCGGCTGGTTAGTCGTCCGATGTGCGGGCTGCCGCTCGGTCCCGTGTGTGTTCTGGCTCCCCCGCACCGCACCTTAAACAGTGAACGGGGAACCGTTGATCGGTCTGACGCTAGTCGCCCCCAGAGACAAACGGATTTAACTCTTTAGGGAAGTTTGCTCCGTCTGCCCGAGCGGTAAGAAATGCTTCATATGTTTCATTTGAAAAGGTTCAAAGCGTGGTGTTTATTGCGGAGCAGGTGCAGATCGCCGTTATCTGGCAACTTTGAACTTACTCGTGCTAACGGTCGGTGCCGTGGTTGGAGACCACGGTGAAACTAACGCTGAAGGCATTTCCTCGTTCGCTGGTCTCTTGATCCTGCGACCACCTGGGGTTTACAGGAGACTTGGGAGCAGAAGTGAAAATGTTCAGTGTCGAGACTGTGTCACTTTTTAATGACACCGATTTAATCCCATCACACTCAATCTGCTTCCGCTCATTAAAAGGGACTGGAGTCCTCATTAGTCTCCATAAGCAGTTTAACAGATTGTCACAGAGACTGCGGACTATGAGTAATGCAGAGTGACATGAGGTCATTAGTTTCCTCTGGTTAGTTAAGTAGAGCTCTATAAGTCAAACCCAAGCCTTCATCACCATGTTGACAGTATCTATAGTGTCGCTGTATAAGTCATAATATTGATATTAAACTAGTTTGTGTATAAAATATTTGAGGAGGTCCCGTCCTGGCTGTGCTGTGAATCCAGATAAGATCCCAGTAAGCTTTGGCCGCTGCCGGCACGTGATCTGTGGAAGGCATGTTCTCACTGGTCGGCTGACACAGACTCTTCTTGGAAGGTCCACACAGACAGGAGTCATGACCCAAACAGACGGGTCAAATGACAGACAGAGGCACTGACAGATGGGCTGTGGGGGTGTTTGTTTATGCGTGACCTCTGCTACACACACTTTCTCATTCAAAGTGTTGTTCCACATTCTACGGTAGGTTAGTTACTGTACTGTAGTTGTGGTGTGATGTGTGTTTTTAACCCGCTCACTTTTTTTTTTTTTAAACCTGCAGAAAGTTGCAACATGAAATGGAATGATTTCCTTTGACACATCTATCAGTTCTTAAGTTCTGCTTGTTTTGGATTCTGAGATTTATTGTGCCAGAGGCTCGTGACCATGTAAGGTAGAAAGTTCCTTGGGTGGACAGAGAATGGCAACTTTATTTAGGAGCCTCCGTTTTATTCCACCTCTGTCTGTTATAAGAAACCATTTTATTTTTGTCTTGTCAACAAGGAACTTATTAATTTACTTTTATCTGACCAGACATTCTTTTGACTTCCATCTGGGGTGAAATCATTTTTCCCCAATCAGGACTTCAGACTTTGACAAGTTATGTTACTAGTTACTAGTACAAAGTTCAGTTAACTATATATTAATCACAATATTTATATTGAAACAAAAACAGGTGCACTTCTGTGACTTATGCTCTTCTTAGGTGTTATACCGTAGTTCTCTCAACTGAAGTAAAATACAGATAAGATACTTGGTTGTGTCTCTGGATTTAATTGTATTGAATTGAATAAAATAACAAACACTACATTCATTAGCTGCCATTTATTAGCTACATTTATTTATTAAATATGTTTTAATCATCTCAAATCTGTGATTTGAATGAAATCATGTCTTAACGGTTCTTCTTCTGTTTGTTACGTGGGTAAAACCTCTTTTCATACTGTTGTTTTGATTGTATCATCTGCTCAACAGAGGATGTTGTGGTATTGATTGACTCCATTGATCCTTAAGTAGTGTAGCTGACAGGGGCACATTTAAATTGGACTGACCTACACCCTAATTTAAACATGTTGTTTGACTTAATATAAGCATTTCAAAGTTCCTACATCTAATAAAGAGTTTAGTGATGAGGATCAAAGTCAGAAAAGCTCCAACAAAAGAGAAACTGAGCCAAGGTCGACTCCATTAGGTCACGTTGTGACCAGATGGACTCGGAACCTGTTCTGTGTAACAGTAACTAAAGTTCTGTGTGTTTATACTATTACATGCAAAGCTGCTGTGTAATTTAACTGCTTGTGTACTGGAGATAAAGTGATATGGCAGCTTTAATTACAGCCACTGTTTATTGCACACTGTTGAGCCCTATCAACCACAGAGTCTGTTCTTATAAGCTCAACTCATAAAATCATTTCATAACACCTCTCACTCTCTCACTCTACTTGTCAAAGTCTCAAAGCGGATTTAGGCTTCTCTACCCAGCCGGGAGTGTTTCGTAGCAGGAAGTTGCTTCTGGTGTGCAGTGCACAGTGTTTCCTGTGTTAAAGCTGAAGGACACAGAACCGGAACCCAAACAACCTAAAGACACAGAGGGAGAACCACTAGAAATGATTATCTGCCACCATATGCTGCTGTATTCCATTAACCAGGATACACATGGACGCATGACATTAGTAACAACTGGCCCTACTGTACCTTTAGTTAGAGTGGTCTGCACTAATAGCCACTGAAAGTAAGGAAACCCCCTCTAGCAAGGACAAAGCTCAGCACTCAGCTGCTAAAAAGTGCTGCCGAGGCATCTGTTGTAGATTGATGTATTGATTGTCATAATACCCAAGAGCAGACAAGTTAATGTCCCAATATTTTTAGGCAAAGTGGCAACAAAACCATTACCATTAGACCATTACTTGCATTTCCATTAATTTGTTAGAAGTTTGAAGTGTGGTTTTGACTAGAAGCGTTATCATGGACTTGCCTTTATGTTACTCACCATACTGTAGATGACCGAGTGTTGTTTATTATAGAGGTTTGGGTGGAGCACAGGCAAAATATTTGTGGTGTGTGTTGTAATGTCCATCTTCTTGCATTGAGAAATTAGCTGTGCGGTGGAGATTTGATTGTTTGAGGAATACTGGGATACTTAAAACTGGTACCTTGGTAACTGTAACAACCTAGAGCCCATATTTAGCTACTCTTCTTAAGACTTTACAGTACAGGGCTTGTTAAATGTATGTCTAATACCAGCCAGGCAAACTAGAACCAAATCAGTGTTTGTATATACTGTAATGCTGACCTTTTGTGTAGTGGGACCTCTAGACTTTTTAAGGGATGACAAGAAAAGAGCTGTAGGTTTTCCTCCAGAGAGAAGACAGAAACAACACTGGCCTTATCAGCCTGTTGAAGGACTGGACTTCCTCTAATCTCAACCCAATCCTGCCATTGTGTGCAGAGTACAAGGTGGGAATGCTGGGAGAAGAATGTAGCTCTGACCTGTAGGAGGAACCTCTCTCTTTGTTTTGTGGCGACCGTGTGTTTTGTCGGCGTTAGCAACGGTCTTGGACTCTTTGGATGTCTATACTAAATAATGGAAACTGAGTGACCTAAATTATACTTCCCACTAAGCGTTAGGGTTTGACTCAACATGTGTAAAAGAGTGATGGCATGGAAAAGGACAGAAAGATGTCTGCAAATACAGTAAATACTGCAGAAAGAGGCGTCTCAACGGGTTTGTTGTTTTTTTTAATGATGATGGAGATCATTCCATGTCTGTGTGTTTTGAAGAGCTGACTATAAATAGACGAGCTCATTTTCAGTGCTGGCCAGACAGCCTGCAGCTATGCCATAGAACCCTGTTGTCATCCTTCCTCAGCTCAACTCCCTTCACAACTCTTGTTCAATTTTCTAAAATATGTTAAATTCTAACTTTACACCCATCAGTTTGAAAGTGACATATACAATATGGTGTATTGCAGTTGTCTGGACCATAACAATTGGATTATTTTGATGCTGCATTAACAATGACTTTGCACCAGCCTGAATTTAAATTAAGATCCACTTATAACATTATATATTATTAGGGCCACAGGAATTTTAGAAACCGCAAATGCTTCACGCTAGACAGTTTATAATTATCTGTTGGTGTGTGCTCTGTCAGTGAAACAGTCAGTGCAGATGAGTGCACCAGCTATAAATACTTCAGCTTGCAGTCCTCCAGAATTAGAAAACAACATGTACTGTATGCCAATTAAAAAATGTACAGTACATGGAGAGCAAACCTGCCTAGACATATGCTTGGTAATTGTATTAATAAGTTTTTTTTGACATGCCACGATATTGATTGAATATTTGCAAAACAATTCATGCAAATGACCATAATTGTCTCTCTTCTCTTTTTTTCCTTTAGGTATGCTGTGAGGAAACATCTGTACATCCAAGTACATTGTTCAGGAGTTCAATTGCAATAAAACTGTAATTACAGTAGGCCCTGTTCTGTAGCACAAAGTCGTCCATGGCTGCTCTTGCCTTGCATCGGTAACCACTCAGCGCCAAGCTGGACCCGAAGGCTCCATCTCCCCAAACCTTCTCCTGCTCCTCTGCCCTGCCCCCTAAACTGCCTGCAGATCATATACATAAATCGCACCTGTACAGCGCAGGGCTCTCAGCGACCGGTGAAGAGTTGGAAGAGGAGGAATATGTCAGTGAGGCAAGTCTACCGGCTGCGGTCCAGGAGATCACGGGTGTCTACAGAGATGCACAGACCATTACCGGTAAAGTTACATGCACATTATAACTAAGGGCAGTAGCATTAAGTACATTGCTTTATTTTGGAATTATCAATTGATTTTATAAATATATAATGTAAATCATGCTCTTGTTTATGTCCGGCTATGCTACAATTGAAAAGACTTTTCAATTATGAATCGAACCCACATTTTTAATAGCTAATGGTTTAGAAACACTGGGGTTCTGGTGATGTACAGCATGTGCATGAGGCTGAGGCATGTGGAGCTGTGAGAAAGTGTCCTTCTCTGTGACCCTTTTCTAATGTCACATCCTGTCAGTAAATCAGCTCCAGGGGAGCTCAGCTCTGTGTGTAGACCAGCATGTGAGTAGAGAAGGGCTCAGTGGACTGTCTCTGTCACTTACTTTGGTCTTTTTTTTTTCCTCTCTCTCTCCAATTTTGCTCTCCAAGAGTGGAGGACGATGTCTTGTCTCTATTGGTCAGGACTTTCTATGAGCTTGTCTCTTTTCCGTTTCGTTTCCGTGGACATTACTCCTGATGAATGATGATGATGAGTAAAATGCAAACACTGTTGTGCCTCAGTTTAGTAAGTGTGGCACCTTTTTAATAATTTCTTAATAATTCTTCATAGAAAACTGCCTTTTCAAGAACTTTTCAGAACTACTGTACTGCCTTTTCAAGAACTACTGTAAAGTACCTTACGATTAAAAGCTGTCTGTTTAGTAGCGATTTACACCAAGACGCTACTCACCCATGTACTTACAGACCTGATTGTAACTGGGAGGCTACGCTAACATTTTAATGCTTACTGGATCAATGTGTTTATTTCTCCTTCCTAATGGATCCTCCTTAACATGCTGAGGCAAGCAGGTGGTGCACAAAGTAAAGCTGTTTGTTCTGGGTAGTCTGCTGCACCAGCCCTGCACATTGTCTGAGACTTCGTCACCTGCATTGCTGAAACTGTCAGAATTTTGCTGCACAGTGTGTAAACTGTTGTATTCTGATGCAAGCTTTTACTTGCCATTCGAGCTAACATTAAGCTATATAAATATTCCTTTAGCATAACATGTTCTACCGTAGAGAGCTTTTTTTTTTTTAATTTGAAAAAGTTCAACTTAAAATAGGTTCAAATCTCAAGTTCACTCTATGTTATGAGGGCAGCTCTTGCTTGACTTTGCTTCTCTGCATGGTGTAGTGTTGATGCAACACCCTGTAACATACTATACTTCTCGAAATCACATGGTGAAATGGCGAGCTGTGGAAATGTCTGCTTGAGTCATGTGCCCCTTGCATTGGAGTCGTTCAAGGGCAGGACAGCTGAGGTTGGGTCAGCGCTGCCCCCTGCTGGTGGGATAATAACACTAGAGCAGACTGAACTCAGGTGTGCTCTTTTTAACGTCTCAACGTCTTTAACGTCTGTCTCAACTGTCAGTCAGGAATACAAGCAAGCTGACAATCTCTTGCTACACTAAGTTGTTTCTCACCAGTGGGAGGCGTATGTGGGGCATTGATGTGTGTGTATAGTTTCCTTTAAATCCAAAGGATGAATGAAGACAAAGGGCTGAATGGAGAAGCTGGTTGCCATGGGACACTTCCTGGATGTGGGGTTAATTCTCTGTGTTACTAGCCAGGAGAGATGTAAAGAGTTGAGCGAGTGAAATTATGGGATGCTTGGTAAGGCCTGAGAGCAGACAGAGAGGAGACGAGTGAAAGCAACAAAGGACAGGGCTTTAGTGAACCAAAGCATCTGAACAGTGTGCTGTAATGTTTGGATATCAGCAGTGTTTGCATTATGAGACAAACACACACACACACACACCATATACACACACAGAGCAAAAGAATGTCCAGTTCAAACTGTCTTGATCGTGTGCAGAATGGAACTTTGGTCAGCACAGATTGCCTGTTAGTGTAGTTAAGTATTGAAATAGTGGAAGACTTTTAATGAAATTGGGTTTTTTCTGTTTGAAAATACCTTGTTGCCATGGAGATGGTTTTTCATGCCCGCGAAGGCTATGCTGCCTGCATACAGTACATGACAGAACAGGCTGAATCAGTTTAATTCTTTTATGTTCACAGAATAGAGGGCCTGTGGCTGATCATCTGACTCGGCCTGTCCTGTCATGTCCACCAGTGTTTCCAGCTCATACACAGACTCCTGAACACTCACTTCTGAAGCACTTTATCACAGGGCTGCTGGACCCGGTCTCATCCGTCATAGGATGAGAGGCAGAACTATTATATTCAGAGCTCTTTCTAAATTTTGAGTCACTTAAATTTAATTCTGATGTGCAAAAACAAATGCCCCCTAAAAACTTCCCTGTCTGGTTTTGGAATCATGAGATGTATTTATATTTTGCTGCACCTCACTGAAGGCCTACGCAGACATACTGTGTTTCCAGGGTTGGTGACATTTGAACAGCGCTCCACACGTAGCTCCTAAGGGTTGCCAGAGATATCCCAGCACGCGTGACTCCAGTATTTCAGTGAGTATCAGCTGTGGCCAGCGGTGGCTCACTCTAATTCTGGACTGTACGCTAGCGGCGCGCGACAAGCGCGGCAGCACTTGGTTGAATACTTTTAATGGTGTGTGTAATAACTGGTCCTGATTGTAAACTCATACTATGGCTCCAGTTGTCAGTCGGAGCTCTGCGTCCTCCCACTGACCTGTTGCTCCAGCAGCGATGACTGTGTTGTACGTGACTGGGAGTTCGGCGTGTTTATTGCAGTGATGCAGCAGCTGAAAGGCGACAGAGCGCCGGATACAGAAGCAGGATAAGGAGAGACAGAGACAGATGCCGTGCAGGCGGTGTGTGTTGTAGTGAAACTGTGGTGGGCCAGAAGCAGAGAGCGAGGCAGCGCAGCAGGGCGAGCATGGGGCGGTCCATGTGGATGCCGTCACTGGCATGTCAAGCATGACGAACCAGTTTGGCTCAGATCTGGGCTCCCCTTCAGACCTCCCTCCCTCCCTCCCTCCCTCTCTGTCGACCAGTGCCGTCCTGGCGTACTTTTAGCACCTCTCTCCGTCTTTCTGTCCTCCACCCGCCCTGCATGCTTCCTCTCTGGACTCTGTTATTGCTTGAAAGGTTGCCTTCTCCTGCCTCAGTGGAAAATGTGATTGGAGGCCAGGACAGTTGGTGGTTGTCGGGCTTGAGGCACCATGAGTGAGTACTAATAGGTTTAGCTCGTCTCTGCTCAAGTTCATGACTCGCCTGACTAACAGCTGGATAGTTTGTCTCACTGACTCCCTTCCTCTGTCTTCTCTCTCTCTCTCTCTCTCTCTCTCTCTCTCTTTCCTACTCTTCGCTGTCATGAGGTATAGGAATATGTTTTCACAAAGTAAATGTTGGTTAACAGGTTTTTACAGAACGCCTGCACTATGTTGCTTAACAGGGTGCTGAACTTAAACCCCATTCTTTAAGAGTCATATAAGAATGGTTCTGCAGTCGGACCTGAGGCTAGTTTGAATCCTGCACCGAGTTGGGTTAACCTACAGTATGAGGCTACAGTCTGCCTCTTTCTAATTGTTAATGACGGATCTTCATAATAGTTGGCTGAACTCCACAATTTGTAGATAATTACTCAGAGCAACAACGTTATACTCGGTGACTACCAGCTTCTAAAGTAAGACACACTACTTTGTCCTTGAGTCTCTGTAAAATGCTTGCTTGTTACTGGTGTTCTGTTTAAAAAGTAATTTTTTGTAGGTTTTTTTTTTTAATTTTTTTGGTTTCATTGAAGCGTGTTAAACAACTTTGCTGCCCCTTATTGACCCTTAGTCAGCAGACACATCACTGAGTGCTTTGCGCTATAATTATACCTCATTCACATCCTACAGTATAGGTCCTCTTTTCAGAGACTGAAGTGTGTTGGTCAAACCTCATATCAGTCCACAATAGAGTGAGTTTTATTTTTACCTATTACTCAGTTTCATTTAAATGTGTGCTGTCAGCTTAAAAATAGGTTGCTACTCTCCTTTGCAAGTTCATGCAGTATATGATTAATGTAGCAGTGCTGTATACAGGTCTAGCCCAGATTTAGCAATAGTTACTGTAGCCATAGATCATCTACAGTAACTAAATAATGTCCATTCTGTTATGCCTTGGTGGGAATCGTAGTTCAGTCTAACACTTACTTCACATCTGATCGGCTTTGCTTGTTGAACGATTCCTCATCTGCTGTGAGTCTGCGTGTGTGTGCTTTCTTTATTCAGCACAGTCAGTCATTCAGTCCAGATCAGCAAATTGTGAGAGATCATTGTTAGAGCAAATAGACGGACAGACGGCAGAGGAGAGCAACAGAGCCAGAAATGGAAGGACACAGAAACAAAGGACCTCATTTTTATTGACTGGTGGTGTCGATTCTAATTCTTTTTGTTCAAATTCTTCTCTGTTCCTCCTTCATATTGTAAAAAATGTGACTAAAAGCTAAACATTAGTTTGCCTCTATGGAGAGAACGTCCTCTGTAATAGACTTCTAAAAGTATGCTCTGGTAATAATGCACTAAACCCATGTGTGAACAGAGGGGTGCATAGCTCAAAGCTTAGGTAAGATTGTGTAGTTTTCCACAGCATGTGTGTCTTTGCTCCACCCTGTGGTTTACATTAGAATACTGGCACATTAAAGATGATTACTTGTAGTGTTTAAGCGGTTCTGGCTCACTTTATATTTACAATATAGTCAACTCCTCATGCCATTGTTCACGATTGGGTGTCTCTGTGTTTAAAATAATTCAACTTTTTCAGACTCGAGCTTCTCCTAGTTAGTGGTGAGAACTTCTGAGTCTGTCCTGTGCGACTGTCGGTCGCCTCATAGACGTTAATACTGTACAGTTAAAACTGGACATGTGCTGGTTTATATACAATTCTCCACAAAGCAATGTACATTGCCACAGCCTTAATTTATTAATGTAAACAAGTAACAATTTGATTTGATTTAATATTTTTTATTTTTATTTATGTACATGAACCGTGTGTTTTTTGAGTGTAACAAACTGAAGTTTGCAAGTTCAGGAGCCGGCCACTAGGGGGCATCATATTCTTATCTTTTGTGATCCTGGTTTTTAGTTGTCTAGAAATATTATATACAGTATAATAATATGTATATTATGACAAAATCATCAACCATTCACACCTGTCCTGTCTATTGCCACATCGTAGGTATTGTACAGAATGTTTACCAAGCTTCTCTCTCTTTCTCTGCAGATGTGTGTAACAGTACTGATTTGCCAGAGCTTGAAATTATCAGCTTATTGGAGGAACAGCTGCCAGTCTACAAGCTGAGGGCTGACACGATCTTCGGCTACGAGCAAGATGATTGGCTGCACACACCGCTGGTGGACCCCGACTCTGCCCTCAACCTGACGACTGAACAGATAGAGGAGACCCTCAAATACTTTTGTGAGTTGATCACCTGATGTTTTTTTGCCTTGATGTCGGCTATATTCCTAAAAGTAGATTCATAGATTCAACCTCTAGTGGTTGGATTTGCGTTGACCTTCAGAGAGAGCTAGCAGTGGCCATCTGCCTGTCACAGTGTGGGTGCAACAGCTGATCATGGTTGCCACAACACACATGCCCTATGGATCCCTCTGTCACACTCTGTTGAACTTCACTCTCCTCTACTTCGCCCTCCAATGCATGTGCTTGCTCTTGTCTTATCAGTCTAACAGCTGCCTTTTGGCTGTTGTCTGTGGCAGCTGTAACCCGCGTACACCCACTAAGCTAATAAACACTCAGGCTTATTCAAAACACGTGCAAACACTGCACACGGCATGCCAGGGGAGGGTGAAGTGAGGTTGTTTTTCACCATTAATAATAGATTTTGATACTTTGTCTGCGTGAACAGTGACTCAGGGTAAAAAAGGTGTCTAAAAATAGCCCGGGCATGTTATAAATAGGGTTAAACTAGAACTCACTAGTTTACATTCATGCCTTCATGCCTCATGCTAACAAATACTGCACACCTCGGCATTTTTCCGACAGTTGGACATGACATGATCATGTTGCAGAAGCACCCTGGCGTTTGACGGAGGTTGCCTTGCTAAAACACAGTATTGCTTTTGTATTTAATCATCTTCTGGATTTTCCTCATACTGTACACTGTAGGTTGTTTTCCTCATTCCTAGGAATAGTTGTCTTATCATGCTCTCAGTAAATGACCTTAAGCAGCGTGATTAATTCGCTGGAATAGGTCATATTCAACCAGGTCATAAAGTTTGTTCCACGGAAATCAAGGCTCATATTTCCTGTGATAAAATTACCAACAACATCAGCCATCATAAAGGGCCATAGAGATATTAATGAAGTGATTAGGCATTTATTTAGGCAGCCATTGGTGCTGTCTGGCATTTCAGCTATGAGTTTTCATGGGTTAAATTGGGTTAAATGTGCACATCAAGGTGCTACTGATTTGATGTTCCAGTATCTGCTGCTTGGAAAAGGCTGTAGAAGTTGACATGGAGGTGGCTGAATGGAAAGAAACTCCATTTGTGGATGACAGTGACATTTGTCATTGACAAAGGAGAATCTGTTTGCATTAATATTGATCTGACGAGTAGCATTGTCATAAATGTCTTTTTAATGCAAAATGGAGGAAATTGTCCACTTGTGTAATTTCTTGTTTGTTCTTGTATGAAAATCTCAAAGGAGAGTGTTTTCTCTTTTTCTTTTTATGAAATAATAGTAGACATATGGTTGGTACAGTATGTTTGTATCTGGTTCTGCAAGGCTTGAGCAGTCTCACTGTGTAACACATGTAAAACTTTACACTTATGTAAACCCTTATAGTCCCTTCATTATGTTGAGTTCCTTTGTTACACTCTATTAGAAGCACACATTGCATAGCACTGTTCAGGCCGTGAGAACTGATTAGCTCTTAGCATTGTGTTAGCTCCATCTCGCGTTCTCTGCCATGTGTTCATTCATTTTGGTTTAGCCACGTCACTTCTGCCAACACTACACTCTGGCTGCTGAGCCTAAGGCCTTGGGTGTCTGAGCTTGTTTCTATAGCAACGACAGAAGGACAAAGTAGAGGAGAGGAGGGGGAGATGCTGACATACGAATGAAGGGCGGGATCTGCTCTCTGCTGATTGGTTGTAGGCATTCTAATCCCACCCACCCTACTGTGTCATGATTATCATCATTTCTGCTGCAAAACCCGTGACTGCTGCTGCTGCTGCTGCTGCTCCTCACTCCCTCTCTGTATCACTGTCTATTGAGTCACTGTTAGAGATGCGATGGTCCATGTGCAGAGCCAGGACTGTCAATGAGCAGAGGATGTTACGAAAGAGGAGGCACTCAAGGAGGCAAGATATCTACAGCGGACAAACTTGCAGGAGTTCTTGATGCTATAAAGGATGGGGGCACAGGAGCAGAGAAGGTGACACAATAGACTGAGGTAAACTGACGGACAGGAACGAAGGAAGATAATCTAAAGGTCAATGAAATGGCACAGACTCTCTTGCACAATGGCTGAAATAATGAAGCAGTGAAGTGAGAATGTTTTTTGTCTGCTGACATCAGATGATGCAAGTACTGTGATGTGGGATGCAGAAACGGCACCTCTGCCACCACAAACATGGAGTATAATATGCTGAGTGTGGGAGCGGGGCATAGAGGACGTGGCATGCCCTGGGCTCTCTCACCAACAGCTGGCTACTACTAAGCTTGGGATAACTGACCATTGGCCACTATTGCTTACTAATACGTCTTCAGTGACAGCTGGTTATCTCTAGGCATGCTGGGATGTTGCATCATCCCCAGATGCTAAGTATGCTGGGACAGTGACAGCTGTCAGTCAGAACAGTGACCATGAAGAGACGAGGCCAGAGGTTTGTCAAGGCAGACTACTATGAACTGGACTGGTACTATGAAGAGTGTGCTGATGGTAAGACTGCAGTCTATCATTTGATGCAATGACAGGTACTAGTACTGTATGTTGTTGCAGGTAATATATATTTTGTCCTCTGCTCTGTACTGTAGCAGCTGAGTCAGTGTGGCTGGTAAAGTACCTGTGGGTGTAAGTGTGGGAACAAGTGTGGATGGTTGTGGCTCCTCTTCGGTGTTTCTTAATCAGGAATAGAGAGCGGTCTGTGGCACTGATGCTGTCTTGTGAAATGATGAAAACCACGTTACGACTGTGATAATGAAGATATAATGGAAGTTGTAGAAAGCTGACAGACTGTCAAAGTTTGCAACACACACATTCACGCTTCGGTGACAGATCTGCGATGCAGCTTAAGCTGATACACCGGGGCAACTTGGGGTTCACTGCCTTGCCCGAGGACACTTCAGCACAGGGCTTCAAACCACTGCCACCCAGCTGTACAATGTAATACAAATGACTCACAGCAGCTTAGCAGGTTCTGTAGGTGACTGTGGCACAAAATAATTGAAGCTGAGTTGATCACTCAGAATGGACTTGGATCCTAATCAGAGAATTTGCCAAATACTGAGCTAAAAGGCAGAAGGTGTAACACAGAGGTAGTGACTTTGCTTTAAATGTGTACATATCACAACATGTGGTGCAGTGCTGTGCGTTTATGTAATACATAGTTACGACAGCTACTGTAGTGGTGTTGCTTTGTTGGAGCTACGTAACCTGTATGGGTAACGATTGCACAGATTGATCAACACACACACACACACACACACACACACACACAGTGTGACTATCAGCAGGTTGCAGCATCGCCTGGTTTATTATGAGCCTGTTGGCACTGCCGCCGGTTTTTGCTCCCGTCTGTCTGTGTCCATCTTTTTGCCCTTGTCTGATTCTCTCCTTTTGTCTGGTACCTGCTATTATTAGAGCAGTGGTGTATAGTTTAGGATTCATTGCATCACTCTATTTAATGAATGTCCTGCTTTATGTCTATAGCTTCACCTGCTTTTATTGAGTTTTCTGCACAGGTACACAGGAGCTGTGCATTTAATGATGAATAGAGGAGTCATCTATTAGTTCCTGCACTACATTATGCTCGTGTGTATCAGGGACCCTCTTTAGACATATTACATAACATTTAAGATGGCTCAGCACCTACCCAGTGTGAGCTTAGCAGCCTACATGCAAGCATCTGCAGGGTGATTTAGCTGTAGAAGCAAGCCCAGGTTAGACTTCTAGTCTTTGGTTTGATTTGAAAGTTTCCTAGATAATGACAGTAGGTTTGACTGTGCTCGACATGATAAGACAACCAAATGAGAGAGAGACAGCGATAGCAGCTGGTTTTATTCTGAGATATGCAGGGGTGGAAGTAGGTTGGTTTATATTTAGCTCACTTTTCATCCTGCTCTAAGCCAGCCTCGTCTGTAGCAGTCTGCCAACACTTTGTTTGGCGTGTTTAGAAGCCTTCAAAACAAGGACAGACAGAAAGGGACCAGGAACCAGGGGCCGAGAAAGAGGGCAACTATTCTGTAGTGACAAAGTGACAAAGGACGAAGCTGGGCTAATGAACTTGTTTTTTTTCCAGCAGCATCACAGAAATTAATTTATTTTAAAAGATATTTTTTGCCTCCAAAGTCTATACAAGCGATAGATTTTAATTTGCTGTTGTTTGTAGTAAGTCTAGTGCTACAGGTAAAGAGTGTAGAGCGAATATGAGTAGAAAAGCAATGGGACAGGAACAGTGCTTAGTGTTGGGGTCCGACCTTTTGTTGCCTGCAGCATTGTATTTGAAGGAGCATTGAGTGGAGTTACTCGAGCATTAAGGATGGTACTGAGCTGACATCAGTTTTCAAGGCCAATTACAGTAATTATCATGCTTGAGCAGTGACTAACAAGCAGCAAATTAGGCCGCTTTGATGTAACAGACTGAATATACTAAGGATGTATTTGTAAAGCTTAGTTGACCATGTGACCAATCACATACGTTCCTTCCATATGTACAGTGGGAAGGTAGCTACGTTACTGGATATTGATATTTTCTCTAAATTATGGACTAGATTGGATCTTTTTAATATACTTCTAAATTGGTATATATTAATAAATGTTATTAAGGACAAAGAATGATGTCTTGCCCTTGTTTGCTGTACATGGTACCATGGATGGGTATCAAGGACTGTTAAAGCTCTGATGCAAATAGTGTATATATCTATGGTAATAGTTCCATTGTTCTTATTCAGCCAAGGGAGAGACGTATGACCAATACCAGGTGTTTAAGGCTTTGAAGCGTGTCTTTCTGGAAGTGGAGTTCTTCCTGTTTTAAGCCCTACTTGATTTTCCTGGACGTGGGATGAATACTGTCTCTACCGGTGAAGGTTTCACCCGGTCCGGTCCCGCCCTGGGAACAGGTACATGTCTGGTATTGTTTGCGCTGCCCTTTTGTCACCTTGAATGCTCAGAGGACCGTACCAAGATGTGTGCACGTGAGGGGAGGTTGCACAAGTGCTTACTCACCCTGGACTTGAGACTCACCTGAAGAACAGGTGAGTCACTCAGCGGACGTTTCCTCCTACAGTATAAGTGCCAGCCTCAAACATTTCAACGCCTCGAATACATAATGGTTGTCAAGGTGATAGAAATAAATAGAATGCAGAATACTTGAAATGTATGGATCTGTGTGTTGAATACATTTCTATCTAAGCTGTAATTGCTGCGGGGCAGCTTCCGGTATGTGTATTTGTTTGTATGAGTTTCTCCACCCCTGTCTTTTGTAAAGTAGAGCAGGCTGGTCTCTGACCAGTCACAGAGAAGAGGAGGAGTCAGGTTTTCAGGTTGTCTCCAAATACACACACTTAGAAACTCATACAACAGATACTACCTGGCGACTGATGGATACACAGACATGTAGAATGGAGTGTTCGGAGAGGGCTTCACACCTTTATGGTGTACTGGTTGTTGTAGTAGGTGCATGTCGGTCTACACACGGTTCATGTACTGATTCATGTATATAATGAAACATACATGGACACATCGCTGCTGGAGACCATGCATCGCACAGACAGGCTCTGCGGGTAGCTAGTCGGCCTTAGTGCCAGAGAGGAGCATGGCGCTGTTCACAGCTGCTGAAGATGAGCTGGAGTTCTCCTACCAGCCGGAGGAGGAAGAGGAGGAGGAGGAGGAGTATGTCGTTCCTCCTGCTAATGAAAGCACAGAGCAGCAGGAGGATGAGGAGGAATACGTCAGCTTTCCTAGCGATGGAAGTTCACAGCAGGAGGAGGAAGAGGAGATGGATGAGGAGCAACAGGTTCTGTGTGAAGGTAGTTTGTGCTCTGAGTGTGTGGTGTGGTGTGTCCTCAGCTTTTGGTTTACCAGAGCCGCTGCTTTTAAAGAAGAAGTCCTTTAGAAGTCCTTCTGTGGTCTGTGGCCTGTGTTTTGGTGTGGTATCTAGATCTCAGTATGTTAAAGTGGCAAAATCAGGTCATTTTTTTCCTGTTTGGTTAGTTCGTTGTTCTTCCCGTGTGGTATCTGTTGCCAGGTAGCAGTCGGTATTGTGACGTCTACCCCCTGCTGTGAAGTTGACAGTGACAACCAGTGACAACCTGAAGACTAGTTTCATCTGAGGGGGCAGGGCGGTTTTCTGAGGTCCTGTAGATCTGACCAACTGTACAGTGAATATTTGTTTGTTTGAATATTGTGAGAACATCCGTCTTAGGGCTTATCTCGGCTCAAGCACCAAGAAAGTAGCCCGATCGTCTTCCAATATTAGGTTACAGGTCTTCTCTCACAACGCAGGTTAGACTCGCTTTTCCTTTCACTACCCATTTGAGCAAATTAAGAAATTTGTACATAAAATTGCAAATACTGTTGTATTTTTTTGTTAACACTATTTGGTGGTATGTTTACAGTGTGTTGTAAGATAATGCACTTGGTACACTGGGGTGTGTGTATTTTTATTAATTCATGCTTCACCCTACAGTAATTGGCTTGCTTGGGTGGAGCGTCGCCATGGAAACAGACCAGTATATTCCAATAGAAACTCCATGAGAGTATGACAAACAGGTTATAAGTTTAAACCACTTACGTTTTGTTCTACCGGGTTCTAGTCTGTGGTGATCTCATACTGGTTGAGTTCTTAAATGGTGTTTCAAATATGGCAACTCATTTATTAAATATTAAGAACACTTACTGTAATGCTTCCACCTCTCTGCGTAATCTTTTGGACCTACACACCTACTGTATAAGCTGGTAACATTGAAATGAATTGCTTTGGGTTGTGTTAGACTGTACTGGTTTATTTGGTAATGTGGACGTGGAGTGAATGTGCATGTGAACACGTACACAGCTGTGTTTCCTGGTGTGTTCCTTGCCAAATTCTTTCTTTTGAGCTTTGTGCCCTATGAAGCAAGTTGGGTGTTTGGATTGTTTGCATATTCACAAGTACAAGTGTCCTCACTATGTATTGGTGTCACACTAGTATGAGATGTTTTGTATTACAGTAGAATCGCCATCTAACATTTGAAGAAATGTGAGCTTGTCATCGTAAATGTTAAATGTCACTTTAATTAGCACTCCGCTGTTCATCAAAGGCTTCCTCTAATGTCAAGATGCTCTGCTGTCATTTAGCACTAACACATGGACAGTATGTTAATCGTCAGACTGTTAGCACATGCACGAGTCATTGTGGCAGAATGTGCCATGACATTGTTTCAGTTTTACATCACACTGGAGCTGCAAAATGAAAAAAACACGTTTGCATGTCCGTGCAGTTGTTGACACGGATGCTCATGCAGCATGTTAGTACATGTAGGGTAGAAAGCGATATGTCTAGTAATAGATGCTGATGAGGATATGATGCTGGAAATCCTTAGCATATCCTTATTTAGACCATAAGCCACTGCTTTGACCAGATGCTCCACAGGCTCTGTGATGTGCTGTCAGGGTACAGTATGTAAATGCCTTGTTTGCATTGGTCAGCTTATTTTGCATTTTTTGAGCCAGTGACATAATGCGAGCTCCTTTCTGAACTGTCATCAGTACTGTTTCTGTGGACATTAAGGTGTTTATTGTTAATCTTTCATAAGACACATGAAGTGATAATATGAATTATACTTTACCTCCAAATAGTGCAGCCTCACACGCCCGCTCTCCAGCTGATGGTGTTAAAATGACTCATGTCCATCCACTGATTTAGCTCTATTTTTATCCTCTTTGTTGGTGGTGGTGCTTCAGTGTTAGAAGGCAGACACAGTACTCCTAAACGAGGGCAAACAGGCCTTTGTTTTTGTTGGAATGTCCCTCCTGAGTGTTTGTCCCAGACGGAGTGTTATACAGTTACATGTCATCTATTCACAGCAAGATCCTGTTTGAGTCTTGACCTGAGCTGAAGAAGTCTTCCACTCTTCCACTAGTCCCTGGTGGTTTAAAGTCAAAGCGTTGTATGAACACGGGGGGGGGGGGATATGGTGGGGTGTGGGCACACATGTCTCGGTGTCTGCTTTCAAGGCATGGCCTGTATGAGTGTAGTATGTTAGTATGTGGTCGTGTACTTACTGTTCTGTGCAGTAGGACTAATGGACTTTGAACCAGATTGGAGATAAAAAATATAATGCTATTTACTGTATAGTGTGAACTCCAACACATATGAATATAAACTTTAGTAAATTAGCATCCTGCAATGTAGAGTTAGGTTGAGTTATCACCTCTCTAAGAACTAAACCTGAACTAAAGACAGACCGCTGCATTCAATTAAGCAGCGGTAGCTAGATGTGTGTATTAGGCTAGATGTGCGTCACATTCCAGCTATGCATCATGTGCCATAACACATGGCGTATGGCTGAAGTGTGTTTCTTCTGAGAAATCGGGCACTAACTTGATGTGGGGCGATTTGATTCATAATAGAGTTCCCAGATTTTCCCAGTGTGCTAAAACTGAAGAACCTTTCTCTTTATCTCTTCAGTGCTGTGTGCAGACAGAGTGGGACAGATGACGAAAACCTACAGTGACATAGACGCTGTCACTCGACTGCTGGAGGAGGTGAGATTATGAAAAATAATCTAATTTATTTATAATAGGTTGGATTATTTTTTATTATTTATACTATCTTATCTAATATATTATAAATAGTTTAGAGAAGAATTGATGTGTATGGCTATAGTTTATGCTGCCACAGTGAGACAATTGTTAAAAGTTATGCAATCAGACAAGTTACTTAATGCTGTTTATGATAAATGAGATTTGTTAGACAGTGCAAAAAAGCTTCACATGAGCTGGTACAGTAAGTGACACAATGTCACACAATGTCAGACGTTGCATTTCATAGAGGAGCTCACGTGGCTTGTTTTGCATAAATAAAAGCCTGTGTAAATACAGAGATGTCATTGTTAAGTGGACTATAAATATGACCCAGTCAAATAGTCAGCTACATACTGTGCATGTACTTTAGCCCTCAGGCCACTCACTAAGAGCTCATCATACTGACCTCTGTTGCTGTGTTAACAAAGCATTAATGGTCACTATTAGACTCAACGGGTGTGTACTTGTTGCTCGGTGACACATGTTATCTAGCGACATAGGGCCCAGTGATACTGCTCCTTATTGCACCCACACCTGTTGATATCTAGGAGTGCCTGCTTTACATCATTATGGTAGGTTTTGAGCTGTCTGCTGCTCCAGTGGGTTAACGTGTAAATGTAAGAGATGCAGCTGGGTTGGAATAGGTTGATGTGTTCACACCCTGGTTGTCTACGCTACATGAGGAGTGGACATTATGAAATTTCATAACTTATACTGTGTCTGACATCCCTTTTTTATTGCTGATGAACATACACGACCCTCATATTAACCCCAGACTGCCAGCGTACAGTATCTTAGTAGAAATACTGACAGCATAATGGTAATTGTCCTCTAGGCTTATCGGGGCAGCGGGTTTCCCCAAAGTATTGATTTACTGTGTTCCTTTAAGATACGTCATTTATACCTTTCTGATGTTAATTCTATTGCTTGTCTCTTTGCAGAAAGAGCGTGACTTGGAGTTAGCGGCTCGTATTGGGCAGTCACTGCTGAAGAAGAACAAAGCTCTCAGCGAGAGGAATGAGCTGCTGGAGGAGCAAGTAGAGCACATACGAGAAGAGGTCTCTGATGGCAGTTAAACGGACCTGTTTTATTAGACTTGAGCAGAGCTGATTGTGTTTGGAGGTCTTTTCTCTTGAACTTTGTATTTCCACATACAGGTGTCGCAGCTTCGTCACGACCTGTCCATGAAAGATGAGCTCTTGCAGTTCTACACCAGCGCTGCTGAGGAAAGCGAGGTGGAATCCGCCACCTCGACACCGTACGTCTCCCTGCGTCTTCATCAGCCTTCCTCCTTCCTGAGGATTGTTTATGCAGCACAATTGACACAACACAATTCAAATAGAATGCAAACAAAACCAAATGATTACAAAATATACTTTTTTTGATGCGTCTGTGTCCTGTGTTGATTCCATTTTTTTCCTATTTGTGTGTTTACAGTGTGCGGCTCAGTGAAACAAGTGCATCACCTCCAACCTTCTTCCCCCTGGACTGTTTACAGAAGAAACTCAAGGATCTGGAGGAAGAAAACAAATCTTTACGATTTGAGGTGCACAATGTATTCTGCACATTTGTATAGTTTTGTTTTCTTATTAATATCATATTTTTTATGAATAGTTGCATACATGTTACACTTTCTAATTGTGTAACAGTAAGCAGTGTTACATTAAAGTTCAAACCAAGGATGATCTAGATTTCTTTATGGTGTTGAAGCCCATACAGTAGTTGCTGTATTATACTCTCTCATTTAGGCTTTTTACATTTTACTACATGTTTGTCATTTTTCAGGCCAGTCATTTGGAAACAGAAACGATCTCCTATGAGGAGAAAGAACAGCAACTTGTCAACGACTGTGTCAAAGAACTACGTGAGTATTAGACTGACCACTGTCATAGGAGGATCATTATTTTTTTCCCATCCTCTGATACAAACACTCGCTCAGTCTCTGAAGGCAGCACGCAGTGGCCTCTTTTGGACACAGTCTTACTTGTGCTGAGCATCCGCTCTTGTTTTCAGGCGATGCAAATGTGCAGATTTCCTCTCTGGCTGAGGAGCTGGCCAGAAAGACTGAAGACGCCTCCAGACAACAGGAAGAGATCACACACCTACTCTCCCAAATAGTAGACCTTCAAAAGAAGGCCAAGCTGGTACGAAGCCCCTGGCATGACTCATGCTGCTAGTGTTAATTATCTAGAGCATCTGGGGGATTCAGTGCATGTGTGTATTAGTCCGTTACATGTTGTACATACATTGTAGGAACAGCAGGTTTCACACTTGTTTTGTTTTGGGTGTTTTCGCAGTATGCTGTGGAGAACGAAGAGCTGACTCAGCACTTGGGAGCAGCCAAAGATGCCCAGCGACAACTGACTGCTGAGGTAAGATGATCTACAGACCACTGGTTGAGGCCTCATCGGGGAATTTTCACCAACTGATATTAATGGTAGAGGACACATTGCCAGAGAATATCCTGCAGTAACAGTTTTTTTATTGCCAGTGAATCACATTACGTTATTACACTGAATGTGATTCATTTTATTTTAGCCTGCTAGTGTACAAGGAGGTGATGGCATCATCTTATTAACATTAAAATGTTAAAGCTTTTTGTTTAGTTTGCTGTACAATACACTTAATAATGATTAAAAGGGATGCATCTGCGCCAGTTTCCTCAAACTCAAGTGAACCCTTCATTCAATGAATCCGGTCAATTCTCACCATCTCTCTTTTTTTTCGTCCTCCTCCAGTTGCAGGAGTTGCAGGAAAAGTATGCAGAGTGTATGGAGATGCTCCATGAAGCTCAGGAGGAGCTGAAGAATCTGAGGAATAAAACTCTACCTCTCAGCACACCGAGGCGTTTCCACTCTCTGGGTTTGTTTCCAATGGTGAGTGAGGGAGCACAACAGCGAAACAGGCAAAGTGATGGCATTGAGGTCATACTGTACCATCAGCTGAGCTTTGCAGCGGAAACAGTCATTTGGCTTGCTTGTATTTGTTAATACTATGTCTCTATGCCTCCCATAATAAAATTTATTTAAAAAAAGTTTTTCAATTATTTCAGGATTCTCTGGCAGCAGAAATAGAAGGCACCATGAGAAAGGAACTTCAAATGGATGATCCGGATGTAGAGGAGCAGAGGTACATCAAGTTGAAACATTCAGTTATTGTAGCAACTTAAATCATTTGATCTAACGTCATGTGCCTTCAACATGCATGTGATCGTGTCTCTCCAGGCTGCACCCAAAGCGAGTGTTCCAGACGGTGAAGAACCTCAACCTGATGCGTCAGCAGCGTTCATCATTAGCCCCCTCCCCTCTCAACATCCCAGGCTCAAATCAGACATCGTGCTTCACCTCAGGGCGCTCCAGCCGGGTGGGCACGCCCCGTGCCAACTCCGTATATGGTAGCGAGACAGGAAGTGGGATTTTCCTGGACAACAGAACAAGCATCTTGGAAAGTTCAAGTGATGGGTATGGAAAACACACCACACACAGGACCGGTTTGTGATATGATGACTAATAACTTACAGTCACTGCGTCTGCCTCTCCAGGTCTGAGGATTCTAACAAACGGCCCCCTGGCACCCCAGGAACCCCAGGCAGCAGGGACCTGGAGGCAGCCTTGCGGCGTCTTTCCCTCCGTCGCGACAACTACCTCTCAGAGAAGCGTTTTTTTGAGGAGGAGAGGGAGAGAAAACTGGCTTATCTGTCAAAAGAGGAAGAAAAGGGAGGTGGGCAGAGCAGTGGAGGCCCAAACACTCCGACCGAAAGCCTGTTGTCGCTGTGCTCGCATCCCTCTCTCGGAAGCATTTGGTCCGGATACTCTTTCACAGCAAGATCCTACCTGCCGGAGAAGCTGCAGATTGTAAAGCCGCTAGAAGGTGATTATTTGTCTCAGGGTTGTGAGACACCCAGAACTTTACATAAGGAAAAAGAGAATCAAAATCCAAAACACTTGCACGGTAGTAAGATCAAGCAACAGCACCCGAATCAGAATGAACCCCCAAACACAGGAACAGTTTACCCCCAATTACAGGAGAAGAATCAGCAGCAGAGTCAGTATCTTATTTTACACAGAAAGTCCAAAATCTTTCTGAGCAGCTCACAGAACCTGCAGAGGAGCTCCAGCTTGTTGGAGCTGAGCAGCCCGGCCAGTAAGAGGCCTCCGCTCACAGATCCACTGGCTCTAGTCACAGGGCTGCTGGAGGTGTTCGACCAACAGGGAGGGAGTCTGAACCTGCAGCACTCCTTTTACTTTAGACACACTCAACCACGCTGCTGGTTTGAAATCTAGGTTGGACACGGTGCTGGTCTGAAGCTTTTCACCTGTGGAAAGGTTAGATTTGGTAAACTGCAGACAACTTTTTGTTGCTGTGTTACTTTTAATGAATGAGCTTCACTAACTAGTTGTATTCTATCTGGTGGTACATTTTTCATCCCACACATTAGCACTTTACATTGGATTTGCAATAAGCAAGTCATTATGAACACTTACTGTAGATTTTTGTGTTTGTTCAGGAGGATCTTTGTTATCCTTTAATTATTTAGTTCCACACTTGGTTTTGCACAATTGTTCTTTGGTTTTGTGAACCTAAAGTGTTAATGTGCAATGTTTGATGCCAGATATTTATCCACACTATTTTGTTATACTGTAGCTGTGCAATTAGTTATTTCCTCTTCTGTGGCACCACCTAGCGTTCAAACTAAGAACTACACCACTGTAATCCTTCACCTGATACACACGTTACAGTAATTGGAAAATTACATTCTTAAAGTTTTACGTCTATATCAGCATGGCAACAACCTGCCATTTTAATCTTCTGTTGCCATTGATCAGTGGTCCATAAATCAGTTTCTCACACATTTCTACTTCCACATTAGTTTCATATAAAGTTCTGTCCGCCGTTCCCGATCCTTTGCCTTTTTCCATTGTGTCATGTTTGCACTTTACTCATTTTCTGTTCAACCTGTTTTCTTTAAATTCTTGAATAAAATCCTACTAATTTTCGCACCTTCCACTCTCATTCTTTTCATGCCCTACGTGTGTTATGTAGAAACATTCAGTTTTCCAGATTGACGGACACGGAGTCGTGTAATCGAGTGTCACCTCAGAAATATTGTAGCAGTAACTATGGGTGATGCTCAGTGTGACTCAATGGGTGTGTCCAGTGTGTGTGTGTGTGTGTTCTGTCAGTTTGTTTGTCTGTTTGTATTTGGTCCATGACAACGGGTTAAAGGCACATTTGTTCCTATTTTAGACTTGTCAATAGACATGGAACATCTCTTGATTTAGCAAATGTACATCACCACCAAAGCCATTTTAAAGCTTCAGTATCACGAAACTGCAGCCAAAAGGTTGTTAAGGGAAGTATTTTAAAGGGTTAACTGTGATATGGAGTGTAGTAACATTGGTTTCTGTCTGACCTTCCAGGCTCTGCTACGCTGCACGCATGGCAGCAGCTGGCTCAACCCCACATGGGAGCTCTGCTGGATCATCGGCCCGGCGTGGTCACCAAGGGCTTCCGCACATTAGCGCATGATCTGGACCAGGAAGACGACTGGCAACTGGACCAACCAGAGGAGGATGAGGCCTCCTGTGACTCGTTGAGCAGCTCGCTGGGGGAAAGCGCCGCGTGCTCGGCTCTGCCTCGCTCTACCTCTACGCCCTTGGTCCGTGGCGCTGATGACGGGAGCCAGCCAAAAACATTGTGTGGGGCCAAAGATGAGACACTCGGGAAAGATGGACACGCTGCGAACACGGGCCTTCCCTTCTCCAGCCCCTCGCTGTGCTCGGAGATGATGAACGGGCACGCGGACCTGAAGGAGGCCTTCCAGCCGGCCGCGGTGGAGCACATGCCTGGTGAGGGAGCTTCCTAGTGCGTCACAGCACTGCATCCACCTTCCATTCTGTCCCTGGGGCGTCAGGATAAAGGGGAAGGAGTTCCAGGAGCGGGGTGGGAGGGTGGGGGACGTAGGCGAGGCACTCACTGGACACAACCCCTCTGTGATTCAGCTCACGTGTTCACACGTCAACGTCCAGCCATCCAGTCCCTGCGCGCAGCCATCGAAACCCAACAGACCTGAGTACACTTGATTTTTTTTTTTGTTACTCTAGTTTCCACCTTCTGGATCTTCCTGCTGAGATCATACTTTTTGCTGCCACACTTTTTTTCCATTTTCCTTTCCTCTCCTGAGCCTGTTTTAGTTTGTTAGTCTTAATGTAAAAAGATCTTCTTAATAATGAGGAATAATCTATTTGCTTTATTCGTGTCCCCTTCGTGCTCTGCCATGTCTATATCAGACATTACTAGTGCAGCTGTCCAGGTCACATGGACAGAGCACATTCACAGCTGGTTAATAGGACAGTCACCTTCAAACGGCTGAATTTAGACTGGGTGGAGAACGCTGTAAAACTGCACTTACTCAACTATTAGTTCAGATCACAGTAGTAATATTTTGTTTAAAAAACTCAAGACTCAACACTGCTTGTGGGCTTTTTATTTAGGTAGATCTATATTTTTGTAATTTATATGTTGTTATATGTTTGTTAAAATACTGCTAAACAAAACCATCATAGAAACTACATTAGTTCAAATTATGGAACACACTCTACGTGCCGCTGCTTTTCTTCTGACTTATTCTATGATCATGGCCTTTTTTCCCACCTGTTATCATCATGATTTTGAAGATTTGATGAATTTTCAATGATACTACTGAATACTAATGATTGTCTGAATACTAATGGTTTTCCCTCTGTTTGCTTTTCCTTTTGCTTCACCTCAAGTTAATTTCCCAGGGAAGTGTGTGTCGCATACTAGCTCCACATACACCTTCACCACCTGCAGGATCCTCCACCCCTCTGATCAGCTGACGTCTGTGTCTCCAAGGTAAAGGCCTGGATGACTTCTGTTTAAAAGTATCATTTGTGTTTACTGTTGTTCGAACAGCTGTTATATGGAAGTGTAGTAAAGCCTTATGAACACATGATGGCAGTCTGTCATATTGCTTGCTTTCTATTGGCTGCATTTACTATAGGCGCGCATAGAAAGGCATCCACAATTTGTGTCATCTACATTTCCATTAACAACATCAATCTCGAAGAGCAAATAAATTTCTTCCTCTAAAATGGATTTAGGGTCGGAGCTAGTGTAACGCTACCACAGCTAGCTCATGACGTATTTGTCCCATTGGCCTTGGCAGGTCATGTGATGAGGACGACGAAGTGGAGTTGTATCATATGGTTGTGATGGCCAGCCTAGAGCAAGCTAATTGAATGCAGCACCTGGTGTGAACGAGGGTGAGAACACGCATGAGAGTGCAGAGGCTGAGGGTGCGTGTCGGTACCGGAGGGTCACAGCCAGCATGTACGGCGCATCGACTAACCAGCGTGGTTCTGACACAGGTCCTGCTGTGGTTAAACCTAACACAGAGAGTGAAGTGTGTTCCCATCCGAACCTAAGGAAGGTTCACTCCTCACACGACTAAAAGACCAGTCACAGTCTAATCGAGTTATTGACACACAACAGTACTAGTAAGGGACGTGGTTATACTGTGTGCATTAAGGGATGATATAGTGTCTATTTGAAGACCTTAGTGGTCACTGAAAGCCAAGTATGATGTCCTAATAACACCATCACCTCTTTCTTTGTTCCTGCACCGTCTCTTATCTTCTTTGCTTGCCATCATTTTCTCTGCTGTCACATGTTCCTCCCCCTCTCCCCCCTCTCCCCGTCTTCAGCCCAGCTATCGGCTCCTGTCAGAGCAGCGTTCACGTCGCCAGCGCCGCCCCCGCTTCCACGCCCACGAACGCGTCTGCCCCTCACACCCCGTCCTACACCCCCTGCTGCACCCCGCGGCGCCTCTCCCTGTCCCTGTCTCTGGCTGAATCCTCCACCAACCTGAGGGACTCCACCAGGACCACTAGCACCTCCCTGGGCCTGGTGCGCCTCCTGCTGGAGCGCGGCATCTCTGCCTCGGTGTACGATCCTGGCAGCTGGGACCGCGGGCTGAACATCGGCGCGGCGCCCACGGGAGCAGCGCCGGCGCCAAGACCCAGCGACGCAGCGGGGGAGCCCGAGGGCGGGCATGTTGCCAGACGGCCAGACTCCCTCCTCCTCCTCCGGCCCTCCACCCCACCCGACTCCACGTCCTCCGCTGCTGCCGCCGCACGCCCCGTTTTTCGGTTCAGCCTGTCGCCCGACGACCCGCCGTACTACGACACCTTCCTGGCCTCGAAACCGGCCCGCACCATCCTGAGGGAGGTGCTGGGGGAGGCGGACAGGGAGCGGGGGGCGCAGGCGGACGGCGACGACGGCCAAGCAGAGGTGCAGAACCTGCGGCTCGTGGACAAGCTGAAGCGCTTCCGCACCCTCTCGCCCCACTCGGCCTCGGCCTCGCCCGGGACTAACCTGTTCGGCACCAGCGGACTAGGGAGCAGTGCGCTGGGAGCAGGGCTTCCTGGATTGAGCACGGGACTCAGGAGGAATCGAACCTACCCGGCCCTGGTGGGGGCCAGCATGGCTATGAAAGATCCAGGGGGACCCGCTAGCACAGACATACTCATAGCGCAGCCGACCCCAGATACAACACACACACAAACAAGCAAAATACATTCGAAGGCCACACGGGTCAAAAACGCCATACATATACCACAGACATTACACGCTCTGGAAACAGTCACGCCACAGACCATAATACAGAGACACACTAGGCTGAATGACGCACTGTGGGACTCAACAAGCAACGACCCAAAGCAAGACGAGGAAACTGTCCCATAAATAGGCAACATTTATTATTCCGGTCCAAATTACCTCAAACAAACTAACGACCAAACTGTACACACGCGCGCACACACTCATATATTCACCCACTGCCATACGTATTTAATGACATCCTTCGGCTGAACAACCACCATGAGCTGAATTAAACTGCTGTGAATTAAGCGTTAGTGGTCGCAACTGTTCCACTGTGGTAAACTTATACTGTCAGACCAGAGTAATGAGGAGGAAGCACGTTGCCTTGTGTCGTTTCTGTATATGCAATATATTGTGTCCTATGAAGGCTAACATTAAAGGCCCAATCTGGTGAGGGAACCGCAGCGCTCGTTCATTAGCTCAACCGGGAGAAACAGCAGCAAATAAGAGAGCTGCAGGTAACTTGCTTTTCCCTGAGGCAGTTCTTGAAAAGCCAAGGGTTGTACAGTAATTCCAGGAGTACGCATTTATTACAGCAGTGTTACCGCTGCTGGAGGAAAGTGCCGTGCCACCAGTTGTTTGTAGCCTTAATGGAATAAAACTGTTGAGAGTCAAGCTGTTTTAAGTTCAAGGCTTTGAATTAAAAATATGATATTTTTACAAATATCTGTGAGAGCACCAAGTGGCTGTTGGAGCCATCACGTCCCCCAGAGTTCAGGCTGTGAGTCAACCAAAGCCTCGCCTTCTAAGCACCTTCATGTTATATTTGGGCCACTGTGGTATTTTTACCTTTAACTGTGTCTGCATTGTGTTGCACTAGAGTTCACTTGACATTATGTCACACATGGCATTAGCACTAGAGATTATTTTTACCCTTTTCCTCCCCCTGCGTGTAATCTATACCTACAGCATCCAGATTGGGACTTTAATGTGTCTTCTGGCTGTGACTGAATGTTCTTATGTGCCTAACCTATAACACGCTGCACTCACATCATTTTAATTGGCCTTTTGTGAGTAACGTGGCAGAGAAAATCCGAACAAATGTGCAAACGACTGTATTTGCATCTGAACGTGCTGAGGGAGACCCACGCAAGCTCATTTGTGCCTGTGTCCATTTGTGCTTCTTTGTCTTCTAATGAGTTTGAGTGAAGCATCACTGGATTCAAGTCCACAGAGACACGCACAACATAAATAGGAAGAGAAGAACAGGTCCGAAACAAAAGACAGGCCTGCAGAGAGCACAAAGTGTTTGGTTTCATCCCATCCTTGGTGCACTTTCCTTGTTTCCATACTCATCTAGCTGATGGAAACTGAGATGGAGAATAATGAGAAACGTAAAAACGATTCTAGTTAATCGTGACAGAGGCGATAAATGGGCCTAAACGTTGTGATCCACCAAAAAACAACTGTAACGCAAAACCAGATGTTTAGTGTTGTGCTGGTATAAACATGATGATCATGATATGTACAGTGTGTATACAGTACATATTCACATCATGTAATTTAACACTACCACATATGGCTAGTATAAGCTTATATAAGTATAAGCAAAGCAATATTACGCCTATTGAGTCTTGGAGGTTTCTGAATGTAACTGTAAGAACAGTGATTTGAATTATCCAGATGTTGGTTCAGGAATTAAAGGCTGCGTTTTTGTCACAGCTTGTTTCTGTTGAGTTTTTGTGCCACGTCCAGTTTCCACCTCAGAGATGACGGTCACACATTTTGTAGTCTTTGCTGGGATGTATTTTTAAAAAAAGGACATAAAACTTTCCTGGACACTGAAACGCCTCTGCTCACATCTGAACCCCAGCGCAGGTGGATATTTTTGGTACTTATACCGACCATCATCAAAATCTGAGGCTGGACTTTGAGACTGGGCCTGTGACTCAGTAGCTGTGACGAGTCTATCCTTAATGATTAAGGGATTACACGAGCAATGTATTAAAATGGGAAATGAAAATATCTATGATTACATATTTGTATTAGTAGGAGCATGCACATGACTGAAACATGTGTTGCAGTGAAGGACTTGAGTCACAGACATTTGTAACATGTGTTGTTTTAGAGGCTTCTCACTGATTGGAAAACGACTTTTTAGAAACTTTGCCATATAAACAGTGGGTTCGGTTCGATGCCTACAAGCTCACGCTGCTCAGTGCTTCATCAATGTTTCATGTCTTCATATTTCATGCACATATTGTTATTTATGTTTATATTAAGCAGTATTCATGATACTGAGAACAAAGACTGAGGCCACAACGAGGTGTGTGTGTGTGTGTGTGTGTGTGTGTGTGTGTGTGTGTGTGTGTGTGTGTGTGTGTGTGTGTGTGTGTGTGTGTGTGTGTGTGTGTGTGTACTAAGTCTATTGAATGTAAGTTATTGCACACTGTAATCCTGCTGTAAGGCCATATTTGTGTACAGTATGTTGATTAGTTTGTGTTAACCTCATAAAGGGGAACCGTTATTACATTGTAAATTTATGCAGCACATGCAGAATCATACTAACGTTTCATTAAGAAAAATTAACAACAGAGAAAAAGGGAAATAGAACAATTTGTTTTGATTACATAAAAGGAAACTTTTTCTGATTTGGGACTGAAATGTTCTATTCTACAGAACAGACTTTACTGTCAATAAAACAGTTATACAAATTCATAGATGTTTTCCTTATTTACCGAGAACAAATGTGGTTATTTATTTATTTTGTGATAGAATGTCAATTATAATTAATCCAAATATATGTTTGTCTCACTGTATCTGTTTGGTTCAGGACCCAGTGATGTCATATCATTTACTGTAGCTGTAGACGTCTGGCTCACGGATATAATGAACCATGGATTCCACCTGGAACGTTCAATGTTGTGATGGTCTGCATGAAAAATATCAAAAGCTACAATTTGATAAGTTGTGAAAAACCTAGTCCATCACAGTTTGCTACACAAATACAAACCAAATTACAACTCAGCCACAACATTAACCCGGGGTGTAATTACAGACATTCCGTCAGATCACCATAAAAACGCCAGATTACGTAACATTTTACAACAATTTAGGGCTCGGGCGCCTGGAACACTACATTTGAGACTCTAGCCTGTTACGGCTCTTCGCCACTGGGGGGCAGTGTTTCTTAGAAACACAACGGACAGCTGCGTAAACACAAGCCACATCCAACTCTAACGCCCTTAAAGGCAGCAACGCAGCACAGAAGAAGTAAATGCAGCCAGTGTTGCTTGGGTGTGAGTGAAGCTCCTCTAATTCTCTGTTGTGGTTTTTGTACAGGCTTGTGTCTGTCAACAAAGCGGCCACACAACCGCTCTTCGAGCAATAAAACTATTCACTTATATAGAAGAACATACATTTTTGTTGCAGCTTACAGCATCTGGCAGAGACTAGTGATTTACCATTAACATGCACCCTGCTGGTTCCAAACTGGAAGGACAGGGTGAGAGATGACTGATGACAGACCCAACGCAGACATTAAACAAGCGTGACTGCTGAATGCGATTGATGGAAAGAGGTGGTGGGGGGGAAACAAAGGATGGGGACAGATGCACGTAATGGATGGTAGTGAGATGGGTAGTGGAGGAATAGCAGGTGTGTGCTCCCAGAGAGGAAATGAGAACATTCTGCAGAGCTGAGTCAGCCTCGACAGGAGGGAAACTGACATTGGCATGTCTTAATCATATCTTGCTGATATTGGTCAGTCTCTTGTACTTTTTCATCTCCAGGGGAAAATTAATTTCTATATAGAGGGGATTCCAAGATGGATTTCCATTAGCATTGTTATTATGGGCCGACTAGACGTGTAGCAAAGGCGAGGTCTGTTTGTTATGTGCAATATACAGAACATTTACAGAACATGCCAGGAACGTTTAAGGTTCATGTGTGGAAACAGATCACAGTTCAGCTTCTTTAGCCCCTTTTTGCCATTCGAGCAAAAGCACTGGTAGATGATGATGACAGAAGGTGCTACAGCTCTGTATAAACCACTATTCAAACTACCCTCTTGGACTACGATAGAGTGATCGTTAGACACTACAGGAAACAAGCTATCTTCAGTGTATTTGTGGTATTAATTTCAGCATGAAACCCCCTCCTCTGACGTTGACGGGGGCCTTTGCCTCCTTTCCTCCGCTGTTTCACTGTGACATTTTTAACAATGTTTACATTTGATTTCATCTGATTATTACAATTTGCCAGACAGCAAATTGAATCATATCGAATGAAAAATAAACACAATTTTATTGCATTGCCTGGGAAATAGACATTAGTTGACATCAGATGCCATCGGCCCTGTGAAGGTAAAGCCTTCTTGTTTCCCATGCTGACAGTTTTTGGTGAAAGTAAGAGACGCTGGTCTAGAACATCTGGAAAAGACGCAAACAGGTTCAGTTGTTTCCTGATTTCTAGAGTATAGACACAATAGTTTTCTCAGGTTGTAACTAATCAAATGGTTCACAGGAGACACTGATGATGCTGGTGCACTGTAGCAAAGACGTGGGCTGCGTCCCGATCCAAACACTTGCTTCGAGCCACAGAGGGTTTAGCTGCTTATGCTCGAAGCTGAGCTAAGTTTGATTCAGGAATGCGACAGTGCTGACATCCCCAACGCGACGTTATATTTAGCCGCTCGTGTCGCCTGCGTCATCAGAGGACGGCGGAACAAGACGACATGACATCAGGTCGCAGAGGTCGCCGGCATTCATTCGCGTGCACGTGCACACGCGTGGGCTGACGGTTTTGTTTGTCTGAACCAAACTTATACTGTACACACAGTTGAAAATGAGGAAGAATGGATCCAAGACGTTGCTCAAGCGGCAGCAGGAAGGACTCAAGGATAAGTGAACTTGACAAAGACAGACTTCAGTACTGGACGCAGTTGTACTAGATCGATCACACACGCGTGGAGTGGTCATGACACAGCAGGACGCGTTAGTCTGAGTCTGAGGATGCTGGATTTCCTGTGTGAAATAATAACCGCCACCAGATTTGACCGTCTGGTGCCCACAGCAGCCTCACCTACTGTGGCGAGTGCTGTCATGACGGCAGGACTGCCAGCTCGCATTGCTGCCGCTGTGACAGCGGGTTCACAGGACCAACACGACAACTGGAGCCTAAACGCTGGAGCGGTGGTGTCCAACACTGGGCAGGATGTGTTTGTTCTCTTATCTGCTGCCAGTCTGCTCTGTTCACCACAAGTCGTCCCATGTATGTGTGTTTTGCCACCATTATCTGCTGCGGTCGCATCCTGTTGTGAGAGAGAGGAGGGAGAAGTGAAGGTTATCTGTGTGAGTGTGCACTTAATGTCTGCTATTATAGCTGTTGGCTGTAGCGAACATCAGACAGTGGATGCATCTGCCTTCGTTCATATGAGCCAGTAACATGCTGCACATTACGTCTATGGAGCATTCATTATTAATACGTAATTCATCTGACTAAATAGCATGTTGCTGTCACTTTCACACAGCTTTTCATAGTAATCTGTTACTGGAAATATAACAGGGAACATACAGTCACCATGTTGGTGCCTATATGTATAAATATACAGTTCAATAAAATCTACCATTCAGCCACATACACAATTATGCACATTTTACATTTTTTAAGGTTGCAACGCTGGTGTGTGTGTGTGTGTGTGTGTGTGTGTGTGTGTGTGTGTGTGTGTGTGGCTCCAAGGCTTCATACAGGGATTCTGATTATTGGACAATCTGCCTGATGAGATTTGGCAACATGATTTCCATTTCAGGATCTTCAGCTCTAACCTGAAGTGACATTTTAATAAGATATGTCCCCAACGTAGCTGCTGAGCAATGTCAAGCCAATATTCCAAGAACCTTACAATGAAAGAGTACCTCTAACAAAAGGGGGGGGGGGGGTCCTGCCCATTGCTTCATACTCAAAGGCGTGACATCATCTACTACGCAAGTTCATAAGCGCCACCCTGATGCCACACGCTCACTCTGAGGCCTCACATACGCAAAACACACACACACACACACACACACACACACACACACACACACACACACACACACACACACGCTGCGACGTCCAGTGTTTAGTGGCCACTTGACTTTGAGTTCATGACAGTGGTTAGTATGCGCTGACACGCTGCCTGTGTAATCAGGACTGCTCACATCACGAGTGGACACTCCGTCCCTCCGTCTGTCGCTGGACAACAGCTCAGGTCATAAACCGTGACCCGCATCACGGCCTTTTATTATGTTCCTGACAGTTTTTGCAGGAACAGATTGTGTGTGACATTAAAAGCTGCAGCGCGGCACTAATTTGTGCTCCTCCGCGGCCGTTCCGTGGTCGTTCTCCGCAGTGCGTGCTGCACGGCCGATCCCCCGAAACCACGGTGGTGCCGCTGGAAATGAGACAGGCTTCATGACTCTGGCTGCGTTGGGTTAATAAGCGGAGTCCTCTGTGTAACGGTCAGGGGAGCCGCGCTCGCGTAGCTGCTGCTGCTCAGGAACAAGTGGCCTCCACTTTATCTGAGCTACAACCACTGAATAAAGGTTGTCTAAATTTTGAGTGGATGGAATCGTGACAATTATTAAAATATCAAATATCCATCACGTCGTCAGATTCAGGAGCAAAACCTTCATTCTCCAGCACTTTAGATCATGGTCAACAGTAATGTACACAAGTGAGTGATTACATTAAATGTTATATGTGAAAATGATTTGTTTATGTAAATCTCGAGCTACAATGGAACAAAAACATAGGAAATATTTCAGTCATATTTTACTGTCAGTGGATAGAGACAGTTTATTGATTGTGTCCTGTACTGAATTAATTATTCAGTTGTGTTGTAATAACTTTGTCTTCTTCTTATTCATGCTTTTTTAGTAGATTGTTGGATTGCTATTTCATTATAAGTCATATTTACAAAAAAAATATTTGTAATGCAACATGCAACTCTCGCATGCTTCGGTTTCTTCAGAAGGTCCATTATGCGGCTGCTCGGTGCATTTGCGGCCCTCGCGCAGACTATGTTTGTTTATGCAATGTTAAATGCGATTTATTATCACACCTGCGCCAGTAATAACCTTTACCCACCGCGTCGCCGCCATTAATACAGGAAACCATTAACGTAGGATGCCAGGAAGCAGCAGGTTTCAGCTGCTCTGCCGCTGCCACCGGAGCCGCGCTGGATTAGAGGCAGATGCGTGAGGACAGGAACCGGTGGGAATAATCGTGACATCCTACAGCATGTGTACAGCATACATTATACAGCATTCACTGATCTATGGAGTGAATAAACATTCATTATCTTTGTACCAACTTCCATCTGCTCATGTTATTGAACTGAAATACATATCAAGGCTCATTTAAATGAACATTTACCAAATCCTTCAACATCCAGTTACAGCAGCGCCGAGGAAGAAGTCACCTGATTATCATCTCCATGACGACACCGCATAAAAGTCGTGAGGCACATTGCTTCACTCCGAGCATTCCATCTGGAATAAATCACAGCTCCTCACCCACCAATCACCAGATGAGGAGAAGTTGGAATGCATCAGGGAGGAAACTCACTCAGAGAGAGGATTAATGGAGGAACAGCAGAGACAGAGGGAAACCAAACGGTTGAGACGACAGCGCTCTTTCATCTTCCTGCGCGGAAACAGTTATTAATGGTTTCATCTTTTTCTGAACATGGAAAAGAAGTCAGTGATGAATCTGATAATAAAGCAAACACAAACGCCTGGCACTTCATTATGTAAAGTCATACTTTTAATTATTTTTCCTTAAGTTCTTGGTCTCAAGGCTAGTTTCACTCTCAAGGATTATTGGATCTCCTGATTTAATAGGATTAAATGGTTAATCCCCACAGAGAGCACGGGCAGAGAACTATAGGTCTGCCACTAATCAGCTTGTGTCAAAGCGTCTTTTTTTATGTTAGAGATACATTTTATTTGAAGCCGAAAGCAATGCAGCAACAAAAACTACAGTAAAAGGACGATACAGAAGGCGAAAGTCGGAGGAAAGAGGATGATGCTCGTATGAAAGATGGTCCACAACCACTCTGTTTGAAATGCTTGTCTTTTGTCAGCTGTTGGCACAATTTGGAGCGATGGCGGGCGGCAGACGTCACCATTTCAGGTCAGGTCAGTTCAGCTCTTCATTGTTACAGGATGCATGTGAACGGCTGCATTCTAGCGTTTCCCTCAGACCCACTAACAGCAGGACCACAACCTCTTCACAGATGTTGAGAGGAGATCAACATCGAACAAAAGCCTTTTGGTTCAGACGCTTTTAGTTTAACAAATGCAACTTACTGCAGTTACAACAGCTGGTTCACGGCTGCAAGTATGACGATGTAGGTCAGCGTGTTCATCGCTTTCAGTGTCTGAACAATCACTGGACAGACAGGCAGAACCTTTGGGTCCTTCCCCACACTGATAAACTCAAATGGTTCAATTAATATGTACATAAGAGTTCATTTAAGAGACACTGGAACAAGAATTGAATCTCAATCGGGTTTTCAGTGGTTTTACTACAGTAGATGAAATTTAACCAGTTTTAATAGCAAATATAATGTAGTTTTAGAAAGACTACAAACACGGATTTTGTACGATGAACATACTACATACATGACATTAAAAGTTCAATACCTGTGTAAAATGCAGCATCCATCTGCTCATACAGTAAAGCTGCTCGGCCTCCACACACACAGTCTCTAGGAGCGTTACACACAGTGCATTAGCATGCAACACGTAGCGCGCTGCGGCGCTGTGTGCTGGGTGACGTGTTACACAGAGGCCTCACGTGCAGCCGGCGGCGGCCTCTCCTCCTCGGCCTGATCCACGGCCGCGTCCCGCCTCTTATTGGCCCCGTGCGCCGCGGACGCTGCCGCTTCCGGTCGAGCTCTCCTCCGCCACGTGCGCGGAGGAGACTTCATTTCAGTGCGTCCTCCCTAAACAAGAGCCAGCGTGGGTCAGTGTGACTCTCAGATGTTTGCCTCCTTCAGTCAGACAACCGTCCTAACGTTCAAACAGATCGTTAGTCGGACGCAGAGACGGACGAGGTCAACGCGCAGCAGTTAAAATACAGCGCAGCGGCTCTAAATGAGTCCCGCTGTCAGTGAGTATGTCATACCACTGTTTCTCCCCACTTAATGAAAGGCGAGCGACTCCGCCGAGCGAGTCAGAGCCAATTAAGCCCCTCTGCTTCCCCGGCTCGAGCCTCCCCAATCATCCGTCCCGCCAGTCGCAGCGCGAGGCTGCGCGCTCCGAGTCCCGCGGATTAGGATCAGCGTCGCGCGCGTGTGAACGTCTGTCACGAATAGCTCCAAAAAGAGCGAACCTGGAAAAATGAGACAATGCCTGTAGGTATTAAGGCGTCAGTTTGCTCCTGGTCAGTAGTGACAGTAAAGGTGCGAAGCTCAATCACATATACATTTGTCGCTAAACGCCAGTTCTCTGTTCCTTTGTAACATTTTTTCAGATCTTGGGTTTCAGATCAATGACGGGCAATTAGACTAAAATCCAACACCACTAATGGCAATAAATCCTTTAACAGTTCCTGAAAGAAGAGCCTTTAACTCAGATTACAGTGTACAGAGTCCAGCGTCCTGCTAATGTGCAACAAGTGACGTTTCTGGATCGCTGTTTGTCCACTGTCCGCTTTAAGAGGGCCCATTGTGCTATGACCAAACATTTCCAATTAATAGCCTTAAATTAAATGGAGCCTTTCAAGCGGAATGTTTCTGCGGAACAACAGACGCGGAGAGCATCGCTGAAAGACGTGCGTGCCGCTCGTCCAGCTGCCGTGGATCGGGTTACGCGGACAGCGCGCGGACAATGGGCTGTTGATGCGCCCGTTTACATTCCGCGGTTGCTATGACTGATCACCAAACCCCACGCCCACGCGCACGACGACGCGCGTTTGATCTGCGCGCGGCGCGACTAAGTGCGCGCGCCTCCTCCTCCTCCGGAGGTCGCGGAGCGCGCGCGCGTGCGCGAGGTCGCTCGCGTTACGCAAGGCCGACGGCGAGGCCCGTTCCCCCGTGTGCGACGCGGGCGTCATTAAAGCGCGTTTATGCAGCGCACGGTGGGTTTCCCCGTCGTGACGGAGGCCGGTTGTGACCTCTGCGCCTCCTGTGTAACACGCAGCTCACGCAAACCTTAGGTTGACCTCCCTCAGGGGAGGCGTGAACCCGCAGACGTCTCACCCACGTCCTGGAAGCATTAACTGTATGAGCATATACTTCACCGAGCGAGCAGGGAGCAGGCAATATCCGCGTTATGAGCTTTTGTCTACCGGTCTTATCTATAATAAACTTTTTAAAATTCCTCTTGAGCCTTGTTTTGGTTTAGACTTTGATATTTTTCTTTGTAGGAGCACTTGGAGTTGACACACGCGATAATGCACTTTTACGCGGCAATGAATGATCCAAGAAATGTCTGTTTACGTTTTACCCAGTTGCCTCATATGGAGAAGGCAGAGCCATCAGTCTCTGTGGTGTCGCATGAAGGCGGAGCAGAGCGTCAGCTACCTGCTAGCATCTAGCATTGTGCTAATCATCACCTGGGTACAGACTGAAGGTGAATGACTCACCTCCAATGCATTCAATGCACAAATGTCAGAGATAATGACATGACTATTTACTGTTGCCCTCTGTCAAATCAACAACACGTTGTTGTGGGAAATTCAATTTGTGACAACTAGTGAAACCCTAACGTGACAAACTGTGTAGTTTTGTTCTTGCAGGGGAGAAATACACAAAACCACACAAGTCTTTTGAAACGTTGTTACCTCTGGTGTTGACTGTAGAAGAGCAGCTGTGGCCCCGGTAGCCAGATGTGGATCACACTTTTATTGCTTCTTGTTGTGCTTGACATTGCCTCAACATCGTTGTTTCTTACACAGGATGTTTATTGAAGCTTTGATACGACTGGTGTAAAGAGGTCATAACTTACTTACTGAACCACACGCACCACGCATCTCAGCCTCTCTCCCTCCTCAGCTGGTCTCTGTCATTCAAACTTCATTTTCAGTTTAGCGTTTGAATGGTGCATCTCTGTCACCTCTTTATTGGTGTCATGCTGCCTAAAGGGAGAGGCACACACACACACGCACGCACGCACGCACGCACGCACGCACGCAGTCTGCTAAACACTTCTCTCTCCATCTTTAGGGATCGCATTTGGTTTAGCAGACACAGTTGTGTGTGTGTGTGTGTGTGTGTGTGTGTGTGTGTGTCTTAGCGATATGTTATTTCATTACCCCAGTGATGATGGATTACATACTGACCACTCTGCAGGGCCAATCTATCCTGCAGCTCTGCTACTGTATCAGGCTCCATGAGGTAGTAATTTCATCACATCAGATAAGAGTTCACTGTCCACTAACAGCACGAGCAGAAATAAAATAACATTTAACATGATTGAACAAACAAAGTTCCACAACTTCATGTGTTGTCTTAGTCGTAGTTCTTTAAGCTGATGCATGAAGTCCAATTACTGTGTCATTATGTTTGCAATATTTCTAAAACATTGTGGCAGGTACACAATAGATAACGCAGGTCTCCAGTAACAGACTGAGACATGCTGAGGTGTGAAGGTATTTAAAGCTAAATAATAAATGTAATCATTCAGTGCAGCTACAACAGGGGGTTGATTGTTCTTCCCTCTTGTACTGAGAGCTACCTTCAAGCTAAGAATAAGCAGCTGGGCTCAGGAACAAACCCTTCACCGTGGTTACTGTATGTGGAGGCTGAGCCAAATGACCAGGCAGCAACACCTGTAGGGACAGAAGGCACGTGCACGGAAAAATGACCGAGCCAAACCAATTAACAGCTGATTAAAAAGCTGGAAAACAAATCACTGATATTCCATGAAAAAGACAAAGACAGAACAGAGAAGATGACTTTGGCACAAGCTTATTGTTTTGTGCAGGGAGCAAAACAAGTGCAAACCTGGAAAGAGAACAACGAAAATATGCTATTACACAAATATGAGGACTGGAAACATCAGATGCCTTCAGAAGAAGAAGATGCTGAATTCACACCTACACTCAACCTGTAAACCTGGCTTTTATGTTACCAACTACTGCAACTCTGTGTGTGTGATACAATCAGAAGAATATTGCATATTGTCTAAAAACTTGACTTTTATTTCCACAACCTTAAAAAGTCTTGTTTATCAAGAAGCAGCGTCAGAGTTAAAGGCAAAAGCTCACAAGGGGGAACTTTCATTGTCACTACAGTAAAAGGGAGAACTCAGATGAATCCTGATATTTGACTTTTGCATTCTTTCTGCCTCCAAATCTCCGGTTCCTGTTCCTTATGTGGTCCATCACTGTTCGGTTTCATACCTGTGTACTGGAAACAGTGTGTGATTGCCTGTAGCCTCTCATGACAGCGTTTAAAGCATCTTCTTGCTTGGGCTAACAGCGAGACTCCTCTATTTCCTGCCAGTGATAGACTGCCTCAGGCCGGCAATAAAGCTGTCCGGCCCAACTGTGAAAACACAGGGAGACGACGGAGGAGAGAGAAGGAGGGTTTCTGTGTATCGTAGGATACGAGAATCAGAGCATGTTTCACCAAAACACCAACGTGGCTGAGTCACGCAGGACGTGATGTAAATCTGTTGAGGACCAAAGGTCAAACTCTCATCTTTACGCCGACACAGAGCGGATGCTGTGGATGACTTCCCAAAACCACTTTGTGCCCACTCACTGTGGATCCACTTGTGCCTTTGTTGCGCTTCACCTACAGTAACAACATACATATGAATGAACTGTACTGGGTATTTTTAGGGAACTTGTTGACTTGTTACTATTTTTTTTAAATAGACTGCAGAATGATGTTTCAGAATGAAAATGTGTCCAATAGCAACACAGCTGCCACATACAGCAACTGTTGACCATTATCACAGTCGTGATGCAGATACAGCAGGAACAAGCACACAGAGAAACAGTGTTTAAAGCCCGGTGAGAAGCATTGGTTCTGATGAATGGATCCATTAGAAGCATGTACAGCAGTCCTGCATTATTTCCCCCGAGAAGAGCGTTTTTAAGATGCATCAGGACGACTTCGCAGGCACATCACACATCACTCCAGACCCGAGCGCACAGACAGTTTCTTTTGATTCCAAGTATCGTACAGTGATGTCCTTAAATCCTCTGTAAGCTGGAAAACGTTTTATTAAGCTGTGGAGAAATACATGACTAGACTCAGGTACAAATTTATATTTACTGAAAATAAATAGAAAACCACCACAGGCGACAATTCAGGCACCGAGCAGAAATGTGATTCGGATAGAAATGAATATTTTAGGTGCAGATCGACTACAGATGCCTTAAAATTAAAAATGCAGCAGCTGTGAAACAGGAATGAAGCAGCGGAGTCAAATCCTCCAGAGCCGCTCCAACAGAAATAAATGTTTGTTGTGTGCTCCCACTAGTGTCATGTCTGCCTGAAGTTGCAAACTGGATTTGCTCCATAGCAACTGTGCTGGTAGTACTAGGTTTGAAGTACAGCATCTATTCCATTGCAGCAGCATCAGACTACAGACGGAAATACATATACAGCAAAACTGTTATGGCGGAAAAATGACAGTAACAGCGGCTGTGCAGTATTTAAACTTACCCAGAATGCACTCAACCAAATCGACCCAAAGGACTTTAGACATGCAACTCGGGGATTTTACACCAAAGGCATTTTTTTCCTCAGCGCCAGACAGAACAGTTGGACGAGGCTCATGGTTGCAGCTCCGTAATGAAATCATGTGGGAAGAGAGTGGATTAGTCGGCTCCCAGTCATTTGTTCAGACCGCGACTTGCCCCACAGCACACTCAACATCCCCGACACTGTGGCTCAGGTCTGCAAACACGGAGGCGCTGGTAAACAGGAAGAGGGGAAGGAGGATCACGCTGCCAGACAATCATGCTCATCAGCGCTATGGGTGCAATCTGTCCACACACTGTGTGTCTGTCTGTGTAGAAATGCCATGAATATGAGAAAAACAGGCCACGCACAGAATCAGCAGAAGATGCTTCGCCAGAACAATTTATATTTTACTTTATGTCTCCACTATGTGGTGATTGAATCAAATGTGGAATCAGGTTTCATTCTCTAGAAACTTCAAGGACATCTAAACACTCACGAATCACTGAACGTCATTCATTAAAAGCCAGACTCCCAGCGAAACTCCCCAGGGGTGCGAAAGTTTCAGGTCTTCAACTACACAAAGCTGACGAGCGGGGGGAAAAAGCCTTTCTGTGACCTCGCCGGCAGCCGAACAACTGAGGGATTGGAAAAAAGGGGCCGAGACGCGCTCTGCAAGCTGATCAGCGCCAGCAGACACAGGAATAATAAGCCGATGGAAGCGCGTGAAGGCGGCCGCGGCCGCTGCTGCATTTCTGAGGCTCATTTCACCCGAGATCAGCAGGAACGCGGCCGGCGCTCACAGTTTGAGTGTTTTACTAAACAGAGCGGAGGCAGCGTTTGATGATTTGAGTCAAAGCGTAGCTGGCTGATTAATTGATGCTCCAGCATGAGGCGCGACTTTCTGCTTTAATGAAGTGTTTTAAATTCACCTGCAGCTCTCATCACGTCACGTGAGTGAAGCTCCTCTTCATGCAGGTTCTCCTTCTTTATCTTATCTTTAAGAAAGTTTGGAGCTTTAAGACTTCCCCCGGTTGTCCTCAGCATCTCCAAAGCTGCTTTCTATTTCTGATTGAAGCCTTAAATCTTACTGTGTGGGCTTAGACATTTTAAAAACATCTTCAGCAAAATGGATCAAGATGAAAATTGAAAATATTCACGTTGAGCAGCTGGGACACACTCAAGTCTTGAACTTACCGATGAAAAATATAAGAAATTCTTGTGAAACAGCAGCATCTGTTTGATTTTCTTGGTGGTTTATATATTTGAAGATACGTTTCAGGGTGAAGACAGTATTTCTGCGGTGTTTTGCCAGATGCCAGTGGCAGCACCCGCATCAGACCCAATGAAGCCTCTCTGTAAGTCTGACAATGACCCAGTCATTTTGTGAGCGAGCCCTCAGCTTTCAGAGAAATGAAGCTGCAGCCGCTCGTCACAGCGGAACAACGTCCTCGGAGTTCAAGACGAGTTGACGTTCCTGCACCGTCTATAGTCACATCTACATATTAATGCGTCATTGTTTTGACGTAGTCCAGTGTTTGTCCCTCATTGCACTTCACCAGCTTCTCCACAGCCCTTGAAGCTGTGTGGGCCGTCACCCGCTGCATTTATTACACTCAAACCAAGCAAACAGTGCGAGGACGCGTTCCCCGCGTGTTGGACGTGCACCGCGGCCTCTGTCACGGCCCGTCTCTGACTGTGTGTTGTGCTTGTGCGTCTGGTTTTGCGTGCCGACTACTGTATGCGTGCACATTTGCGTCTTCGGCTGCGTCAGAGGCCTCGCTTTGAGGCTCCGCCCCCGCGCCGCTGCGCCCGCCCCCTTCCTGTGTGCGGGTATAAAGCGCGGTCACCTCTCCCTCGCTCACTCTCAGCCTCAGCACCAGTGAAGCAGCATCGTCAGACGTGTCCTCTCCTGGTCCAGCAACTGCAGGTAAGAGGAACAGTATCTGGTCCATATTTCCTTTGTTTGTCTGATTCATGGGCTACAGGACCCATTTATCACATTATTCAGATGGAAAAAGTTATATTTTTGTGTTATACAGTACTTAATATTAAACTCTTACAATTGTTTATTATTATATTATCATTTATGAAAATAACATATAATTCTTTTTGGAGTAGTTTAATGTCAGTAAGAAATTGAGCTTTGAGGGAGAATAGAAAAATAATGTTGATAAAAATAATAAAGACAATGAAATCCAAATATCATTATCAATTCAGTGAATAATAAATGAGAAACGAGCTGCTGAAGGAATTATATTAGCATCAACAGAATGACTATTTACTCCAACACTGTCTCAGTTCCAGCAACAATTATTCAAATTACCATTTGCATGAAGCTGCAGCGATATTATTACATTCATTCTAAATATAATTTGATCAAAACTCAACACTGTTGTGTCACTGTGTGTTCTGTTAGACATGGATTGTAACCACCTAGTTCTGATTGTGGGTATTTTTGGGAAAGTCGTTTTTTTGTACAGTAAGTGGAGGTTTTCAGGTTTAAGGGCGCTCTTTCTCCTCCGCTATTACCTGCCGCCCAGAGCAGCCGTTTCAAACACGCAGAAAGAAGCTGCACGTCAGTAAAGAAATGAAAGAAACTGAGCGATTAAAAGCCTCCGAGCGAGTGCTGCTGTTGGTTTGATGTAATTGGATGCTTTTCTCCAGATGAATGTTCTGGCACAGACCCTCATTCCCACAGCAGATATTGCCCTGTGTTTCTAGTGATGCTGCCTTTTACGCTGTCAAGCTGTTTTTAAAATCAAACCCGACTGCTGCAAAGAAGATAAAATTTAGAAGTTTTTTCTTTCCCAATTAGCTTCAGTGTGTTTCTGAGTAAACGAAGAACATGGAACATTTCTATTTCTTCACTCTGTGTTCAAATGTTCAACTCTAATGGGAATCCTTGTTAAAAGAACAAAAAAAAAACATTGAGCAAATTGAGGCTTTTGCAGTAACTGGTATTTTTCTTTGTGGAGTCTTAAACCACTGACAGCTCACACCCCCCTACACCACACGCTGATCACACTCATCCTGCCCATGGTACAGTATTGTGTGTTAAATACCATATTGCTCAGACAGCGAAAGGCCAAATGATGTTCGCCTTATCTAGCGGAGCATCACCGGTTAATCTTTTCCTTCACCTGCTGCTTCAACAGCTGTAAAATGATTTATTGCTGTTTTTTTCAAACACCAACTTGATCCAACAGTGAGTGATCTACAGTAACAGGAACGAGAGCCCAGTGGGCGCAGCGGATCCCTTCTCTGCTGTTAAATGTGATCCACCTCTCTCTCTCTCTCACTCCAGTCATGAATGTGTGTGTCTGTGTGTGTGTTCTCCTGGCTGCTCTGTCCAGTGGCTCCCTGAGTCTGCGCTCACACGCCGAGGTAAGACAACCACACACACACACACACACACACACACACACACACACACACACACACACACACACACACACACACACACACACACACACACACACACACACACACACACACACACACACACACCTCTTGCTCTGTGCTGCTCTCCAGCTCCAGGGTGCCGCTCTGGTGTCGGACATCGCTCCGCCTCCCTCATCCAGCCGCTCTCGTCAGGCGCGCTCGGCTCCAGCACCTCCCTATGGGCGCCTCACCAGCTACAACCAGCCCCAGGAGGACGCAGATGCTCCACACAGCCTGAGCCAGCTACTGGCCAGACTGATCTCCAGGAAGAGTGAGTCTGGCTGCTGTGACGATACGTAGAAACACTGGGTGGATTTTTCCGTGTTCGTCTTCTATCGCACAGATCATTACTCACGCGTTGTTCCACCTCCTGATCATGTTGTTCTGTAAACTGTCGTCACTCACGCTGCGTCCGAGTCCCACCATCTGCCACTTCCCACCTCCCTCTAGCTTCCTCCATCGCTGCTCCACCTTTCCATAGCTCCTCCTTGTTCTCTCCTTCTGTCCCCCCCCCCACCCCCCCACCTCCTGACCCCATTCCCTGGTCGACCTGTCACTGTGAATCTCGGCTGCTCTTTCAAACCAACTGTGCGAGACTGGGAGACCTGCTGAGCCGACTGGTCCAGGACAGGAATAGAACCAGAACAAATCAGCACGAGTTACTTCATCTCATTCAGATATTGTACATGTTTATTATTACAGTCAGCTAAGGTAGAAAAATATGCACCGCATTCGTGTAGAATCACATCATGTGGCATCCTCTGAAATAAAATGTGCTGGTAGTAAAAGGTTTCCTATGTCCTCTCCAGGCTCTCCATACCAGACTAGATCATCCATCAGCAGCAGGTCCAGTGGTCTGGCCCCCGGCCACAGGATAAAGGACAGAGATTACCTCGGCTGGATGGACTTTGGGCGACGCAGCGCAGAGGAGTATGAATACTCCTCCTAAAGGCTGTGTGACACACAACACTACCATTAAAAGCCCACAAAATGAGCCTTTTTCACACTGCACTTACTGTGACCCAGGGCCGACGCCACAGGATCCCAGAGGGAGTTTAACACCACGCTGTAGCAGAGCACAATGGCACAACTGGCAATCAGTAAACGAAGTGATGCTGAACTGAGGAGCACAATCCACACGTTGGCACCACATCTCAGTAGCACTGAGTCACTGACTCACTAACCCAACCCAAGAGGTTGTAGTTGTTCACATCTGGTTCTTAAAAGCTTGATACTAATATACTCAAGTAAAAAGTAGATGATGCATATTTCCACTAATAGAGACAGAATATGTGGGTTTCACTCAATCATGAAGGTCATTATTTTGTTTTAATCATTTTATGGCATTCTTGACAAGCACAAGATGATCTCAGCATTTTGCCTTTATGTTTGGATTTATGTTTTATCTAGTCACGTTGTAAAAATGAAAATTAGCGGAACATTTGTAAAGTAAAAGTTATCAGTGTGCAAAAACCATTAATTAATGTAAAAACATCTAATTTTAGCGACACTTTCAAACATGTCTGTGGCCTTGTATTAAAGCTCAACGTGCTGAATCAAAAATGGGGTTAAATTTTAAACAGTACAGTAAATAAAGACCAAATCCATATTATCAAATGTGCAACTAAAACAACTACAGATGCAATAATAAAATGTAGCACAGGTTAACGGTGGGAGCAGCTAACATCCCAACCCTGCTGAGCGAAACTCTGGGCTCAAAATGTGCAGTGTGAAAAGCACAAGACATGTTTTACAAAGCACAAAGTGTTGTGTGTGCGCGTGCGCTGACTGGGCCTCCTACCGCTACAGCTTGGACTTCACATAAAATGGATGTCTGCCACATCATCAAATCATAATTACAAGTGCTGTTCATATGACTAGGAAAGTGTTTCTGTTGTTTTTTGTATGTACACACTCTTAAACGTTAATTAAAGGTTAATTATCATGTTTCTACTGACTTTCAGAAGCCATTGTTGGACAAACATCCACTTACGTACTTCAGGTGTGTTCTTCTTGTTTCCTATCACACTTATGTACTTATTATCTAGTAGCGACCCGTAGGTCTGGGCAGGCTGGCAGTGAGCACTTTCAGCACTGGACCATGAGTCTGTGCTTGTGCTGTCATGCCTGCAGTAGAGGTCATAGGTCATATTAACATTCTCATTGCGTGTCAAGTTTATTATTTAGTTGTTGTTTTTTACCTCATTACTTATTTTTCTATGGTTCTGCTTCAATTGCTTACACTGAATAAACTGTTGATGACCCAACATAAAAACAAAATGCCAACAAAGGCGATATAGAAGAGGGAAAAGAGAAACCAAACTATATCCTACAGTAAATGTTCATAACGATAAGGAAAAACATAAGAGCCGCAGGTGAATGACTTTAGTTAGATCAAAATGAGCACCATTACACCAACTAGCTTAGAAGAAGCAGAAGTAGTCTAATAATCTGCATTCACAATGACAACGTGCCTGTTTTCTTTTAACCAATTTTTTTTATTTCTTTATTTTAAATACAATGATTGCCATTATTCACTCTTCTGCTCCAGTAACAAATGAAAAGTGACATGTACGCATTCACACCAACGCATTCCTCCACCCAAGCATTTCAAATGCTTCAAACTGTGCCTCCACACACTGAAACATTCATTAACAACATAAAAAACAGGCAAAGATGACATGAAGAATTATGTCAATCATACAAAGCTCATAACATCCTTAAAAATTAAGAATTTTCAATTCACCCTAAACCAAGACACAGTGTTAGAAAGTGCTAGAGAATGACTGTATGTACTGTAGAACATCTGATACAACAAATACAGATCCAAGAGCAGTCATAGATTTAAGAACATTTCATTTACACCCCTAATGTCAGATTCTATAATCACCAAGAACAAGAAAAACCTTTGACCTTCTGCCAGAAGGTGTTAAGAATGTTAAGATTCAAAACCTGCATACTCACATTTAATTAAACAAAAAGGGATGCACAGAATACTTCATTAGTCTCTACTGGACAAATCCACACATGTGCAATCTAACGCAATTCAATGCAGCTGCTCTGACACAATACAAGCATATCATCTCTGTATTGGCAGAGGATGAGCAGCCCCAGGGGCACAGGGGTACCTAATAAAGTGGCCACCACGTCTACTAAAACTAAATATGTGATTTGGCATCAACTGCATGGCTAGTTTAATTTGACTGGAACTGGCTGTTTCAGGACTTGGTGTCAATATACCGCATGAAGTAAAATGAAGGTATCAACTCTGCGTGAACGGTGACTGGGCTGCTGGGTCAGGGTTAGAGGTCTGATTTGTTGATTGCTCAGTGAAAATGGTCATTTTACAGCACAAATGGTGTTTTTGGAGACGTTTAATCCTAGCAGGGGCAGTGGTCAACAAAAAGCTTGCAGGCTAGTCCCATGTGTTCTTCTATAGACAACTAAAGGTCCTTTACAGGTTAAAAGGTTCCGTTAATGGGTTACAATAGCTCCAGTACTCTCACGTTCTGCTGTGATAGAGATTAAGAGGTTGTTATTGCTGAGTGGTCTGAGTAAAGTAGAGGTGCTGAAATAAACCATGCTGCAGCCATTTTCTTTTGAAGACATATTCGAGACACAGCTAACTTAACGTCCTGCCGTAGCTCCTGTGCACTGATCATTAAATTTATTTTTCCTTTAGCCAAATTTTCCTACTGTACATCTAATATACATGCTTCTGACTGGATCTGGAATGCAGCTGAGCAGCAGGACGGTTGGTCAGAGGTAAAGACTGTCTCTCTAAACTAGAGATTAATAACTCAAACTAACAACCACTGACAAAATGCTGGTACAAAGACACACACACACACACACACACACACACACACACACACACACACACACACACACACACACACACACACACACACACACACACACACACACACAGTCAGTCTTACTTTAGGAGTTACATTACATTACCCAGAGTTAAATTATATGAAATACTACAGTCGTATTTCCGATGTTATGATTTCCACGTATTTGAATAATTTATTATTATTACTACTACTCTAAAAACCTGTTGCTAAGTTTAACCACATTTATTTAAGTATTATCTGGTGTTGTTTCGCTAACAGAGCAACAGTCTTTGGTCACTCACACACAGTAAAGAATTAACGCTTCTTTTCAAGTACCGTAATCAAGTGTACAAAAATCAAAGCTAATCAAAGCTGCTAGTGGTAAATGTGCGTGTGTTTGTACTGTATGTGAATTATCAGTATGTTAAAATGATTTACAACACAGTTTGTCTTCTGGCTCCAAACTTATTCTTGTTTTGGTCCTTGTTGTGGCTCAACAGGTGATGCAGTAACATTTGAAATATTTCTGAATCACACTTTAAAATGTTGGGCTCCTTGTGTTTTTATAAACATGGATCCAAATCATGAATGTTTGTCATTAATGTAGCTGTGACATACTGTACTATGACTGATGGGAAACACTGATATTTATGTGTAAGACGTCCATGTGTCAGTGGAAACGTCCCATGGCCTCAGCAGCCTTCACTCTCACCACAGGATCAGGATCCTGAAGCAGCGTCACTAAACCTTTGGATGAAACAAAATGTCAAAAACAAATTAAACAAAGGTTTCAATTTAACCAACAAATAAAAGCTGTAAACTGCATCACCTTTAGTGATAATAGCCATGTTGAGGTGGGAGAGATGCTCTTCTGGAAGATTCCCGATCAAAAACCCTGATCATACACATACATTATGATCAGGTTACATCTGAACAGCTCACTATGCAACGTGAATGTGTGTTGTCATTTTCATAGTAAATCTTAGCATCTGATGTTTATAATACAGTGGTGTTGCAGTCCTACCTATAAACATGGCAGCTCCTGCTCTGATCTCAGGCCAGTTGCTCTTAAAGAACTGAATGACTGCTATGTGGTAGAAGTTCAACATGCCTGGAAAGTCCTGGATCTAGAAACCACAAAATAGACAGTTACCTTCCTATAGTGCTATGGAACCCAATAGACAGCTGAGAGTGGAATCTGACTTTGTAAAAAGCTTGCAGAAATCAGTGGTGAACTTTATACCCGCTAAATGAAAACAAAAACCCTGCTGGTCATTTGTGTCTCACCAGGTACTTTGTAAGGTCATTGATGAACTCGCCAAAGTGCAAGCTCTTGTCCTCGTGCAAGTGGTTCTGAAACATGGCAGTGATCTGCTCTGATCCCACCACAGGAGCACACACGTGCATCGCATACTTGCAAGCCTGAACGTGAGCACATGACAAAGTTCTTAGCAGACAAGAATGAGGCGGTTAGCATTGAATTCCTCATCTACTATACTGTATGTTTGCATATGTGCAAGGCTCCTACCTTAACCACCTGAGGGTTCGGGTCAGCTAAGTGTAACAGCAGGCTGACCAGAACGCTGTGGATCTGGTCTTTGAACACTGCCTCTCCTGAGCCAAAGTTGGACAGGTTTCCCATGAGATGGATGGAAGCACAGCGGATGTCGTCATTCTCCTGGATGAGAACAGAGCCAGAACGTGCAGTCAATGCTATGCATGTCTTTATAACAAGGTACAGTATTTTTCATGCATGCTATATAATCATAAAATATTTTTAAAGTTTAAACCTACACTTTCCAAGAATGGTTTAATCTTCATAAAGATGTAGACAACCAGTAAGTGGACATTCTTCTTGTCCAGGTAGAGCAGAACTTTAGACAGACCTGACATGGCCTCAAGAGTAATCAGCTTACCTGCAAGATGATCAAACAGCATTAAAATATATATAGTAGTCGTCATAGCAACCACCATTTTGCAAACCAAAGCACATGACTTTACCTGGGTCATCCTTCTCCTCCATACCAGAACTCATGGCTGCCAAAAGCTCCTTGGCATATTTGTTCACCTGGCGGGAAGCAAATGGGAGGAAGCTGTGAGTGAGTGACCGAACAGCTACAGCAGCACACAGTGTATAGATGATTTACCGCTGTGAACATGTGTGTCTAGGGTTTGTACCTTTTCAGGGGATCCCACTGCTATGTTGCCCAGCCCTCGCACCGCCAACATACGGACAGTGCAGCAGGAATCTGATATCCTCTCCATCATGTTGTTCATTAACACATCTATCAGCATTAACTCTGTCACCACATGATGATTTAACAGCTGGAAACGACACAAAAAAAATGTTGTTATTTAGGTGTTCTACATTATTAATTTGGATGATGATAGCCGAACAAAGAATTATTGTCCATTTGACTCAGGTGAAGTAAAATATCAGTGTGAATATTCCATAGTTACCTCAGAGAAGAAAGCAGTGACAGTGATTCTCTGACATTCATAAATGTTGTTTAACGATGGACACAGACACTCTACAATGGCCGGTAACCTGGGACCAGCGTGTTTGGCCATCGCCCTGTAGACGACACAAGCCAATAATTTAGCATATAACACTGCTGTTAGTTCACTCGTCACAGCATGTGTTAATGTGAAACCACATCCACCTTTCCTGCTGTCAGAGTTTGATTATATTGTACCTCGCAAGTAGTGTAACTCCAGTAATGTGTGTATTTGGTTCCCTCATTGCATCCCAGGCTTTATCCTCATCCAGTTTTTTTAACACCTCGTCTAACTGGGCTCTTGCCAGTAGGATTCTCAGTGCATCAGCTGCTACCCTGGATCAAGAAAAAAAAAAAAGGATGCTCAGACTCCTGGCAAACGCACACAAACATTATCTGTGTCTGATGCTACTAAAGTAAAAGCATTACTAGACACACACCCTGCCACATGGACACTAGCAGTCTGTTTGGTGACGCTGTCTTTGGGTGCTAGGACGCCAACGCTGGCTCCCAGTCTGACGGTGAGACAGGAGAAGAGCTGAGGGAACAGACTGACGGCTGGCTCCTGACTCTGGCCATTCAAGAGCAGCTCTTTGAGACCACATGTCATCTGAAACAGAAAACAAAACACCCTGCGGATGAACTCACATAACAAGCGGACTGAAAAAAAAGGCATCATGTCTAAACAGCAGTGAGTGTCTGTAGATGAACGTCTTACAGCCAGGGACTGATTTGTGGCCACTTTGGTTGTTCCTCCTCTTATCATCGACTCCTTCCTGTCTACGTAGGGAGCCATGATGGCAAGCTTCTCCATCACCATCTCAATAATCTGTTTGGCTACGATGGGATCAGCTCCCAAAGCCATCCACATTTCACTGGTCCAACTGGAAAGAGAACGAGTCAACAGGCGAAGTGTTTAGCTCAATAAAAACACTTAGTGATGCTGTTTGTGTACTTTTCTAGTTTTGTCTACTGACCTGTCATAAGGAAGTGGTTGGTTAACTAGCGTATTAATAACAGTCTGTAGATGCTGAGAGGCAAGGATTAGTACAGTCTGTCCTACTGCCACTCTCACCTACATACAGATACAATGAAACAGAGAATCATTCTTAAGTTAGGTTGATGTTGTTAAATGAAGAATAGATGCTCGTTATCTGTGAAAAACGAATTAGCAGGTAAGACACAGTTGCAGAACGTCACACTAATGTCTTTTCTTACCTGCTCCTCTGTGATGTTCTGCAGACGCACATGCAGCACTTCCAGCATCTCTGGGACCTAAAAAACACAACAAACACCACAGACAATTGTAACAATCAATATTTGTGCCGGAGTTAAACAGTTGTGTGTGTTTGGGCAGGCTTTACCAGCTCCTGAAGACCCCCTCCTCTGTTCTTCAGCAGCGTATTAAGGATGACAGATGAGGCTCTGCAGCAGTTTGTCTGGCCGTCAACCAGCCCTTCAAACAACATGAACACCATCGTCGTCAGCTGCTGCTGAGGCAGACGCTTACTCATCACCTGACATGCGCACAGGGAGAGAATGTATTTATTGCATTACACTACCATGACACAAACAAGCAACATGGACTGAATGGGCACACTAGACAGGCACTAAAATAGAGCAGTTTATTTTTAAGCACCTTGCTGAGTAGTGCAAAGCGTACAGTACCTTGGTAAGGTCAGAGCAGGTCTTATAGAGAACTGAGTGGTCAGGGTTTTCTAGCTTGTCTTTTAGGGCCAGCAGACCGTCCACAGCGTCATCCCTATAATCAAGAGAGAAGCCTGCACACACACAAAACAAAAGTCATCATATAACATTGTTTCCAGCAGAAAAATGAAATCCGGTGAGTAAGGGGCTCTGAGTGTCTGTACCTTCATATCGGAGCTGTATATAAAGCAGGGTGTATATGCAGTCAACGGCAGCAGTGCGTACAACAGGGTGAGGGTCGGAACATCGCGGAGACAGTCGCCCAAGCATGGCTCCTAGGTTGTGGAAAGACACCATGTTCTACACACACACAGGGGAAAAATAGGATGAGTTCAAGATGATCTAAAATAATCCTGCTTAAGAATGAATATCAATAGTCTCAGCCAGTGTGTGTGTGTGTGTGTGTGTGTGTGTGTGTGTGTGTGTGTGTGTGTGTGTGTGTGTGTGTGCGTACCTTAACAGTGAGGTTATCCAGGTAGTAAGCCAGCATGTTAGCAGTAGCACTGACTGCTCGCTCTCTCTCGTGCTCTTGTGTGGAACTCAACCACGATTCAACATGCTGCAATAAAACAGACAGCACGTCAGGAAACACAGAAACTGTGCTGCGCAAAACCCATTACTACTAAGTATTATATGCAGATAAATAGGTGAGACACACAGAACTTGCTTTAACACCAGAACTCACCTTGAAGACACTCTGCAGACCATCAGGTGTGGGATCCCTGGCCAGGATACTCTTCATCAGCTCCTGTAGAGCAGCCAGCGTGTCTTTGTACAGCACCTGCATACATTCACACATTAACACAGTTCATCACCAGCATCTTACGTAATGTAAGACAATAATTTTGTGTATTTCTACAATAAATAATGGTACAGTATAAGCACTTCCTGTAATCCTGCTTAAGGGTTGATGACTAGAAATGTGGACACCTGCGTGTACAGTAGCAGACATGATGTGCACAGATTAATTCACCTCACCTTTCTCTGCTTGGGGTCCAGTATCTCCTCATCTTTAATTTTCTCTGGACTTTGTGTTTCAGGTGGCAGCGAGAACACACCGTTCACACACACCTTTAGCAGGTCAAAGCTCTCATTCTCAGTCAGTGCAGGATCCAGTGGCCTGAAGCGCTAAATGTCAAAGATCAAACCCCGGGAAAACAATCTAAAAAGCAGGAATGCAGTCTTTTTTTAAATCATTTTAGAGACGGCCTATGTTTGTGTTGAGCTGTGCATCCAGAAGCCGCAACTATATATGATTGTAATTCGTACTGAATCAAATGAAGCTACTGTTAGGCCATTAATCATGATAAGCTCACTTGGTAAAAATTATATCTGTGAGTATCATTGACATAAAGGATACATTAGGTTGGCACAAGTTGTCATCACAAGGTGGCGTACTGGCGTCCTCATTGAATCAGCTGGCTCTGCCTTGATAAAATCCTGACCAGGGAGAGACAACGACAGCCAGAGAGATGGGAAAAGTCTGCAGTTATACCTCTGATGATGATGATGAAATGACTTCTCTGCTTTTGTCTTTGTACTGACCAGCATGACATTAATGAGCTCCTGCTTGCGAGAGAAGATGTAGCCTTGCTTTTTCACACACTCGCTGATAGCTTTGCCCACGAGGCCAACGCTCTGGATCAAACTCAGCTTCATAGTCAGGTCCTGGATTAGGTCAACGCGCGTACAAATGCATGCAGACAAAACAAAGAGGAATGAAGAGATGCACAGAAACAAGCAGAAAGAAATAAGAGAAAGTAGCAAAGATACAATAGTTGTACAAGTGCATTGGAACAGTTTGCACAGAGGTTAGATGCATCCATTCAAATAGTTCAGAAGAAAACAATCCGTAATCATTCTACCAATCAAAAACTATTGATTCAAATCAATCCAGCAGGGTTTTGTAGATTGATCCTCCGTGCCTACGGATGGACAGAAGTGTGAAATCAGACTAGTGTGATTAGAGTAAAATAGATTTATTTTCAAAATGCGGCCACCAGAAGATTTAAGTCTTAGGAGTGAGAGTAGAGCTTAGAGCTAGAGGCCTAGGGACATGAAGAGCCGTTAGGATTAAGCAAATAATCACAACAACGCTTTTGACACTGAAGGCGAGTCAACGGTTAGATTAGTGCACCAATACACTATCAAAGAAAGAAGAAACCTAATGCAGATCAAGGAGAGAAAGAGACGGCTGAGTAATAAAGCTGCAATTTAACAATTTTAAAAACACTTATAAAACTACAGACCGACTTTTTAATGGAACTGCAGGTTTTAAAGGTTACAGAACATTTAATGCACTGAGAATGTTTGAGGTTTTGCATTAACGGACTGCTGTAATAAGCCACCCACAGTTAGTCAGTGTCCACACAGTGACTCTAAACATTACTGGTCGTACTTTGACCTTGTGTCTGAATCTCTTACAATATTTCACCCAAGTACAGCAATTTCACTTTCATGGAACATTTTTACATCTAAAATCAGCCTAGAATGTTTGCAGCTTTGTGTTTTGTTCCCAAATGTACTGACAGATTAGTGAATTACTGTGCTAAACTATGCTTTAGGATAATTATATTATACTGTACCGCTTTACTGTATCAAGCTTCTCTTTTTAAGAAGCTTAAGCTCACCACAAGTGTGAACTGAGGAAAATGTTTAAAGAAAGTCAGAAAGAAAGAGAAAGGCTGAAAACTGTAAATGCGAACTAGCAAGGATAATTGAAATCTTTGTAGTCCTGTGACGATACCTTTGTCTCTACTTTTATTCCCAGAACCTGGATGAAATAGAGGTGATAAAGTAATGAGCTACAAACACAGTAAACTGCAAATCACACTTTAAACGCATTATTTTAGTCCATATGGTGAAAGTAATCACACATACACCCGTGCAGCGGGGTGTATGTGGGTGTATGTGGGTGTATAATTATTTTGTGTAACATCATGAAACCTTCTTCATTGTTTGCTCTGCTCTAAGTCTCCTACTGTAACTCTGCTGGCACCTTTACATTACCTTGGTATTAAAGTGTTTACTGATGCAGCTCAGGATGTCTTGATCAATGCGGCTCAGTATCTTCTCTGGTGGCGCGTTCAGAGCTACGTGTCCATAACACAGGATCAATGTGCTTTTCACCTTCTCTACCTCAACATCATTACGTTCCTGAAGAAAGGAAATGAAAATGAGACAGGGACAGTTAGAACAGAACCTCCTTGAACTAGATCTACGGGATATACTGTAATAATGCAAAAAAAATTCATTTAAAATTAATTATGAGTTTGTACTTTGAGCAGGTTGAAGATGCTTGGTGACTTCTTGAAGGCATCTGATTTTCCAAACTCCTCCAGCTTGGCTAGAGTTCCCTCCAAGTGGCTGTTGGCACAAAGGCCAACACCCATTGCAACTCCCTGACAAATACAGACAACAAACACCAAATATCAGACCATAACCTTGCCCAGCTATAAAAACCCACACTGTCATGTTTGACTAAGAAACCAAAGGACCTCTCTTTCCATAGCATCAAGATGACACGCAGTGAGAAGGACTTCCTGCAGTTGTTTTTTAACCACCTCCTTATTGAAACACTGTTGGAGAATCACTCCTATGTACCGATATAGAAAACTCTGAGAAGAGGGAAAACACCAGCATTGTTATTATGTCTCTGTGCTTTACTTTTCCCTCAAGTGTTTTTGTTTGGAGGCTTTGGTGAGCACTTACCTTCTCCTCTAAGGCGTTATTGTAGTTGGAGAGATAGCGCGTTGCCTCAGCGGCCAGCTGACATGACCACTTGTCATCATCAATAGTAGCCACGGTTTTAGACAGGAACTAGAGACATTTTTTAGTTTAGAATGAGATTTCCCCAATCAGGTTTTCTGAAGTACAAATTTCTCTGTGCAAGCCTAAACAATTTAAGTCTTCAGAAACAGCTCAATAACGGACAAGCATCAATCTATTAGTCTATTGCTGCTGATTACTGAGAAATACAAAATGCTACATGTTATGAAAGGAAATAACTTTTTTCCTACAAATAGAAAACAGTACAATACATTTATCTTTTCCAACTATTCACACATTATACTGTAGCTTCACGCATTGTCATTCTGTATAAACTATATAATTTAAACATAGAAAAACTCACCTTCAGCATCTTTTCATCCCAGAGCTTCTTATCCAGACTCTCTGCACTTGACTCTGGACACAGTAACACACAGTCAGTCTAGTGCACTACAGAGGAGAAAACAACAACAACAACAACAACAACAACTGTACAAGCACCTACAACTGACAAACACTAATTACAGGTAGTGCTTAAATTCAGTGCTGTTACTATGTCAAGGTGCAGGACTCTCAGGAACAATTAGATCAACATCTCCATACCTTCGAGTATAGACAAGAGAGGAGGTATTTCTTGATCCCACAGAATCTCTGTATTTGGGTGAATATTTATGCTGAGGACCTGAAGCAGTGAGAGCGATGGAGCGCCGTGACCTCTGCTTTTGAATGGGAACGCTGCATTCATCTGGAAGACACCAATAAAGACATAAACACATGCAGATAAACACAGATCCATGACATAAATAATAAACTGTACAGATTATTCCTTTAAAGAAAGCTAATAAGAATAAAGTAGGTCCACCTGAACAAGCTATTATTTTGTAACTTGTAACGTCGATCTTTAGTCAGTCTGTTCTAAATTCTAGCATTCTGCTCGTTAGTTGTACTTACCAGCAGTCTGATCATTAGCGTTTGAGGAGAGGGCAGGTTGACTGGAGAGGAGAAAAAAAGACACCAGCATCTTATACTCCAGATTAATCAATGCATTTTTAAAGATGGATTTTCATAGTAGAACATATCTTTTCTTTTTACACACCTTCCTGTGTAAAGTTGATTTTAAAGCTGGGCTCATTGTTGGTTTTCTTCTTGCTGCCCAGCACAATCAGACTCTTACAAAGGGGAGACGTCGCATTGCTGTACTGTGAAGGGGTCAGGTAGTACAGCAGCTTAGGCCACAGCACCTACAAACAACAAAAACATGCATAAAAGGGTCACTATAATGTTTTAAAGAAACATTTAATGAATGCAGTGCAATGCAGCTGTACATGGCTAATGAATTCCATTCGTGACTAACACAGTACGTACGTCTTCAAGCCGTCCAACAGTAGTGGTCAGGAGATGAAGCGTGCTGTCACACATTGTCCTCAGTGATTCATTAGTCACCTCCTCTGGATCAGGCGGCCTTTGGCCTCGCTGCAGTCACACAGCAAAACACAGAGTACTTGAGAAAACATAAAAGTACTGTACAACAACAGATAAATAGGATGGACAAGCGTTACCTGATATGTGTCCGGTAATGCACAATGTTGAACTATGAATCGAACCAATAACTCCCCTCCTTCTAACTCCAGGTAGCCATGATGAGCCATGGCGCTGATCACCTGGACCACTCGCTTCTTCACCTGGAGCAGAGAGAGTCATACACAGCGAAAGCTTAGGTTATATTTTTAGCTTTGTGTGGAAAACTAATCCATTTTCATTTCATCCATTCCACCTGAAGGAGAGTTACCTTGTTGCTGTGGTCTGCCATCGGTTGTCTGATGCTTGACAGAATAGGCAGCTTCTTACTTTCCATCGTGGAAGCTGCAACATGCGCACAAACGTTTAACACAGCTCCGCTCTGGTACAGCAGCTTATGTCTCTGAGTGTGTTTGCTCACTGGTGGAGTTGATGAGGTGGCGAAGGACAGCCAGAGATCCCATCCTGCTCCGCTCATTAGTGTTTTCCAACTTCTGAATAACAAATATAACCAGTCGGTCGGGGAAGCAGTTAGCTAGAGGAGTGGCAGGAGAAAGGAAAACATTAAAATTTGAAGGATATAAACTGTACATGCAGATGTGAAGGATATAAACTGTAACAAAACAAAATGGAGAAAATAGAGCACAGACAAGCAAGACAGAAGAAGTGAGCATGATGTTGTTCAGCTGTCACAGTTAACATGATTATCCTGGGGTAGATGCTGAGTTCCCCCACTAATGGATGATCTCATTAGTCCTCTTGTGACTCCATAGAGCTACAACACATAGAAAGGCCTGGTCCTGGTTTCCACACACACATTTGCCACAGATCTCAGCCCATCAATAACTATTTTGTAACAGTATTCAATAACTACAGTAGCATATAAATACATAAGTAGGTGCCAGCATAAAATGAAGAGGTTCAGCACCTAGCAAACTGAAGCAGCGCAGGACCTCGTTGTGGTTCTTGATGGTGGGAGGATTACTGTAATCAACAGGAGCAGACACCTGGGGGAGATGAGGAAACATTACACCTTAACTCAGTATGCGTCTGAGCAGAAGTCAGCTTAATATAAGAGCAGGATACACAAGTTATATTTTAAGTAACCACTGCAGGACAGGACAAAAATTACACAACGTTATGAAAAAACTCCAAATGATCGGCAGCTGTAAGTGCTGAAATTCAGAATCTACAGGACAAACAAATCATTAGCAGAGTCATTGTGGTCTAATGGTGCAACAGTCAGCTGAGTCATCACATCACATCCGATTAAGGAAGTAGTCATATGGTCAATATAACACCCAGAAGTCAACCAGCCTGTTGTAACATCGTCTGTGTTCTTTTAATACAGCGAACCACTCTGTTGCTAAATAGGAAGTGTGACTCACAAGGGCTGCACCACAGTTTCAGTATTCAGGTACAGTAAAACTAACGCATACCTGTTGATGGAGCACAAAGAGCAGAGCGTCCAGTTGTGTCTCCAACACCCTGCTGCCCATGTTGACGGATGCATCAAGCACTTGGCACAGACTCTGGAGCCAGAAGAAGGAAAGGAGCGTGACCTCAGAGGCATCGCCGAGGCTGAAGGGACAATCCTCTGCAGCAAAGACCCACCTTGCTTATCATGTAGTGCTCGCTGTTTTTCTTGTACAGGGACACAATGGCAGGGATGAGTTTGGGAAGTTGCTCCTCCAGTTTGTCCCTGGCCATCAGATGGCACATAGAGCCCACGGCCTCAGCCACAGTTAGCCTCAACTACAACACACAGACATATACAGCAGCATGTCAGAGGACAAGCCCAGCAAACATAATAATACAGTATGTGCAGTTTGTTTGCATATTAAGCCTCCCCTTGATGCTGTAAACCTTGAAACTCCAAACATGTAGTTGTGGTAATGGTGATCTGTTGCCTTACCTTAGACTCCCTGCTTTGTAGCCAGTTATTGAAGAGAATGTCAAAAGCAGCTGAGATTTCGCCGGAAAACGTGTCTTTCCTGACTGTGGGATCTGGAGCCTTGTCCAGGTTGGCCAGGTACTCCAAGATGCTGTCACTAAAATGACACAGAGCTGGAGGGGAGGGGAAGGAGAGAAATGGGAATTTAGGGACAGTAGAAGCAATGTAATGAATCAGCTAAAGACGAAGACTGAAGAAATATCTGCATTCTTTAGTGTTTTGCAAATCAGTTATGACAGTGGTAATACAGTAGCATGTTGGGAGTTTCCTACCAGAAGAGAAGACCCACTTCATGTTGTCTTGTTTGGCCATGTTGAGCATGGGCAGCATGGTGCCCAGAATAGCATTTAGGAAGGGAACCATGCCATAAACTAGAGAAGAGAAGAGAGCATCGTCCCATACAAAATTACATAGAAACATACAGTTCACTGTTTTCATACCAATAATACAAATGTCATATAGTACAAATGTACAAAAATGTGTGCAGAAATTGAAGAAAAGCGTTTGGAAGAATAACAGAAAGCATCACAAATCATTTACCCCAGAAAACAAATCTAGGCTATTCAACGCTCACACCAATTCCAAAACTTTAGAACTACAGTATTTTGATGAAGTGTCAAAGTGTCCAGACAGTTAAATCGGTTGTTTCCCTGACTGAACACATTTTCTCACCGTTGGAATGAGAGAGGTTGGCTAATGTTTGGACCACAAAAAAGTGAGGCAGGACCCCTGGCTGGAACTTGCTTAATATCTCCTCCATGATGTCATTAATGTGCTTGTTACCCACAGCTACCAATATATTGCTGGCTGCCTGCTGCCAATCAGGGACGACCTCCTAAGAGAACCAGGAAGTAGAGAAAACCAGATCAATGATGGCCTACAGCACAAAGGCAGAAAATAGACGTTGTGCTTTACCTTCGATCGCGTCATCTCGTCTGAAGCCAGGGAGATGATGCTCTTTATTTTGGGGGAACTGATCTCCTCTATTCTGCAGCTGACAATCAGCTCGATCGTCTGAAGAATCACAACTCTGTGGCTTACAACCAACTAGGGAGGAGGAGGAGAACAAGAGGTACTATCTATAAATAGTATCTGTTCATCTACATTGAAAAGCAACAACTGCCACATCCTGTGGAAATTAACAGAGATAAATAGAACAAAAATGGACCTCTCAGTACAACTGGGTAAACAGATTAGCGGAGGCCTGTGACTGGCTGGTGTCACTGAAGTCAAGACTGCTGTGCTCGGTAGCTCTATTTTGGTCTGTCAAAAGGCCTGAAGAGATGATGTTGTCCCCACAACAGAAATCAAAAGCATGCAGGACTTTCTCCACAGTGTGATGTGTACAATGTAATAACACACTGTACACAGTACAATAACAACAGCAGCACTACAGGCTGTATGAGCTGTGTGAGGTGAGGTTATCTGGAGGCTGAGCTCAGAGTGGCTTCAGTTATCTGGTTTTGTTTACAGGGACTTCAGAGATTTGTGAATCCTGATGACAGCGTCAGTTTCAGGTGAGCGAAGTGCGTTTTAACAGATACTTGCGCTGAGGTGGAGTTTTACCTTCGGATGTTTGAGGAGGTAGTCCTGACACATGGCTAAGACGCGGTCTGGCTGCTGCTTCCCCAGGGTTAGCATGGACTTTCTGACCTGCTCCTGGACGTCGGAGGCTTTATCGTTGGCCGCGTCCAGCAGAGCCAGGGTCACCTCTAGAGGGGCAGCACAACACAACGGAGACACTGAATCGAACACGCATTGGAAACTTCAGTGAAATGCGTTACCAAATCAAATGGAACAGCAGTTAAATAAAAGCAGAGAGTCGCTCACGTTCCACATCTGTGTTGTCCATGGTGGACAGCAGGAGAGCTGGCCTCCTGGAGCCGATCGAGCCTCCCCCCTGGGGGACAGAAGGGCAGATGTGGTGAAGACACAAACGCGATGCACGCAGCAGTTCATTTGGATCAATGGGTGACACTGTCTGAATGTTTCCTGTTAAGCTAGGGTTCAGGCGGAGCAGATTGTTCTGTGCCGATAAACAGTCTCTTCCTCATCTCATTCACATGACAGGACCAGTGTCTGACTTTAATGACAGCAGCCACATGATGGTGGATTGCATTACAGCAGCAGCACTAAAGCAATGCTTACACTTTACTTATAGTCTGAGTGGCTCCTTACTTGATGTAATGTAAATCTACACATCCTCCTCTGTATAGATGAACGCAGCTCACGTGGACAGTGCGTTAGCCTGAACCTGTCCAGCCGGTGATGCCGAGGTGCTACGTTAACAGCTGCATTAGCATGCTAACTAGCGGCTGCCGCTACGGAAGAGCCGCGCTGCGTCCTCACGTCAGACGCCGCGCGAAAACTGTAACGGCGGGCGCACTTACCAACGCTGGGCGAACGTCCGCTAAACAACAGCCCCTCGCGACAACCTCTGCTGTTATCCGCGTTAGCCCGGATACCAGGCTCCTCTCCGGGCGTCGGGGTTAGCGCGGCGTCCGTCTGCAGGTGTAAACACGCCTGGTCATGTGCTCCCAGTCAGCAGGAACGTATCAGGGAGGGGGCGTTCCCCGAACGCACCACCACATAGATCTGCGACACATAGAGCTGCGGTTCACCAGCTCCACGCGGTACAGAGCGATTTGCTGATTTGCGGTACGACAGTATTCCATTACATCTGAAATGTTTTAATCATAAATGTATTTTATTTATAAGCATACACGTGTCTTTAAAAAGTTAGACTACACTTGAAGAATAACTCGTGACTCATTAACACTTGACCTTTACTACGGTTTACTTGAAGATGACGTGCCTTTATCACATACTGTAGTTATAAGATTTAAGCAGCTATAAACACTAACATGTGATTGTTCAACTCAAGTTATTTTTGCCTGAAGGACTCTGCTTTTCCTCTTTAAGTTTTATGTTCATCATCTGATCGTTTGTCATAAGACAGTTCAGAGCTCACACTAATGTAAACATCACAGCAAGGAAAGGCGGCTCTGGAAATGTGACACTGTTTTTGTGTGACACTGTAAATCAAATACCTTCATAATCCATCTTTAAGTGGAGGTGACAGTTACTCAAGCTTTTATTCAGTTTAAATATATGAACATCGGTCCAAAGGAAAACCAATGTGTGAATAAACCAACAGAAGCAAAATGACACAAAGAATGTTTTAGCAAACACAAAAATCAAGTGTATGTACAACTATTTACAGTGTTGACCATAAGGTTTAGATAATATCCAAACTTATTATCAGTTCAGATAAATAGCAAACATGCTTATTTTTATATTAAAGCACATTCTTAGCTGCAGCTGAAATATTGTAAATATTTGAGATGTTCAGGTGAACATATTTGAATATTTGGTGAAATAACTCATCATGAATACAAAACAATTTGCATATTAGTCTATTTAGTTTGGAATATATGCCTATTATTGCTGGTAATATAATAAATATTGCTGCTGTGTCCTCCCCTGTAAGTGGACAGTCCTAGTTACAGTTTACCAGACAGTGCAAATTAGCAAAAAGTGAAAAATACATGAAAAGTCCCTTTAACTGGTTTTTGTAAAGGTCATATGCAAACATTTGCTTGCATATTTAACACTAGCAACAACTTTACCCTGTAAAAACACAGATATCAAAATTACCCTGTAAAAAAGACGTTTTGTCTTTAAAGTCACGCAGGTGACATCAAGCAGCCAGCAAATACCACAGCTTCCTGTGTGAGTCGGCCTCAGTGCGACCTGGACCCTGGGAGCAGAGGACCGGTTCACTGAGGCCTTGTCTCCCTTCGTCTGCACCGAGGTGTGAAACAGACACTGTGCTCTGAGGACGCTCGTCAGTGTCGCTGTGTTGACCGCTCCCGTGGCAGCTGCTGTAGCTCCAGTGCATCGTTGACCGCAACCAGGTGATTGTACTGTTCATTGTGTGTTTGTTGCTTCTCCACTTTGCAGCTTCATGCGATGTTCTGTGCTTTCCTACGGGGGTGAAAAGAAGCTGTCACTGAGATATGACACACGACCACGTTAGTTGCTACTGATAATATATATTGTGTGCAGAAGTGCAGCATGTCAGTTTTAATAATAATAATAATAATTATTATAAATTATAATTATTTCTCATTATTAATATTTAATCATTTAAAATAATAATTTAAAATCAGATAATACAGCCACCATAAGCACGTTTAGGCTTGGCTTGTGATGGCTTGGCTCAGTTAACGTACTCATGTCTGGTGAGGGGGGCTTTGTCACAGGTGACTTCTTTGAGCTGCCCTCCCTCCTTGGTGACTGTCTGAACCCCTGTGTGCTGAAAACTGCCTCTTGGAGTGGATACACTCTTTAGCGTCACCTCTCTGCAGCCAGGACACACACACACACACACACACACACACACACACACACACACACACACACACACACACACACACACACACACACACACGACTCATTACGACGACAACGCTCTGTGTAAACATCCTCCTCGCAGCGCCAGCACACGCCTCTCCTCTCTCCTCCCTCCTCACCCGTTCGTGTTGCTCTCTCCCTCCTCCAGCATTTTCAGGCCTGGGATTTTCTGTCCGAACAGCTTCACGGCGATGGTCATGAGCAGGCCGCAGCGGTTCCTGTAGCAGCAGGTGGCGTCTACCACCAGGAAGAGCACCAGGAAGATCACCATGACGATGCCCACCACGCTGCCCTTGGTCATGCTGCTCCCTCTCACTGTGCATGGAACAGATGCCTGTCACTGCACTGCTTTACTGCAACCAGCTGTACTTGGTGGAGGAAGTAGGAGACACACACCAGGTTGTTCTGCGGTGGTGAAGTTGAACAGGGCCGGCAAAGAGGAACCGTTCGCATTGACCGCTGTCATTTCCAGCTTGTAGTCTGAGCTGAAGGCCAGGTCTCGGAGGGACACGGAGTCTGTGTTAGACGACAGCTGCAGCTTCGTCCACTCAGCCCCCACTTTGTCCTGGTTGAAAGCAGCACAAAGCCCACGGTAGAATCTAGAATACATGACCTGGACCAACTGACCCGATGACAATCGGACCTCTCACCTGTTTGTATCGCACGATGAAGTGCAGCAGAGGAGTCCCGCCGTCGTCGATCTGTTTGATGGGGACGGAGACGGAGTTGCCCTCTACTTTCACCTCATCAGACAACACCACTGGACTGTCGGGTTCACCTACACAGGAAACCAGGGTCACTTATATAGCACCTAATGCTTCGTAATCAGATTCTGATGTTTATTCATTGGGCTTCATGGGGAGCCGTTTATTATAGCTTTACCTCCTGGGGATGGACGGTTACAGCAGAGTGAATGAACACCAGGCAGCAGGTGATAATGTCGTGGAGGTTATGATGACAGTTGCATGAGAGATGGACACAGATAGTTAGTGATGGCGGACGAGGTGGCAAAGCCTGCTTTTTCTCCAGCGCAGCCGCGCAGCACTTACGGACTCCCTGCGTGTGGACGCTGTGCGAGTCTGAGAACTGGCCCAGGCCGACGGCGTTCAGAGCGGCCAAACGCACCGTGTACGACGTGTACGGCTTCAGCGCGGCCACAGCCAGTGGACCTAGAGATGAATACAGTAAATAGATGACCCGTTTCACCAAGGCGCCTTTCATGTGCAGGCGTTCTACCTGCAGCCGGTACTTTGACCTCGCTCCACTGCTCCGCGGCGCCTCGCCGCCACTGCAGGACGTAGTGCGTGATGGGCGTTCCTCCGCTGACGGGCGGGATCTTGAGGGAGAAGAGGACCGAGGTGGGTCCGGGCGAGGCGGACAGGTGCTGAGGCAGACCGGGCTGCGCTACGGGGCGGGAGGGAGGGAGGAGCCGCGTTACAGTAGCATCACAGCGTCTGTGTGAATACAGGCAAGGCATTCTTACTGTGTATGGCCACGTCTCTTGATGCATTTCCGGACGCGCTGACGGCCATGCAGGAGTAGAGGCCACCATCAGAGGGCACCACGTCCTCTATCACCAGGACGCCGTCGGCAACACGGACTCGGCCCGATGTGGAGTCCTGACAGAGAGGCGGTGGTGTAAACGAGCAGAACCGCCGCTGGGCGTTCGGAGCGGCCCGTCCCTCGTACCTGTATCAGCTTGCGTCCATTGTGCTTGTTGAGCCAGTGCAGCTCAGGCTGAGGGTGACCAGACACGTTGCAGGACACAGACACCCTCTCGCCCACTGACACGCTCTGCTGCTCCGCCGACAGGAACACTTCTGGAGCCTCTGCAGTGGAAATAAATAGAAGCATCGCGATTATTAGGACAGAAACCGCGTTTGTAAAAGGTCACAGTGACACGATGAAGCCAACCGAGGACATGAAGCACGATGGTGGCACTGTCCTCCGCTATCTTGTTCGTGGCCGTGCAGATGTACTCCCCAAAGTCGGCCCTGGTGACAGACTGGATAGTCAGCTGGCTGCGGTCGGAGTTGAACTGATGACGCGAAGGGTCAAAGGTCACTGGCCTGCAAAAAGTGACAGACACAAGAAACATGGGGTGTGATTTAATAACATGTAAACTCACACTGTCCAGATGTCTTCACAGCTCCATGAGGAGGACGAGAGGAACAGTTCAGTAGCTGGTAATAAGTTCACAACATCAACAGGATAAAAGCGTCAGGCCTCACATGGTCCAGGTGATGTTGGGTTTCGGCAGACCGTCCACCAAACACACGAAGGTCGCGTTGGTTTCGGACCCCGCCATCACTTTTTTCACCTCTTCTCTCAGACGCACCTTGGGAGGAGCTGCAGCAGGAGGTCTAGGCTCCGTTATGATGACTCACACACAGAACGGGGACGTTTTATGGCCACTCACCGTTGACGACGACAGACACGGAGAGCTGCGACCCGATGGGCCGCTCTCTGAACTGGGCCTGGCACGTGTACGTCCCAGCGTCCTCCCTCCTCACCGCTTCAAAGCGGAGCGTGTTGTCGGGCAGCTTGCGCACGCGTGCACCTGGAAGCAGCACATGTGGCGTTTAGGTGACGGCGCCGGGCGGCGGATTATTGGGCTCCAGCCGCGGTCACGCGCTACCTTCAGGGGTGAACTCCTGCCTCTCTCTCCACCAGCGGACGAGCACGGCGGGCCGGCCGCTCACCAGGCAGGGCACCACGCCCGCCGAGCCCTCCAGGAACTCGTGGTAGGTTGTGGTGCTGCCAAAAGACGGACCCTCTGTGGAAAAGGCGAGAGAACGCACGCGCTTAGCCGGACTTCCAGCCGCCGTTCGGCGCCTCGTGCACGCGGTAACGCACCGTAGACGAAAACGGTGGCTTTCACGTCGTCTCGGTGGCCGCTGTCGTAGGCGCACAGACAGGTGTATTTGCCTGAGTCCTCCAGTTTGGCCTCTTTAATGAGCAGCTTAGAGGACGTCTCGTCCACTTTTGACACGATCTCATCGTCGTCAATATTTTCTCCGTCCTTCTGCCACGTTATGTCTCCCTCGTCCCCCGCTGCAACACAGCAGGACAGGTGTTTGATAGGTATTTGAACGCACCGCGAGGCAACGAGAAGTCTGTGTTCAGTGAGAAGTAGGAATTACCTTTGCACAACAGGAAGAGCTCCTCTCCCACAGCAACATCCAGCTTGGAGGCAATGATGTTCATCTTGGCATCTACACGACAGAGACTTATTATTTATTGTATTTGTGGCACATGCACAATTTTATTCTGACTGTTTACACAGAATACGCTCTTTACACTGACATAAACTTTCAGATTTCAGACAAAAAAAAGTCAGATACTGGTGATTTCCTGTCATTTTCCGCTCATGATCAGCAGCTGCACGGTGAATTAAAATATATAATTATAATTAGTCTGTTTTTAAATCTCGGACATGTCAACAGATCGTACCTGTGTTACACACCAGCAGCAGCAGCAGCAGCAGCGAGGCCAGTCGGAGGAGAGCTGGTTGGTTCATCATCGTCACCTGGCTGCAGGTTAAAAGTCCTGAAAGACAGATCAATTCTCCAAAAGGCTACAGATCAGACCTGTCAAGCAAACAGCTGACGCTGATTCTCCCACTGTATGATGGTTATGACTGGGGCAAGGTATGGACACGCATTATATACTGTAGGGACAGTAGAGCAGGAATGAGAGGTGGGGCAAAGACCGAGAGGATGAGAGGAGGGGGCGGGGGTCTGTCATCCCTCCATGAACCTCGTCAGCATTACTATCAGTGATTCATGAAGCAAAGGGGAGGTTACGTCAGTGCATCTGCATTCTTTTGTAATTTCTCTTTTTGTTAGCGATTAGAGGCTTCTCTGCATTCTGTATCTCCCTGCAGGCCAACGGATGAACGCAGGGGAAGCAGGAAAGAGGGAAAAGAGACGGAGACTGACGTTTATATCACCAAGGTCCAGAATCTGGGTTTGATTCGTGCCACAGCGACTGCAGATGAATCACAACAGCAGGATTTTGTGGATTCAGTCCAGCTTTTAAGCTTTGTGCTTTATTTAAAAGCTGTGAAATAAAGGAGTCACAAACGACCAAAACAACCCAATGCACATGCGCACACACGCGCACACACACACACACACACACACACACACACACACACACACACACACACACACACTGTTTACATTGCTGCCCTTTCATCTCGTCGGTGCTTTTACTGGATGTCGGTCAGGTTCGGTTCCTCTGGGTCCAATCAGTTCTATTGGCCAACAGCCAGCTAGCCCCGCCCACCTCCTCTTTAGCCAAACGGTGCCCGCACTACGGCGTCCAGCCGGCCGGAGTCCGAAGGGGCCACCTATCGAGTGGGTGATCAAGAGGCGCTATTATGGCTCATTAGAGGAGTGTGCTCATAACTAGGGCTCTTAACAAGGACTAGCGTGGCACACAGTGACAGCTGCACCTCATTTAAACATTTATGAAACTCTACTAATAAATAAAATGATTACGCTTGTTGCTGCGTGCATCACACTACACCTTTTCTCTCGGTTTTGTCCTTGTGTTTGGCTAAATTTTATATTCAGTTGTTTTAATTATTTTTTAACTGTCTGTTTATAAAAACATATTCCATATTTTAACACTGCGAAGGGCTTTGAGATGTTCTTTAGCACTAAACAAATGAACTGAATTGAAATTAAAATATTAGAAAACTTAACAATATGATATTGGTATTAGACAATTAAAAGTGTTAAGGGACATAGAAACGCAGCACACGCATCATTCAGTACCAAAGACACAACAACACCTGACCTAAACCGAAACCTAAAATTAGCAAGAAAGCGCAGTTATAATAGACTTTCATTGTTTTTGTATCCAATAAATAAACAAAACAGTTTAAAACCCTTGGTGAACCCACGCTCCCTCACATTGGGTTTGAGGTAGTAAACAAAACCTCCCTTTTTTTGTTTCAACTAAACAAAGACTTTGTACCAATTTTTTGTTTCTAATATGATTTAACAAAACACAACATATTTAAGTAGAAGAAATATTAGACCTTCGTATGTTTTTTTCTCATTATTAACTACTGACACAAAAACATTGTATCTGCAAGCAGCCTTGTGTGACAGACAGAACAGCTGAAGACATGAACAACACACAAGCAGAGACTGCACAACTCAGCACACATGAAGCCGATGTGGCCTTGTCCTCATGTCTTTACCATGCAGATCAGCTGGGTTAGGATTTTTCTCATGTAGGTGGTAACTGTGATGTCTAAAGTTGTCTAAAACTGAAGATGGCCGCAGTCCGAGGAGACAAAACATCAAAGTTTAAACAATACTCTTTTCCTGTTTTATTGTCAGCACCAGAGAGACAATTGTGTGAGATGCAGGACAAGATCTATTTTACACAATGACCTGAAACAATATTAAAAAACATCAGCCTCCATCATCAACAACATGCTACAGTAGGATGTGAATACATAAAGAGATCACGGCTAACATACATATGAACAGTGGATTGGCCACTGTGGTGCTGGACCCACGCACACATTCCTAAAGTCTCCTAAACTTTGATCAGTGATGTAATGTTTACACAGACAGATTGGAGCAAAAGAGGAATTAAAGTTTAGGTGTAACAGGAACAGCAGAAGTGCAGTTCCTGCCTTCAGAGAAGAAGTTAAAATTAGGTGGAATCATGTCATTGTTCTGGATGCAGTCCTTAAATGTCCTCACTCTATACCATTACTGTACCACCAAGACGCAGGAAGTCATTAGTGTCCATACACAAAGATTAGATCAAGCTTAGACTGCAGACGCTCCACACAAATGGTTTGCGTGCATGTAGTGTATGTGTCCCGCTTTTAGACACGTCCTCCATCCAGCTGAAAACTATTCTTGACCCAAACTAAAGCGGCTGCACATTCAGCTGCACAGTGTTCGTGTGTACTTTAATATCATCATGTTTAGCACATGGCACATTTGTATGTGGGTTTAACTTGTTTTATTACAGTTTTTGCCTATTGCTTACACACTTTTTACAGAATTTGGCCCATTACGTCAAAACTCTACACACAAGCCAGTCAGACATCAGCACTGAGATGAACAACTCATATCTCTACCAAAATGAAACACTCCATTTGAATCACCCTTTGATATCACCAGAAACACAGCTTTATATAAAACACTCAATTCTTTGATTCCATTTTTGCAGTTTTTATCGGTCGCTTTGCCCCGTTTTGCATAACTAGATCCGACTTATTTTCATCATCACTATTCCAGCAGTGCATCAGACACATGAAGTAAATGTGTAAACCCGTTCTCATTGGACTGACCTCCCTTTTGCAAAATGGTTAAGAGTGATGTCATTCAAACAGTCCAAACTCCATTATTTTAGCTTTGTGATCAAAGGAAAACCCTCTGTTCCTAACTATTAGAAACCAGTAAGACCAGTATGAACTCACCATAGCACCTGTTCGACACTCCTCCACAAAAATCTTTGCTATCAGTCTTTAGCCCTTAAAATGGAACCAGGTCTGTGTGGTTCTTTACCAGCATGGATGGAGGAGGTCTAAAGCAGACACTGAGTATCAACAGTGGCTGTGTCTCATCCTCCAATATATTTGACTGTATTTCAGTTTACATTTTTTATAATGTATATATATATATATATATATATATATATATATATATATATATATATATATATATATATATATATATATATATATATATATATATATATATATATATAGAGAGAGAGAGAGAATTACTAAATTTCAGTTTTCTGCCACAGTTTGTCATGGATTCAATAAATCAAAGCATTCCTTCATCTGGATCCAATGCTTTGCTTAAAAAATATGCAAATTGTAAATTTGACATAAACTACAGACAACAAATAGCAACAGGCTCCAATAATGATCAATGAAGCATCAGTGGTTTGTATTCTGCTGTCCACCGTGTTATGACTGATTGTATGTGTTTAGTACAGTACTTGGATGCAAGTTGTATTGAAGGAGTTGTACTAAGGCAAAATGAGTTTTTGCTGCATATTTCTAGTGTTTTGACAAAGAGCCTTTTGCATACAAAGCGTGTCATTACGACATTGGAGCAGCTGTTTATACCTGTGTGTGAACTGTTAAGAAAATAGTTGTTTCACTGGACGGCTGCGTCAAGGCAACCGATAAAAACTGTAACATGATGCAACAAAGCACATGATTAGTAGCATGAAATACTTTTTAACAAGTAATTGTAATAATGTCTGTGTGAGGGTTTTAGCTTTGAGGTGGTCACTGAGTCCTGCTTCTTCCTCGCACGCAGAGCTCGCTTGCGCATTGTAACTGCTACAAGAATAGCAACGAAGTGGACTCCAAACAAAAGGAAGACTTCCTTTCTCCTCTTGTGTGAAAGTGACAGTAGCACAGCTGCTGACTATATTTATCCAGCCTGTATTTATAGACATAAAGGACAGTAAGCGAGGCGCCCTGGTCATCCAGTCATGTGTACGCCAACCATTGTTGTCACATAAACAAGTCATAAACAAACAATGCGCTGTGTTTTACTACTGTGTACACTATATTGTTAGTGCGTTCACCCACGCATTTCCTCAGCTAATAATAAGAGGGTCCTGGACTCCTAGCTGTGCTAAACTTCTCTTTGTCTTCTGTGCCATCAAGAATTAAAAGTCTTCAAAGTGTCCATAGGTCCGATCAGCGAGTCCAGAAACCTTCCTGGCAGAGGAGACGTTATAGGAGTCAGAGCGGCTCCACATCATTACTCTTGATGACAGGTTCAGAGGCAGGGCTGCTATAAAGCGTGGTGCTACTTGAAAAGATGATGTCGCTCATCAAACAGCTGGCCAGTCTAAACAGTCCTGATTGTCGCCATTAAGTCCCTGGTCAGATCTGTCATCGGAACATCTGAGGCCTCTGCAGATCCAGCTGCAGATGTGCTGTTGACGTTCAATTGTTTTGATTAAAATATAGCCTGCAACGGCCGCATCAGAGCTTCGCCAAATGTCTTACTGTAAATGGAGAAACTTTGTCTCCAGAGAAAAAATTAATATGAACTCAATGCAGGTCACGAGGTAAAGATGTAAAATAGGACAGTTTGTTAAAATGTCCGATCTATAAACTGTTTTTTTTACGTGTCACTGATTCAGATAAGATCAGATAAGGAGAAGAGTCTCCCACTGTAGATGAAATTCACTCTATCCTCATCTATCCTGAATCTGACGCCACTGTTGACTCTGTGAATTTAAAACTTTAGTTTATTTTTTCTGGCAATAAGAGACACAATACAGGGTGGAATTAGTCCAAGGTCCAAACCTTGTAATAAATCTAACATATTAACAATAATAATAATAATAATCGCTCCACAACACATTTGATTCGAACTCACAGAATACATCACATGAACCACTGCTCTGGTTGCTTCTGGAGCTGAAGGGAAGTCTGTTGACTTCATGCCAGGCTAAAGGGCCAAACACCATTTTAGCCCACTGGACCCGTGTTTATTTGACTTCTGGTTTATTTTGGTTGCCGTCACATGAGTGAATGAATTCATGTCCAAACACTGCAGAGCTGTGAGCTCTTTAGCAGCAGTTGACATTTTACTACTGTTTCCGTTAAGAATGCTTTGTTCCACACATGAACCATGTCATTTAGCAGATCATTAGACAGAACGGCTTCACTCGCTCCTTAGTGAAAAGAAAGGAGTCTATTTTACGAATTAAGGTTTGTTCAAGTGAATAAAGTTTGTGGTTGGAGTTAAACATTTATGTTGGTGCAGCATAAAAAGCAGCTTCGGACAGAATTCACACACTCGAGAAGAACATGGCGAGAGTCTACCTCTGCAGTCAGTGATGACATCATCACCACCCAATTAAAGGGACTTGAATGTTGCTTTGGCTACAGCTACAGTATCTTACCTGAGCTTGGGTTTTTTTTTTATTATTATTAGTTGCTAAATACTATTTTTCTGCTAAAATGACAGGGTGGAAACCAGCACGTAAGTCATGTGTCTTATCTGAGCTCGTAGCGTTGGCTGAGGCCTTTTCTTTTGTTGAACTCCTGCCTTGGGGAGTTGATGAGGGGAAGGGCAGTATTTCACACATAAAGATATACGATTGCCCTTCTGTTTTCACTCCCTCTCTCTCTCTCTCTCATACACGGACTGCACACACCCACGCATGTACACAGAAAATTGCTGCAAATTGTGGCTCTATAAGCAAAATCTGTCTCCGCACAGGAAAACGCGATTGTGTCTCGGCCTGTGGCGACTCGTCAGGGAAACAAACGCTGCTGAATTGAAGCGTAAGAAAACAAAAGATCAATAATAATGCAATGTGGCTCATATAATCCCATTCACTCCCATCTCACTCTCATATTTCATATGCATATTAAGGTCATGACACAGTATATTAAATGGACAGGCTGCACAATGAGCTTTGTTGAAAAGAAAAGCACAGAATTTATTCACGCAAACATAAACTATCAGTCAACATTGCAGAAATTTTAAAAGAAAACTTATATAATATAGGCAGAAACACAATTTTCATTCACAAATTATTGATGATATAATATTCCAGATTACAGTCATTTATGTGGAGCACTACTTCAATTCAGTAAAGGGCATATGAGTATATTATTATTCTAACACATTCTGAAGTCCAGCCACACAATGTTGCTGTTTTTTATCAGTCCGTCTCTAAAGATTGAAGACAACAGTGCTGTTGGACCCTGATAGAAATATTGCGTACTTTTACAGTGGCCCATGAACGCCACCATGGTGTTGCGCTGCCAGTCTGACTGTGTGACCTGCAGCTGGTCGATCCACTCTACGTGACTGCTGTTGTGTCTGACGCCGCATTCAGGGACTTGTGCTGTTTGTTTTGTTTGGGCTTTTTTGGGCCCTACGGCCACATCCTCTTACGCTCTCCAGTGCCTCTCATAGCGTCATTGCCGTCTCTCCCAGAACACACACCCCCTCCCCACACGCTCCCTCGAATGGATGTGGTGTCATGCACACAGGAAAAGAGACGTGCTGCAGAAACAATGGAGAGAAATCTCAAGTGCAGCCAGGAACAGTAATGCAGACGAAGCATTGATAGGATGTCGGCTCATCGCTGTTACCCAAAATACATGAAAAGACCACCTTTAATCTGACCAGTAAATAGTCCCTGTTTACAATTTCAAAGTAGCAGTTAATATTTTTAATCAATAAAAACGGAAACAAACAAATAAACTAAAAGAAAAAAAATCAAAGCCTAAAGAAGGAGAGCTGTTTTTAGTTCAACAGAAACACTGCGCCTGAACTCGGCATTTCCTGGTTCTCATGTCTGAACCAAGATGCTGAGCAGGTGGATCATAAGGATCCTCTCAGGCCGTTTGCCGGGGGCCGTCTCCTCCTCCTCCTCCTCCTCCTCCTCTCTGTCAGACTGTCTGTCTGTACGTGACCGGCCCAGTGTCTGTCAGTGCCAGCGGAGGCCGCCGTGGCAGCAGATAACACTAACTAGCTTCCTGCCATTATTGCTAATTGCACCGCAGAGCGGAACCGCGCCGACACCCTGGGTGGGGCGTGACGGAAGAGAAGACGTCTGTGTGGCTTTGGAAATGCAAGGTATTCAGACGTCAACAGGCGCAGCCCACCTGCTCAGCGCCTGCTCCACACCGTCCACCCCGCGCTCCGGACAGACAGGGTTGAGTTGACTGGATACTGACGGCGCACGCAGAGGAAGACATTAGTGTAATGAGCAGGAGCCAGACAGAATGTATACATGGATTTAAGAAAAGTATGTAATGTAAACAGATCTGAACTGGTGACATGAGATAAAATATGGAAAGTCTCCTGCATCATCTTAAGGATGCTGTGTTTGAACCAACCACATGGACGTCACTGTAAACTGTGGGCTCATAATAACGTTCACACGCATGGAGCCATGGAGCCTCTGCTGTAGAAATTAGAAGCAGAGAATAGCATTAATTAGTAATGCTATAATAATAAGAGTTTCCAGTGGTGATGGTTGAGTACATGATGTGTAGCTGCTACTATGTGTGTACAGGTGGGGATGTCTGGCACTGACTGACAGTATCAACTGAGTGATTCATGCAAATGACAGAAACAGAACAGATACTATGATTTTTGCACTGTGCAGTGATGCTCTTGTCTTACAATCCGTGAGAGCTTGAACAAACCCCATGTTGTGATTATTATGTATTTGGCCTTCTAACAACAATGTGTCTATAACTATATAGCTATATATATATATATATATATATATATATATATATATATATATATATATATATATACACACTCTATTCTCACCCTCCGCGGGTGGTCTCATCCACTTTCCAAGCTCGGGTCCTCTACCAGAGGCCAGGGAGCTTGAGGGTTCTGCGCAGTATCCTTGCTGTTCCTAGGACTGCACTTTTCTGGACTGAGATTTTGGATGTTTTTCCAGGGATCTGTCGTAGCCACTCCTCCAGTTTGGGGGTCACAGCCCCTAGTGCTCCGATCACCACAGGCACCACTGTGGCCTTCACCTTCCAAGCCTTCTCCAGTTCTTCTCTGAGCCCTTGGTATTTCTCTAGTTTCTCATGTTCCTTTTTCCTGATGTTGCCATCGCTTGGTATTGCCACATCCACCACTACGGCTTTCCTCTGCTCTTTATCCACCACCACAATGTCTGGTTGGTTCGCCATTACCATTCTGTCAGTCTGGATCTGGAAGTCCCACAGGATCTTGGCTCGCTCGTTCTCTACCACCTTGGGAGGTGTTTCCCACTTTGACCTTGGGGTTTCCAGTCCATACTCCGCGCAGATGTTCCTGTATACTATGCCAGCCACTTGGTTATGGCGTTCCATGTATGCTTTGCCTGCCAGCATCTTACACCCTGCAGTTATGTGCTGGACCGTCTCTGGGGCCTCTTTGCACAGTCTACACCTTGGGTCTTGTCTGGTGTGGTAGATCTGGGCCTCTATGGCTCTGGTGCTCAGGGCCTGCTCCTGTGCAGCCAGGATGAGTGCCTCTGTGCTGTCCTTCAGCCCAGCCCTTTCAAGCCATTGGTAGGATTTGTTGAGATCAGCCTCTTCAGTTATGTTCCGGTGGTACATCCCGTGCAAGGGCTTGTCCTCCCATGATGGTCCCTCTTCCTGCATCTCATCCTCTGTTCTCCACTGCCTGAGACATTCACTAAGCACGTCATCTGTTGGGGCCTTATTCTTGATGTACTTATGGATCTTGGATGTTTCATCCTGGATAGTGGCTCTCACGCTCACTAGTCCTCGGCCTCCTTCCTTGCGGCTAGCGTACAGTCTCAGGGTGCTGGATTTGGGGTGGAACCCTCCGTGCATGGTGAGGAGCTTTCGTGTCTTAACATCTGTGGTCTGTATCTCTTCCTTTGGCCACCTTATTATTCCTGCAGGGTATCTGATCACTGGCAGAGCGTAGCTGTTTATTGCCCGGGATTTGTTCTTGCCATTGAGCTGGCTTCTTAGGACTTGCCTTACTCGTTGGAGGTATTTGGCTGTTGCCGCATTCCTTGTTGCCTGTTCAAGGTTGCCGTTTGCCTGTGGTATTCCAAGGTACTTGTAATTGTCCTCAATGTCTGCTATTGTTCCTTCTGGGAGTGAGACCCCTTCTGTGTGGATTACCTTGCCTCTCTTTGTCACCATCCTCCCACATTTCTCGAGTCCGAATGACATCCCGATGTCCGAGCTGTAGATCCTGGTGGTGTGGATCAGCGAGTCGATGTCTCGCTCACTCTTGGCGTACAGCTTGATGTCATCCATGTAGAGGAGGTGACTTATGGTGGCCCCGTTCCGGAGTCGGTATCCATAGCCAGTCTTGTTTATTATTTGGCTGAGGGGGTTCAGACCTATGCAGAACAGCAGTGGGGACAGTGCATCTCCTTGGTATATGCCACGTTTGATGGATACTTGGGCAAGTGGCTTCCCATTGGCTTCAAGGGTGGTTCTCCACAACCTCATCGAGTTTGCAATGAAGGCCCTTAGAGTTCTGTTGATGTTGTACAGCTCCAAGCATTCAGTGATCCATGTGTGTGGCATTGAGTCATAGGCTTTCTTGTAGTCGATCCAGGCTGTGCCCAGGTTGGTGTGTCGCATTCTGCAGTCTTGGGCGACTGTTCTGTCAACCAGGAGTTGGTGTTTGGCTCCTCTGGTATCCTTACCAATGCCCTTCTGTGCTTCGCTGATGTATTGACTCATGTGCCCACTTATCTTAGCTGCGATGATGCCTGACATGAGCTTCCATGTTGTGGAGAGACAGGTTATTGGCCGGTAGTTGGATGGGACTGTACCCTTTGAGGGATCCTTCATTATCAGGATCGTTCGCCCTTCGGTTAGCCATTCAGGGTGAGTCCCATCCCTTAGCAGCTGGTTCATTTGTGCTGCCAGGCGCTCATGGATTGCAGTGAGCTTCTTTAGCCAGTAGGCGTGGATCATGTCAGGGCCAGGTGCTGTCCAGTTTTTCATACCTGAGACTCTATGTTGGATGTCTGCCACTGTGATAGTCACTGGATTCTGTTCAGGGAGGTTGCTGTGGTCTTCCCTCAGATCCACCAGCCACTGTGCATCACTGTTGTGTGATGCCTCCCTTTCCCATATACCCTTCCAGTACTGTTCAGTTTCCAGCCTTGGTGGGTCTGCTCTGTTGTTATTACCCTGCCATTGAGAGTACACTTTCGCAGGTTGTGTTGCGAACAGCCGGTTTATTCGTCTGGCTTCGTTATCTCTGGTGTATCTCTTTAGGCGGCTGGCCAAGGCTTGTAGCCTTTGCCTGGCAGTTTCGAGTGCTTCAGGTATGGGCATCTGGCTGTACCTCTTGGGCATCGGTCTTTTCATTGCACCTCTCTGGGCCTCTGTCATTTGGCTCACTTCCCTCCGAGCTGCCTTGATTTTTGCCTCCAACCTTCGTTTCCATGGTGGGTATTGTTTCTCATGGCTCCCATGGTTGCTCTTATAGCCAAGCACCTCTAGGATCACTGATGCTGAAGCGTATATCAGCTCATTGGTTTCTGTGATTGTTGTGGTAGGGATCGCTCTCAATGCTGCATTCACATCTTCCATGAGACTTTCTGATGGTACTTCACTTAGCCGTTGTAGTGGGGTTCGGGGTTGCCTGTTCAGTCTCGCCATGATCTTATCTTTCAGGTCAGTCGCTGCCTCGCTCAGCGTATCTGTGCTTACTGGGGCTTCGTACCCAATTTCCGGTTGGGGAGATGGTTCTCAGGTCTCCCCTCTGACCTGGCGTCCTGGCTCCCCCTTGCCGTAGCATTTGTGTTGTATCTCGTCAATCTCAAGTTGTGATAGCAGTTGCCGTTTGTGGATGTTGGAACACTGAGCTACTAGTTGCTTCGCCGTCAGCCTTGAATGTGGGTTTCTCCGTTCTCATTCACCGCACATTCTTTGCATATAGCCCCTCTGCCTTGTTCTCGCATTGTTCTTTGTTCTTGTTCTTTCTTGTTCCAGTAGCCCACTTCTCGCCAAGGTGCTCTGGTTCCCCAACACCTGACGCAGACCTTGTTAGACCGGGCGACGTCTGAGCCGGTATCTCATGTGGTTCATTGTCTCTCATGATATGAGGTAGGCGGTAGCTTGAAGGGTCTTGCCCAAGGACCCACACTGGATGCCTATTTGCCACAACGGGGGATTCGAATGTCAGCAATAGCTATATATATATATATATATATTATATATTATATTATATATATATAGACAGTTATTGTATATTATATATATATATAATATATATATATATATATATATATATATATATAATCTATATATATATATATATATATATATATATTATATATATATATATCTATATATATATATATATATATATATATATCTATATATATATATACTATATATATATATTATACTTATATATACTATAAAAGCAACTAGGCTACTGTACGACACACACAGACACACACAGAGCATCCTGGGTGAAGGGCAAGTGAGGATGTTGGACAGACTGAGAGACGTCGCATCCAAGCAGACTATTCCAAACACTGGTGTGGATCAAACACGTGGCTGCTCTTGACTCCAGCTTTATCGGCTAATAACGAGCCTCGCTCGGGGCAGAGGAAGTCCACGCTCCTAAGATGACTCGGCTGACTGACTGCTTCAAACCTCTGAGGAGTTATTGGCTGTGTGTGTGTGTGTGTGTGTGTGTGTGTGTGTGTGTGTGTGTGTGTGTGTGTGTGTGTGTGTGTGTGTGTGATGAGAAGTGGGCATCAAAGCAGCATCCTGTGGGCAGCGCAGGGCAGGACCGACGGGCACGAGGGGGCGACGAGGTGGGTGTCCTGGAGCAGGCACCGCGTCGTCTGCCCACACACACACACACACACACACACACACACACACACACATACACACACACACACACACACACACACACACACACACACACACACACACACACACAAAAGCCCTCGTGGGGACAAAAGGCCACCGAGTAATTGCAGCAGTGTCAGAACCCAGGGGATGGAGCTGGGAGGGACAGACCCAGGAGCACAGGGCCAATTCTGTGGAATCGGCCAAATGATCTCCAACTGATGTTTTTTGCTATAGATTTTTCATATGACTTATGATTTAAATATACAATTTAAAACGAAAATTAAGGTGATGTTTTAGATCTGTTCAATGTGTTAGTGCAAAGACAGTTTAAAAACAGAACAAGCTCAAATATCAGGGGATTTATTGACTCTACATTATGTCACTGCAAAAGGTTTTTTTTTGTTTTCATCTAGTTTCTACTAAATCTTTCTCTTTTGAGTCTGTAGAAGTTGTGATGTTGATTCGCTGCCATCTACTGGCTGAATGGGTGAACTTTGAGTAGGGAACTGCTTCTACTACAAGTAATTTGATACTTTGGGCAACTTTTTAGATCACTACTACAGAAGTGACTTACTGTAAGAAAACTGTTGCAGCAGGTCTTTCAGGTTCTTCCGGCCTCTGTTGATGTTTGGGCACATTTCCCCTCAGTCTCCATGGACGTGTTTTACACCGAGGCAAGGCAGCTTTATTTGAACACTGGCACATCTCATGCAGCACACAAAAGATATATGAGGTGATTTACAAAGAAAGACAAGAAACGTTTAAAGCAGAAGAAAAAAAAACAGGCATTTAAACTGAAGAGGAGTAAATTGAACGGATTCATTAAAATGAGTAAAAATGAGTTAACAAATAAATGAACACACAGCGTGGTGTCCAGTGTGTGTGTGTGTGTGTGTGTGTGTGTGTGCCCTGATAAACCTGTGCTACTCTACATGCAGTATCATTGAGCAGTGGCTGTGTACGGCCACGTCTTCTGTATTTGGCCTGTGTTCAACACCAGAGAATAGAACTCTGTAAACTTTGGACTTCATACTCTTGGATAAGTTCCTTAAAAACTTATGTTCACACCAGTCTCATGTAGGAACTGTGTTGGGTTGTCAGGACCAACGATGATAAAGAGATGTGGGTGTTTTGCTCTCTCTTACTTTTTTCTGTCAGCAGACAGTAACAAATCACTCCACGAACCCAACACAGTTCATTTTACTACTTGGTACTGCTGTCTTACTAAAATCCACAGTAGGTTTGCCAATACATTATTATTTAATGGCTTTTGCATTTGCCTGCCTCAGCAAAACCCATTTTACTCCACAGTGATCTCTGCTCATTTTTCCCCCGTTTGCCCCAACCAGTCAGGCCAGATGCCCGAACCCTCTTCCCGTGGTTCCACTCATTCAGTTTTCTCTCGTCACTCACCTACTCCTGGTTTCAGAGGCATTTGCTGCCGTTGGGTGGGTCCTGGCCTGTCTCAGCTTGTCCTCTGGAAACACGTCTTTGCTTCTATATGAAAAACTCAAACATGACATCTGCTGCTAGCACCTAATACAAAATTGTATTTTATTTATTGTTTTTATATTAAATTGCACAGGGACTCATAACTTTGGGTTGATTGGGTCGTTTTGTAGTTAATTAGATCTTCTGAAGCAAACACTCATGTTGACATGAACCTCTTCACCTCTGGGTTGTCAGGATGGAAAAAACAGCTGCTGGAAACAATGCATCTGTTGCTTTGTCTGAATACATACTAAACGTACACGAGTATAGATCTGTTACTGAGTAATTAGTACAAGGAAGTATGAGGTTGATAACATAACTAATTAGCCTGGTAGCTTTAAGGTGCAATAAGATCATTGAAGGGTTCAAACAGTCATTTGTTGGTGTGATCCAGATGTTCGTTACTCCAGGCTCCACGGCAAAGAGAAGCTCGCACCCTCCAGCTCTTTGCGAATGACTGCTGCGAATCGAGACACCTGCTCCGAGCTGAAATGGTTTTTCCAGTCTCCAACAACTCCTGCCACAAAAACACACGACAATGACACAATAAAACACACGATAAATTGCTGCTGGGGCGCCGTCTGTGAGACGCACGGTGGGTCCACTGAGGCTCACCTTTCCTGAAGAACGGGGATTTGTCGTGGTCCATGTACGTCTTCGGCACCAGGCTGAAGTTGGACATTTGGTTGGACTTCATGCTACTGAAGGTGCAGTTCTTCGCTATCGTCTGAACCGTGTCCTCATCCAGGTTCTTGCCCGTGAAAGCTGAAATGCGCCGGACAGATGCGGGCAGGTCCTACAGGCAGAGGACACACACACACACACACATGCTCTGTGACGGACCGCTGGCTTCATGCAGCGTATTCTGCTGAAGCTGGTTTTACCTCAACTAGTTCTTCATAAGTGATGAACATTATTCTGTCGCCCAGGTCTGAACCTCTCCAGCTTTTCACATGGTCCGTCCATTTTCCAAACATCACTGCACACAGGAAGCAGAGACACCTAATAAACACTAGTTATTTCCTCATCCGTTGCTTAACATTGGAACTGATGCTGATCGGATATAAGGCACTCCTCTGTCTAATGACGTAATGGCTGACCTCTGCCCTCCAGGAATTTGTCCATGAACTCATCGAACGTTCCCGGATCCTCCAAAAATGCCGCCATCTGGTGGAAGTAGTAAGAAGACACCAGGATGTCCATGGGGTTCCTCATGACGTAGATCGCCTACGGCGGGGACAGGACGTGTGATGGACGTTGTTACATGTGAGATGGAGTCACTAAACGTGATCGCGGGGCTCCCGCGCGTGTACCTTGGCTTTGGAGGTGTGAAAGGACGGGGGCATGAGGCCGTAGGGAAGATGCGTGACCAGCGCGCGAGGAGATTTGAGCTGGTCCACGACCACGGCCAGCCTCGTCTCCTCCAGCCAGGGCGCCCGGTCCCAGTTAGGAATGGTTCGGATGGGCGTCAAGTCCCCCTCGTTCAGCACCAGCGGCAGGATTTCCTGCATCCAGATTGTGCCTGGAATTTGCAGCACATTTTTAAAAAGGTTTAGCTTCAATCCGCCGACGCACCCACGTGTCACTTTGCGCTTCATCAGTGGACACGCAGAACGTTGTGCGCGCGTGAAGTCGCCAACACGCTCCGTGCTTTTATTGTGTGGAGCCCGCACACACCTGGGCTCCTTAGTCATTTGATTGGCGCGTCGCGGTCACGGGGGAATGTGGATTATGCGCTGCTGCTGCAGCAGAACTCATGCTGTGATACAGTAGTTTTAAACAGCCTCCATTAGAGCCGCCTTGATGCTGTTATTCATAACTTTTACTTCATATAGAGGCGAGAGAATATTGCTCTTGCGGATTTAACTCACAGGTATTACACCTGACGGAACAGAAATATACCTGTCGAGCAGTCAAACTCTGGTAGACGCGTTATGAGGACTCAGCTCGTCTAAACGGATCAGCACTTGTGTTCCGAGGCTTAACTTCATCTTAACCTCAGCGCTCACCTGACTTCGGGTACGTTACGGCGAAGACGTCATCGTCTCGAAAGGTGAAATCCTGCGCGAACTTCAAACTCGCAAGCGTGTGAGTCAGCGTGGGAACAAGAATTCCACGGTAAAGGACGTACATCTGGTCGGACATGGTGCAGATCCTCAGACGGTTCCCTCCACGCAGCGTCGCGGCGCTCGTCCACGTACAGTAGGAGGCGCGTTGTCAGGATTACTCAACAAGCAAATTCCTCAACAATCAAATTGCGGAAAACCTTCGGTAAAAGCCTGAATGAATGTTATGATGTAGAAGTTATTATTACCTACATATCTGTGCATCAAGAAAATCAGTTGAGTCCATCACTGCAAAGCACCCCGGAGCTTAACATTATTGAAGAACTAAAATATCCCAACATTGAAAGTGTAATTGCAGCTTAAAACACTTTTCGTAAGTAATCAATAGAACATGTGTTTTACCTTGTGTGTGTGGCTTTAGGGTATTTTTTTAATGTATATACCTGTGTTTTTCAATAAAACTTCAAGGAATGTTTATAGAGTGGTTGCCTCTTGGGACTATTTGAATGTGTTGTTGCTGTTTGACACACGCCCACATGTTTTGTGGCCTGCACTTTTGGACAAGAGAATGATGAAGAGAATGGTGCAGGCAGAATTGCGGCATCAGCAGCTGGTTAGAGTTAGAGGAAGTCAGCAGAAGAATGGAGAACAGCCAGTTTTTACCTTCGACTAACAGATGATCAGAAGCAAAGGGGGTGGAAAGAAATGATCAAGCAAGCAGAATTTCCTGTTGTGTGTAATCTTAAATTGCAATTGCCAGTTGTGTTGATTCTTATATTGATGATTCTAATGATGTTGATTTATTTACTATGGTGTTGATTCTTATATTGATGATTCTAATGATGTTGATTTATTTACTATGGTGTTGATTCTTATATTCAATCGATTGCTAATGATATGACATTATTTTAAGAATGATTTTCAGGGGGTCAATCAGTGATAAGTTATTGAAACAATAGATGGTAAACTGCCTGATGATTTTGTATGGGACTAATGCATATGAGGAATTGTTGACTAAAGGTAAGGTTGACTAGAATAAAGTAAGGTTCGAAGCAGGGCTACAGTAGGTGCCTGTTTTGAGAAAACTGATGTGTAAACTGAATTCTTGCAATCCCGCTCGATCTAAGTTTTTGCAGAACAACAGGGTCTGGTGGAATGTTCAGAGGAAGTCAAAATGAGAAGTTCAGGTCAAGACTGTTCACGTGTACTTGGTATGTGTGATGGAAGATGTTGATTACACAGTAAAGTGACCAATGAGCGTATAGGCACAAAATGTGTTTAAAAACCCCAGGTTGGGCAGAAGACATGGCTGACACTCAGTCAGTCTGGACAAAACTGAGGAACAGCGCGAAGGAGGAAACCTTGGAGGACGACTGCCTCAGGGCAGCCGAGCTTCTTAAGTCTGGACGGGATGAAGCATCGGGAGAATCAAGTTCAAAACCAGAGTGGATGAGACGGAGACAATTATCCACAACATCTCCAACTCAACGGCTTTCAAGCCCACACACAAACATCCAGCAATAAATCAACGAGTAAACCAGTAAAACTAGTTTGAACATGTGTGGAACTTGCTGTTAGCTTTTGCTGTTTGCTGAAAAAAGTACCAACTTTGGAGTTGAAGTGACAGCATCCTCTCATTAATTATATTGGGAAAAGGGTTTCTTTGAATAAACTCGTAGCCTCCACTCGCTGGTGTAAAAAGCATTAGATTGTGTGTGACTAAGCCAGGTTCACAGGATAAAGGCTCTTGTCTGCTCAGTCCAGACCCACAAATGAACACTTCCTGTGTGGTAAAAGTATACCTTCCACAGAACAAACCAGTTCCAGCACCTATAACAAGAGTTACATATAAGAAGGAAGCTGCTATAACTCTTGGTATCTGTAATCATCTGGTCTGGACAGGTGCTATTAAGTGAGGATTTAAAGCAGTGAACCTGTATTACATAACTGTGGCAAATAAGACACATGAACAGAAACTGTACCTGATTTGGGGTAAGTCACCGCCAACACGTCCGTGTCTTCTACAGAGAAGTTCTGGGCGTACTCCAAGCTCTCCCTGCTGTGAGCCTGAGAAGGAACCAGTATGTCGTGGAACTGAATGTACTGAGGGGAGGACATGGTGCCCAGATCAGGACCAGTGGTCTGTGAGCCTGCTCATGTGGCAGCCTGCCTCTTTCCCCTCTCTTTAAGTACAGGCATTCATCCGGGCCACACGCTCTGTGAATGAACGGTATCACATGATCCTACCTCACACCTCTCATTTTCACTGGAATCCACAGGGTCATGTTAAACCCAATTTATTACTAAATGTTCCACACACAAGCAACAATAGTGCACAAGCAGACAATGTAGTGTCTATGCATGCTAGATAACAGCACAGACCAGTGTTGCATTTCAACAACAAGAGCTTTGTTGGATCCCAGATGCTCCAGCTGAGACAGGGAGAACGAGGGATGCAGAGTGAGCCACCGCATCGTAAAGGGGGTAAACGAGGGGCAACGTGAGGTCTAATAACAGGAAAGTGCAGACAATGGAGAATGCTCCATCATCGCTCCGCCCTTTCATGGGTCTCCTATTTATGCAAACCATGTGATGAGAGAGCCAATGTATGGTTTTAACAGTGACTTGGACTAGGTAGGTATTCAGGATATTATCAGTCCTCCTCAAAGGACAATCCTTTATGGGTCTGTGTGAAACTGTAGAAGTGTGGGAACAGATCAGCATGGTGCTGCTGAACCTTGCTGGATACTCTGCAGGCTGCAGGGTGGATTTCAGCGGTCACTGGGCGAGAGGCAGTCAACACTTGTGATGGACAAGTCTCTCATCACAGGGACTTCTGTACTGTGTATAGACAGACAATTGTTCACATGTACGGGTACCTGAAAATGTGTTTGAGTTAAAAAAGACAGGAACACGTTTTTTGTAATGCATAAATGGTTACACCTCTCACAGAAATGAAGACATTGAGGTAAGACCATAAGAAATTTATTTCTTCAAAATCACAAATGCTTACAATTCAGAAGTGTGGTCACAATACAAAGTGAACTTCGGTTTCATTAGACAGTGGGCCTCATTCATTGTTTAGTTACTTATTTAGTTAGAAAAAAACCTTATGGCAGTAATGCTGCAACTATAACATTTTGATGTAAATAAATACATAGATCAGTTTGGGGTCACACAAGCTATCGCTATCATCCATTTGTTAGAAATACATTAAAGTTTATTGGACAAGTAAAAGTAAAAAAATCATGTTTTTTTTTATAAAGTCTCAAATCGTTTGTGGTTGTTTTGATACTAAAGTTTCCTTTTCACAAAGCCAACGTAGGTAAGCCAATCGCATTAGAGAACCCTGCTGATATCAACACTTCCAATGCAGGATTAATGATCAGACATATCAGCCAACCTTAACTGGAGTTAGTTGTTGTAGATATTTTATACAGCCCGAGCGCAACAAAGCTGAAAAACTGGCTAGAGTGTTGGTTGGCGGCTTGAATGTCAGCCTCATTTTTCTTATACTTGGGACTGTTATAAAGATTGATTTTTAACTTGTGACAACCCAGGTGATGGCTTACTCCAGTGTGCTGAGGTAGACTCAGCTGCTGTGGACCAGAGTGACAAAGAGAAACAATGAACAGAGAGATATGGCCCCAGTCAGGACAGCTTTGACCAGCAACACTGTCCAACTGCCCATGAGGAAGATATGGACAAACAACCTGAAGATGCAAACAGAAACATAATACACATTAGAATTGTAAAAAAACAAAAACAGAGCTTTTCTAAAATAAAACATTTTGATTTGATCAGTTTAAAAACTGATCAAAGCAAAATGTAAAACACACACACAATCAACAGTTAATTAACCTATGAAACAGTAGAAACAGTACAGTAAAATGATCTGCCAGCCTTGCCTCTTATTTAGGCATGATAAGTGCTCAGTCTGCAAATGTGCAATAGAACACATCAATCAACTGCATTTGGGGTAATTACAGGAAGTACAGTTTTAATTTGTAGTATTGAAAGTTAGGCAAGTTTATATGAAACAATGCTTTAATGTATTTGACTTATTTGCACTCTTTATTTATTGCTAAATTGCCATGGGAATCCATTCTCCTCATTGGACATAAACCAGCATTTATGACACTAGATTGTGGTAATGCAGTACACTTGTGCCATCAAGTGGTTAAGCACAGATATGAAATGTTAGCAAACTTTGAAAAAAAAACTGAATGTCACTGTATATGACAAGGTTAATTAGAAAATCATTGCCACTTTCTAGTCAATCTGTTACATAGATAGAAGACAGCTAGCCTAGTCTAGAATAAAGCCTGGACGACAGAGAAACAGCTCTAGAATTATTTTACATTGTGGTATCATGTGATACAAATAAATCCCATTCCTCAAGATATGTTACAGCCCTGACAATAAGATAACTCTGTCACTATGCTACGTGTTACCATACTGGGGTGTTGGACTTACTCTATTAGGAAGGACTTGTAGACACAGAGAGCGAGCAGAACAGTAACAGGCAGCCGGAAGCTCTTAGGAAGGTCATACCGAGTAAACATCCACACCACTGCTGCCATAGCAATATAATGCACCTATACAAAAAAAAAAGATTACTGGTTGTAAGTGAAATTAAGACAACAGAAAGTTTGATGGTTGAGGACGATGATGGATGAGGATGAGACAGAATGGACAAAGAGAGAAGATGAAAACAGATACTCACCAAACTGATGTTAGAGTCAAAGCTCATCTGGATGTATTTCCAGTCGAACTCAATCCCTCTGGCTCCCACCCATAAAGGAAGACACCTTAACCACAATGGAACACAAACACAACCAATGTTGTGTTTAGATATCATTTGACAAAGATTTGACAAAGGCTGAGGCTTTTTTTCCCTATGTATTACTTACCTGGACATGATAAGCTCTGCTGTTGCCCAGCCCATGGCAGCAACCATGATCTTGTATTCTCCTTTCCCAGCATTACGCGACATCACAAGATGGAGACCCAACAGGTCAGCCAAGTCCACTGTTGACTTCATAAATTCCTGAAACATGCACACACACTTCAGCCTTGTCAGCAAGCTTGCTTTTGACTAAAATACATGTAAAGAAAATAAACACTTACCCCAATAAAGTCATAAGCACCTGCTCCTCCTTCCCATGTAGGGAAAAATGTAGCTAAAAATAGCATCTGCAAAAAAGAATAAAAATCATACTTACATACCACTAACTACAACAAAACTAACAAAGATGTAGTTTGTTTTATCTGCTGTTCATCTAGCAATGAGATATTTAAAATGCCAGAGACCAAATATATTCCTAAAAGTTTGTTTCTGACTACATCATACCTATCAGCTCCCTATAAGCGGAGTATGGAAATCAGCCTAATGTGCTGTCTAAAGCATTAAAGTATAAATTGAAGTAGGTCTCTGTCATCTGAAATAAATTGGGAAAATTAGCAAGTAAGAGAATTGTAATCACTTATGAATTGTAGAACCCTAAAAGGTTAATCACACCCAAGTTTGTCTCACCTTACAGAGCTGGACAAACAAATAGGTGGCTCCAGCCTGGACACACCTCCAGAATGCATTATACTCGGATCTAGGAACACATACACCAGTTCAAATATATGGACAAAACATACAGCATGTTGCACTTTAATATGTTTTAATATGAGGGGCTACAGGAAAAAGCACAGATTTTGTACAGGCACATTCAAAAGCACCCAACACAGTGGTAAGAGGATTGAATGAAGCCCCCACTAGACAATACTAAGCAGATTATTGAGAGGCTTTATTGTCCGAGGATGATTTGATATTGAGGTAAAGTTGTAGTGCTCCTAAACCTATGCTGTGCTGAAGTAATGGAGATCATACACTACAGTATTTATTCCGACCATGTATTCACCTTAGTTTTACACCCCTGAATTAAACAGATACTTACAGGCCGCTGCATTTGTAGGTTATGAAATAAGGAAAATACGCCAGAGCAAAGCAATTTCCAAAGTGAAACAGTGTCATGATGCTGGTACAAAATTCAGCTCCCTAGAAAGAGAAATACAGAAGATTTACGGCTGGCTGATACAACAGAATACACACATTCTGAAATGCTGCGCGTCTAACAGAAATGTAAACATCACAAACGCTATTTCCTGGTGAGTGAAAAACAGCCCAGAACGCTAACGTTTAGTATTTGTATTAGGATAAAAGTTAGTCTAATTTAGGCAAACACGCAGAATTAAAACACGCAAATACTGTGTTTTCTATATAAACTGCATTTACTAAGAAGCCCTTAACACTTCAAGGTGATGTCTGACGCCTCTACGTTAACCAACATTAAGCCCCCATCCTGTCACCGTAGTACACGCCGCTCCTAGCGTTAGCCAGCAGCTAATTCTCAAGGATAGTGGTCTGAATGGAAGCTCAAAGCAAACCAATATTTAATTTCAGTTCATATCTAATTGAAATGTGGCAGCACATGTGACATTACATCACAGCCTTTCAGTGTGAACACTTACTATAAGAAGAGCTGAGCAGTCTTCTGACAGTCCTGCTAAACGGAACGGAAGTGAGCTCGGTTCTACCTCGAAATGTCTCCGGAATGCCACTAATAGAAAATTTGTGTTCCTCTATATTTGAAGAATGTAAAATAAGATAAGTATGTACAGGCTGACTTGCTATGTTTTAACATTTGCAGTAAAAATAATAAAACCAATGAATGCGAAGAGCTGTTTAAATATCTAAGAAATCATATATAAGAGCAAGTATGAACAACACCTGAGGACCTGGTTACCAATAAATGCATGACCAAAGGGGGGTCAACACATGGCGTTGATCATCGTTCTACTGCAGGGTCTCTTACCACATCTTGTTTTCCTTCACCACCACCAGGTTGTCTTCATAGCAGGCAAATCACAACTTGTCAGAGCATCCTCTGCTGTACCACTTCCCATACTGAAAAATAAAACAGCCACAGTCTGTTGTGTATGGCTGTCCTGGTGCCAAGTTAGGACATGTGTGTGTCTGATATCCAGTTCATTTCCACTCCCGACCAGTCAGTACAATCCAATCCAGCAATTACCTAGAAAATAATCTGTTTGTAGTGACGATGACCAAATTCATGTTATTCATCCTTCTGGTCAGAAAGAGCTGGTCCACAGTGTTCTATGTAACCAGTTCAATGTGGTTCTGGTGGCAGAGCCTTCTAGCGTGTGCCCTGTTCATTCTCACAGATGAAATGGTAAGGTTCTTTTCTAGGACAGCTGCCTATCGAGAAAAAAAAGACCACAAAGAGGATCGTGAACATGACTCATATGGAGGTAAAGAAGTGGCCGTAGGTACAACCTGTGTTAGTGGTGCAGTAAGTAGCTCTTTTGGTGCTGCCAATTTTTATCAGCTCAGTCCCACCTGCCACAGTCACACCTCTCTCCATCCAGGTGACCTGACCAGCTTCATGCTGATCATGTCCGCAATCTTTGATTATGTTATTATCTCTTGTGAGACATGGCTAGTACTGCTGGCTGAGAAACATAATAAATATCTTATTTTATTATTATTATATCTTATAAAACCTTATTTAATGTATAATTAGTCTTTATGGATGTAAATTAGCATTTGTTGCTATAATCTGTCATATTTACATCTATTGTTGAATCAGTACACATGTTCATTAATGCACTGTTAAAATAAATTTAAAAAATGGAATGAGTCTAAACCTCTAATCCAATCTACCTGGTGTTGTATATTAAAATTTAATGTGAGTGAGTGCACAACAAATCACAGCCTTCAGTTTGCTTTACAGTAGTTTGTACCTAAAACAAATGAGGAACAACGTGGTCCAGGTGTACTTAAAAACAAAGTGGACCCGAACTATGATATGTGCTGTGGAAGTCTGTTTTCCTTACAGTATGTAGTACAGTATGACATGCCAGTTTGTTTTCAATTCAGCATTTTTCTCAATCAGTGCGATCAAAATGCATGCAAGACACATAAAACATGCTTCATTGTTGTGATATTACTTATTTTGGACTATTTCAGAATACTGTTTTGTTTCATAACACAAGAGTTGTGAGCTTGTTGGACCTGAGACATGCAAACAATAGCCTTAACAAGTGTCAGCTGATGCAAATGATGGAACTTATTACTATTCTTACCCTGTGCAACCAAGCAGTAATCCTAGACCCGTGTTAAGAGATGCCAACTGGAGGTTACAGGTTGACAACCGCTGTTTGAAACTTTTCATTACTGAAAAGATAACTGAATGTGTTATTTGTAAATTGTAATTTGAATAATTTAAACTTTTCAAAAATATTTTACACCCTGTCACAGTCTTAAATAAAACATCACAATAAGGTGTAAAGAAACCTGTAGACTGATACTTGTGAGTATTAGTAGAAATACAATACAACACAGTATTCATTAAGTGTGACAATTTTGCCCTTTTACAGTCTCAATATCTATTGTAAAATAAAAAGTATACAGTAACAGCAGGTGGCACTGCATTGCAGTTCTGTTATTAAGGAGCGGTAAACCATATAATTTTATGTAGTTTTATTATTTTTAAATATTGCATCCATGTGTAATAATTCTTGTAGTTGGAAGAACATATTCATAAACATAAGTTTATATATATTTATACTTTATACTTATCAGGATTACTGTACAATAAAACAGACACCATGGGTTTTTTAAACTTTATTTCTTTGTCTCACAACTCTTCAGCAGAGTAACAGTAGCTCTGCCTTTAATCTTCCTCCTTCTACTGGTGATAAACTCTTTAAAACACACCAACAGGTAGATGGATTCAGTAGTTACCATAGTACTGAGCCATAATAACACATCTAAAGTGGCGGTGGGAGATGGAGAGGGGGCACACAGACACAAATAATGTCACCAACCAGTCTTCTCATTGTTAAATGAAAAAACAGATGAACTAAAAACACTCAAGAGACATTTTTGCTGCTACTGTACGTACAGTATACTGAAGTAGCGCTAGGGGCCGTGATGCTATGACTTGGCTATGGGTAGGGCTTGTGTTTAAAAGAGGAGGGAAGGATGGGAGAATGATTGGGGTGGTCCCAGTCCTGACGTGTTCTGTGGCCAGGAAGTGTTTACTCCTTGGAGTGCATGTGCAGCAGCAGGTCAGCGACACGGTGGCTGTAGCCGAACTCGTTGTCATACCTGTAGAAAAAGAGGATGAAGAAAATAAAGAACCAATCGGAAAATAACTTCTCTGTAGATTAACACCACTGTACTGTATCCGACGTCAAGAAGTCAGTTGACGACTAACCAGGAAATGAGCTTGACAAAGTTGTCGTTGAGGGAAATGCCAGCACCAGCATCAAAGATGGAAGAATGGGTGTCACCAATGAAGTCAGAGGACACCACCTGCAAAAGGCATATATAGTGTAATCAGGCTCCTTTTTAGTGTTTGTTTTTTATTTTTATTAATATTAATTATATTAATAAAATTAATTTATTAACAAACTAAACCACTATGTTGATTTCAAACAAGTATGAATTAATTAAATGTTTTTTCTACACAGATAAACACCCAAGTTATGATTTATTATTTAGCCCACATTTGATTAGTTAGCAAAATAACTTTACCTGGTCCTCAGTGTAACCCAGCACTCCCTTCATGGAACCCTGTGCGGCCTTCTTGACAGCATCCTTAATCTCAGCGTAGGACGCAGGCTTGGTCAGACGGCAAGTCAGGTCAACCACGGACACATCGGCCACTGGCACCCTGAAGGCCATGCCGGTCAGCTTACTAGAGAGGACAAAAGAAAGGTATTGGACTTTTTAATGTCTTCCTTAGTTTTTACACTTAGCAAAAATCCAGGTGATGAAGATGAAAGTTTGTTTGTTCTAACCCGTTGAGTTCAGGGATGACTTTGCCTACAGCCTTGGCAGCGCCAGTAGAGGCTGGAATGATGTTCTGGTGAGCACCACGGCCATCGCGCCAGGCCTTAGCGCTGGGACCATCCACTGTCTTCTGGGTGGCAGTGTAAGCATGGACTGTGGTCTACATAGAGAGGAGCGTCCCATGTATGAAACAACACTCCTTTTGTCATTACATGCAAAATATACACAGAGGAAAACCTAGGTTTTCTTAATACATGTAAAATTATTTACCATAAGGGCTTCCTCAATGCCAAAGTTATCATGAATGACTTTAGCCAGGGGGGCCAGGCAGTTGGTGGTGCAGGAGGCATTGCTGTGAAGAGAAAAAAACTCTTTAATGTTCATTTTTCTTAAGAAAAATTGTGATTATCAAATGTGTGTGCAACATTAAAAGTATATTACCTGACAATGGTCATGGTTGAGGGGTCATATTTGTCCTCGTTAACTCCCATGACAAACATTGGAGCATCAGGTGAGGGAGCAGACACAACTACACGCTTAGCTCCACCTTGGATGTGAGACTAATGGGTGGGTAGAGTAGAGAGATAGAAGGAGAGTTAGGAAGTTAGGAAGTGATGGACTGTGTGACTGTGCCAGTGTGTAAGTATATTAGTACATACAGAGGCCTTTTCCACACTCAGGAAGACTCCAGTGGACTCAACAACATATTTGGCTCCAGCACTGCCCCAGGGGATCTCTGCTGGCTTCATGCTAGGGTGAAAACACAGTGAGTGTAAGAGGAAATTATCATGAATACAAAGAAAAAGATGAGGAGCGATGGTGCAGGACAAGCTTGTTAGGACAGTACGTCCACTTGTACAGCCTCACAGTGCTTAAAATACATTTTTTTTTCTTCTTCAAATATCAGCATGGGTTGTGCAGGTGAGGTGCCTTGCCAAAAAATTAATGATGTGTAAAGACAGAAATAAACAATGAGGCAACTTCACAAAGAGGAGCTTTGAAACAGGAATGTCCCTTCTTTTTGTTTGTATTGGCCTTTGAGGAACGGTCACATAACTCAATGGACTAAAACAACAGCCGGGCCAGTGGTTTGGTCTGGTCATGTAAAGACCCGAAGCAGAAATAAAGCCCCCTTTCATTGTCAGAAAACCACTCAGGATATCAAAGACCAGCAGGTCAAACAGCATAAATGACCTCACTGAACTAAACTACACTATGTAAACTAAATCATGACGCTGTTTTACAAATGTAATCGCACGGACGTTTGGCTTGAAAGATTCCCTTTGACCAAACATCATCACCTACCTCTGGAACACAGAGATTGGCTTGCCATCAACAATGAGCTTGCCATCTTCATGACACACATCCCCGGGGTACCGGCCGTGGGTGGAATCGTACTTGAACATGTAGACCTAAGGGGGAGACATAATAATGGAAAAACTAAATGACTGGATTGCTTTGTTTGGAGAACTTACACAGAATTCATCTCCCAACAACACTTTGCATTATTCGAATATATCAAAATTTACCAAACCACTTTTAATTATATTTTAGTAACTAGCTATTAATGTCCTTTCTCACCATGTAATGCAGGTCAATGAAGGGGTCATTGATGGCCACAACCCTGATGCCTTTTTGAAGGCAAGCCCTCAAAACCAGGCGGCCAATACGACCGAAGCTGTAGAGTAGAGAGACAGAAGTTTACCTACAGTCTGAGATGCCTCCTAGTGCAGCCAGCGGCAATAAATAGCCTACCACAGAGAAAACCCTCCCAACATCCCTCCCAATAGATGACTGTATTACCATTTGAAACATTTTCAAACCCATTTCTCTACCAGGATTCATGAACACCAGATATTGTTTGAAATGTGTCCCATTTGTGCCATATGAGCATCCAGTCCTAGTGATCGCTGTCAAGGATTATGTTAAAAAGGTTTAGATGTTTATAGACTCACCCATTGATTCCAACACAGAGGTCTGACATTGTTGCTGCAGTTGAGAGTTTGGAGTTACCTGTAGAAAGAAAAAAGAAACTAAATGATAAAAATTAAATATGTTTTGTACATACAGTACATGCAGGACTAACGTTGTCTAACTGGCAACACAATACATGGAAAAGGCCAAGATTTGCTGCAGCAAATACCCTTAGTTGTACCCGTGCATCATACAGGGCCATGTTTAGGAAACAAGGGGATATGAAGGGAGGAAAACGTGGCCGGTATGTAACCAACAAACACAGACATGCCCGTGACTGAGAGGAAGCCTGGCCTCCAAACAAATATGTGACCTCGCTTCCCCTTTGCTCTCTTCCGCTTCTTACAACTTATGCTCCTCCACTCGACGCCAAGAGCCACTCCTCCCATGTCCTCTCCTCCCCCTCCTCCATCTTTACCTCCCACAAACTCCTCCCCCTCATCGCCGCCATGTCTCTCTCCATGCTTACTTGTTTAGATTCCCAGGCATCAATGAGCTCATGTTGGTTTCCCTGCCGGCATCTTAAACAGTGTTAAACCATTAGCATTAGCCAGTACAGTTGTCAGTGTGTGTGTCTGTGTGTGACATCGCATGCAGCGTGAGGACAGCTGTCCTTGAAAGCGTTTGGTTGTCATTTTAAATCACTGTAATCTCCTAATCTGATGTGTGTGGCTCTGCCACTATACCTGTGTGCAGACTACCAACCTTAAATAGACTAAAGGGGCAACCAGATTAGAATAAATCGCCACTACCACATTTGACCAACGTAGAGAGTGAAGTTTAGTTTAATAAAAAATAAAGGATAAACAAATATAAATGATGCTATCATTCAAAATCAATGTCCATAAATTCTCCTCTGTCGGGCTAAGGGTTTGTAACTGTGGGCCTACTCCTGTCCTTCCAGGGCAGAGCAGCCATTTTGTGTTGTGCTGCTAGCATCCGTAATACAAGGTCACACAAGGAGAGAGAGAGGGAGAGAGAGAGGGAGAGAGAGAGAGAGAGAGAGAGAGAGAGAGATTCTTTCTGTTCTCCCTAGACAACATACACCTTCCTTCCCACCACTACCTATTGTACAGACACAATGCTGCAGTGACCTTCTCTCCTTCCCCATCATTCCTCAGCTTTCACACACTCTATACTAACCTCTTCATTATCTTTGCACAGAGCCGTTGCCCTGGGTTTGCCTAGCGAAAATGCAACTCTTTGAACGGTTTGCAATCCAGCTTCACTAATGAAGATAGATGGACAAAGGGACAAAGCTACACTAATGTAGCTAGAAGTTAAAAAAGAGGGTTCAAAGTTCAATACTTCAGTTTACACAGAACATAATTATTCTGAAGTTATGATTTTAGTTAAATTATGAGTAATAACACCAGTTTTGCCTCTTGTGGACCAACAAGTGTGGCACTCACTCAGTGCCATCGCTCCCACAAGCAGCACTGTGCAGAGCAGAGGCAGCACATTGTGAACCACGGCTACCAATCTGCTGACTCTCATTAAAAGCAGGAGCATGAGGCAAACAGATGGGCAGATCTAAGTGTGCCATGGCACATTTAACACTGGTACCTAATTCATTTGTTAATTCTAACCAAACATGGAAAAATATGAGTCTTTTCCATTTCTCCATTAAACCTTTACCCTCACTTCGTTGTGCTCTTTAACTCATACAGCTCATTTTACAGGAGCTCAAACTGTCAGTCACTTGACATGTGGTGAAAGCATGTCCTCTAGTGATTGGTTAGACAAAAAGCAGAAGCAGCCAGTGAGAGAGGTTTTGGCAGCTTGCAATCTTTTTTTTGAGGAAGTTTCACCTGACTCCTCCTACTTTCATACTTGCCTTTATGCAAGTCCCATTTCCTGCCTTGGTTTTCTCCTGCATTTGCCTCATTTGTCTCCCTAACGTTTTTATCACTGTCCCATTTTCTGCTCTACCCAAACTAATCATTAAAATCCAAACCCTCACACCCTCCCTTCACCCCATTTGCCTGACCTTGTCGTTCTTTGTCTGTCTGGTCTCCATCATTTAGCACAACTCTGCCCTCCCTCCGAGCTGCGACCTATTTACCTCATTGAAACAGACACATTTTGTCCAGAAACTGCAGGAGGTGGTAAAATATCAGAGCTCTCTCAGTTTTGAGGAGACTGGAAGGATCGTGTGGGCAGAGTTTATAGCTCACTCGCTGCTTTGCCTTTTATAGGCCTACAGTAGGTTTTAAAGAGCACAGATAACTCAACCTCTTCCAGCAGGACTTCTGTTCACATTCAGGAAGAAGGCAAAATGAACCATGCGCAGGCTATGATGATGACTTGTTCGCAAATAGCAAAAACTGGCTTTTACATAAACAAATAAAACAACTTGAACACAAAATGCCAGCAGTTTGGAGCTAGCTAGAAAGATTGAGTGACTGGCTTTTTCCTGCCCACTATGCCACACCCCAACTTCTTTCAGTCTCTTGTCTGGTCTCGCCAGTGTTTTTCCACTGCAGTGGGTTGCTTGGCTGCAGGCCACATGTTAATAAGCTAATGTTTTCTCTTCAAATAAATCAAATATGATTTGATGTTAGTTAGACGTTCTTGACATGCACACATAAATAGTGTGGGGTCAGATCTTCTTAGCAAAAAAAGTCTAAGTGAATTCTTAATGTATTCTCCTACTTCATCCCTTCCTTAACAATACACCTGCCTTATCACTTTTTATAGTGTCATCACTGAGGCAATGTCACTTTACTGCTGTAAACTAGTCCGTTGAATGTCTAAGACTATCACATCATCAGTCAGACACACTGCAGACTGTGTGTCAGCAGGCACGGGCTCCTGCTGCAAAGCAGACAAATATCAGGTCAAGTGTCTGTTAGACATTTCATCAGTGAAAAAGCAGCACAAGCAACGACTGAATCAAACTGTTGATAGATTTAACATAGACCCAGAGACTTGTCTATGCATACAAGCATGTGTAAACACACACACACAGGCCATGAATTAGTAAAAGGTGCACTGTATCAAGGCTTCAGTAGGAGAGACATGTGACCACTCTGCAGAGGACATGCTGCCCATGTTATTAGCTTGCATCAGCAGCCAGATGACAGATGTCCTTCATAAGACCCTACTCTCCCCTGTAAAACATGGCCGCACCTTTACCCTTCGGGCATACAAATATCTGTTATTTCCCTTCAATAATTGCAGTATGTGAAACGAAGATGGTAAACTCACTTGTTGCACAAGCGACTGTATGTGTTGGTTTTGTAAGATCTTTCCTACGGTTTGATTTGTACAGTTGCTTGAACAAGGGTCAGTTGGGCCCAGACTGCTGAGTCACTGTGGAGTTTCCTCATTTACACACATTCTGAAAGAGGCGGCTCGTGAATAAATCAGCTGGGGAAAGACCGGGAAGGAGACTCAACCTGCAAACAACCACACTTCTTTTAGGTGGAAAATATGTCTCAGTACATAAGAGGGATGAATGACTCAAATTATGTGTATTGGTCTCATAGGTAATATGATTTTAGTAGTGCCTAATGTGACCTAATGTAGTTTGTGCTGCTCTGGTGAAGCCAGGTAATATAGTGATGTTCAGAAACATAGCTATGAACCTTAAAATAGGCATGGATGTAGCCATGTATTGTTGATCGATAACGAAGTGATGCAACACTATGACATGTGTTCAACTCTGATGAAAATCCAAAATTCTGGGAAAATATGTTGCATATATATATATATATATATATATACATATAGCCTATATTAGCCTAGATAAAATCAATATAAAACATTCATGCTCTCAAGATCACCTTCACACACAAGGAGTAGAGTAATGAGTGTGCAACCTTTGCATTTCATTTCAGTACTGAGGTGCCAGGCCCATGAGTAATGCTATGAGTAATTTGGTGTACAATGAGGTATGAGGAAACCAATGTCTCCTGTGAACCACGTGCAGCAAATGCTCACTGTAGAAAAGCTCTAATAAATGAATGAACAGATTTTAATGTTAATTCTGAATTTAATCACAATCACTGCTTCTGTTAACACAATAATATAATTCATTTTTATTCCAGCTGAGGTTGTGTAGCTCCACTAGATGATAATAATCAACTGTGTTAACTACAAATGTTATAAAGTAGGTTGCTTTTGCAAGGCACAAAAATGGAAATTAGTAAAAAATATGGCCGTAGAGCAGCGTATCGGCCTATTGAGGAACACCTAGTTATCTGGAATATAATTTATGAGGATGATTTCCCCAATCCTTGGGTCCACTCTAGGCCTGATTATAAAGAAAAAGGTGATGATAAGGAACTGGTAAATGAAGGTTAGAAGCTGCTCAGCATCACTACAGCAGACGTGGGCCTGCCATGACCTTCCTCTACTGGAGTGGTGACCTTCAGCAGCAGAGAGACAAGGTCAGACATGGCTGCATCTGCTGGTGCCGCACCTACAGCCAATCAGTGTAAGCAAATGCAGGCAAACCCTGATCCCTCAACGAATTCTGATCTTATTGAATGAGGTTGTCTTTCACTGTGTCATTCTTCCAAGACCGAGGCCTCTTCGGAAACCGCATCAACAAGTCCGTCGAGTCCGGAGTCAAACTGCGGCAGAATCATGCGGCACCGCGACGCCTCCGTCCTTCAAACGCACCAGTGGCTCCTAACGCGCCCCCCTCGTCTCTCGGTACGACACGAACCAGCGTTAGTCATCCGTGCCCGACTCATTTCCTGCATCCCCGCCGTCGCCCGCAGCCAGACTTCATCACGAAGAGCAGGGGAGGCACGTAGCTACGCCTCGATCACGCACACTCATTCTGCCCGTAACGTCACATCGCCTTCGTTACGGCTCGGAGCAGCTCAGTAACGACAGTTTTGCACCCAGCTTTCACTATAAAGTCGTTTTCATTCAAACGCAGGCTGTGACGACGAATTCCACATTATTACACGGTAACGTACATTATGGTATTAGGTTACGTAACATGGAGACTAATCCACTTCCGCAAAGATGCAGCATCGGGAGCTACCAATGTCACGTTACCCTCTCAGAAAATTCGCCATCAGGTGAATACGTTACAGATCATCGACACAATAAATACGTCGTTATCGAATCAAACTCGGCATCTAATGCCCGAGGCGGTTCATAACATCTGTGGCTTTTCGTAATGATGCAGCGACTGAAGCAGAGATCATTACACAACAGCCCGGCGTCAAGGCCACGGCCGCATCTCCAGCCGTCCGCGGCTCCACTTCGCGTGTCGTTGCAACGTTACATCCGAGGAAAAAGTCTGCTTTAAGCCTCGCAACGGTGCATTTCACTCCACGACTTTAAGCGGACGCACGCAGTGAAACGAGGAAAATGCGGCATTTACCGGACAGGCTATTCGCTTTTAATAAAGGCAATCACGACGATCGTGTAAAACACTTGCCGTTTGCTCGTTTTATATCGTGTATTTACGTGATAGCTAACGGTTATGAATGTCTGCACGGTGACGGTAAATCGGTGTCGCCGCTACCGCTGCCGCTTACCTCACGGGTGATGCTTCTTGAGCCTGAGTGCGCAGTCTAAGGCGGCTGCTTCCGTTTTATACGAGACCCGCGACACGTGCCACGGGGAGCCTGGTCGCCCTGGCGACGTGACGTCACGACATCCTTCGCCGCCAGGATCCATTCTGAACGAGAAGCTAGTCACGGTCTCGCAACGGCTGCCATAGTAACGCTGCTCTGGTCAACATATTATAACAGGGTCTGCTAATTTAATAGAGCAAGATGAAACATCATATTCACCAGAGAAAAACACAGACACGGACAGAGGAGAGAGGGGACAACTGGCAGAATGCCAACCTGGAAGTGATGAACAACGATGAAGCATTTAGACGTGCTTCTACCATTTATAGTCTGACACGTGGACGTGATGAAACGCTGGGCTGAACGCTCCGTAGATGTTCTACGGGGACCTGAAGCCAGTAGCTGCCGCGCTAACACCGCGTGCAGGTGATCAGCAGGCTGATCAGGCTTCCGCCGGGCTGCAGGGCCCATACAGGCTGACAGCAGGCCCCACTGCGCACCGATGCGTGAAGGAGCGGATCAATGGCCTATAGATGCAGCTGGATGAATGCAGTCATCTTATATAACATGTCGTGAAACCGGGATGTCACGTTTCCACGGAGACAGGCTGTTCTGCGGCACTGATGAAGAGTGCACTCTGCGTTTAAATGACTATAAACGAAATCCGTCTTGTATGTTGACTCCTTTCCTCATGAAGAACGGAGGCTGCAAAGCCTACGTGATGGATGGGGCGTACGGCGCTGAAACACGGGAAATCCCTGCAGCGCAGCGCAGTGGGAAGGAACATGGTTTCCACACCCACTGCTCGTCTCTTCTTGCGCTTCGTCATCTCTGACTTCCGGTGCATTTCCGCATCGTAGCGTCCTGTAAAGACTATAGTTCACGACTGCCCCGAGTTAATTAAAACTCTTTCCGTAGGTTGTTCGTTATGTTTTCCTGCTCAAATGTACCGTATCAGATCTAATCTCGCTTTATCTGTCCATCATTTACCCATCTATGCATGTCTTTGATTTCTTGCACACGTCTCAGACATGCGCCATCAAACATCGGAGTTACACGTTTTATACAAATAAAACTAAGCTAAAATTAAAACAAATTATCAAATTCAAAGCAGGACGTTATTCGTAATTGGAAATATTTTAAGACGTTGCCACGACTTTGAGAATATGGCGCCATCTTGTGGACGGACCGGGATTAGAAATACATGTAAAATGTCAGCACATTAACAAAATGCTTTGTTGGGGTTTTAAAGGATATTATTAAAATTGTGCATGATGCTGTTTCTGCTGGGTATCGATAAGGTGTAGGATAAATATTACTATGTTATTTAACACTTTGTGTAGCATTTCATAATATATCACATCACATTTATCACACATCACATTTAAATTTAAGGGAAAAAATTTAGAAAGTTACTTTACTTATTAATTAAATGAATTTACATATTATTTACTTCAGTTTACTTGATGATGACTGATGTATCCTATCTTTTATGACTTCTCAATATTGATGACTATTTTTCATACACTGTAAGTTTTGAACCAGTAATAACCTGCCTCCTTACCATGTACACTGAAAAACATGTGGAGTGAAATTTACGTAGAAAAACCTAGGTAACAATTTCCAACCAGAAATCCCAAGTGAATATCACAGGGCTCATTTTTAAGTACACTATACTTAATAGCACAAAATTGTTTTCATTCAAGTAATCAAGTAAACTTTACTTTTTTTGGTTATTGATCCAAACAAATCATTAGATCTTCTCAATCAAGCTTAGTAAATTTTATTTTAAATACATTTGCATCAATATTTACTATGATGTACATTTATGTAAGTGTTTTTTCAGTAATGTTCAATATTTTTTTTATTGTTACAAAATAGTGCATTCCGCTGCTGACACACAGATTGCAGTTCAATCCCCTCAGACAGGGGAGGAACATTGCAGGACAGAAAGCGACAGTCTTTCTGTGGTAGCTCTGCAAGCCAAAAGCAAAACCACATTTATTTTTAACACAGTAAATTGCACCACTGTTCACTGAGGGTCAGTTACACACATACTCTTCTTAGAGGTTTTAAGTGCACACATTGAGGGTTGCCAGATTTACTTTCATCACCCGAGTCAAAATTAGATTTTGAGGGTTTTAAAACAATGAATTATTTTATTTACTCTTACTTATTATTTATTATTTATTTATTACTTTGCTTGGGCAAATTATGATACTACATTCTAATTTATCATATTAAATTCTATGCAAAATCTTTAAGTAAATATTGGAACATAACAGTTTTTGAAAGATTTACACTCATTTAAGTTAACAGTATGACAATTACAGAATTAAAAAATGTTTTTTTTCAGTGTACCTAGCCCTCTTTTAAATAAAGGAGATCTATTTTGTGAGTAGTAATAACACATATATAGTATGTATTTTTTTCAAACATATATTCATAGTCGTCCACAAACCGTTTGTTTCTGTAAACATTGCCAGGTTTTGCCCTAATAAGTGTAGATAGATAGATGACGGGGGAGGGGTGGTTGCATTACATCACATTCCTCATTCACTTTGTTCACTGAGCACCAGGGGGAAGACTTGCCTTTGAAATAAACAGTTGTTCATGGTCGAGGCCCTCCATTCCCTGTTTATTCTGTTCTTTTTAAGGACAAGTCCTTGAACAAATGAAAGTGAAAAATGTCGAGCAGTAATGAGAGTTTTTTCCAATTGAATATTTCTGTGTTGTATTTCTGTGTTGGGTGTATTGTATATATTTTAAATTAGATTTAATACATGTGTTTGCAGATCAGCTCTGAATAATTTTAGGATATATCCTGGATCTTGCAAGTTGCAGTGGGTCTTCATGCAGTTCTGCAATTAAACAATAAATCCACATCCATTACATAGTTTGTTTTATCATGAAAACCCCATGAACTGGGCAGTGTGTCGATGCTGGTGTGGCCTTGTCCGCTCCGCATAGATTTTTTTAAATTTTCTCTGCACTTCATTTATTACATCTGAAATTGAAAGCACCTGTGCAACAGAACAAAGTATTTATTGATATTTAAACTTCCTTAAATAAACTGTCAGCTGAAATGAGCCACTATCCAAATGACAAATCTTTCATATACACCTCCTACCACTACTTAACAGGAAATTTAGGTTTGAGCAAAGGTGTGTGGGTGTGGGTGTGTGTGTGTGTGTGCGGATGTGAACATATGAGAATCCAAGCTTTCCTTTATATACAACACTGGAAAAACAAACCATTTGTCATTATGATTCGAGCTTTTAAAATAATTTCCACATGTTCCTGTTATGTCAAGGTTTTAATAGTCAGAGCATTATGCTTAATTTTCATGTTTACCTTACTCCCTACATATGATTATATCTAATGTGATTTTTCTACACATTTTCAACCTTCTGAACGTGATTTAAGACCAGCCTAATGCTGGGGGCTTGAACAGTTCAACACACTGAGCCCATGGCACCAGTAAAACAACCTCCTGACCCCCTCAGGCAGAGACCTGGCCCTCTCTGATAATATTTTCATAGGCTGTGAATTATAAGTGTTTAAGGGGGCACTAATCGCAAAGTTACATTCATGCCAAGAGCTGCTTAGCATCAGTCAACCACAAAGTGAGGCTGGAGGGCCTAGAGGGCCAGGGTTTAGCCACAGCTACAGTACAACAACTATGTCTGCCTTTAAAGGAAATTTACATTTAAAAGAAGGGAGAGAAGAAATAAAGCAAAACATTTTTAGTTACCTTTGTTTTAAATTAAGCTTGTAAGGCAGCTGAGTGCAATAAGATTGAAACAGGAAGTCATGTGAGGAGAACGGCCTTGACTTGAATTGTTTAGCTGTAAAATTGCCAGAGAGAGTGGTGCTCTAAGTGACACAGCACTGACTGTTTGGGACAGTCTGCACATTAGCACCAATACCAGAAATGTGATGTTAAAATATCAGGAGACTTGGTCTTAGTGGTTTTATTCTTGTAGTAACTTATCAAAACTGGGAACTTTGAATAGTGGAGAAATATTTACTTGGTTGGGGAGAAGTATTATAAAAATGTATTAATACAAAAGTATATTCAGATGGAATTAACTGTTAGTGTGAGGCTGTATTTATGATGAAGCACATTCACAGCATCCATCAACACACTCCTCTTCATCTACTCTACCTTTTCTACCTGTCTCTCTCTGCTGTGCTGTCTTTGGCCTGGCACCGAGGGACTGGAAGCGTCACCTCATCACAGCAGTGTTCTGTTTCTCTCTGTGGTTGAAGTAGGATGTCTGTTAATATGATCTGATATACTCGCCCTGTGTCCGACAGCTGGGCACAAACACTGCTGCCTCTGACACTTCTTTAGGAACAAATATTGTCCAGTCACTGTTCACCCTTCAACTGCAACACAAAACACCCAATAGCCTGTCAACTATAAATCTATTATTTAGTTATATTTTGGGATTAAGTCAAATATACAACAAGATACAACAATGTATGATGTTGTAGTATAATACTTTAGAATAAAGTAGGTTTAGAATTCACAACCTATCACTTGTGAAAAATATCTACCTAATATGTGACAATGCAAAAGGTAAAGTAAAAAGAAGCAAAAATGGGTTTGAGGAGTTAAACATGGTAATATGTGAATGCTTTTTGGGTTTATATTAATATTTACATGTTATATAATTTGAGATTGAGGATCTCAGTGTAAAACTGATTAAACAAAGACAATAATACATTGAATACTACAGATGGACAACTGTGACTGTACTAATAAAAAATTATTAAACGTTTTAAACTATTGCAGACTTCAAGCCCTGTGTTATTTCCCTTATGTCACTTGTCACTGACACTAAGTAAACATCCTCTCTGCTAAGTTCTCGTTCTGTCGTGACCTTGGATGTAATAAAAAAAAACGTCTGAAACCGTGTCTCAGGTGAGATGTGTTTCATGTTCAAAACTCTGTGGGTTTCACCCAACTGCTTTTCCAGTTGCGCACGTATTTGTGTTTTGTGTTTCTCCGTGAGTGCGCGCTCGGGTATGTTTCACTACTTGTTGTTGGTTCGAACAGAGGACTAGAGCAATGGACGGTGGTTTGGGCGTCTGTCAAGTGAGACAGCGAGTGCCCTCATGGGCGAGCGAGCGAGCGAGTGCGTAAGAGGGAAATGTGAGCGCAGGACGTGGTGTGGCAAAGCCAGGGCCGCATTCCTGAGAGCACAGCGCGTCTCGTCTCTCTAGCTCACCTTCTGTCAAAAGCATCAGGTGGGTCCCGGGAGAGATGAGCGAACCTTCTTGGAGGAACACAGCGAGCGGAGCGAAGGGCAGAGGAGGAACGAGAAATCAAAAAGAAAAAGGAGGAGAGCGATGAGCAACGAGGTTTAAAGGTTTAAAATAACCAGCAGCTTAGAAATGAAACACACAAAATCATATTAGAAACTTTTTTAGAGTTATTTAACAGGTGTAAACACTCAGTTTGCTTCTCCTGCTAGATTTAAATATAATTCATTTACCAGTATGTGTTTTAATGGATAAATATGGAACTTTTTGTAACTGAAGACCCTTTTCATTGTTTTTTCTGTTTTGTCCAACTCTAAACCACCATCAATCTCCCCTATTCTCATTTACAAGGAGAATGTCAGAAAATACACATTTCATTTTTGAAACCTTTCAGGATGTTTACACATATTATAATTATAATTTCATAAAAGTACAGATCAGGCCCCTAAAAAAGCCAGAAAGCCTGCGTTAGATTCTTCAGACCTTCAGAAGATCCTCTTTAAATGTTTCCTCTTTAAATTCTTTTCTTGCTTATGTATTTTATTTTCATTGCATGAAATAACATGTTACTGTACATCTGGAACACCAATTCTGTGAACTGGAGGACAGTATCGTTTTTTTTTGTCCTACAGAAAGCGTTTTATACAACTCAGCATCCGCTCAGAGTTTTTGTTTCATATTTTTAAAAATATTTTTCACTTAAAGCAGTAAAAAAAACGGCAACTTGGTGCAATATAATGTACTGTAAAATCAAATTGCATGTTATAGACCGAAGCGCAGGCTCTACTTCATTCAGAGAAAGAGCTGCATTCTGTGAACTCCGCCCGGGTACTGGGAAGCGTCGGAGGCAGCCCTGCGAGGAAAGCAGACGAGCTGAGTGGGAAACCTGTCCGATAGGTTCATTTGGCTGACAACCATTCATTTCAGCTGGGTTTATATTACAGGAAATCACACCCGAGGCCGTAAAAATGAGCGCGAACGCGCTGCATCTCGGTGGGAACGTACGACTGTAAGATTGAAATGCACACAACAAACTATGGTGGTGTTTGAACAGCTGCTATGTCAGAGTGGATGTGCAGCCAGCTTCAGTATATATACAGCTGCTGTCCTCGGCTCCTTCCTCTTCACTAAAGCCTCTGTCTGCCTCCTCTTCACACCTTGACTTTACTGCTCTTCTCCTCTCACCTTGTTGCTCACTTCTGCCCCTCCATGAATCAGAGGCCGTTAGTGGTCCCAGACACCTCGTCCACCCAGGGCCACCCATGGAACCATCACACATGCGCGTCTTTGTTTTCTCATTAGTTCACGGAGTTCTCTGTTTCACCTAATCCCCTCTATTTTACTTTCCTCCCTTTCTTTGTCTGCTCTCCTCACACTTCATCTCTCAGTTTCTCTCAGCGCCGGTCTCTCTCTCTCTCTCTCTCTCTCTCTCTCTCTCTCTCGCCGCGTGCTGATGTCATGTGTTTGCTTTGGGCTGACCCGCACTCTTTGACATGTATATGGACCAAAACATGTGATAATGTTTGCCCAGACAGCTTCCTTAATTGGCTGTTTAAATGTCCAAATATAATAACTCACACGTCTGCGTGCTCGAGGAAAGGGATCGATGAATGAGCGGGAGAGCGAGCGAGCGCTGCAGGCCTGAGTCCTGGGCAGCGGCGCGTCACTGCAGCTTCACCTACTCCCACTGCTCACCAACGTTCTGAGAGCAAAATAACACTGGGCTGCGCTTTGCCTGGCCCTGCCGTAAATCACCGTTGTGGGGGATAAATCTTTGAGGCGCGCAACCCTGAACACAGTGACGGCGTCTTCCTCGCTGCAGCTGCTCCGGGTTCAAAGGAGGAGCCGCCTTTTCATGGTTAAATAGAGTTACATATCACGTTAGTCGCGGTGCCTCTTCTTCATCACATCACACACTTCCCTTCCGCCATCAAACATGTCAAAGCGTCTGATTCGGTGTGATGGAGGCTGACACGCCTGTTGTGTCGGACCTTGACCACCTGTGTTGATTTCCACCACCAAACCACCAACAATAACAAACCTGAAAATGGGAATTTGTTCCACTAACGTGAGTGAAGTTCCTCCGGCTTTTGAAAAACCCACGAAATACAGTTTGTTTCCTGCAGCTCTTTTGTGGTTGAGGGTTAATTGCTGGGCTCCTACACTTTGGACCCTAGTGTTCACTTTGCACTTTACATACGTTATAGGAAAAACAGGTATGAAAGAAAATGTCTGTTTCCCTCAAAATGAAGAAATGGTCACTAAACTTAATCTTAAACAAATATTTTCTTACAATCATGCTGTGGTTGCAGCAGAAAAAACATCACATGGTCACTGTTTACATAGTAAATGAATTTATTCTAGATGTAAAAGATACACGGGCTGATTAAATAGCTTCGTCTTGGAATAAGAGAGAGAGAGAGAGAGAGAGAGAGAGAGGACAGACAGGAAGTGGGTATGAGCTGAAAACTGTGCCGTTTCCAGCACATGGAGCAACAGATCGCCTTGTTAGTCTTCATTTCAGATTTTGACCCGAACCTGGAAGTTCAATTTGTGTGTTTGCGTCCAAGGCTGACTGAGAGATCAGGTTGCCCCTCTGGTTTTGGGATACAGACTCGTCCATACATACCTACAGTATATACATACTACCTACATGTGTGTGTACGTGCACATTTGTGTATGTGGTGATACCTAATGTACGTGCGAGCGTGTTCTTGCATGTGTGTGTTGAATAAGGGCCAGGTATGGGTTGAGGAGAAGGATTGATGGTCCTGAAGGGACTCTGCAGCTGGAACAGAGAACAGCAGTCAGACAGACGGACGGATGGAGAGGAACGGGGGAATAAATCAGAGAGCAGGGGAGAGAGAGTACGGAGGAGCGGGATGAAGGGGAGAGGATGAAAGCAAGGAAAGCAGAGACGAGAAGTAGAAAGAATCACAAAAAAGATGTTTGTCCAGTCGAACAAACTGCAAATTCTTCAGAAATGATGTGATGCAAGACTTCAGTAATACCCTACTAGGCTGCAACGTGTGCCGTCATTCAGAAATACCAGGAGACCATAGGAAATATCATATAATACTAATGTATCTGACCACAACCATTCTTGACTCTGTGCAGACGCAGACAGACAGAGAGACAGACAGACAGACAGACAGGCACGCACGCACGCACACACACACACACACACACACACACACACTTCACTTTCTCCCTCTTCCTTTCTTTTATTCCTCACATCTCTCTTTTTTCATTCACCAGTTTCTCCCTTTCTGCTTCTAACCGTTTCAACACACACACACACACACACACACACACACACACACACACATGCATCCCTCTCCCGACCACATCCCCTCCTCTCTCCTCTCCTCCCAACCTCAGGTCGTGTGGTAATGAGTGTGTGATGGAGTCTCGTGGCTACCAGACTGGCAGAGGTATTTTTAGCACTTCTGGTGGTTTCCATCACTAAATATGTTCCATCTTCATATTTCAAGATTGAAACCAACCTCGAGAGAGAGAGAGAGAGAGAGAGAAAGAGAGAGAGGGCGAGAGAGAGAAAGAGAGAGAGGGAGGGAAAAATGGTTTGTTCGTTGCAGTTACTTTAAGCTATGCATGTGGTTGAACGCTGTGTGGAGATGTGTGTGTTGACGAAAAGGAACAGCTGTAAACATCAAACATCGTCATCAGGACAAGAGGAAAGCAGCAGGAAAAGTCCCCTTTACTGTAGCACCTACCTATTACCTATAGGTGCTACAGTTACAGTCAAGGACCACGAGGGAATACGATTGTTACAATCATTACATCCAATCAGTCAAAGCTGACGTTGACTGATTCTCCGTGGCGTGGCAACTGTCTTATTCCAAACAGATGCAGCAGCAAATCAACTGAGTGTGTGTGTGTGTGTGTGTGTGGCAGCCACTTACTTAAAGTTTACCACAACACTAGTGACAGAACCTCCTATAAAGCGTAGCTGCAGGTTTGGCTCCGGTCCGTCCGTCTGCTCATCGGGGAGCAGCGGTTCCTCAGAGCTCCACGTCTAGAACCAGCAGCATGTGCCTGGAGGAAACTGGAGATGTGGACGAGGGACAAAAAAGAAAAAGAACAAGAGCAGTGGAATCCGAGTCCCGCTGAGGCTGCTGCCGTCATCCAGCGCTGACGCATCAGGCATCCACACATGACGCAGCCTGGACCGGCGGGTTCGTGGCAGCTCTGGAACCAGGCCTGGCGTCGAACCGAGCGCTGACGTCTTTCCTGACATGTGTCACGCAGGCATCGCGTTGCCGCGCTCGTGCCCACGGGGGAGGGAGCAGGAAAGTTTCCCTCGGCCCGCGCTCACGTGCCGCGCCGAGCCCATTTTCCTGCTGATAGAAAGCGCGTCATGAGTCGAACGCTGTGTTTCCACAACAGTCGGCCGCAGGTTGTGTGTGTTTAAACTCCGGTGACACACACAGTTTCCTACGGGTTCTCAGTCTGTTGTCAGCACTCGGCCGCTTAGAGCTGGTGACACATCTGCAGGAAATGTAAAGTAGATCACTTAACATTTCAAATCAGCTGCATTATTCTTATTTTACTTTATTATATTTACTTTTAAAGCAGATTCATGCCCAGGTCATTTATTATTTGGTGTTTTTGGAATATTTGAGAATCTGCTCAGGACCTGCTGCTGAGACTTACACCATGTCTAGACCTAAACGCTTTATGATATCTCGTATTGAACGTCGCCAGATAACATGACATGCGTGAGTAGCATGTCGTTTGCTCTGATCGACACATTACCGCTGTGAAAGAGAGCGACGCGACGCGGGTCGAGCTGATCTACGGCTCACGGCGGAGCAGAGATCTCGCCCTTCCTAAAGAGTAAATCTCCTCCATCTTTATTTATGCTGGCTGGCTCATCTGCCTTTCTCACCAGGAGGCTCGTTGTCTGTGGAGGACAGTGCTGGTTTATGGTCCGTGCAGAGGCAAGTGGCAGCAGCACATTCCCCGCTTTGCTGGGATCCATAATCCCGTCACTCCACATCTGCCGCGGTTTGTTTGGGCTGTTTGACTGTTGGAGCTGCACAAAGCGTAAACAGGAGCTGCTCTCCCCCCCCCCGTTCACCAGACGATTTCACTGCTTTCTCACATTTCCAAACATAATCACAGTCGTGTAATAACAACATGAAGTCTGTGGCCACAGCATCGGTTTCCGTTGTGCTAAAGCCAGATAGCGAGGAAAAACCGCTGCTGAAAATCAAACGAATGTGAGAAGATAAATCCTTGTTTGTCAGTGACTTCATGAGTCATTTTCACATAATGAATTCATTTTTCTTTGTCTTTTACTGGGGTCATCGTTCATTCGTTCTGCCTATGGGCTTCTGGCGTGCACTGTTTGACCATCTGGATGTCCCTCAGCTCCTGCTCCTGTCCTGGCTCCTTTGTCATCTGAGTCTGTGCAGGAGCCCGAATCAGGAGGCCTTCTGGGAAATAAGAGGTTGGAGGCTCTAATCTTTTCCATGCAAAGCACGGCCTCACTACGTGTGCATTTGTTGAATAATTACATGATAATGGTTCAAAGCCTGCCACAATCAAAACAGAAGAAGGAATGAAGTCTTATAAAACAAATGGGAAACTTGTCAAGAAACTTAATCCAGAGTTGTGGGGTTGACTGTGTTCTTCTTCTCTGGTGTTTTTGCTGCACCTCAGACAGACCTCTGTTGCTGCTAATGGCTTATGGCTCACATCTCCTCTGCTAAAGCTTCTGAACCTGCTTCTCTTTCATCGTTCAAACCCTCACATTCCTTTACCTGTGAGGGCTGTTGCTTCATGCCTCTCTCTCCGCTGCAGCCGAGCCCTGTGTGTGCTGACCTCCGCCCTGACCACAAAGCCCTGCTGGGCCACGGCAAACTGCTCGTGGAGGTGGCTGCTGAACCCTGTCACCCAAATCCCAAATGACAGTATAATAATCATCATCATCCTCATATTTCCACAGCAAAGAGTTTTTTCTTTTTTAGATGAACAACAAGCATTTTTGCAATTCACTATTGCTCACGTGTCCTGAAAGAAGCTTGGAAGCAATCGCTGCTGTTACCGTTGTGGCATCAGATTGAGAGAGAACGAATGCAAACCAAAGTGGAGCTTTTGCTTTTGTTTGTCGAGTTGGCAACTCACTTTCCACTCTAATCCCACAAAAACAGACTTCCGTCTTGGCTTGCGACTTGTCCACAATTGATTCCAGACTCATAAAGAATAAATCATTAAGATTTGTCAGCATATTAGTGAGGCACTGACTTCTTTGAGGAGAGTCTGGATCTCTCTCAGGCCTCTGAAATCCTCTAAGCTCCATGGGACACAGTACTGACCAGTAATAAAGTGTCACTAGTTAATGCACTGGATAAAATTTAAAAGGAGAAAAGGCTCTTGGAATATTTATATGTAGTTGAAAACATTAGAGCCTCAAGGCTTGGACTCGGATTTAAAGACTTGCGACTCCAGGCCCAGAGACTTAAGACTTTATTGGACAATTGAGTCAAAGCAGTATTTGCGACTTGTGCACATCTCTGGTGCGGGTGGAGCCATAAAGGTGGTGAACGCTCTCGTCTGCTTCGTCCGTGTGTCTTTTGTCCCGTCTGAAGGTTTGCATCGGGTGCAACCTGAAGGCAAACGTCTCGCTTTCTTGCATTCCGTGTTTGGCCCATCTTTGCATTTTTGTATTGTTACTCTCCACTTCTCCTGCCGCACTGTGCGCTGGTGATTGATGGGGTTTGACGTCTGAAATAGATGTTGGGAAAGTGGTGCGCAGCTTCTCGGTGTGGTCATCAATCTTCATTTCGGAGCCATTTTCTACCTTCTTTCACTATTACACTGTTGATCCGCTGGAAAAATCTGAATCCAGATAGCAAATCACTCCGTGGGTGTTTTCAGCAATCGCACTTTGACTTTAACCTTGTGACACAACGTGCACTTATGTTACACTCGTGTTTGTCGTGCTACTGCGGCGCTGTGCTTTCGGAGCCACAGTGGCCGCAGCTGGTGCACATTCCCACCAATTTACCTTCAAATCACCCACTCTGAAATCAGATATGTTCTAAGACGAAGCGTTCGTACCCATTGGCACGGTGAGCGCACAAAACCCTTCAGTTTGCGTCCGCGACGCATTAATCTTATTAGACAAGCGCACAGGAATCTGGAGCGGCTGAGGAGCAAAAGGTTGGAAATCACACTGACACGGCACCAAAGTAATGCAACCTTCCCACAGGGCCGTTCAGCCGAGTCTCCGAGTGTTATCCATCCCATAAAATGACCAATGCAGCTGAGCGAGCGGCGCTGGAGTCAGTCTCAGTGCGCAGTGTCCTGTGTGTTGGGTTTCCAACCACAAGTCTCCGACTGATGCCCCTTTTTCCATGTGAGCCGCTGCCAGTGTGAGTCCCGCTCGTGCTAAAGCTCGGCCGAGGTGCTCGGCTCCGTTCTCCTCCAATAAACGCGACACGATCTGCTGCGTCTGAAAGCACTGGAACACACACTTCACACTATATAATATGACGCATGGCAGGTTGTTGCCTGTCTGGCCTGGTTGGTGTTAAGATACGCTGATTCGATTGAATACGGATGTGCACACGCTAATCTGAATATAAACAAAGCACTGGGCTCGTTCCTGTAACATGCAACCAACAAAAGCGCAGCGGTGGAAAAATGATGGTGTCGTGTCAATTTTTCCGGATTCGAGGCAGAGGCGCGTTGCACAGAACCGGCCCTCCGGTGGATCGGAGCAGCTCAGCCAGCTGAACCCGGAACGTCGGGAAAACCTTGACAGTCCGCAGCTCAGCGAGAGGAAGAGAGGTTGCAGATGTGCGAAGCCGAGCTGCTGCACGCGGCCTTCGCAGCTGGAACTGCTACCAGGCAATTTACTCATCGGGCGGAAGAATCACACAGTGATCGTGAGCCACCGCTTTACTCTGCGGCAGAGCTGCGCTAACACCGTCGCAGCTTCTCGCACATGAATCCAGGTGTGATGTGACAGGGCCTGTTTGCGTTTTATTGCCTTTTAGCGCATTGTTTTGTTGCCATCTGAGCAAAATAAATCATCATTTTCAATCTTGTGCTCAGGAAGCAGCTGAGGTTCTAGGAAGGAGTTAATGAAACCAAGGCGAGGCTGAAGCTACTGTACAACAAACCGTGAATTACCTTGACACTGATGGTTTTGTCTCGCCCCTGTTAATTGGCTCCAGAGTCGAACCAGCGGAGGGAAACCCGTGAACGCGCGCAGCCGGATTTGCGCTCGCAGCCAAATGTTGACAGTGGAGAGGAGCGGGGTTCATATGGAACATATTGTTATTATGAGCAGTGGAAGGCGTCCAGCTGCCTATGGAGCAACAAATGGACGGGATCGTATGGTCAGAAGCCGCAGCGCTGTTAGTCTCCGCGGCTCAAGCTCCATCTCCGTCCGTCTCTCCTTCACGCACGCGCGCGACAAACCTTCCACCCGAACAAACGCATGCGCACGAGGACACCCTGCGGACGCACGCTCGCAAATCTCACTCACACGCGAGCGCAATTAACGCTGATACAAATCAAATGCCCATTTTTTTTGTTGGAGCGCAGAGCAATTTTTCCAAAAAAAAAAAAAAAAATCCGCAAAATGATCCGCAGTAATTTATAGCGTGTTTTTCACCGAGGGGAGCGATACTGGGTTCTAGGCTGTAAACGTTGCTCTGCCATGTTTATTTTCATTTCATTCTGTTCTGCCTCTAGAACACTTTACCTTGGTGATTTAGGGAGGCTCACGGTGGTTTTGGAAAACAACCAGCTGGCAGCGTTTGCGTGTGTGAAGTCAGCATTAAGCTACTGAATCCTTCCTTCCTGACGCTGTTCTGCGCTGCGCTGGGAAAAAGGTGAGTACGTCTTCACCTGTTGCACGCAGCAGCGTCGAACCAGCCTAAAAAACGAGTTCTTGAATGAACTACTGTCCTGCAGCAGGCAACGTATTTGCAGGGGAGTTTGTAAATTACTGTATAAGACTACAGTTCTTTCTTCATTCTTCGTTTCAGTGAATCAAATGAAAAGACCCAAACCAAGTAGTCTCCTGACGCTGCCTGACTTCTGCAGCCTGGCTGTGGCTCTCAGCCCCCCCGCCAAGACATGTAAATCTTTTTAAAATGGTCACAAATTCATAATATCATCATTAAAAAAAATAATATTTAAACAGATGTGCATTGTAGTTGCAGCAACAACGATCAATCAAAAGAAAATAGTTTATTCACAGACACAACAGTTTGAGTGGACGTGGATTCATTGTTGAGTTCGGTGTTTCATTGTTCTGGTTGACAATTAGATGAACAACTAGAAAGTTTATGATTTCATCCTTTATTTGTCAAGAAACTGTCATTCAAGAATGTGCCTCTCTGAGTTTTATAAAGATTTATTGCTATCTTATTTACAGTTTTTGACTATCGCTTACACACGTTTTGCAAAATTTGGCCCATTATGTCAAAACTCTCCACACAAACCAATCAGACATCAGCACTTGGAGATGAACAACTCACATCTTTAAAAAAAATGAAACACTGCAATCAAAACTTAACATTCCTTTCTGAAATCAGATTGTTGCAACAAAACCTTACACACAAGCTCCATTTGAATCACCCTTTCATATCAGCAGCAACACACTGATGAACTTTATATAAAACACAAGTCTTTGTGTAAGTAACATTTCTGCAGTGATGAAACAATAGTTTTACACACAAAACAAACATTCTTACACAAATTTATCAACAAGATACAGAAGAAACAGTGTGTGTGTGTGTGTGTGTGTGTGTGTGTGTGTGTGTGTGTGTGTGTGTGTGTGTGTGTGGTGGGGGGCTTATTGAGGATTCATCCTCAGTTGCATTTATAAAGGGGCTGTGAGGGAGCAGGTATAAACTGTGAACTGGTTCTGGTTGTTGAATCACAGCTGGTCTGTGCTGCACAGCTGCATGTGGTGATTGGGACCTAGTGAGAGTGGCCCTGATTTCATGTGATAGACGTCTCACACTCCTCCTCTCTCTCTCCTCCTCTCACTCTGACTCTCATTGCCTCCATGTTTGCATAGTTCTCCACACGTCTGACCTGGGGTCTGTTTGTAGCGCTGTGTGTGTGTGTGTGTGTGTGTGTGTGTGTGTGTGTGTGTGTGTGTGTGTGTGTGTGTGTGTGTGTGTGTGTGTGTGTGTGAGTGAGTGACTACAGTTGCCTACACAGTGTTTTCCCAATGATAACAGTGTCTAATGTAAGAAAACGTGTAGTGTTTCGCAATAAGTGTGTTACAAAAACGAAACCAAAGTGCAAACTTAAAAATGCTGTGGTCGGACTGTGTTTAACAATGTATTGAGGCTTTGGTCTAAGCATTCGCTTTTAGCGTGTGAGCAATAGGCAGAAACTGTATAATTGTGTGTCTTTTATAATAATATTTGTTTCTTGGAACAGAACAGAGTTGAATGGATTCTAGACAACATGGCCGCTGACGGAGCCGCAGCCAAAGCCCCCGGTGTGAGGGAGTTGGTCTTGGTTCAGCAGGTAAGAACGGGTTCATTAATCTTACACACGGGCTGCGCTGCCAGCTGCCACTCAGCCGCTGGGTCGGCGTGGCTCATCAGTCAGCCAGTCCATCCCTCATCCTGTCAGCCGCGCTCGCCGCCCTGTCAGCACCCAACTAACCCGTCAGGCGGTCAGTTGCCCAAACAGCAGGAGAAACGGCCGAGCGGCCAGTCAGTGGAGGCTGCTTTTCCCGAAGGAAATCTGACTAAGAGCAGCATAGATAGTGAGCGTAATTGGCTGAATGCACGCATGCGCACGCGCACGGATCCCTGAGTTATTTTCTGTAATACCCCCAGTTTCATTTCAGGCCTGGTTCGGGTCCAGGCGGTTGGCTATAATGCAGTCCAGATGGGAGACGCAGGACGGAGAGTGGCCAGATTTTTCCGGGGCTTCGGTCGAATCGAGGCTTTGCTAATAAAAGCAGAGGAGATTTTCACAGTTCCGCAGACAAAACCTTGCATTGGAATTCTCAGGGGGGCGACGGAGAGCGAGTGAGACCGCAATGTTATACTTTGTTTTTATTAAAGGGGGTGATTGACAGCTTGGAGGGAACTTTCCAGCATTAAAGCGGGGGTCTTATTGGAGAGGACAGAGCGGAGAGCGCAGGGACCTGGCGAGGCCTCGCTGGCAGGCTGCTACTGACTAAAGGCTTGGCTCCCGCTCTAATTCTCTCATTCTTACCATCCCGTCCCTTCTCTCTTCTGCCTGTTTGTAGCCCACAGCAGTCTGTACCTGCCTCTTCTCCTCTCCCCACCCGAACCCCCGCTCCTCTCCGCACTCAAATCCTCCTATTATCCATCTGAGCTGCAAACACCAACCTGAGTTAGGTTTTAGCATAAGCAGCTCTTTTCCGCCTTTCTCCCCTTTTTGATTTCTGATTTGGTGCCTAACAACCGTGTCCAGGGTAATCAGAGGGTTTCACTCTGGGGAGGGAAGCACATGCTCATAGTTGGATCCCGTGCACACTTGCTTAGAGGCTAGTAAAACACAAGGAGCCCTCTGATTCACACTGCCTGTAAAAGGATAAAACACAGAGCTTCGGGGTCGGGGTGGGACTTGCTCCAGGCTCCAGGGTGTGGCTCGTCTATCATGATATCCACCTATCACCAGCTCAGATTCACGAGAAAGGTCTTGTTTGGGCTCCCAGTGGTTTGCATAGTTGACAAGTTCATGCAGGAGAGGGGAACAAATGGCGTGTCACCTGCTGAACAGTTTATTTCGGATGATAACGTTTCACGTGTCTCTGCTGATTGTCAGCTGGCTCTCGCTGAGCCCCATCTTGGCCCCGTTTCCCACTGCTGACAGCACGGACCTGTTATGTAAAATGTAAATCTCTTTAACACTTTATAATATTGCAGTTTATATAAAAAATATTTTCAACGTTCAAAATTCTTTGCTGCTTTGCATTTTCCAGTATTGTCGGTGTTGGGTGTTGTGCATGGTTTGAATTATTGGAGGAAATAATCAATAGGAGTAGTTTGCAGTCATTGATGCTTTAAGGGACAGGAAACCGGGTCTCACTTGAACCTTTGCTCGGGTTTTCCGACAGACTGAGCGTAGACGGTCTCTGTAAGCTAAAAAGCAATAATGGAGGAAAAATGACCAACCTCCAGAGGGAACGTCAGCTCAGCTGTGTTACCTGGCCTGATTCTGCTTAACCACAAGCTTCAGAGCACAGAACGACGCCCGACAAGCTGAAGCTGAAGAGAAACAACTGGTCTTTAAAGCACGTGTTCTCAGGAGACACAGCGCCGTTCGGGACTCACCGTGATTCACTCCACTGCTGTGTCGCAATGTAAAGTTTGCGTTCTCGCAGAATGAGGTGTATGAAGCGATGAGCACTTGGACGGATTCACGCTGGACCCCCCGCAGACACGCACACACGCCGCACACGCTTCCCCGGTGGCGTTCTGCTCCACAGGACATGTCTTTTTAGCATCTAATCAAGAAAACCAGGATGCTGGCGAACGAGAGGAACGCTGTCACAGGCCGCGAGAACGGGGGAAAGATTCATAGAGGAGAGAGAGAGGCGCTGTAGGAAGCGGGCGGGAGAGCTGATTGGGGCAGAGTCCAGGATTTGGCACTTTCACAGGTGTGCACCACAGGGGGGTTGAGAAGGAAGGAGCTTGTGTACACATGTACATGTGTATGTTGGTGTAAGAGTGTGTGTGTGAGGCAGGACCTGCCAAACCGGCCACCTGTCTTTCCCTCGTTGTAGTTTTAGTGTTTCCTTTCATCCGGCCCTCAGCAGCACAGCTCCCACTTGGAGCAGTTAGCCTCCTGCAGTGTGTGTGTGTGTGTGTGTGTGTGTGTGTGTGTGTGTGTGTGTGTGTGTGTGTTTGTGTGTGTAGCTATGGTCCCACTTGGATTGGAAAGACTAATGTTCCTAAAGGTGCATTTCACTCTTTCCTCTTTGCTTTTTTCATATCTTTGTTCTTCATGTTTTATAGAGACAGTTCAAGTGGAGGCAGGAAGTTGGCCAACAGGCCTACGGAGCGGGAGAGGACACCAGAGGAAACTTCTGCTCCAACGTCAACAGGAGGTCATGCTTCAGGAAAAGCGCTGCTACCTATCCATCTTTAATTAATAGACTGTATTCAGCTGGGCACCATCTGAGCGCGAAAACACGGGCAACTTGGAAAAAAACAGGAAGTGTTCCCGTCTCCTGCACAGATTCTCGTGTTATGACACTTGAGGAATATAGAAATGGCTCATTTATGCTTTTGAGGGACGGTCCAAGAGTCTGTCAAGCTGCTTATTTTCAAACATTGTTTTTTTGTGAAGCCAATCGTGAGCCTTCCCTTCAGTTTCCCGTCCAGTCAGTCGTCGGGGAGCGTGCGCGGCGCGGAGCAGGGTGAAGGCTAAATAACCTGGGGCCGGCCGTCACAAGGAATAAAGGAAGCTGAAATAATTCCACATGCGCATACATGCTGTATTAAAAATATGGCTGCTGAAGCGGCAGGTTTTTTTTTTTCAGAGCCAACAGAAGTGAGAACGCTGGACTGCAGATTGTTGTGACCACAAACACGAATCTTGTGCCAGTGTCGCTCTGTGTTTGTTGGACTCCGGCAAACATTCCCATTTTATTGGCAGACGTCTGCCGCGAGCTAACGCGCTAGCACGGTAGCCTCACCAGAATCACTTTCACACTCTGCCTCTGCTGCACGTGCTGCTTCCTGGACGATCAAGGCACTGATGCCACTGAGCGGCTCTCACCTCCAAGTCAGCAGGGCACCTTCAGGCCCTTGAACAGTATGTGGTGCCACTGCTATCACCTAGGATTCAGGACAGAATCTGTGTTTAATCACAGCTATCAGCTCTCATGTGCCAGATTTCCATGGAGGCATTTTCATCAGAGACTATTATATTGACAATAATTCAGTGGTCCAGCCTCCGGTTCACCTTGGTCCAAAACCGCCCACTTAACTACGCCACGGCAGCCTGCCCTCTCAGCTGATCTGTTTTCATGGATGTAAAATACAGAGATCATTAGACAGCTAAGTCATATCACAGACCCCTCTGCTTAGCGTGCGTGCGTGTGGCTGCGCACACAGTACTTCCATTTATTTGCACATATGTAAGTTCATTGGTGTGCGGGTGTAAATGGTCATCTGTGTGTGTGTGTGTGTGTGTGTGTGTGTGTGTGTGTGTGTGTGTGTGTGTGTGTGTGTGTGTGTGTGTGTGTGTGTGTGTGTGTGTGTGTGTAGGCGTAGGGGGAATCTGATCTGTTCTGTGTGGGAGGAACCAGTTCCTTTTTCCCCTCTCCACCGCTCAGACAGACGGCCTGCTAGAGAGATCAGGCTTTCAGACTAACTGGACCAGAAGTCATTAGGACACGCTAGACACACAACACTTTTTTCGACGCTATTGCTTCCTTTTAAAAGAAAAAACAGTAAGATTATCTGCGTCTCATTAGCTCAATAGATCTAAGACGTTTTAAGCAAGATGCACAGCTCGGTTTGAATCTTGTTTCTTGGGAACCAGCGAGCAGCAGGGACCACTTATATTGAAGCTGTGCCCTCACATATGGTCTGTTGTGTCTCTGTGTTATGTTTTGGGGGTGAAACTGGTCCCGGCACCGGGGCTTGAAGGGCATTTGGAGCATAATGTGCTAGAAGCGTCTCTTCTTTTCACCAGCGAGTCTGCAGGAATGATTTTAGTTTATTACACCTTTCCCTCTCCATTACCTTTGTGAGACATTTCATTGAAGCAGCCATCCACTAGGACACATTCATTGGTGCTGTTTATAGTTGTGTGCTCTGGGTGAGATTATGCATACAGTAAATCAGCTCCGTTACTCCAGTCTGACTGTAGCCTCCACTCAGCGCTTTGGTAGCGTTTGACGTCTACGTCAGAGCGTTTGCTCTGAGTTTTTTTGTTGGTTGGGTGGTTTTTTTTTGAGCAGACACTTGTCACACTGTAGAAAAAGCTCCTTAATTGGCGCCTTGGTGGCAGAAACAGCTTGTTAGTGTTGTTAAACGCTAATTTGGAAACGGCAAACAGTGCAGCATGAGGCCTCCATTAAAGAGAACGGCTCATTTACATCTCACTTAATGGTGGAAAATAGCTTCAGAAATGCTGCTGTTAAGTGTTTTTTAAGTGCTCAGCCAGAGAGCTATGAACTTGGTATGAGAACCAATAATAGATCCCACTTTCCTAAATGAGTTTAACTAATATATTCTATGATTATGAAGTAGAAGAGGAATGCCACAGAATCATTGACTCAGTAACTGCAGTAATTGCTTTTTATTGGGACTGCATATCTGCTATTGGAACAGCTAAATCTACTGGAGCTGCTCTAACTAGATTTTATAATGAACCAGTTATATCATATATCAGTGAATAGAAAATGAAACAAAAGAAGGTATTTATTATGAACAATGGACAGTGTTCAGTATAAAGGGACATTTCTGCTTTGCTAAAACTCTGAAAAAGAAAAAGCAGCAGGGCAACAAAAAGAGGAAAAAGGACGGACAGACAAATGTGTGTGGCTAAACACGCTTTAAAGCCATCACCAACCAGACTCGGGTCTGTGGCACTCGAGGGAGAAGGTAGGAAGAGGAAGAGAGAGAGACAGCATGTGGAAAGGTAAGGAGGAGGACAGCGAGGGGACACCAGCAGATGTCCAAGTAGTCGTACCTGCAGATTCGATCGGGCCCCCTCCTTTCCTGCTCCTCTGCTCCTCAGACCCCTCTTGTTCGCCTCATCTTCTGCCGCTCGCTGTCTCTGTCGGCTCTAATCTTTCCTCCCTCCGCAGAAAAGCACAGAGAGCGAGCAAGAAATATGGAGCGTGTGCGAGAGAGAGAGAGAGAGAGAGAGAGAGAGGGAGGGAGAGCGAGCCAAGGTTACGAGCACAAATTAGGATGATTTGAGGCACAGGTGTACTGTACGCGCAGTGAAAATCTGCAGGGCTGTCATTTAATTGAGATCAAATTATCTCTCGTCTAAAATAAGTGCCCGAATGAGCACGAGTACAATAAAAGCACGGCTTGGTATTGAGAAACCCTCCGCGGCAGAGGACAGGGTAACAGTGGAAACTTTTATGTTTATTAGTTGGGACTGGGGAGAATTTGAGATCTGCTCAAAATACCACTGACATATGAATGAAATCTCCTTCCATATATACAAAAAATTTATTGGTCATCTTGAGTTATTTTCCAGCATTAGGACACTTTCGGAAATGATTATTAGAAACAACCAATGCCACAAACTTTCCGTGTTCTTTGATGCCATGAACTGTTCTAACAGCCAATGTTTAGTACCGCCTCCGTATTTAAGAACGCCATATGCCTGTTAAATAACATTGTTTCATTATATAATGTTATGTTACATAAATATACATTTATATTTCAGTTTACACATTAATAACAGCTTTCGATGAATACAAATTTCTTTTTCATAGGTGTTGTGTTTTTGATCATGTGCCACAAGTTCCTCAGACTTTGAAAAGTCGATGAGGCTTTGAACAATACAGTAAAAAGTCTCTTATAAGTGTCGCTGAAAGCATTTTCATGGAGTTAATAAGAATGTAAAAGCCATTTAAAAGTACTGAGAAGCGTTTTACATTTGAAAACACTCTCCGAAAGAAAAAGTTCTTGTGAAATGATACAGACGTAAAAAAAAGAACAACAAAAAAACAAAAGGTGAAGCTCTTGCAAAAGTCCTGGAAGTGCTGTGGAAGTCCCGCAGAAGTCTGTGTTTGGCATCACGAGTCTGACAAGTCCTCGGGCTGCGGGAATAAACCGCCGGAAGCGTGAGCGTCGTGCGCGTGGGTTGAGTTGTTAGCTCCTGATGGCCGACTTCCTGTCTCTGTCTTTGTTCTGCAACGAGAAAACACAACATCTTGCTTCGTTACGGGTTCGACAACGAAATCCATTCAAACATGATGACCATGGCTAGAAACAAATGGCCTCCCATTCAAGCTTGGGACATGAAAGACTGATGAGCGGTGGTCGTGTATGATCTCGCTTCTGCAGAACAGAATAGAACTGAACCTACATGTACCTACAGTGAGAGAGTGCAGACCAAAACCCGGCCCGTACAGTATTATCTTTAATTATGCTATAACCTGAACAATGACATCATGATATGCTCTTGGTTTATCTGTGGTATCAGATTCCTGGCGGGTAGAGAGACGCTGACGATCTGGCCAGGAAAATCACGTCACATTTTCCCTCCTCACCTAACCTCTGCTCTGCTCTCGTCTCAGGCCGTCTGAAGCAAGGTTTGTTGAACACACCACTGACTGATATGCACATTTCATCCCGGCTTTGCTAATTACTGTGAGTAATCTCTATGCTGTGTATGCAAGCGCCCAGAGGCTATTGTGCCCCCCCCATCCACTCCCCCTGCCGCCTCCCTTCGCTCTCCTCCCATCAGCCCAACACCTGTTATACATTTCCTCCCAGACCGTGCACAAGGTGTAGGTGTTTGGAAAAATCTGTCTGACTGACATCAACAAAGGTGGGTAGGTGTTTGGAAGGGTATCAGGCAGTAATGAGGGAGTGAGATCATAGGATTTGGACGGGAATCGGTCCTCCCACTGATTGAGGTGAACGTTAGGAGACACAGGAACTATTACTGTCAACTCTTCCTCCAGCTGGACTACGAGCAGAAGATCATTATTACGCTGTTATTGCCGAGACATAAACGATCGCGGCTTTATCGTTGCCTGTGTTACCTTTTGTTGTTCTGTTGTGTTTTGCTCCTAATCAGAAGCTGCATGCTGGACGTTAGTGGGTCGGTAGACGGAGCAGAGCTGCATTTGCTTTCTAGTTTGGAGCTACAGTAATTATGCAGCAGGGAATCAGACACAGGGAAACATGTGTCAGAAAGCATTTGCTAATTACAGAGTCAGCTTAATGAAGTGTTTACGCACGTCTCCCGGTGTTTATAGAGGTAATGACGGCAATTAATGAATGTATCTGCAGCTGAATGTGGCTTATAGGGAAACAGCAATGTGAAGATACTGTATGAGCAATGAATGAATGAATACTTGGAGCACAAGTGAATCATCTTAAGTCTCACAGTTACTATGCAGGAAATTCTAATTATGATAATAATCATAATAATAAATGGCCAATTTATGGAGCTAATGATGCGAGCAGCTTTAATTGTTGAGTGATTCTCCTGCTGTAACCTGCATGGACTGGTGTAGGACGACTATGAAGAGGTGATTTCAAGCCTGTAAAGCCTTTAACCAAACTAGAGTACGACTCTGCTGTTATTGTGCAACACAACACTATGAAAGCAGCAGCTGGAGGACACAACCAGCCAGGCTGTGCGCCGCTCGCTGGAAGCCGCGGTGGAAAAGTGTAGGTATTTATCAGTGGAAATAGACGCGCTTAATGCCGGTTACGGGTACATGAAAACTCGGGCCCCGCGACGCGCGGCGGCGACTCGATGATTTACCAAATTGCCGCGAAATCGCGTCCCGTCTGACTGCGGAGCGCCGGGCGGCCGTTTGCAATGGGGACGGCCAGGCTGGTTGGGCCGGAGCCGCGCCGCTTCAGTCAAAACAGGAGGAGGGGGCGTTGAGGCCGGCCTGTTAGTCAAAACAATCTCCCAAGACTAATAGGGCACGGTCGGATGACATCTCCGCTCTCTGGCTTCATCCAAACACCCACACGCACACAGACGAGCTGCCTCCCAGAGGGGCCATTTGTCCAGCGCTAATATGATTACCTGACTCTGTTTACTTTAGATACAATATGATGATATTTCCACGGTGGAACAATATTATTTTTCACCAAAGTGAAAGCAGCTTGTCTTTTCTCTAATGTGGGTCTTCTCATCAGCTCCCGCGTATTCAAACGTGAGTATTGTTCTTCCCAACCTGCACCCGGCCCGTTCTACCTATAGCAGTGGGATTTTCCATGCGGCCTCGCTCTGTCTTTTTTCTTGGGGTAAATCATCATATACAAACATCTCATTTGGTTCCTGGCTGCACGAGGAGAGGAATGACTGCTTGGAAAATATAAGCCCACTTGGGTGCCGGCCTGCAGTCGCATAAGGAGAGTGGTATTCAACAATGAGAGCCGGTCGTATCCCGTTTAACGTGTGAACGTGCATCAGCGACTACCGGGCGTTGTAATCATCCTCATGAACGGTCGTGCATTAGGAGATCACAGCCGTACATAAAAATAAAACAAAAATAACATCAGGCATTGGAATGAGTGTGATGTGGCTTGGCCTCGGCAGACGTGTGCTTTGTGTTGACTGTGGTTCCTAACAAGCATCCTGGTGGCTGCAGACAACACTGGATTTATCTGCGATTGCCTCGTCAGGCGTAGTTCACACCACGCACACACACGTGGGTCTCATTAGTCGTAGTTTTACGACGGCAGCGCGGGTTTTCAGTGTCTTAGCTGCGTCGCTCACTCGCCGTCACTTTCTCATCAGCCGCTGCAGCCTCAGTGCTCGGCGTTTCACGAAGCAGCACCCTTTTAACGGGCTTTTCTGCTTTTGGTGTGTGCCTCTTTGAGACCTGCTCCTTGTCGGGCTCAGCTTTCTGTAGTTGTGTTTTAATTTGCTCCGTGAGCAACCGTCTCCCTGAAGACCGAAGGACAACAGAATGATAGCTCTGCTAATAGATTTTGTTAGTTATCTGACCCGACTTCTTCTGTTAGTCTTGAATTAGGTTTTAACTGCTTCCATCTGTGCAGAGAATATACAGACAGGTTCATGCATGAAGGCACACAGGCACACACACACACACACACACACACACACACACACACACACACACACACACACACACACACACACACACACACCAGACGTGACTTAGAATATATATGAAAATTGCCTTTTACTGTAGCTACCTTCACTGCACCTTGTTAACACAACAAACTGAGAAACAAACAGTCCTGGGACACAAAGCACTGAGTCCAACTCAGCACCAGCATTGTCATTAAATGAGGGTAATTTAGTTTTCATCTATGACCCTAAAACGTCTACTTCAAGCACACAAGTGACGTAATGCGTTTTTCCACTGAAAACAGACTAATATCCCAACGGCTGTGAAAACCGCAGTCATTAACGTACTCCTGCACATGCTCCATCCGTGCATTTAAGCCCTCTTAAGGTGCACGGTTCATTTGATCCCTATAAAGACGCAAAGTGTAGTTTCGGCACATTCGAAAACCCAACTGTCCAAACTGGAGGATGAATAGGGAGGTTGATTATCCCGCTGACTTGTTGGCTACTTCTCTCCCCCGCTCGCTCTCCTCCTCCGTCTCTGTTTCCACAGCTTCCTGCACACCATTAGTTCAGAACGTGTTGAAAGCACAGTCGTCGTCCAGGGCTCTTTAACTCTGTAATCATATATGAGGTTTTCTGGGTGTCTAGAAAGAAGCAATGAACTGCTGTCTGGCTGTGAGGGTGAGGGGGGAAAAAGTGGAGGAGGAGAGTGAGCTGCTGCTGATAAAAGTCTGAGCACGGTGCACTGAGAGCCTGTGTGCCGGTTCTTTGTACGGTCACGCATGTGTGACAGTGTGTGTGTGTGTGTGTGTGTGTGTGTGTGTATGTGTGTGTGTGTGTGTGTGTGTGTGTGTGTGTGTGTGTGTGTGTGTGTGTGTGTGTGTGTGTGTGTGTGCCTGTGTGTGTGTGTGCCTGTGTGTGTGTGTGTAGGTGGGTAAGCAGGGAGGGCGTCTCACACACAGCGGTTTCCAGGCTTCTTTAACATCACCATCAAAGCTCCACGTCAATGTGTTTCTAATAGTAGCAGCTGAATTAAACACTGGCTGAACAGGCCTCTGCAGAGGATAAATCATTTGCAGAACAATTAGCTCATTTGTTGCTCCGCTCTGCACTGCCAATGACTTCCAGACCCGGAGAGTCAGCCAGTGTGTGTGTGTGTGTGTGTGTGTGCGTGCGTGCGTGTGTGTGTGCGTGTGTGTGTCTACATGTACAGTACAAACCCTTCACTCAAAGAACCACTCGCACACATTATAGTGAGTCTCATACAAACACACACGCGTCCAAATTCAGTGGACCTTCTTGGATCTCTTGCCCTCAGAGGAACACGGTGCAGCTCTGGTGCCACCGTCTTTTCATCCACCCTGCTTTCCAGTCACCCACAACAATCATCGCACATAAAAGTTTTACGGCAGGCCAGATGTCAATTAAAACCGCTGGCGATATTAGGAGGCGTGCACCTCGGCTGTAATGCTTCGCTGTCTCGCTACACTGTCACATTTCGCTGTCATTTATTGCGAATTCCGAATAAGTCTGATTCCTTTAAGCTGGAATTAAACTGGGCTCTTGGCTTAAAGCGCTCGTAAAGGCGACTAAATGGAACCACCTCAAAGGCACAATTGTCTTTCTACAGCGACCGCACGATGAGTATCATAGTGCAACTGTTTGTTTCCAAACGTATAAATTGTCTTTTTAATTCATCAAATACTGGAAAACGTGTCTACTCAAACCCAGCTGGAAAGAAAAGGCTCTGAATACCAGCCCCACCTGAACGCTTCACCTCCTGTCCAGTAAAAGAAGACTCCCAACTGATACACAAGATCAATTAAGGTGCTTCTTCAAGAGTCATACTTAAATATAAGGTCTTCCTGCTGCAGGCACCTGACAGTTACACCGATCAGCCGACGCGGAGAGAGGCCTCGCACAGGATGTCTGCATCAATCAAGCGGACAGCGCGGGGAGTTGAGTGGCCCTGAGCGCACCTCAATCCTCAGCCCCTCATTCCCAGATGTGTGGATGCACCTCCGGCCACGCCACACGCCGGCGCTCCACACGTATAATGACATCACGCTCCGCCTGGCGTGTAGCGCGTTGGTAACGCTTAGCCCTCGCTGCGCGGTGGTCATTAGCAGCGCGGAGGCTTCACGTGAAGCCGTTTCACTGTATACACGCGTAATTGGGGGGAAATGAGCGTGTACTTTTCTCACTTTCAGCCTCTCCTCCGCTGGAAAGAAGTGTAATTGAAGCAGCTGCTCTAAGCAGATCTGACAGCTGTGATGAACCTCAATGACCGAAAAAACATACAAAGAGAGCACTCAGGACACAAAGTCTCGTTTTACCCTCACAATTGTTTCCTCTCTGTAATCACAGCACCGACTCTGCCCTTTAGCCCACTTAAACGCACCGTACGGTCACTTTACCGGGGAAAACTGAGAAGCTCTCGGTTCTGCCAATCAGAGTTAACCACCCAAAGGCCTTATGAGACAAATCAATTCTCCCGGTTCGGGTTTTTTTTGCTGCTGAAACCTGAAAATAGTCACTCATTTATTGAGACAGTTTAAATATGTGTCTGGGAGCTGTTTGTAAAGCTTTGTGCATTTCTGTGGGTTCTTCTTGTCAATTTATCTGGTGTGAAAGTAGCATTTGGAGTTCCTTTCTCTTCATTCGCGTCTGGTGTCGACAGGGAAATCAGAAGGGGGGTAATGACTAGATAATGACTTTCCGCTGGGCTGCAGTTCATGAAAACTTGCACAAATACACGTCCGTACACCCGGCGTGACCCTTGGAGGAGTTAATGTGAAACAGCACAATTTGACTGACAGCGAGTAGCACCGGCTCAGTCAGAGTGTCAGCGTTCTCGCCTCAGAAAGCTCCCCAATTGTTTTCCACCCAGCGTGCGTTTACAGGTCAGCCGTGCGCGCGCGGCAGCGAGGTGACGGCGCCGGATAGTATTACGCCGCTCCGGCCCGCAACCCTGACCTCCGCCGGGCTGATCGATGCGCCCGGGGCCCGGGGAGAGACGGGTAACGGGAGGAGCTGGCGGCTGGAAGCGAGGAGGACGGGGTGAAACGCGAGCGGCGCTGATGCTGCAGGAGGAAGGGGACGGTGACACAGAAGCAGACAGGTTGCAGCCTGGTCGTCTCACAGCTGAGGGCGTCTGGGTTTAGACACCAAGGTCGTCTAGGCTTTCACTTACTGGGGTTCAGAGGGGAGGCAGCCGTGAGGGGGGGGTACACATGCAGCGCCCAGACTCAGGTTATCCCCCAGCTAAAGGGTCTCTGGGCGTAGGTATTGGCTTTCACACAGTGCTGGGGTAACGGGGGAGTCTGCCAGATGTCAGCTCCTCGCCCATAAATCCTGCTAAATGGGCAGCTGCTTTGGGTGCGAGTGGGAACGCTGAGCGGATGTCACCTCTCTATCATCCTCCGCGGCGGCTGCCGAAGGACCAGCAGTCGCATAAATTTTGCCTTCAATCAGTTGATGTCAATGCTTGCCGGCCTGTTATATCTCATCGGGCTGTTTCCTGTGCTGAGAATGTTCTTGATTACGTCTGCTTCCTGCGCCGAATCAATCAAAAGTCAGCTGAAACGTGTGCTCGTTCTGTATTAGAGCGGAGACTGACAGCGCAACATTGATTTATGCCTAACCAAGGGAATAAGCATGGAATGAGCAGTAATGGACAAACTGGTCAGACTGTGTTTGTCTTTGAGTTTTATACCTGGACTTCATTTTGTGGCACCATAACTAGTCTGAGTGGCGGTCACCAGTCTGTGCGATAGCTCCTTTTGATTAAAGCCCTGTATCCAGGCTGACGTCAATACACTCTTAATACTATACACATGGTGTTGGATGGATTTCATGGGCTCCAAGTCATAAATCTGAGTCGCTGCATAAATACACTTGTAAACTTTAAATTCATATTTTCAAAATAGAAGGAAAAAAAAAAGGCATCGCAGTTGGATGTTCTCTGCGGTCGTGCATGTTTTGCCACTGTTCCTGACCTACTTCAGCTCCTCTGACAGGAAAAGAAAAGGCCATTTCTCATACTCGCTGAAGCGTCCACGCAGTTTCAGAAAGCACCTTGATCTTTGGAGCCACCTGCTCGAGTTAAACCAACCCCCAACAGTACAATAATGCTCAGTCCTCTCCCCCAGAAGAGGACTTTAAAGAGGCTGCGCTTTTTAAAGTCCCTCAGGGCCAATCAGGTTTACAGGCGCGGCCAGTGATCTCAGGTCAGCTTTAAACTTCAAACTGACCCCAAACCACAGCAGTTTCCTAAATGAACCTTTATTACTATCAATGTTTTATACTTCTCAAAAATATTTTTGTAATCGGTGGAAGCGTTTATAATTATTAGGATTAAAAGTAAACAGTCCGAATCATTTTCTTACGCTTTAGTCACTGTTTAACCAAACAGCTTTATTGAAAGGCTATTTTTATACTTTTATAAAGTTCAGTTACACCATTTATGACTTGTTTATCATAACTCTCCGGAATCTTACGGACTCAAGGTCGTCTGCTCACCATTTTCCTCTGGTTGCTGAGGCAGAAAGTACAGATGTGCTTAGGCTGAGCTGATTGGTCAGATCCCCGGCTGGGGGAGGAGCTAACGTGGAAGAACGGCGGCGAGGGAGCGTGGCAGGGCTGTCCGTCGTGAAGGCCCTCTCCCAGGAGCAGCACGTTGCCCAGGTGACTGATGTAGCTGCTGGCCAGGCGGAGCGTCTCGATCTTCGACAGCTTCCTGCAGAAAAACAACAGCGGGGCGTTAGGAGCAGTAAGTTAGCGTGGGCGCTAACGCTGCCGCGCTCCGTACCTGTCTGCCGGCTCGGTGGGGATGAGCGTGCGGAGCGCGGTGAAGGCCGTGTTGACGGAGTTAGTGCGGTCCCGCTCCCGCGCGTTGGCCGCCGTCCTCTGGTGGACCTGCACGGGGGGAGACGTGTCCACGGGGACGTGCCTCACCGCCACGCCCCCCGGGTCCACGCCGCCGCCGCCGCACAGCTTCCTCTTCCTGTTCACCTTGATGTGGAAGGCGGACGGCGACGAGGAGGACAGGCGGAAGGCGGACGACTTGCCGCCCCGCTCCTCCGAGCCCGAGCCCTCGCTGCCGTTGTCGTCCTCGTCCTCGGAGAGGAGGGCGATGTCGCCGTACAGGAAGCGGCCGGCGGGAGGGGGCGTGCGCAGCATGGCGAAGGTCATGGCGGCGGCGAGGCCGGTGTGGGTCCAGCGAGCTGGGGGCCTCTCTCTCTCTCTCTCTCTCTCTCTCTCTCAGTGCAGACTGTGCTGAGCCACGGGAGGCGGCGGTCCTCCGTCCACGGCGCTGCCTTGGTTCTGTGTGGAGAGATGAGCGCGCCGGGGTTAAGTCAGCGTTCGGTGACCCGACCTCCGTCGCCGCCTGTCACAGGTCCCGCTTGTTTTTCTCTCTGGGTTTGTTTCAAAAACACTTCAAATCCCAAAGGTCGGATCCTCTTCCATTTAATCCTTTGAAAACAAAATTTGAAATGGCATGTTGATGGAGGGTGGTTGCGGATTTGTTGTCTTTTTCCCCTCTGAGTTGCTTTTTAGTCTTTTGTTCCTATAATTGTCTGCTTGGGTTGCAAGAACTGCTTCCAGACTGAAGCAGCGGTTTGACTCTCCCTCTCCCTCTCTCTCTCTCTCTCTTGCTCGCCCGTCCTTCTCCCTGTTTGCCTTTTTGCTCCACGTGTGCTTGCTGTCTGAGTGTTTCCGTCTGCCTCCGGTCTTATAGCCAGTGGGAGGGCCGGAGGACTCCTCCGCTCCTCCCCCTGGGCAGCGAGGGTCCCCCAGCTGCTGTCTAGAAGCGGCCGTGGAGACCGGAGGCAAGAGGCAAACCATCAGCACCAGTTTGTTTTGGCTGCAGACTTGTGTGTTCCAGGGGAAATCCACCCTAGAACCCGCATTCGGTACATGGGTTAGACGACCTCAGAGGTCACACAGAACCTCAGAACTCAACATTCCTGCCAGCGTGAAGCCCGTATATGCGTTGTCTGCGTTCCACCAGAAACAAAAAATTAAACTGACACGCGTGATCATCCGTGATGAAGCGACCGCTCTCCAACGTCTTGTTTGCAGGTTTCTCGTGAATCCTCTGTGATGATCCACTGATTTTCCAGATTTATGTGCAGGGACCCGGGAGCAAGCAACGCTTAAGCTGGGAAGCCCGAGCTGTAAAACAAGAGCTGGACTCCCTCCACGTCTTCTCTTCCTCCCTCGGCCTCCTCCCCTGCGCTGCATTCGTCCCCGGACAGCAGGCCGGGAGGCGGCGGCTGCAGCGCAGGAGGCTGGAGGCTCGTGGCTGCAGCCACTGACCACGAGCGCAGCCGCCTGCGCAGCCGCCTGCGCAGCCGCCTGCGCAGCCGCCTGCGCAGCTGCCTGAAGACCTGCTCAAAGTCTGCCGTCAGGGGATTCGGGTCACGCGGGATTGTTGGGATGAAGCTGAGGCTCTGGGGTTGGTTAATAATACTCACACTCCCTTTAACGATCTGTCTTCTCGGGGAAGAAAAGAAAAATAGAGGGGAAACAGCAGAAACTGTTGAAAAATAAAGAAAAGAAAGAAGGACAAGTGGGTTTGAAATGAATGATGCACAGGGTAAAGGAGCTCGATCTGCTGTGAATGCTGCTCCTGCAGCTTGGAAAAGGAAACTCGCCCTTCACTTTTACTGAAAGCGTTTTACAGTCTTCATCAAACCTCGATCTGCTTTTCATACTGCACTTTAAAGTCTGTGGGATTTTATTTGCCATGATTGCGCAACTCAACTCTCCGACCGGTCTTAAAATTTTGCTTCCTGTTTTAAATGTACAGTGGTTGAAGGTTGACAACCTATGTAAAAGTCAGCTATGAGGTCTCCAGTCCTCGGTGGTGCATTACTGCCATCGCTGGAATGCATCCTTTTGTGGAGATTGGCAAAGGAGAGCTACTAGTGAAAACTAATAGCACGGTGAATAATTTGTCAGTGTTAGGAGATATTCCCTCTCACTTCTCTCTGTCATTTTTCCTTCCCTCGCCATGAATCTTGTCCTCTGACACAGCTTCACAACAGCTCATATGCATCTGCATAAACACACAACAGGGGAAATCTCTGATTACAGGACATGCTTCCAACATATAGCAGAGGCAACAGAGGCTTGTTATCTGTAACAGGGTAGCAACATTAGAATGGAGCTGGGGGTTTTGGTTTTAGGTTTTTACACCCATAATAAAAGTTCAGAGTAGTCTGATTTTACTCAAACAAAGCTAAAAGAACAGAAATTGCACCAAGTTAGACTGGACACGAGCAGAAAACGCGTTCTGTGCTGCAGTCCTCAGTTCTCAGATGTTCAGATGGATGTTCTGCTAGTTGAGCTTCAGGCTAAATCTCCGTTACCTAATGTCATAACAGCTGCGGCAAACGTCGCTGCAGGTCTAATTATTCGGCATTAATATTATAACACTCAGGTTGAGACGTGTGTGTCTTATCACTCCTCTGAAATTAGACAGGGCCAATAAATGAAACGCTGTGATTTCGGCCAGTTATAACAAGCAGCTCGCAGACACTGATGTGTTGGGCAGATACAAAGAAAGTATTTCACGAAGAATCTAAGTACAGACCACCGCTCAAATACACTGATTAATGAGTGTCAGTCTGTATATTTTTGAGTGACTACCAACTATGGAGATGTGTTTCCAAACCACCTTCACTGTGGTCCATTATTACATGCGTTGCCATGATCTTCCTCTCATTTGCATGTCCCGAGAGCGTGTGGCTGGTCTAACACAGTATCCATTTCTCTCCGAATCTCTGCCCGCAGGCCAGAAAACATTTCGCTGGATGTAATGTAGACATTAAGTCCTTTCACAATCACACATGGCTGCATTTGCCAGAAGAATGTTGTATGAAAAGAAAATAGCTCTATTACAGCACAATAATAAGGACATTTGCATAAAACTACACAAGATGTTGACCTTAGTGAGCAAAACACTCTGTATTTATGTTGAATACTCCAATAGAGAGCAGGGATTGTCTCTTAAAGTTTGCTTTTGAAATTAATTTAACGAGAGAACACGACTCCAAACCCTTCATTGTTTACTGCTGGATGTACGATTACAACACTGCAAATTCAGAACAATCTAGAATTGGATTCATGCTCCACCGTTTGTTGCTGCAGCGTTTGCTAACAAAGCTGGACTCAGAAACTGAAGGGCTTGTGTTCAGCTCCAACAGACAAACACTGGTGAAAACATAAAGCACCAAACTTCAAAATCCTGATTTAGCCACTGAAGGTTCCACTGTGTTCACCCACCGAAGCTCCTCACACAAGCTCACCACTGCTGAGATGCATGAATGAGGACAACACCCTGAAAGGATCCTGTCTCCAGCAACACCTGCAGATTCTGGAGCAACCTGTCGTAAATCAAGCAGTAATAAACTGCACGTGCTGCTGTTAATAGACTAAAACCAGTAAAGAACCAGCATGACAATGGTGGCATTTATCTAAAACAGACTCTTTACAAAAGGTTTGTTCTTGTACTGAGTCTGAATGAGCATGTTTTTGCAGGAACGACATGGACCTGAACGCCACTTTAACGTTCCACAGAGATCACCCCGTGTCACACAACAATTTGTGACAAATACAAATGAAACACACCCTGTCTCCCCACCATCGCTTTCTATTTATGACTGAGCTGCTTGTTTTCAGAGTTGGGACTGCACAGAAAGTGAATCACGTGTGTGTGTTTTCACGTTGAGTGGTGTTTTCCTTTAAAGAAACAGCAGCAGCACAGTAGTTCTACACCATCTGATAGTCATTACCCCTCCCCTCTCCTCCCCCTCTTCTCTCCTCCTCCCCTCTTCTCGCTCGATACTCTTCTCCCAGCTCAGACTTATTATTCATTAGTCTGATGAAAAACACCCACCAGTTTATCCTGAGCCAAATGTGCCTCGCACACACACGCACACACACACACACACGCACGCACGCACGCACGCACGCACGCACGCACGCACGCACCCAGCTGAACTGCTCTGGCGCGGGTCAGGGACCTGTCAAAACTCGGAAGCAGGTCTGGACACGATACGGTACCACAAAGCAGGAGAGCAGGGGAGAGAGAGGCTCGTGGGGGACGAGCGAGTCGTCGTGGCCCTGCTCGGGTTGTTTTTAGCGTGCGTTGCAAGTGATGCGCGGGGGGGGGGGGGGGTTCCTGAATCTGCGAGGGTGCCACCGAGCAGACGTCTGGAGAGGGGTCGTTATTAAAAGTAATTGTCTGCTTTCCATGGAAGTTAGCGCAGAGAGAAGGACGGCAGGAAAAAGAAAAGGGAAAAGGAAGAAATGAAGGAGGGATGGTCGCTGGAAAGCAGGAGGGAAAGGAGACAGGGGCAGTAGTTGTGAGAGGAAGAAAAGTAGGACGGAAAGGAAGGAAATGAAGGGGGGGGCAAAGACGGAGGGGAGCGCGTTGGCGGCGGCCAGCCAGAGCTCCAGACTGCTCAGCGTATTGCACTGGGAAAATGGTCGGAAGTGCCCCCCCCACCGCCCCCCGACTCGCACCCCCACCGCCGACAATTTCAGGATCATTCAGCCTCAGCTCGAGCCACACTCTACGGTTTCCCAGGAGAGCCAGACTCTACAGCTGGCCTTATTAAACCGAGAGGCAGGGAGACAGAAAAAAAGACGGCGAAGGAAAGAGAGGTCACACAACTGGAAGACATCAGCTGGAGCCGTGCTTGCGCCTTTCGTTTTTTCCGTTCATATCCTGTTTTATGATAGAGTTTCTCACAAACACGCTCGCGGAGCACTGGGTTCAGACACGTAGTAAAAGGCTATTGTTTGAGTCCACGTCCCTCAGAGCGCCGTTGAGCAGTGAAACGAAACGAGAGTTGTGCGACTTTTATCTCGCTGTCGTGCTCCGTCGCGGCCCGGACGCGTGTCGCTGCCTCCTCTGTTCGGTCTGAATCACAGGATTTGTGGACAAACTCTGGTGAAGGGGCGCCTGTTTCCAATCGGCTCGCGGGTGTTCATTTGTAATTTGCTTCTTTTCTGCTCCCTCTGCGCTCTACTTTTTTTTTTGGTCACAGATGCTCTAACACATTATTCACACCGACACTGAGTATTTCCACAAAGAGCTGCTGGACGCTGATTTGCTCCACTGGGGCAACTAAGGGTGAGGAGCTCACGGCCGTTTCACTCCCATTAGATATCAAAAGTCAGGAAAAGTTTACTCACTCACTTTCTCTGTGGGGATTTAAATGATCAGAACACAAACCTACACTGATATGGTTGATCACCAGTCGGTTCACTTGTATTTCAGGTTTGCTACAGTAGCAACCATTTTGTCATAATACATGGCAGAACTGACCAATCAGAGCCTCTGCAGCTGCCATGTAATGTCTCCAGCCTTAACTTTACCAATGGAGTTTTATTTGGGTGTAGGTGAAAGCTCTGGTTCATCTCAGTGGCTATAGAAAAGAAATGAATGCACGCCTCACTTTCCTGCAGACAGTCGGACCCAAAACCACAGTCCGGTTCCCGTTCAGCTCTCATGACTATTAGGCCTGCGTTTTGAAATGGACAATGGCTGGAGAGGCTTTCGATAAAGGTTGAGTCGGTGCCAGTCTGGAGCAACGCCGCTCATCTAAGGTGATATTCGCAACATTAAGAGCTGTTCATCTGCACCAACCTGAGCCATGCTCCTCTGGGAACCTCTCAAAAGCCTTTGATGCAATGAAGCCAGTCGACAGCAGACATAAGCAGCTGCTCCTCAGTCTATTCCTGAAGGGAAGCAAGTCTAAGACTAAAAAGGCCCGAACTGTGTAGACTCAGCTTAAAAACGCTTGTTGAACCGGAGCAGGTCCAGGCTCCTTTTTACTCACGCTGACTTACTGATGACATAAAAGCAGCTCCCCAGGCTCTGGCCAGTAGCAGCTCTGCTACTCCTGTAACAGGCGCCGTGAGGGGCAGTAGCCCACACAAAACAGAAAAAGAAGTTGGCTGTGATGTCATCGCCGCTAACGAGGTGGCAGCAACGACTTGACCACCTTATGCACTCACCACCTCACCTCTCGCTGGGTTTTTTACTTTCTCTTAAGCTCATTTGCTTCCTCCCCCATTTGCCACTATGTCTGTGTGTGTTGTTGTTTATTTAATGTTACTGAGTGATGGGGCTTCTCCCAAATGATTCAGACTGAGCTACAGAGAAACCCAACACATAGTTTGATCTCACAAATATAGATCACAAAGCTTTTTTATCTAGATGCAATTTGGCCACACAGGCTTTTTTTGGCACCCTCATTTTAAATGAGGATCAACTAAAAAGTAACAACAAATAAAAGCTTCCTCTCTATAGTTTACTGAACTCTGAAGGCACGGCTTGGCTCCACTCGGTTCCATACCGTAATGGCTGGAGTGTGACAGAATGCGAGGGGGGATACGGGTTGGTAAACGTCCCCGAGGCAGAAACGTCCAGACGACAACTAAGCATTAATGAAGGATGACATACACTCAAGTATACACGGGTAGAGCTGAAGGAGGAGGCAGGATCCAGCTGTTACCAGTAAAGACAGTTAATCCATTGGATTAAAAAATTGTTTAACCAGTCGTCTCTTTCTGCGGTGCTGTCATGTCTCCAACGACCGAAGTCGGGCCCTGAAAGCATAAAGCTTCTTAGTGAGAGCATCCACACATCCACAATATTCTTCTATATATACATTCATTGTGTTTTTTACTGCATCAGATTTGTACTTGGACCCTGACAATGCTCCACAAATTTATTTGTTTTACGTCAAATGTCACATCCACCCATTAAAGGATATCAGGTCATACATTATAAAGTAGTAAATCTCCAAGAGGAGGTTCAGAGCGGAGAAGTGGGAATAAGGACGATGATGCACAAGCTGGGAATGAGAGAAGTGAGGAGAAGAATTCATTTGACGAACTCGTTAAGGGAGTCTGAGGGCTGCTGTAAAGATATGTCAAACCATTGTGTAAAGCGTGTGTGTGTCCGTGTGCGTTTGATGTTACAGTCTTGTAAAGGAACAGCTGGAGAGGGCTGTCCCCCGTGAACCGCTGCAGCCAGCTAGTAAACCCACACACACACACGCACGCACACACACACACACGCACGCACACACACACGCGCGCACACGCACACACACACACACACACACACGCACACACACACACACACACACACACACACACACACACACACACACACAAACACACACACACACACACACAGAGTGCAGTCTTTAATAAAGCTATTGCTCGGGACGGAGGCCAGTCTGAACCAATCCAAGGCTACAGTGACATGGTCCGGCTCACGTCCATATGAAATGACATCTCTGAATGATTAAGTTAGAAGAAATTTAATCGTATAACAAAAAAAAGTGATGAGCAATTATTCTGTGTCCATATGGTTCTACTGTAAAAGTGTAAAGGTACTGTAAAAGTAGCCTGTCCAGATGTGGAGTTAATAATACAGGCCTTAGCAGGGGTGGACACCTACACAGTGCATGTATGAAGTCAGTAGCTCAGTCCAAGTCATTAGAGAAGAGAAACACCTGGAAGACACCAGAGCGAGGAAGCACTGAAGACACAATCAGCTAACGAGCACCTTTAATAGACTCAAGACAAGGCTGTCGTTGGGTCATCATCTTATCCACTTGGAAGATAATAAAGCCCAGGTGTGAGGGCTTCATTTTTCTGTTTTCCTTGTCGGCATATGAACAAACATTGGCTGCGAACTCGTCTCCGCCACAGAAATCCCCCCCGTTTGAGCGCGAGCGCTCGTCTTCGCACATTCGCATGTCGTCAAATCTCTTTTTTCTGTCCTGATTGTAGGAATTATATTGGATGACATCATGCTGCAGCTGACTGGGAGCAAACACTCCTATTTTAGCGCCGTGGACCGCTTCCAGGCAAATGATATAACCCAGTCCAGATGAGTCCCTCTTAGGATTGTCTCATTATCACACGCGCCGCAGCTGCGTGACCGCCGCGTACGCGAGCGAGTGTGCGTCTACGTGTGCGTCTACGCATGTGTGTGTGTGTGTCTGTGACCATTTAAACTCTGCTCGCAGTCAATTACCAGAAAATGACTTGTGTGGACGATTTTCCCTCCAAAGAAACTAATTATAGGGTTTTGGGTTAAGGTTAGAACTGGGCTGGGACTGCAGGAAAGTCCAGGACTGAGCTGGTTCCATGTGGACAGCGTGAAGAGGCCAGGGCGTAGCCAGAGGGCTGCCGTGGCGGGACTGGCCGCCGTGCAAATGTCATGGCTACCTTCACATGTGTTTGGCTTCCACAATTAACAGCTGCAGTGTTTTGTGTCGCTATTTTTATTATTTCCCTTGACAGCTCATCTTGTAGTGGAGACAATGTGTTTAAAGACTGACATACAAAGCATTCCTCAGAAAACACATCGGCCTTAGTTTTGTTAGCTAACTAAAGCTAACTAAACTGAGGCCGATGTGCTAGCTAGATAACTAGCTACAGTAGCTAGCTACAGTAGCTAGCAAGCTTAGTGTTCACTTTTTTTTCTTTTATTCAGTCTAACAATAATACAGTTATTCTAATTGGCTTTGGTTTTGATACCAAATAACTCTTTGATAATTCCTGATGAGGGGTCATTGTGAAACCAACACATGCTCTGTCTTTAACCTGAAACTCATTTGCAATCTGCACGTATTCTTTTTATAGAACGAAGAGGACAAGCAGGAAGAGGAGGAGGCAACAGAACGGTAGCCCAGACCTGACAGGTTCCTTCATATCCGACCTCACTCAGTCCCATACGGGGACCGAGCACATGGTAAAACCATCACAGCCCCGTCCCGCACGCTGCCTGTCATACACACACAGCAGACGCACATGTTCTCTCTCAGTCCACACCAGGAAATGGCTTTTTGCTCCTATTTGAAAGCGCGAGGAACACTGACGGACGCACGGACGGACGGAGCGGCCGCCGGCTCCCAGCAGCCGCCTTCAGCCACCGTGGACCGAGAGCCAAATTCCCGGCTGGGAATATCTGGACAGAGGACGTGAACAAGGTGGACTCTCCTCTTCCTTACATCCTGTCTGTGGCTCTTTGAGCAATGATTTTGATTCGCCCCATAGGAGCTGACGAACAGTTTCATGTCGGCGTGCTGTAGATTTATCCTTTCTGAAAAAAACATCTGGTCAGCAAATTCCTCCTCTTATTGCAGTGGATCCAGTAAATAGGAGCTCATCCTGGTCCAAAGCGTCCAGGTAACTCCCCTGTAGGCGCATCTGTTTACAGAGAGACAGATCCTGAGAACTCTGGTCGCGGTGTCTGCACATGATATCAGCACTAAACACGAGTGGTTTTAAGCGCAAACTACCTAAAACCTCACACCTGCTCAGTGAACCCCCTGCTGCTGCCGCTTCCTGCCACCAGGTGGGGTGAGAGACGTGGGGGCAACCAAACGCCTGCCCATAATAACCACCAGACATGACTCATTCAGCGCAGAACACCACAGCAGCCACAGACAGGTCTCTGGCACACGAGCGGCAGAAATGGGACTCTGCAGCGGAGTTTGTGAATGGGGAAGAAATTTAGTGCTGCACCATGGAACTTTTCAAAATCCATCAAGTCTTTGATTTGTGCTTTAAGTCTGTGTATGTGGCTAAATGCTCCACTCGCTTCCTCTCAGACTCCTTCCGTGTCCATTTATTGCTTTTGTTTAACTCCCCACTGGCTTCAGTGATTCTCTTGGCAGCAGCCGTCCTCATCAAGTCGTCGTGTAGAGCCCCTAGAAGACGGCACGGGAACAACATATCACCTTGTCAGATATGATTGTAGCTCTGATCATCGGCATTCTTGCCCAGACGTCCCCCCACGGAGAACACCACTCAATCTGAAGACTAACACATGTTGGACTGTCCAATCGCTGTTTGCTTGTGTGGCGTGTGTCCAAGGCTCGAGGGCCTAGAGAGCCAAGAGTCTAATCTGTGGGCATAAGGAATAACACAGAAATAACATATTGTACGACTTAAAGTATAGCAGGGGAGCGAACTGTGAGCGGTCACATTACACGAAAACAGCAGGCAGGAAGTGTTTTGCAACAGCGGAAAATCTTTAGGTCCAGTCCGACCACCAGACAGTCACACTTCATCTGGCCTGCAGGCTGCGGTCAGTGGACGGATCCCGTCCCCGCTGTAACGGCTGTCATACGTCGGCCTCCCGCTCCCTCTCACACTTTTTCCATCCCTCTGACCAATCGAACGCTTCACCTCCATCTCCTCTTCCATCCTCTCAGCCCTCTCTGTGTTGTTCTATCCTACTTCCTGTCTCCTCTTTCTTTATTTCCTCCTTAGCGGCCTTACCTCATCACGTCCCTGCCCCCCCCCCCCCCCCCCCCCCCCCCTTTTACCTTCCTCTTCAGACATACTCATTCCTCCGTCTCTCACCCTCTTTCTCTTTCTGTTTGTGGTCAGTCACACATAATCTGCATCCATCCATCTGTTTCTCTTCATTCGTTTAGTCGGGTCTGCTTTCGATTATGATTACATCAGGCTTTGACCTATTAGTGTGCCATGATCCTTTTGAAGTCATTCTGTGGTTACAGGTTAAGCTCAAAGCCACCACTCTTCTTACTCTACATAATACAGACTGTATTTAAAGCGAAGAAAATCAGCATAGGTTCTTAAAACCTTTCAGCCAGAGAATAAAACAACTTTTTTTCCTGGGATCCTGGACCATTAAATCATGTGGAGACCTACTAGAGGAAGGCCTGTGTCCCATTTTGGGTCCCACCCCATAATCCAACCTAGCAATCTGGGATCTGGAATATATTCTCCATTTCACTTCATATCCTGCAGAGTTTTTTTATATTTATTTTGAAGGTAACTCTCCCGACCAGAGCCTCTCTGTTCTTTATTAGGGTTGAAGTTGAAAGTCTGAGTAATTCTCACACTACTCTAAACCTAATGCAGACCTCTCAGAGAATCTCAATGAGGATTCAAACCATTAACATTTTTCTGCTACGTTTTATGTGAGTGAGCTACAGATCACAGTGTCTAGCAGAAAATAAATCAAACAGACAACCATGTTTTCTAATTGATCCCTTTTGTAGCCTCCTCCATCATTTTTGATCAGTTGGCTAATAAGCAAAACGTCAGCATTTATTTCCAGATGTAGATCAAGATATCATCTCCGAAGCCTGGACGTTACCTCCTCATTTCTCTCCTCCCCTTGGATGTATGTGAACAGAGATTGACTGAAATGCTAAACTGTACATCATCATTTCTCCTGGGTCAGAGCTGGGGTAAGTAGCCAGTTGGCCCAGCCATGACGCTAAACTGACATCTTTTGGCCCAGTTGTGGCGGGGTAGGATGTTAAAGTCATTTCCACTCATTAGGCTAAGTGGACACAGTTGAGTGAGAGGTCTCGAACCTCCCCACGTCTCCTTGTGGGTAGCCTCGAGTGCCAGCGATGCTCAATTAGAGCATTGGATGAGACGACATGTGGGCCGCTAGGTCACGTCACTTTGATTTATATATATTAATGTGTGCCAACGACCTGGATTCCTTCTGCAAATGAGCCATACATGCACGTCTTGTTAACAACCAGTCAGTCGTGACTGTCGACTGTGACAGTGTCTAAGAAGCGTACATGTAGAGAAAAGACTGCGTCACCTTTACACTATCACTAAGTTTGATCATAGGATATTTCTTGTAGTGTGTGTTTAGATTTATTGCAAACATTTGATTTAAATGGGTGCCTCAATACCTACTGTAACATGTCCACATACTGTACATTATTATACATTATGGAATCAAGGCCACAAAGAATTGTTTGTGTTTTTAATTCAAATTTAAAGTCAAAATTCTGAAAAAGCATAATGTTAATAGGTTCTACAATGTCCATGATGATCCCAAATATTTAACATGTAATAGCTTAGTTTTAAATAAATAGACGATTAAACAGAGCAACCAAAAGCACTGCTAATGTTTGTGTTGACTATGTCTCATATGTCTCACAGTACGTGTCCTAGTGTACGTCTAGTCATTCACAATAAGTCAAAAGATCACAAGCCTGTCACACGTTACATCATCAGGACAATGGCCTTGGTAACTGTTACAAATTTAGAAGGGCAGAAGTAGAAACAGTTAAGTTGGAGGATGAGAAAGTACAGTAAGTAGTGGCGTGGTGTGTACTTCCTCATCCTCCTCCATCCCTCCCCCCATTTAACACCAGGCGATTGTGATCACCCTGCAAAATCACCTCCACCGCCGGCCGAGTCGCACGCGTCACACCAGCCTCTTGTCTGTGTTCGTCTGGCGGAGGCGGATGAAGATACTTTAGGAGGTGGCGGCTCCGCGTTTACAAAGACGGACGCCTTCGTATCTGGACGAATGTGACTTTCACCCTCAGTCTCCCTGTGCTGGTCCCCTCGTCTGGTGACAGTGCACAGCGCGTGTCAGCGGACATGTTGGCAGGTGCGTTGGTTCTGGGCACCATCCTAACGGCTTTACCAGGTAAGAACGCAACACAGGAAATCCTGAGGCTGAAATTTACTTCTAAATGAGCTGCAAACCTGAGTTTAAGAAATCCTCAGTGAGATGAGCTGCAGCATTTTTAAATATAAAAATATTTAGATTTGATTCCATATTTTTAAATCAGAAAAGTGTTCATTCAGAATCGTAACCATTAAGACGTTAAAGCTGATAGGATCCATCATAGTCATGGGCTTCTGCAGCCAGGTGCCCTTGCCTTTACGCTCAGGGTATTTATAAGTATCGATTGCCTTTTGTGCAAGGTAGTCAGCCAGGCAGGCAGTTAGCAGCGCAGGACGACTCCGACGCCGCTCCAAGTTTACTGGATGTGACTCGGAGCCGAGCAGGGCTGCGGTTTGACAAGTTTTCCTCCGAGGAGCCACAGGGAAGGAAAGATTTCTACTTGTGGATGGTTAGAATTTACACTTCTCTTAGTTTCCAAACGCGCATAAACCGAGGCGCGTTAGCCAGATTCAAAGAGTAGGAAATTTCATTTGTAGCTGCAACAGCCAATAAAACCCTGAAGAGGAATTCTGGTGAACAAAGTGGGGTTAAACTTCTCATTTTTAGGTCTTTTAAAATGACTGGTAATGTTTGTTTAGTGTTTTATTCTTTCTAACTCCTCCGGACCCTGACCTGCTTGTGTGCAGGTGTCCAGAGCAGGTGGAGTGTGTCATTTTCCAGGAAGGAGATCTGTGTGTGGGCAGGAACCAGTGTCACGCTGCCCTGTCGTTATGACCTCCCAGCAGGTAACAACGCCACGCGCGCCCCCGTTTATCAGCCTTCCATCTGTTCCTACAGATACGAGGTTTAGGGGGTTTTCTCTGCATGTGCCACAGGCCACAGTGTGAAGCGGGTGATGTGGTTCCGCGTGTCTGCCGACGGCCGCAGGGAGTTCGCCCACCACACCGACCCCGACCAGATCGGCCTGTCGTTCCGAGGACGCACACGGTAAACAGCTGTAACACAGGCTGACGTGGGTTAAAGCGTAAATGATGCCACTTCTCCTGCTTTCCAGGTATATCGGGGGCAGCTATTACAGCTGTTCAGTCCAGATTCGAGGTGTGAAGCTGGGCGACGCGGGCCAGTACCACTTCAGGTTCGAGACGGACCAGCCGCTGGGGAGGTGGACCTCCCCGGACACCGTCGCCCTGGACGTGACAGGTAAACGGCAACTCAGCCGTGGCGCCGGCGCCGCCGCGGGGCCTTGGCGGCGGCTCCCGCTCTCAGCCGCGTGCCAATACCGTTTCAGACCTCCGGGTCCAGGTGCACCCGGCCAGGCCCGCCAACACGTTCGGCTCCGGGGAGACCGTGTTCGTGGGCTGCCAGGCCGCGGGATGCGCCGCCGCGGGACGGAGCCTCGCGCTGTACAGGTGAGCGGCGTCCGCGAGACAGGCGGGGGCGTCGGGCGAGCATCGGTAACGTGGGGTGTGCGCGCAGGAATGGGCTGAACCTGGGGTCCTACGAGAAATGGATGATCGTCAACCGCTTCGACCAGCAGCACGCCGGAGCCTACGCCTGTCGACCGATCCCACCTCAGAACGTCCAGTCCCTGCCGCTGACGCTGGCTCTGGGACGTGAGTAACCACCATCGCCATGCAGAACCTCCTCTCGCGGCCTTTACCCCCATCCTTTGTGTCTGTAGATGGGCCTCGCCTCACCTCCATAGCGGCCGTTCCTCCGGGGGAGGTGTCCGAGGGGGGCTCCGTCACCCTGACCTGCAGCAGCGACGCAGCTCCGCCTGTAGAGAGCTTCGCGTGGTTCAAAGGTGCGGTCCGTCCGTCGACAGACACGTCCCAGACGGTGACCTCCGGTCGCTGCTGTAAAGCGTCACGCGTGCCCCCCCGCAGACATGGAGAGCGGCAGCATCCCGGACAGCTTCAGCCCTCAGCTCCGGCTCAGCCACCTCACGCACACGGACGGGGGGGAGTACTTCTGCGTAGCACGCAGCTCGCTGGGGACGGAGCGCTCCAGGCCGCTCCTGCTCAACGTCACCTGTGAGTCTCACCGGCACGGCACCTCTGCCGCATTGTTTCTGGTCCTGTGGTGCAGATCATCGGAGGTCAGTGTGGGTTGAACTGATTTTGCAACAGGCTGATTTGAATGTCCAGTCGCAACGGGAAGCGATACCGACTCGCTTCAGCTTCCTGTCTGCTGGGTTTCCGCAGACAGTATAAAGGGATCAGTGCAACCATGCACGGCAGTAAGGCTCTTGGTCTTGTCCCCGTCTGGTTAGACTCTCCGAAGAACACGCGCGTCCTGGTGAGTCCTCCAGGTAACATCAGGGAAGGCTCGTACGTAAACCTGAGCTGCGTCAGCCGTGCAAACCCTCCTCCCACCAGGTGAGACTAGACCGGGACCTGCACAAACTCCAAGGATGTGCAACCAAATGACAACAAATGCTAGTGTACAGACCAGCTCAGTTCTGTTGATGATGATGATGATGATCATCATCATCATCATCACCCTCCTGTTGTTGGGCAGGTACGCTTGGTACCGTATCCTAGGTGACCAGGTGCTGTCTAAAGGAGCATTTCAGAACATGACCTTCCCATCTGTGCGTGCTCACCACAGTGGCCAGTACTACTGCACAGCCTCCAACCCACTGGGATACCAGTCCGCCCCAGTTGCTACACTCACCGTGCTCTGTAAGTGCAGTGCTGTGCGCTTGAGTGCTCCTGGCCGCCCTCCCGTCTCCTCTCCTCATATTACCTCTGCCTCTCCCGCTTTGTCCAGATCCCCCTAAGAACACATCCATTCTGGCTCGGCCCTCCAGCGTGGTGGACGCCGGCCGCCCCCTGACTTTGACCTGCGTCAGTCAGGCCAACCCGGCCGTGGACAACTTCACGTGGCACCGCCTGGCCCTGGACGGAGGCTCTGCTCAAAGTTAGCGTTCCAAAAATAAAAGATAGCATCTGGAGCCTCTGCTGGTGTGTGTGTTACAGTGAGCGGATCCTCCTCTGTGTGCTCCGTCCTGCAGAGTGGGGCACAAAGTCTGGGCCTGTGTTTGCCTTCTCGGAGGTCGGTCCTAGAGAGAGCGGCCAGTACTACTGTGAGGCCAGAAATCCAATGGGAGCCCACAGTTCTCCCGTCCTCACTGTACGGGTCAGAGGTACAGAGAGATGAGTGTTCGCACATCACTGCACTGTAGCATGCTAACATTAGCATTCAGGTCAGAGCCCCCCTGATCACAGCATGGCTGCAGACTGAGGCTCATAATGGATCATTTGGCACATTCACCTTATGGAAATTTATGCCCGTGTTGCGTGATCTCAGCCAACAACGTCTCCTCGACACGGTGCTGCCTCCACTCGGGGCTTTTCCATTGCTTTCTCTATGAGCTAACTCACATCCCACTGCTGTGCTGTAAGATGCAGCGAAAGAGATGAGGTGCCACTGATAAACTCTGCGAAACACCTCCGACCCAGGGTAACATGTTTCAGGCCGTGTCAGATGATTGACAGAGCGAGCGCAGACGGGTTCCTGTGAGCTGGAGACACTGGAGATGTCTGATTTTGTTTCAGCGCGTTTGATAAGTGATGAAACGTCCCTGTCACCGGCGCAGCATGAGGTCCAGGCTCTGGTCTTCATTATGTATGGCCTCATGATTTCTAACTGTTGTTTCTGTGAGTCATGGTGAGTCATGTAAAGCCCTCTAACTATGAGAGGAGAGGAGGAGGAGATGAGGTGTTGTGGAAAACTACTATTTGAGTCTAGACAGCTGAAGAAATGGAGCTAGGTTTGGAAATCAGAACTGGAAACACTAGTCTAGACTGCAGAATGATGCACAGCTCTTTCCCCATCCCTCACTTTCTCTCTCTCTGCGTCTATTTTTGTGTTGACGCTACTATTTATTGCGCCTCTATTTTTATTCGTCCACCAAGCTCTTTTCCTTCAGTCCACTGTCAAACTGATAACCTTCATTCTCTGCTCTCTGGCAGGTCGCCTTAAGGTCATTGCTTTAGCATCTGCAGTGGGAGTCTCTGCTGGACTCATCACTCTCACTGTGGCCATAATGATAAGGTATAATGTTAATTAGTCCCTGCTTGAAGAGTCTTTTATGTACAGTAGTTGTTGAAATGGGCTTAATGACATATCAGCGCTGATCTTAAATGGAAAGAGCTGAAAGGTGAGTCCATCAAACCTTCAGGGTTGGTCAAACCAAAAGCAACGTGTCCGTTCTACTCAGCTAACACACTGTTCACTCTGCCTGGTTTATGTTTTTAACTCTAATATTTATTATCACTCACAGTAAGAACATGCACAGAGTGGACGTGGAGTCAGCAGAAGTAGGAAGCAAGGTGTGCGTGAGTGGTCCTTGGGCGCTTTTTGGGTCTGATCTTGTACATCCTCAGTTTATCCGTCATTGCATTACTGATGGGGCTCTGTTTTACACTGTCCTTCGTCTTGTGTTTGTTTGCGTGACCCAGCGGCCGTCGCTGACAGCTGACACCGCGCCGTGCGACCCGGCCCAGCAGACCTTCCCAGCGAGAAAGGGCAAGATGTCCGACATAATGGTGAGGAGCTGAGCACGCGAGCTGGCGATCAGGCCGTTGTACGCGGCCCTAAACGCCCACGTGTCTGCACCGTGTGCACAGGAGGAGGCGGACGACGACAGCGACAGCTCCCACCCCTCCATCGTTCCCCTGAGCGATGCTCCGCCGGCCTCAGACCTAAGTCGCAGCTCAGCCTCCAAGTACATCACCGTCCACTACTCCAAGCTGTCCAGGTACCCGCCGCCCCACTGTCTGTGGCGCTGACCCAGCTACGTCTCGTCACATCCTGTCTCCATCTGTCTCTCGACCACAGCATGCGTAAATTTCATTTTACCACTACTTAGGTTTATTCATGCGATCTGTCTGTTGCAGTCTGTCACCACCTCTCCCTAAGTCTCCGTTTTTCTCGCTTTCCGTTCTCTTACTACTGTGATCTTCGAAAACCTTCCTCTGTTTGTGAGCGGACAGTAAATCTCTCGTCCCAGTTTTGAAATGAATATCACTGTTTATGATGTGATCTGTGTCAGATGTCCGCATGGCCTCATATGGTTTGTATTTGTTGGTGGTGGTTCAGCACAGACGAGGTGCAGATCCACAACCTGCCACTGCGTGGTGACAGATCACCCACGGACTCCTCCAGGGCTGTTTACTCTTTACTGGCTCAGCCTCGGCGCTGAGGGAGCGAAGGAAGTCTCCTGCAGGTACAGCAACTCACTGCACGGCTTCAACTTGAGGAGAAACAAACTGCTTGTTTGATATTCACTGACGTTTATATTCCACTGCTCTCCTTCCTCTTCCTCAGCCTTCATCCTGAGCAGTGGTCACTTCCCATCCATCCGGCCAGCGACACCGGGACGACTTCATGCCATGCGCTGCTCTGCCACAGATGCTGCTGACGCCTTCTCCGCAGCTCTTCTGTTGCCTCTCATGGTTTTTCTATGCATCCTACCAGGGAGGGCTGTCCCATGAACGTCCACACCTGGTCCACCGTTAGGCTTGTTGTGATCGTTTTACTTTACCTACATGTAGCTTGCTTGCATTCAATCGTGTTTTTATGACATGTAGTCTGAGCCAGCGGTGATTACTGTACACTGAACAAAAACATAATGTGAAAGCATGAATGTGTGCTCTCATTCTGAAGCACTAATGAATAATGATATGCTTGTTTAAAGTAATACAATAAAGTATAATAAAGCCACTGTATCAAATATTTTCTAGTGTAAATTATTGGTTTCCTGTGTCAACTACAGTATATTTTTGGTTCACCTGGTGTTTCAGAACTTTGGGTCTCACAGTTTGTCTGTTTTGTGACGTACTGTATGAACTGATTTCCAGTCCAGTGCCTCCCCCCTGTGGACAGAGGTCCTTCCTGCTGCCTGTGACAACATGACGCCTCCAGAGGACTGACTGCATCTATGGCACTCTGGCTTGAGCTCATTTGTGACAGCAGCCTCCCTTTAAGTGAATCTCCTCCCTCATGTGTATCACACGCTCTACTAAACACATGTAAATCAGGCAAAACATTTTTTAACGTCTCTTCTAACTTTGCGTAAATGAATGTGTAATGCTATGAAGAACGGAAGCAGGAACTTCTGCTTTTTGCTTCACAAAATCACCTCCTGGACGCACAGTAAGCAAGAAGTCACTTAGGTTTCACACTGTAGTGAGCACTTTTAACTTTGACTCACTGGCTGTTTGCTTCTTTTTGACATTTTGCCCTAACCTTATCAAAGCAGATTTTAACAATGGAAGCTCTGATTTTAATGATTCTGCTCATCACACCAGGTAAGGAATCAAACAGAACCAATGTTTATTTTATCACTTGTTAAATGATAACGGCTGTGGTGCAAAACCTTAAAAATATTTGTGTATTTCATAATTTTTTCCCAAAGGTGTCTGGAGCAGAAACTGGGGTGTGACCTTTGAAGACCAGTGCGCCCTGACAGGGACATCAATAGTTCTGAAGTGCGAGTATGACTATCCTTACGGTCATGAAGTGACTTCAGAGAACTGGTATATAGCCCGACCTGTATATGGACAGTATAGGCTGTATTCCATTTCATCAGAGTTTAAATACATAGGCGACAAGAACGGTGACTGTAGCCTTGAGATCCATAATGTAAAACGCAGCTACGAAGGACGGTACTACTTTAGGTTTGAGACAAAGACCAACAGATGGACAAGTAAAAGATATGCTTATCTCTCTGTTAAAGGTAATGACAAGCTGGTAAAAATATGTGAATAACGATGTGTCATGCTCTATGGCACAATGTGTTACTAAATGAATATAATTGTGTTTGTGTATCAGAGTTGACAGCTGTTGTGGAGCCCAGCACTGTGACAGAGGGGGACAATGTCACGTTGACATGTTTCACAGGCTGTCCTACACCCACAACCATCGTCTGGTTAAAAGACGGACGACCTGCACCAGGACCTAGCTTAAATGTTAGGAGAGAAGACGCTGGAAGCTATTACTGTGCTGTCTCGGGACAAGAGGCTGCCAGATCTGCCCCTGCAGCTCTTAAAGTTCTATGTAAGTACATGGTGAACAATGATAGCAATTACACGGACATAGAGATGGTTGTGGGTTGCTCAACTCTATGAATAAACATATTCATTTTCTTCTGACCAGATGCCCCCATAGACGTCACACTGACAGTGCATCCTTCTCCTGATGACATCATGACAGAAAGCTCGGTGACGATGACCTGCAGCAGCGACGCCAACCCCCCTGTGACCCACAGTGAATACATGCTGTACAAGGACGGGCAGCTCGTCAGCACAGGGCAGAGGCACAGCATCCCTGCCATCCAGCCCAGTCACAGCGGTGTCTACCACTGCCAGGCCTCAAATAGTATCAGCCGGAACGGCCTCCACCTCATGAACTCCACCACGGTTCATGTCGATGTCCAGTGTAAGTGTATGCTAAAAGCATTGGTTGGCAGGTTACTGTAAATCAACCCATTATCTCACTCAGGTCTGAGCGCTTGAGCATGTTTTGTCTCCTTCAGACCGTCCCATGAACATTGTCGTGTCAGTGGATCCACCACACGTGGCTGCAGGCAGCCCGGTGAACCTGACGTGCAGCTGTGCAGCTAACCCTGCAGCAGACAACTACACCTGGTACAAGAGATCCAATGCCGCTGGCGCCAGCTCCCTGGTCAGGGTGGCCTCTGGGCGGGTGATGTCTCTTCCCTCTATGACGTCATCACACATCGGACTCTACGTCTGCCAGGCCTCTAACAGTCGGGGGGACAGCCACTCCGCGGAGGTGCTACTGTCCGTGGCAGAAAGGGAAGGTGCTGTGTTTTATACTGTACATCATTTTTACGAGGGACTGAAACAAAATGAGACTCCATATATTTCACATGTACATGACAACTGACCATGTGTTTGTTCCCCTTCAGGCACCCAGTCTGTACCAGTCCTGGCTGTTGTCGGAGTTTCTCTATTTGTGACATTCTTGGTTGCCGTAATAATGTTCTGGTAAGTCAGGGAACGATGGAGAAAGTAAAAGTGGCCAAAACATGCAACATCTTTACCGTTAGCTTGTCTGAGTCATTGCTACATGTGTGTTTTTTCCTCTTGTGTAAGCTTCCGCAACGTGTTTTATTCAAAGTTGCTGACGTGTATTGTACTGTAGGTTATGATGGATTAGGACATTTCCTAAGGCACAATGTTTTGTAAGCATTTAAGTCATGTGAGGCATTTTTATTTTACTTAATAATTTACTTTTAACAGAAAAAAACTAAAAACTACTGCACACGACTGAGCAACAAGGACATTTCTCTGCTGAAGGTACAGAGAGTGATTTGCCTTTGTGATCTTTTGTTGGCAGGAAATGGAGGAGCCGTGCAAAGAAGAAAGTGAGTACAACTAGTACAGTTCATTAAAGTTCATTGAAGAGAGACAGAAAGCTCAGGAACCAATATAGGGAGGTTTTTCCAAAACATGATAAAATTCATCTGGAGTTAAATTTAAAGTTACTTCCTATTTTCTCTCCAGAAATCTGTGACAGACGTCAAGCTCAGTGGCAGAGACTCCAGCTCTTTAGCCAATGAAGATGAATCTGTTTACGCCAACATCCACATGTTTCCATCCTCTCCTTCACCCAAAACAACTGCCCAGAACATGACATCTGCCTCAGACACAAACTCAACCTGTGATCATGATGTGAATGCAACATTTACTGACTTACAGTACCAAAACCATTATTGGAAGCAAATAATTTGGGCAACGCTGACCCGATTCATGCTTTTCCTTTATTTCAGGATTATACCTTATGTAAAGATGAAGTGACCTATTCCACAGTGACCATTAAACCCAAGAACCAGAGTCTCTCCCATTACAACAGCAGAGCACCACAGACCTCCTGGTGAGTTTACTGTGGCGCAATCACACAGTGACTTTTTTAATTTAAAATAGCGACTCATCATTTAAAATGAAGTAACAAAAAGAAGATGTCTGGAGATAAGAAACTGAGTATTCAGACAGTCAGTAACACTGAACCACCCTTTTCTCTTCAGCGCCAAAGAAGAAAATGATGTCACTGTGATCTACGCTACTGTGGTTCAATCCAGCTGAGTTTGACAGACGTTTGACTCACTTGAGAACTGGATCATAAGTATCATTATCCATTGCTGTATTTTTACAGAGATAGTATTTATAAGCTTAAAGCTCAGTGTGACCATGGGTTCAACTGAGGCCCGTTTGCTTGTGCAGTAGTCTATGACATTTACATATAATATTGTCTTGTAATATACACTAAAGCAGTAATTATTTAACGTTTTCTTAGCGAGTGCTGTGTATTTAAATGTTCCAGAAACACATCTTCCTCCTGTTATCAGTGTTTGGGACCTTTTGTTTTTTTGCGCATAATTTTTTGCTATATTAGTACAGTAAAAGAAATGCAATTTATGCAAATAAATAGTAATTTTGAATTAAGACTTTATTTTAATACAATACTCAATGCATCAATTTAAATTTTACAACTCTCACAGTAATTCTCTTGTACAGATCACGTAGCCGTGGTCATGTGTCATGTACATATAAGTGGATCATTTGTTGTGTATTTACAAGGATCATGCTCGTTTAGTGGGTTCCCATTCTAAAAGAGCTAAAAATCAGTGCTGAAAATGGTTAAACATGACGTTTTATGAGAACTTGATTTATTCTGTTATTGCACTTGGCGTTAAAATCTATGGATTATTCAGACATTTGTAAGATATTTGATATAAACACATACCTTAACTAAACTAAACAACACAAAACATTAACTAGTATTTACAAACATCAACAAAATACTGATTTGAGTGCCAGCTTCCCCTTCCATCATTAACATAGGCAGACAAATGTACTGTATGAATAATTATTCATAAAAAAACACATGTATCACGGAAGTAAGAATCACTGTGATCTCTAATGTATACAAGGCTTAAGTACAGTCTGTACCTTCCTGTCCTTCTGTATTGCACAACGTACAGTCACTGCTGAAGTTGCAGGTTGAAGGTTAGCATTTATTACAAATAATTTCTGGTCCCTTTCACAAAAAGATATCAAGTACTGAAGATGAATCAAATAATAAAATCTCACTTTACACATTTCATTTACCTTTGTCATGTCTTCAAACATGACTAATAATAACAACCAACTTCAACAGCTGTTTGCCTTTGAGTTTAAACCCTCATGCTCTCTCTGGTTTCAACTGTATAGACGTTGCACTAGTAAAATATTGGCAAACATTTAACAAGCTTTTGCTTATGAATATGGAATAGCAGGACTCTCCATTGATATAGATGATCATCATCTGTAGTGTCTGTCCACACACTCATTCAGCAGTTGAAAAAGTAGAAGCATGGGTGCAGGAATCTCATGTTCGAGCCAATTTGTGAACTCCTGGTGAGTTGTGATAATTCTAGGGAGAACAGCAGAGTTTCTATGTAATAATATATAAGCAACTCAAAATTTCCGATGTGCTTCCACTTAATACCTTGGACTTGAAGACGCATTATTTCCCTTTTGTTTCTACAGTAAGAGTTGTTTTAGCAGTAACACTTTTACAGTGTGATGTTAAGTGTTACTTATATAAAAAGAAGCACAGAAAATAATAAAGTCTCTTACCCTCATGGCAGTTGATATCCAGGGTAGAAATCTGGACACTTTGGTGTAGACGCCCGGTTTTTTGGCCATAGCGCAGCCTGTTCCCCAGCTCACCACTCCCAGCAGGCGATAGCGGCTGGTCTTAGACAGGCAGTCATCTGCCACATAAGGACCCCCGCTGTCCCCCTGAAAGCACACGTGACGGCAACACGCACATGGAATCGTGCTCTGCAAACATGATTTTACTCAGCCGAATGCAAAGGCACTGACAGACGCTTACCTGGCAGGCATCAGTGCCACCCTTCTCATAGCCAGCACAGAACATAGTGGTAGTGATCTGGTTGTCGTAGTAATCAGGAGCATTACAGACAGCATCACTAATGATGGGGACGTTAGCTTCCTGAAGAACATCTGCCAGATGACCTGTGAGCAAAGACGTTTCAAACAGCGCAGTCAATCACACCAATGACACACCAAAACTAAAAGAAGCCAGACAACCACCAAGTACAAAAGGCAAAGTATGTATTTAATGTTCTACAGATTCCAGTATAGATGTAATCAAATGTAAATTTACCGTAGTACCCTACATTGCCCCAGCCTGTAACTGTTCCCATCTGTCCGTCTATCAGTCTTTGTCCATATGCTGGCAGACAAATAGGCTGGATGTATTCTACACACAAACAAATGTAAATGTTGTAATATTACATCTTCAAAAAATCACAATATAACATGGAAAAAAAGAGGAAACAAAGATATAGGTACAGTAAATACAATGTTAGTGAAACAAAACTGTGTATGTAGTCTGGAATAGAATTTCCCATCATATACAGTCAATATGTACTGATATAAGTGTGTGTGTGTGTGTGTGTGTGTATACACACACACACACACACACACGTATATGTATGTGTATATATATATACACACACACACACACACACACACATATACACACACACACACACATACATTTAATATATATACATACACAAATACATACATACATACATGCATACATACATACATACATACATACATACATACATACATACATACATACATACATACATACATACATACATACATACATACATACATACATACATACATACATACATACACATTTTATGTTGTCTCCTGTCTCGTTCTTGCTCTCCCAGTTTTAATGATTACACAGACATTCAAAATTGTTTTGGTCTTCTCAGTATCACATAATCAAATAATATAATCTGTGCTTACATCCTTTCCTGTAGATTAATAATTTCAAATGTTAATTGAATATAATATTTTATAATATTTAAATAAATTGTGTACTGTATGTGTACCTTATAGTTGAAACTACAATGTAGTTGCAACGAACACTAGATGTCAGCCGTCACCTGCTGAAAATGTAGCTCTACTGCACCCAGACGCAACTATGACATATCACTGAAACCACACTACTGTAAGTGATTACAAAAAGTATCAATAGACAGTAGAAGAGACTTGATCCTTGTGACCTTTAACAATGAATGGGTTGTTACAGTATAAGCCTGTTATGAGAGTCCAGGAAGAAGAAGGAATCAGAGACATGACGGACTGGAGGTTACATCCTGTTCACTGATAAAATTATGTTGGATAAAGAACTTTTGTCTTGTTGAGTCTAATCTAGGAAATATGAAACCTACAGCATGGCAGTGATTATTATAATGACTGCCTCTCTGTGTCTCTTTAGTTTCTCTCTACGCCTTTGCCAGTCGTCCTTGTTGTTCTCAATGTGATTATGCAATGAAATACTCACAGTCTCAGACATGCAGCATGCAAGCCTGCCCCGAGTGTCATTGTGAGTCCTACCATTAAAGGTGAGTGGCTGGGTGAGAGCCAGAACAGCAATGTCCCTGCTATTGTCGTCAATGTTGGCGTCTACAAATGGCAGATAGCTGCTATGGTAAACAATAGTCTTGACTTCCATCACACTGGCGTTGTCCGGTTTATTGGAGATGGAGCCAAGCAGCACACGCCAACGATTGACAAAGCGGTACCGTCTAGCATGAAAACATAAAATAAGGTTTCTGTTTTAACCTTAGGAAGTTCTTTACACCTAAATATAACACTTATACATACAGTACACCACAGACACAGATGACACTAGTAAAAACACATCACGTCACAAGCAGAAAATATTAAAACAAGCACATCAAAATATGGCTTGTGTATTAAACTAAGCTCTGGCACTTACTCAGGAAAGCAGTGAGCTGCAGAGACAATCCATCGGTCTGAGATGATGGACCCTCCACACTGGTGAACTCCATCGTACTGCAAGCTGACCTGCCAGGGCCAGCTGCCCTGCCGTGCGTCCACACCTCCAACGATCCGGTCGGCTGCAAAGCTGCGCCTGCCACAATCTGCCGAGAAGCACAAGGAGAAAGAGATCACAAAATATGCTTTACTGCTCAAGTTAAATGTAGGTGGATGAATGACATGAATACGTAGTATGCAAGAATAAGTTAAAAAAAGAGATAAAGATAAAAGTGATTTGCATGAATAAATAATCTGATTTATGTTAGTTACAAAATGATCAAGAATTTTAGGTGGGTTCTAATTCTTAATTTCTTAGTCAATAGAATGTTTTTCAATGACGTCAGTGGTTTCTTTTGTAGTTTAGGCTTTGTCTGGTATGTTTTCTTTTTTTATTGCACAAATCAAAGTCCCGCCTGCAACCCTTACTAGGAATAAGCGGTCAAGACAATAAGTAAGTGAGTAAGATCCCTGTTTTAGCCCTGTACAATGCACCAGGAAGGAAAAACCAGTTTACATGGTGCGAGGGAGAATTAAAGTCCAACACGCGAAAAGATGAGGGGTGGGGGTTTAAAAGTGCCTCTACGCCAAAAAACTACATCTGAGCTCACATCTTACCTTGGCACAGCAGTGTGAGAACCTCCCTGTCCTCACATTCACTGGAACACAGACAGACAGAGTTGGCAAGAGAGAAAATAAAATGTTAAGACCAAGTTCTTGTTAAGCCTTTTGCGGCATTTAGTGAGCAACAGAGGACAGACAAATGGGGTTGACTGGTGCTTGATTGAACAAATAGGTGTATTTTTACCATGGGTATAACGAGTCTTTGATTTTCTTGCCATAACTGAGCTCTTCCTGTCTGACACAGAAGAACTCGCCACCATCGCCACTGGCCTCAGGCACTGATGTGACTGAATAATTCACCATTCTGATATAAACACACAAACAAATACAGTCCTATTACTGTACGTCATTAAAACACTACAATCTCACACAAGTGAGACACAATTGAAAACATTTCCCACCTGACAAAGCCCACTTCTTCACAGCTGATGCTAGCAAGCAATTCATTGGCTGAGGAGGAACACACCTGACGCCACCTCTTATGGGTGGAGTCAAAGACTCTGAGATGTTGGTCAGGAGAATTTACTTGAACTGTAACAGATAGAAATTAGGTTTTACAAAAATAAATGCCAGCATTTATGACTTCCTTTTCTACCTTGATTGAAATATTGATTGTGAGGAACCTTTGTTGTCTACTATTACTACTATATTTTATAAAATAGCATCTCCTGTCTTAGGAGCTCACCATCATACAGGCCTGTGTCTTCTTCCATTGTGCAATATGTAACTGCCGAGGTAATGAAGACAACAGACATTTTTTAAAACACAATGATGTAGCATAGACAATCGTGCAAATGGTTGCCTAAACTGATGATGGTTGTCAGGTATTTATCCATATGGTCTGACCTACGGCCCAGACAGCGGCTCCAATGGCGCCCAAGGTCATCAGTGTCACACACATGCCGATCACTCGGCAGGGGGTCAACACACAGGTCAGGGAGATTCCCCTGCTCCCTGCAGACACACAAACTTGAATAAGACACATTTCACACTATGGTGAACTAAAGTGGTTGTTGTATTATGGGCTGTTATACAGCTACATAGCAAAAGAGTGTTTGGGCCACCCTACAACGTATTAACAGCTCAGTGATTCAGCTCACTGCTCCAGTGAGGAGAGGCATGCAGCACATTTGCTGGCACAGACTGGAGAACAAATGACACTGACTAGATCAATAGTCTAAAGTTTATCATTTCTCCACAAAGCAAAAGCAAACTCTTAAACGAACATGTAATGTCACGTTGGTGTGTGTGTATGTGTGTGTGTGTGTGTGTGTGTGTGTGTGTGTGTGTGTGTGTGTGTGTGTGTGTGTGTGTGTGTTGTACTCAGTGTGTCCCTTTCTGCCCCTGTTATCCTTTGCTCTAAACTGTGTTTATCAACTTGACCCAAAGCTTAGAGGTACTTCACATTTTACATTATAGACATGAAATAGAATTAAAAACATGACTGCACTCGTTTATATAAAATAATCTGTTATGGTATTACTGGGGTATTATTCATGCAGTAAGTCATGCAGTAAGTCATGCTGTAAGTCATCGAACATGCAAACACTTAACCTTTATCTGCCCACACCTCCACTCATTTTACAAAATTCTTACATTAATACAGTAAATGAAGGGGAGATGCTTTTTAATAATCATTTCATGGTTCTATTGTTTCTTTTGTGTAAACATACTGAACAACCTATTAATTCAGCTGTCATTATGCAGCATGCACAAACCACATTACCACAAGAGAGAAATAGGAGGGAATGCCTCATGTGCCATATTCCTATCCAGTCTAGCATATTCTAACATAAGTCAGGGTACACACATCCATTGGTAAAGGGACATGAACAGGCCCACTGGGATTCTGGAGGTCTTGCGTTGTTACCAAACTTAAGGCCAGTTTCTTTGGCGTGTCTCGAGCTGTGCAAGTAAACAATATGCAGACAAAGACCCAGTGTGTGGTCTGTACAGAACCACACGCCATGTTTGGTCCCACAGTTGCCAAATTCCTGCGTTGTGAATAAGAAACATGATAGTGGTGTAGACTTACTGATCCAGTGACCTCAACTTTCTCCGCTTTCTCCTCACATCGGCCGCCAACTCTTATACAGTAGCTCTGCCTCTGCCTGGCTAATTCGCCAAAAAAACTAATCTAACTTATGTCCCCTTCCTCCCCATACCTGTTACCTTCCTCTTAACATCCAGCTATAGAAGTTTGATAATCTTGTAATTGTGCCTTGAGGTGTTGAATTACAATTAGACCAAAAAAATGCACGTTTTATCCAATTGAAAAATTCAAGTTCATTTTTTCCAGCAACTTTCCTTCGCTCATCTCAGTGTCAGCACCTACACCTACTGTACCTACTGTGCTCATCCCCTTGAGTCAAAACTCCTTCAGTCGTCCCCATTTTCCCTCACTCTATCCACCCAGAACAGGCCTCTTCCCACTCACACTGAAGAAGAGAACAAGTGCTTTATTGTTTCCATTTCTACCTAAGGCCACCTTATCCCATGTTTGAATATGCATAGGCCTCTTCTGAAACCACTGTGCACTGTTAGTGCTAACGTTTGCTCTGTAAGAGCTGGTATTTAGTTTAGGTCAGGTTGTTTACTAGCACAGTGTTATCAGGGGTTTGTACTCAAATAGATTTGCATTGTTCCAATCAATATGTACTTTGATGTCTGTTTTACATCTTGTAACAATAGGTAAGAAGATTTTCTGACGTAGTCATCATTTAAAGTTTCCCACATAAGTGACTAGCAAGTTTATTGTTATTGTCTGATGCCCCTGGGTAAATTAGGCTGCCATGAGTGGCAAGAATGAATCATCACCTCCTGTACTGTATGTGAGCCATCCACACATGCCCTGTAATTTGGATTATTTCTATGCCTATTCACAAGTCACATGAGTAGAGGGAGCAGAGTGGAAAACATTCCCTGCATCATGTCTATTTCTGATGGAGGGATTCCCTTAGCTTTGCACGCATTACTCCCTCCCCCGTAGTAGTTCCTAGTTATGTGGAAAGAAACATCTGTGCACCAGATGAGACACGCGGCTGTCCACTTTTTGTTTTCCTTTGTTCTGGTTTCTTTTTTACACGCTAGTTTTTAAAAAGGATTTAAAACTATTAAAAAGAGATTAAAAAAAAGATTTTGTTTTGTTTACTTTAGGTGTGGCAAGGGTGGGGTGAAACAGCACAGAACACAACCCTAAGGAGACCACACTCACAAAAATGAGGCACAGTAGAAGGTACAGTATGACTCACACTTGTAGAGGTTGTCATGGAGGAACAGTGAAAATAAACAATCATATTCTGTAGCAGACATTGTCCTTATTAGGAAATACTTGTGTTAGAGTGTGTATATTTATATGGCCATGTGAACAATTTGTAAGTCTGTCACAAAAGTAACAACGTAAAATAGCCTCCATAACCATTCTTAACACAGACGTACACAAAACAAGCCACGCAATGCAGTAAGTGCCACTCCTTGACTCTCCTGTTATAGCACACACCAGATTTAGTCTCCTTACATCTGGGTGGACTCCCTTTAGTCAAGCAACAGATGCTTTACAACCAAAAGAACAGCTGGATGTATGAAGACAAAGGACACTGACCAAGAAGATGATGTCAGTCTTTAACTAAATACTTTCTTCGTTTAAGTTTAAGGTAGGTGATCATAAATAACTACACAGGAGATAAAATACAGGAAGTAATTTTTTCCTTCTGTGAAAGCACTAAGTAACAGAGGTGTCTCAGACATTGAAATATCTTTTGCCAACATAACATTGAATTCCAGCTAAAGTCAATTAGCAGTTGGACACATATGAACTCTTTTACTTTTGCCTTTGTTGTGGTGTGCTGCACTGGTTCATAATAGAAGTCGCTATGACAACAGCAAGTAGTTTAGAATTAACAGGAAAGTGTGTCAGTCAGTAAGGCAGTAAATATAATACATTGTGTGCTTTGGGGTGAGCTGTATGTATTTATGAGTTATGTTAACAACATCATCATCAAAATGTCTTTGAGTTAGGACTACCGGTGCAAGAAAAACAAGCTACTGGAGATCACGGAGACAAACAGCTTTAAACAAGCTTGTTAATGGTTAACCGTGTACTGGACTAATGTCTGGTTTCAGCACATGCAGCATGAGCAGGGCAGCATTCTTGATTTTGATCTGTGAACATGTATACTGTAGGAGAGCAGAGATGGGAGGGGAAAGAGGAGAGCAAGAACAGAGAATGTAGCACTCACCCATCTTCCCCTCCGTTACAACTTTCTCAGCATACATCTGTATACAGTGGCAGCAGAGGGCAACAGTATATAATAAGCTGTCTCCTTCCTTCCTTCTCTCTCCGATTCATCTACAGTAGGTCGCCAACCGTCCCGTTAGCCTGAAATTAAAATTATTAATTATTAATACTGACCATTGAACAGAGAACACAGCAATATCTAAGTAAGTGCATTCAAAACTTAACTTTAATTACTACACCACCACAGTACGTACACACACACACACACACACACTAGACCCAGCCAGGTCTAATTAAGGCCCTGACTACAAACACAACCATATCTGATAATGATGATATCTGTTATTATGCAGTTAACATGTAACTACAGATCACTGGATGCTGAGTTAATGAGCCATCAACAAAGGTTAAACCAGTCGCAGGGTTTCGTGTCCTGCACCCAGAATAAGTCAAACTGAGGGGAAATGACCAGTGGTAGCTTTGTTGTTTAGCTTAGCCTAGGCCAGGTGTCTTTAAGACGTCAGAACTCGTTAAATAGTTCAACAGAGAGAGAATACAATGAAGATGGGAAATCAAAAGATTGGTAAAATACTAAAGCACTTGGCCTATTTAATCTATACAAACGTCCCTTCACCCGCATTATCTTTAGCTTAACAGAGCTAATAAATAAACGCGTAGTAACTCTCAAAGTCTCCTTTCAAAAAGCGGCTCACCTGGTTCTGTTGGAAGCAGGTGTAATCTCGGCCTAAACGTTTCATAAACAAGGTTATATATATATTTCCTAAACTGTTTTCAAAGGGGGAGAAAGGAAACACACGTCTACCTCGAAGACCAGATAAAATCCGCGTTTTCAGTAAATCCTTTTGTGCTCTCTTCACAGGTTACTGACCCCGAAGGGAAAAAACGGTGGAAGAGTTTTCAAAGGCACTTTTACACGTTTCTTTCAACCAAACCCACCTGCGCCCGCCTGTAATAAAACCGAGGAAAACATTTGGAAGAGAGGACGAGGTGAAGCAAATTTGGTGGAAGTTTATCCAAAGTTCGTCGCTCTGGGCGCTCGTGCGGTGAACGGTCATCCGCGCGGACTGGAGGGGCGCTAGTGACGTCACGTTACGTCGCAGGGTGGACTAACGGGGGCGCGGGCGCTCTCAGAGAGGATTCTGGGACGGCACACCTGCACAGGTGGACACAGTATCCTGCAGCCCACCGTTAGCATAACGTTTCCGGATAAGGAATGTGTTATACGTGATTCAATGCAGAGCAACCAGAGACTGCTTTTAACACACTTCCTTACGTAACGTTGTCTTTGCTGACAGGAAACCACAGTCAACAGTCTGACTACAAATAACTGTTCTCAAAAAAGAGAAGCTCACAAGTCACTGATCTAGAGACTCAGAGACTAAAGCAAAAACTAAAGATAGAACCAGAGAGCATCTGCACAGGAGGCAAACAGAACAACCCCAGCAGATGGAGCAGTGTCGAAGCAAGGTGTTGAGCTGCTGGCTGATCTTCACACTCTGTCTTAACGGTAAGATACAATACTTCTGACAATAGAATAGAAATACCTTATTGATCCTTGAGGGGAAATTACCTTCGTCCCAGAAGCTCCATGCAAGATAAGAAATTGCAAGAGACCATGTAAAAATCTAAACTATAGACATAGAAATAGAATAAAATATATACATATCTATATATAGAGAGAGAGTTACAAATAAGAAACCAATATGGTTATTATTGAATAGTGGTGTGTGATCACAGAGATCTCAGAGGGAGGAGTTTTAAAGATTGATGGCAACAGGAAGAAGAGACTGGGCTGAGAACACTGAAGCGCTTTCTATGCAGCGCTTCAGTGTTCTTAGCCCAGTTTAATTCATTGTCTATGAATACTCCCAAATACTTATCGTCCTCCACAACTCCACAACAACAATCATGATGATCAAATTTGGTAGTGTGAAGTTTACTCTCCAGTTTCCAAATTCGTTGAATTGGAGTCAATTCAACGAAACTGTACTTCAATGACAAATTTTTTGTACTGTTTATGTAGTTATACTAGAGATCACGTAACACATAACAATATAATAAAGGCCAGTATTGTAATAACTGCAGTCATTGTTTTATGATTGGTCCTCTCCAGGGGTTCTTGCCGGCGATTGGTTGATTCATCTCCCAAACAGTCCCGTCTGTGCCGTGACTGGTTCCTCAGTGGTTCTGTCTTGTTGGTACGATTACCCCCAAAGCAGTGAAACTGGTGGAGAAGGGCAGATTTCTGTTCAGGTAATGAAATAAAGACGCCTTTGTGAAGTGATGTGGAGTATCCTTCTGTGAGTTAATAATAAGAATGTGTAGTATGGTAATTTGTAACTAAAGTGATGTGATATTAGTCAGTAAGTTGTTGATTGAGGAAAAACATAACATCCATTCTGCAATTGGTCTAATAACTTTGAGACATTTAGATTCAGCTGTTTTCTTGATGTTCTGTACCAGGGAGGTGGAGGTGAAGCACAGCAATACGATGTGTTGTCTGAAATGTGGTGTCTGGAAGAGAGTCGCTGTATCACACCAAGGTAGTGTTTAACTACTAACTAGTGTTTGACCACACACCAGAGCAGAAGCATATATTTCACATAGTTTAGAGAAAACGTTTCTAAGCCCTTCTGTTTGTGTCAGGTATGTGTTCCACAGCGACGGTATCTCCCCAGATCCGTCCTACCAGAACCGGGTCCAGTACCTGGGAATGCCCGGAACAAAAAACTGTTCCCTGAGGATTACTGATCTGAAGCAGTCAGACAGTGGAACCTACGTGTTTTATTTCATCACCAGCCATCCGACGCAGAAGATGCCACAGCAGAGAGGCGTCCAGCTTCTGGTGGCAGGTGAGAATACTCATCAAGTGTCACAACATGTCAGTGGCACGTTAATTATTATACTTACTCATCTGCATGCAGGTTTACTAAGAGCTCGAGACAATAGAAGCATCTGTTCAAGGAAAATGGTAAAATGAAGCATTATTAATTCCTGATTTGTGTGGACTCAAAGTTATGAATGTTTTTTTTTTGTTGCTGTTCAGTATTACGTTATATTTCTGTTTTATCTCACGTCCGTTGTGTTTGTGGCCGGATAACACAACGCTGTGGGGTTAGACGACATTAAGGGTGTTGAGTGTGGCGAAATAATGGTGTTGCTTCACATATTCTTGCGTAACTGCTGACTGTGGGAAGTAATATTCCAGTTACTGAATTATCGTCTTTGCTTGCTTGTTTGTAGTCTCAGTTTTGTTTTGCATAATTTATAAAACTTAGTTAAGTGCTATTGACCTGTTTGACCAACCATACAATATAATAATAATAAGAAGAAGAAGAAGAAGAATAACCACAACAACAACAACAACAATAACAACAACAACAATTACAACAACAACAAAGATAATAATAATAAGGAGAATCCTTTATTCATCATATGTCACAGTAAAATTTGTCCTTTGCATTTAATCCATCCCCTGGGGGAGCAGTGGCTGCCACACAGGGCGTTTATTAATCTATTACATATATTCCCATATATGTAATAGATTAATAAACCACCTGTTTAATAGGTAAAAGAAACAGTGAGAAAGCCACATGCTCGTAAGGCTTACTGTTTAGAGTGAAGATTCTTTCTACCAGTGGCCATTAATCTGTTTCCTGCTCTATATAATGGATCATATGTACTGTAATATGTTTTCTCCAGATTCCCCCAGTGCGGTGACTGTATTATCCAATCCGTCCAGTGAGGTCACCGACGGTGTGACCTTGTGTCTTGCCTGCTGCAGCCCTGCAGCCAGTTCCAAAGCCCTTTATAGATGGTACAAGAGTACAAACACCACACCACAATACGCAGAGCCAGTGTGGAACATCACTGAAGTTACATCCATGGACTCTGGTGGCTACTTCTGTCAAATACAGACTGGAGATGAAGTGCGAAACTCAGCAGTGCTGACCATTAATGTACAGTGTAAGTGAAATTCGATAACAAATTCTTGACTAATTAAACGTAATTGACCCTTGACCTCCCTGTTTTGTAGACCCTCCCAAAGATACAGCTATCTCTTTGTCTCCTCCTGGTGAGTTCCAGCCCAGGCTCCCTGTGACTCTGGCCTGCAGCAGTGATGCCAACCCACCTGTCCACACATACACCTGGTACCAAGGGCAAGCGTGCCTGCCCTATGCTGACAAAAGCTCATATCGAGCAAGAATGTCCTCGGCCACAATGACAGGAAGCAACCTGACACTCAGCCGCACCAACATCAGCGTTATGGAATATGGCCAGCACTGCTGTGTGGCACGCAACAAACATGGATCACAGACCTATTCTGTAACACTCAAAGCTACCAAAGGTGAGAGAGTTAAAAGCAGTTACAGTTCTGCTCAGCTGAAAATATTACAATGAAACTGTGGTTAAAATGAGAGAAATAAAGCACAGGACTGTGCCTACAAAAATACAATTTTAATCAAATGGTAACACGGCCTACTGCATTTTCTGTCTAGGTGTCTGTGTTTCCTTTTTGCTCTTAAGGATCTCAACTTGACACCATCATACTTGTGTGCTCCAAACATCTTGAAAGACATGTTAATCTTGCTTTTTGCACTGAGCGACAGTAAACAGATTTGTATCTATACTGTACCTGTAGGTTGGCTAACATCTAGGCTTTCTAACTTCTGCAATGAGGACATATGCTGTCATAACAAAAACATTCTCACAGTATTGTCTTTAAGAATAAAAATCCATCCTGCATTTCTTTAACATACTGTAGAAGGATACGTGCGCAGTCTCCTACCTGCTGCTACCTGACTCCAGATGATACACAAACACTGAGACTCTGTCTACTTTTGCAGAGACACCTTCATCTGACTCTACGGGACACAAAGCACTGTATAGCGGCGTAACTATCAGCATTCTCCTGGTTATTGTAGCTATAGTTGCCTTTCTCCTGATCAGGTGAGTTTTTCTCTTACAGTAATAGTGTTGTCTTTTTGCTCCTGTTTTTGCATCATTCTTTGATCTTACATGACTGTAAAGCTGCCCATTGTTAACTGACTGTAAATAGCATTAAACAATAATTTGTTTCAGGAGGCAGAAGACGTCATCACAGCAGTCATACGTCCTCACTCAGACCACTGCTAAAGAGCCTTGAAGACCCAGCAGGACCTTCACTTGTTCCATTGTAATTAACACAACACTCAACTATGAAACATAAGAGACAGCAAACCTGTCCTGTCCAGTAAACAAAACAGACAAATTGCATATTTTAGCCTGTTTTAAAAAAGCATATTATTGACTTTAAGAACACATGGTGGCCATAAATCTCCTTCCATGTGTCATGAACCAGGATTGTTCCTGTATTGGTTTTGAATTGCCATGTTCATTTCCTGTTTTATTTTGGTAGTGTTTCCGGTTTCCGTCCTGTCATGCCTTTTGCCTGCTTTGCTTTTTGTCACGTGGTCTCCCAGCTGTGATTAATTTCTCATCAGGTCATTGTACTGTATACTGTATAGCTACAAGCACATTCCGTTGTTCTCTGCCAGATAGTTTGTTCAAGCACCTGGTTTGTCAGCCTCCCACTTGAGCTGTCAGATACCAAATGTCTTAAAAAATAATGTATTTAAATATTTATTCTATTTGTTAATGTTGACTGAAACTCTTTCTTGTATTTTAGCAGAACTGTCTTATACTCCCTTCCTACTGATGATGAACTTAAAGACACAATGATCCAATTAAAAGCAGTTCTGTCATATTTGTGTAATTTGAGTAAAGTCTTTAGTGTGATAAGGCTCCACAGACACTGAGCAGAGAAATGGAGTCAAACACCATGAAGACAGTGACTCAGTCACCAGCACATCATAACAAAACATTCCTACTTGTAGTTGGCAGCTGTTCGTCTCATTAGACTATTGTTAGCTATATAAGGAACCGCTGAGTAAATTAACACATGTCCCAAATACTTAAAGGGACAGTTTAAGATTTAAGAATAGCAGTCGCAGATTCTTCTTACTTTACAGTTAACTATGAAAGGGATTGAAATATGTTGCATCTACTGCATTATCAAAACTTTTAGGATCGCTGGCAAAGCCTTGCATTAGCACAGCAGATAGGAAAACTATGTTTACTGATAACTGGCCTCGGTTCAGTTATTTTAAACACTGGAACTGTCAAGTGAACACAGTATTTAGAATCTGCATATCTAACATTAACAAGCATGGACTGCAGCCTCCAAATGAGCTCAAACAACATGCAAAGCGAGTTGGACAGAACCCGATGTGCTGCACATGGGTATTTTAAACTCAAGGGGGCAGGATCTTCTGGCTTCACCACAAGTATTCTGGAGGATTTAGTCTTTTAAGCAGTCGTGAAACAGCTCAACAAAGGTTGCACAGCACAACCTCCTGGAAGACAAAGCATGGTCTCACACAGGAGGAATTTGAGGCAGCCAGAGCTTAAGTTTAATGCCTTAGCACCAATGAACAAAACCAAAACATCTTCTGCCAGTAACACTGATTCTATTACTGTTCATTCTTAACGTGTGATTTGCTGCAGATTTTCACATTAACATTCCCCATGCTCACTGCCAGAGGACCTCAGTCATCTCACTGACTGCCGCTGTGTTTGGTGTCTTCCTCAGAAGGAAAGGAAATTCAGGTGAAAAGGAAATTGTTTGACCAAACTGTTTAATTCTGATTGTGAAAAAGCCTGTGAATTGGAGAACTAATGGATTCTGGTGAAGAAGGGATTAAAGGAGGAACAATAGATACGTCTGCGTGTGCGTTGTTCTTTCATAATGGGCCTGCTCAACCTGTTTTCCATTATCCAGGAAAATGTTTACATTCTCAGAAGTGCTGAACTGTCTTACTGTGGCGTCGGAGGGCTGGCGATTGTGCGGAGACGCTGACTGACTTCATTGCACTATTTAATGAACCTCTTTTTTAGATGAGAGACTGATGGTGAAGGAAGCTGCTCAGAGACCCGCCAGCATTTTGAGGTTAGTTGCTAGCATTTATGGTTCTTCTATAAATTTTGAGGTCGCTTTTCAATAGGTAACCTATATTTTCATATATTTAGACTGATTCTGTTTGTAAAATGTAATGTTTAATTTCATTTAGGTGCAAAAAAAGAAACCTGCTTCAATGCTAGATCATTAGACATAGTATCAGAGGGTTTTGTTGAGAAAAACCCTGAGTCATTACAGTATATAGTTTTAATTTGAATCTGCTACCTCTTTTGTACTTGACCAGAACATGCACTAAAACCATTATCACTGTGACTATTATCATAACACCATTTTAATTATTATCTACATTCAGGAAATAGCTGTCAAAGCCACCGTCACATTCTTTATAAACTCAGTGACCATTATACAGCTATCAATGCTCACATTTTCTATCTTACAATGAAGACGTTGTGTTATTGGACTCTTTGCAGAGTAACCTATGGAATAAAAGACACTGAGGGGACAAGAAAAGGAGGAAAGAAGCGATGTGGAACAACAGGGTTTCTCATATTTGCTGTTTGATGCTTCTGGCTTTGCTTCAAACCACTGCACCCTCCTCAGGTACAGTAATACACTGAGAAATATGTGGAGTGAAATTTACTTACTTAATTTCTACTCAGAAATCCTAAGTAGATATCAAAGGGCTAATTTTTAAGTACACTATACTTAATAGCGTAGTTTTCATTGTAGTACGCAAGTAAACTTTACTTAACATTTTCAGTTATTGATCCAAACAAATCATTAGATCTTACTCACTCAGCCTTTTACTAATTTTTTTTCAAAATACATTTGGATGAAAACTTTAATTTCAGATATATTTAGGTAATGCTTAATTTAATTTTTTTTATTCTTCTTTCTTTCTTCTTTATTCTACCTTAGTATATTTTATTTAGTATTTGTAACAATACTTTCTTTACATTTATATATAATTTATATAAATACTGACTTTATAATACCAAAACAAAAAAGACAAGAATTACTCAGAACAATCAGACAATTTAATCACTTCAGACGTTATTTCGGTTAAAAAAGATGAACAATGAAGTTTGGTGAGAACCGTCCGCTCCAGCTGGGCATGTCACACACAGGAAAGAAGCAAAGGCTAGGCTAGGCTAACCTGCTGCAGCTAATCTCTATGCTACAGCTAAGCAAGTCAATTACACCAAAATTATAACACCTCGCAACTCTTAGATTTAGCTATGACATTAAGAACACAGGAACTGTTATTTGTTATGAAATTTACAATATTTTACATACATAAAAACATACAAAACAATTATATAAAAAGAAATTTAGATTTAACAAACTTTCCTTTTACAATACACATTAAAAATAACCTTGGTCATGACCAAGAGGAAGAAGCTAAGGGGAACGATGGCATGGAGGAAGAAGCTAAGGGAGGTGTGACGGTAAAAGAGAGCTAAAGGAAGCGATAGAGACACAAGATGGCTAACTTAACACGGCTGCCCTCAGTCATGGCTTGGCTGAACTAAAAGCAGGACTAAACCGGTGAAAAGAAAAAACACACACAAAGCATGAAGGTCAAAACAGTTGCTAACAATATCACCATCCAACAGGAGGCTCTTCCTCAGACGCATTGGTCCTGCAATAACAGGGACTGTCCATGAACGGCAACGTTTCCCTTTCCTCACATGACTTTATGAAACATCAGTGTTTACAGCAGCAGCATGACAAAATAGTGAAAGTATGCACCAACAGTAGAAAAGTTGTGCAAAAGGAAATAATGGTGCAAGAAAAAAAAACAGTAATACAGAAGGGGAAACAACAGGTCGTGACAATCATGTCATTGCAGTGCTGTATTGTACAGTCGCATGGCTGTGGGGAGCAATGACCTGCAGAAGCTCCTTCCTGCACTGTGGGTGTAACAGTGTGGTGCTGAAGGAGCTGCTCAGAGCCTCTACAGTGGTGCAGGGGGTGGAGGGGTTCTCCCTGATGGATGTTGGTTTACCAGTGAGCTTTCTGAACCAGCTCTGCCTGTACTGCCCCCCACCCAGCACACAACTCCATACAGGACTACATGCAATTAGCTTTATATAATGTAACGATTAAAACCGTAGGCACATTTATACCATCAGTTGTTTGCGCTGGTGTTCTACATTGTTATACATAAGTCCTGCCCCTAGCGTTCAGAAAAAGTTCTTTAATAATTTTTAGTTTATGACTTAGACAAATTTTTTTCCAACTCAATGGATCGGTTTCAACCCCTGAGCAGGCGGTTAAGTTTGAACACTTGGTTAGTAAGACTAAAGTTCAAGAATCTAAGAGAACGAAACCACAGACCTGTTGTATCTTTCTAGACACAAAAAAGCTGGTGTTTGTTGTGACAGCACACATGTAGCTTTACTCAACATCACATTGTATTTTACATTCACACTCAGGCAGCACGTAGCTTGGAGCAGACGACATCATTACAAATGTAATTTTACATTCATGTAAATATTTTATTTTGAATAGGTTTTAAAATGGGTTTCATTCATGTTTTTGATTACACTTTTTGTGTGTCTCTGTCTCTGCCTTCAGCACAGAACATTGGCATTTATCTACAACGACCAGTTGACCTGACGGTGGCTCAGGGGAAACCTGTGGCGTTTCGCTGTGGAGTTCCCAAAGCCTTTCCACAGGTCACACTCATCTACACTGGAAAGTTAGGCACGTACAACCTCACCTGCCCCAATGGCTCCATAGAAGCTGTCCCCAAGGTGAGATGGTCGTCCGCCCCACACGTCACCCTTCAGGCCTCTCTTTACACGTTAACTGTTTCATATCAGTGACATCAGTCTGGTTTGTACATTCATTTACAACAAACTGCAGCTTAAAGTTCTACAGAGACAAATATTATATTACACTATAAGTGGAAAGCACAAAAAACACCTCTCAGCTTCGTTATTTCATTCGTTCATCCTTGTGTGCGCCTCCAATCTGCCCCTCGTGCCTCAGACTTTGTACGGTCAGTGTGAGCTGAAGGACGGACAGTCAGTGGCCACATGGAGCCTCACTAAGGCCTCTGTGTCAGACAGCGGCACACAAGTGAAGTGTCAGCAGCCCAACAGCCAAGACGCCCCCGTCGCCATCCTCAGTGTTTACGGTAGGAAAAGACACATACGTGTGTCTAATTTGCTAAGTACACACTCTTTTATTCCCTCAACATGACCACACGCAAGAAGCATGTTGGCGTAAAAGGACAATAAATGTGGCTCTGTCTGTGCTGAACGTTCCAAAGGAACCCTTCAGCAACTACAGCGGCACGAGGAAGTGTCTGAACGAGATCAGATTATAAACTAGTCCGTCCAGTCGGTCTCTTCTTAAGTGTCTGTGGTATGTTCAGGGACGTACTGTAATGGCTCAGCTGTCACATGTTTATGATCTGCGACTGCTGAATGTGCTCTGACGTTCCTTCCTCCCAGCTTTGAGCAGCAACCACAGCGTTCTCGTCGCATGTTCTCTCGGGGGCTTCTTCGTGACCCTCCTAGTGTTTGGCATGTTGTGCCTGCTCCTGCAGAAATCCGAGGCCTTCAGGCAGTGCTTCAGTAAGTCCTGATTTATTTGGCGTGTAAACGTGTAGGAATAAGTACATTTCTGTCAGGCTGATTTCTGATCTTTTTTTTCTTTCAGAGGGAAAAGACACAGATGATGATCTGAGCACAATAGTATCTGATTAGTCCTTTACATTGTATTGTATTGTAATGTATTGTACCAGTAATGTACTATAATACACCACAATGCATTTTTCATCAGCATTCTTTGTTCCAGTAGATAATGTAACAGCAGTGACACACTTTCACCACTTGATGGAAGCATTTAGTATGAAGTCAACAGCCAGGATTTAATGAGCAGCCACTTTCCCATTAAAGAAGCGCTGTAAATATCTGCACCTTTATAAATTTCTCACGTTTTTCCAGAGCTTCGTATTTCTAGGGTTCATATGTTTTTCATTTTTCACCTCTTGTCTGTTCCAAATCAGATTTTTGTGGCTATTGGCGGGTTAGATGTGAAGAAATGTTAGATATTATCTAAAACACACTCTGGATCTTTATCATGTAACAGTTTCTCTGTGCTTCAGTGAACCTGACTGATAAACGTGGCTTAAATATACATGAACCAGACCCTGTTGATGGGCAGCTGACTCTGACTGCTCTGTGGCTTTTTCCATGTTTACCCTTGTTCAGCGTATCAGCAGAGCCACCAGAGAGTACACACCAGGGCTACGGACACACTTATGAGCACATGACCACAACCTTGAAATGTCTGAGTTCCCTAACATACAGTAGCTGCTATTATCAGCTATCCTAATACTGAGCGCCTTAACCTTGTTTCTTTATGTTGTTTTGTTTAGAAAGCAAAAAAGAAATTTCCACAAATAAATAATTCAGATTCCTTCATAAACGTAAATGACTGTTTACTCTATGTTTTGTTGCACATTTACTGTGTTGACTAGACTTTGTGGCAAACTTCACAGGGAAATTCAAGTGATTCAAGTCATTTGACACTGTGTAATGTGGCAGCTGATTCCAGACTCCATTCCCCCCAATGTGTTGTAATATTGTAATACACACACACACACACACACACACACACACACACACACACACACACACACACACACACACACACACACACACACACACACACACACACACACACACACACACACACACACACAGCCAGGACAGAATTCTCTCTGGTCTTTCTGGTCTTTTCTTTGCTACAACAGAAATTGTAAAGCTCTGGTGTCTCATTTCTTAATATAGTGCATCAATTCAATCTAAATTCCTACTGTATAACAGGGGGTATGTATTAGGCCACATGTTTTCAGATTTGATGTGTTTAGGGCTCAGTCAGGTTTTGTTATAGCAGACTAATAACATCCACTTGTCCTATAAAAGGGCTTTATTGTAATTGTATGTAATGTATTGTACTGAGGAACAGTAATTGGACACTGTCTTTATCCGTCACCAGTTGCCTCTATCTGTTGTCAAGTCATTATATTATCACTGACACACACACTAAGCTTTCTCTCCGTGTCTGTTTCCTTCTCTATCTCCTCTATTATTATCATGTGAAGAGACTGATGTGGGCCTTGGCTTTGTCACCGTGTGACAAGGTATAAATAGTCACAAATCAGCACTCACACACTTCTACACAGACACACCAGTTACCCGTCGCTGCAGAGGTGTCACTGATCCCCACATGCTATAAAAATAATATAGGACTATAAAACCACACTGCTAAATACTGAAAAAACAGGGCCAACACTTAAATGAATGACTGCTACATATCTTGCCCTTTTTCTCATGTGAAGAGAAGAAAAATTATCTGTCACACAATGCAAAATCAATGCAACTGAGGCAGCATCACTGAGGAATAGATACTTGACACACAAATAGTGGCATGTGAGAAATGACGCCAACAAAATCAAGAACAGAAGAGAATTCTTTTAGCTTATTTTGGCTACTAAACACACAGAATCGCACTGTAATTGTGTTTTCTCATATTTCTATGACTCTTTGTGATTTTGCTACTTCATTGTGTTGCTTCTATTTTTGAAATCCTTTTTGTCTACGATTGTCCATCTTTGTGGCACCTTTTTTTACCACCTGTCTGAAAAAGCTATTATTTCTTCTGATCTTTTTAATAATAACATAAAAGGCCTGCTCACTCTGATAGGTCAGAGCCTGAGCAGGAGCCACCTACGAAGTCCAAGTCCTGCAGTCATGACTGTTGCAGTCTGCACCTGTTTAAAGTGTGATCAGTGACAGCTGTCACTGGTTCCAGTCCTTCCACCACCCTTATGAGGAAACACACACACCTAAACTCTCCAAACCATAAACATCCCTAACATTTTCATATAGTCTTTGCAAACATGTGAGAAATGACAGTGGAAGTCTGCATGAAACAGCATAATACAGAAACAGCAAGTCATTTCTTTTTATGTGTTCTTTAAACTCGGTACAAACAAAAAGTTAAACCCCGTCTTACAATAAAATATGTCAACTAAACCTAGTGTGATACGTGTCTGCTAAAATAAACTAAAGCAAGTGGGCAAGCACACGCAGCGCTGAAGCCATGATCCCATTTGCATGATGTGTCTGTCAGAGAACGTGCCGTCCAGAGGAGACATTTGCATGTCAGCTGATAAATGACAGCTATACGACATGCTGTAACTCTGGGACCTACGCTTAGAACGAAACAGTACAAGCCCCGTCCAGGTTTCATACACATACACTGCCTCCAAAATCCAAGTTGAGCTTTTCCCTCTCTGTTTCACCACAACAAACTCTTCCTCCCAGACGTTCGCTGTCTGCTCGCTGTGGGCGGCTGCGGTGACGTGGCACCGATGTCCTTCTAGGGATTCCACACATGTTTTAACAAAATTTCAGCCTGTTTTGGATGAAATAAGACTGAAAAGTGTTGACACGAATGTCAGAATCATGCAGTAAGTGTATGACTGTGTCAGTCTGTGATCTACTGTAGAAGCACATAAATGGCTTTCACTGATGTTGATGGAATAACACTGACCTTGTTTCCTACACATGCCCTTGCAGCCTTCACACTTTCACACTGGACACGTGGACAAATGTTTATACCTGAAACAAAGAGGAGGTTCAGACGCTGCGCATTCAGCTAAATAAAACAGGCTAAGCGTCAACCAGTCACTGTCTTGGACTGCTCACACTCGTCTGCTCCTGGGCCCCAAAGTGCAGGTAAGCACAGGTATGATGAAGGCAGGAGCAGGCTCAGGGTCACTTTCATTTGTACGTTTAGCCTGTGGTTTTAGTTTCATTATTATCCTTAGGTTTTCAAGGTTTTCAACACTAAAAACCTTTTGACGCTAACAGATTCAGGAAATAGTGGAAGCTTGTGATAGTTGTATTTTTACAGGTGACCATTCAATGTTTCATGTTAAATATGTTTATTTTTGTGTGTCTGACATGCACTGCAACTGTTTCTGATGTTGTGTATTTGTGGGCCGATGACGGTAGATTATACGCTTTTCAGTAACTTGTATTTGACCTTGACTGATATCAAAATAACATGATTACATCACTCTGCAGTAGCTTTGTTGCGATTTGATAGCGAAAGAGAGAGATTGGTAGTTTATTTTGTTGAAAAAGATGGTGATTACATGTAGAACAAATGTACATAATACACAAAAAACAAGCAGGAAGCCAATATTTCATATATTTATTTCAAATCATTTCCAAACTCTGATGACTCCAATGTCGATGTTGGTCCAAGGATGATCAAGGTCATGAAGAGTGACTTCCAGTGGCGTTCATATAAGTCTTGCCAGGCCGTTAGGCAGCTAGAATAGACTCTATCTCTATCTTTCAAATTAAACATTCTTTGTTTTTAGTTACTTTACAGTACAGAAAACTTTTCTATTCTTTTGTATTCTTTCTCATATTAATCTGTTCTCAGCTCCAAACAAACGAGACAAAGGCCTAGAAACAAGAAAAGTTCAGCTTGTTAATTTGAAAACAAAAAAAACTAAATAAACCTAGAGGCTATGTACGATGAACTATCCAGCCTGAACAGTCAGTCATAGTACATAGAGACAGAAGTTAGCAGAGGAGCACTTGGCCCAGTGCGGTTTGTCGTCTTCTGCTGGTTGATGGAAAGTGGTCTGGACTCCTGCTGGATTTCACCCAGTGACCGACAATAATCCACTGTTTACTCTGCAAACACTCAGAACGCATCCCTGCTGACGAAACACTGACCTCTCGCACTACAAGGACATTCTTAGTGGGGAGCGGGAGAAGGTGGGTGGGAAACGAGGGGAACGTGATGGAACAAACCTGTTTCCTGTGTTTTGCTTTCTATTCTCTTACATGTTATGTCCTCTTGCTCCCCTTTTCTGTTTGTTTCTCTTTCTCTCTGATACTTAGTGTGTTGAAGATGGGACATCTCACTCTGGTGACTCTGCTGGCAGGTAGGAAAGACACCAAACATCTGTACGTGGGTTCAAGGTGGGTCCTCTGCCCCCCTGCCCCCCTGCTGTGACACAGGTCGACTCAGTCTCAGGACGGGGCTGAGTTTACTACTTTACTAAACAGCTTTTAGAAAGTGAGTCTCTATTTTTCCACCATATAACGTTATGTCATCAGGGTAGACACAGTCATGTGGGCGTGGCCACAGCACTCCACAGTTTACACAACTGTAGTCCATGAACTGTGAAGGGCATCAAAGCAGGGCATACGTCCATACGTACACAACACTTTCACTGTCTCTGCAAATGACACTACCTGACTAGTGCCAAAGTCACAACACAGCACTGAGCCTGAACCGACTCTTTAAAACGAAAGATTTGCGTGTTCTGTGAAAACGCTGAGCATCAATTTCTGGCAGGACATTGTTTGCAACACTAATTATTTTATTTGTCTGACTTTCAGTGCTTTTGGCTCTTTTCATGGAAACTGAAGCAAGTAAGGCTTGTTTCTTCTTTCACATTAAATCGCTGAGACAATTTTTTTTGTGTAACTGTTTTTTGAGACACTATTTAAAGGTTTGTCTTTTGTGATGTTGTACTAAAGCAATGAATATATGTTTCTACTGGTTTTGTCTTGTTGGGCGATGTACATAATAGTAGTGATCCTGTTGTTGCATTGTGATATTTTTCTATAACCATGTTTTATTTTCTTCCGTTTCTCCTTTTGTGCTCGGTGCATAGATCCTTTTGTTTACAGTAAGTAAAAACTATTAACTCATCTTCACGATACACATGTGTATGGACTGTAAAACAGACACATTTTTTACAACAGACTATGAGCGCCTACGAATTGGAGGCCTGGTGTGTACCTGCTTGTTGGTGGCTGGAGGAGTCAGCGTTTTATTTTGTAAGTGCTGAGAATCACACAGCTCATTAAACAACCATTAAAATTTGTATGCAATTAAATTAAGATTTCATTTGATTATGATTATTAGATTATAGGCCCCAGTGTGACTGGTCTTCCTAAGGCCAAAATGAAAAGCACAAAGCAGTAAAATACAATGTAACTGTACCTTTAAATGTGTTTCACCCATCTTGCTTTGATGTTTACAGATAAACAATGTCCCAGGAAGAGCAGGTAAGTGTGTCTTTGTGAATGATTGGGTCTGAGTTCATCACATGGCTCACGCTGCCTGTTCCCGTCTGCCTCACGTTGTCTCCACCTCTGCGTCTTTCTTTCCAACCTGCGACCCCACCCTTGTGTCTCACCTTGTAGAAAGGCAGATGATGACAGCAACACGGTCTAATTTCATGCCTGACGAACCGGTTTCCACCAGGAAGCAGACGATGATTGGGTGGAGAGATTGAGTACGTGGTGCGGAGCTTTCAGGAAAGCTCAGATGACGAGATTTAAGAGTTTCCTAAAATAGAGGAAATTGACAAAAGCCCAAATATTTTTGGTTTTAGAAAAGTGCCTCATCTATAATCACATGCAAATCAGAGGTGATATATCCACGTGCGTTCACAAGTTGTTTGTTACTAGAACCCATTTTTCCATCCCTCTGAAATATAATTAGTTAAGGAGCACATAGTTTCTGAAGCAGAGCAGTATTTGGAGCCTTCTGCACTGTAGAGAAATTGTCTGTGTGGTTTCAGATTTGTAAAAGAATTATAAACAAAATTCTGTCAGAAACCTTTGGTGTGTCCAACCACAATTAAAGTATCACTGAGTTAAATCAACCGAAGCAAGTGTATTGATTTTTTTACACAATTTGTACAATGGCCACGTGTTTACTTTAGTGAATGTCTCGACACACCGCCGTGATCTTGTGTCAGTTCACGTGAAAAACGCCCACCCTGCTTCGAGCCTTCGAGCCCGACAAACAAACATTAACGCGCTCCACCTCCTCCTCCTCCTCGCTCCCCGTCGCCTGACTCTGGATCAGCTCCTCTCCAGCCCCCTGCGCCTCCGCTCTCAGCCAGGCAGCAAGAGCCGACCCGGGATCGGGATTCACCGAGAACAGAAAAGCGTGGCGCGTGAAACTCAGCCCCTTCCCAAAACCGAGCCAACCTGTGTGACGGCGGCGTGGACGGGGTGTGGGCGCGCGGAGCGGAGAACAGTCACGTTTCCGTCTGCTCGTCGCTCGCGTCGCCTGTCGGAGGTAAGAGTTTCTGAAAGTTAGCTTAGACGCTAGAGGGTTGAAGAAATTAGAACAAAAACTTAGACTGGTAGATGAACATTTATTTTTGTGGTGTTTTTTTTAGCCGAGGAGCATTTGCTTAGGAAGTTCAAATTCTCTCGTGCGCATCTCTTTTCAAAGTTTGCCTGAGGTTCGTACTGTAATGAGGAATCTTGACGGGCCGTGTTTCCTTTCTATGCGTGTGTTACATTCAACCCTAACCTCATCCTGTGAATTTATCAAAAAATATATAGTATATTGAGGGAAAGTCATATGACAAGACAAATGCCGCATATTCCCTGCATGCCACGTTGTGAGGCTGACAGGACGTCAGCCACCGGTGGCAGGACGGAGGAGCGGCACGCGCCCCAACGCGCGCGGGCTTCATTCTCAACGCGTTGCTAACAGAAAGGAGCAGCGCTATTATTGACCCAGCGCGCAGCGCAGACCGTGTGCGCTCTCACTTCTGGTTCTTGTCTGATCCACCGGATCTGGACGTGGTTCCTATGGGGTTTGATGCGATGGTTTTTACATAGTTGAGAGAGACGCACTGTAAAGCAGTTATTAAGTGATTATTAAGGACAGGAAAGCATGACCTAAAAAAACAGGTCGCTGTGGCCACAGAATCACATGGTGGTGTCTAATTGGCTTATATTAATTTGACATTAAGAATTTACCCTTAATTCATCCAGAAATGGGCCTGATGTCTTAAGGAGACAACATCTACAACATTGTGAGGTCTAGCGCTAGAATAAACAGCCCAGTGAAAACAGAGGAAGGTTGGAGGTGACAGACAGAACTAGGGGAGGGGTCGTCTTTCCTTCCTCAGGTTAGACAGACTTAGCTGCCTGTTCTCACCTCTCCTCACATGATCCTGTTGAGGCAGCTGGAGGAGACCGAGCTGCTCGCCTTCCCTCGCATCACTTCGGCGGCATATGACACTGGGCGTCGCCATCGATTTTGTACGTGGGGTGTGATTGTGCTGCAGCTGGTGCAGCCAAAACGGGGCGAAGCTAATAATAGCTACGAAGACTGAGTCCTAACGTTGAAATGCAGATTTTACAGCTAAATGAACGGCTTTACGAATGGAGGGCGAGAGGAAGTGATGGGAATTGCAGCTTGTTGTGCGTTGCCAGCCGCTCTGTGCTAGCGTTGTGGTTACCATGTGTGACCCAAGGCTCCTGTGTGCGCCACTCCCAACCCCCCCCCCCCCCCCCCCCCCCCCCCCTCATATTCTCCCACACTTGTACTTTTCCTTCTTTTTCACGCCTCCTCTTTCCCAACATATCCTCTTTTCATTGTGTTTTTCTTACTCCACCCCTTTTGTGCTCTGTTTTCATTGATTCCCCACCCGCAGGCAGGTCTTTCGTAGAGTATCTGTTTTGCGTATTACTCCGTTTCCACTGTCATGGGTTCAGCGCTTCAGCTGCCTGTTGAAGTCTATCAATGGCTGTTACCTGGTGCCACCCAGGAATCCAGCGGCCGCACAGACAAGAGCATGTGCTCTTTAATAATTCAGCATGTGAGGCAGGATGCTTGATCAGTCACTGGATTCTGGAGGAAAATTGTGATACTTCGTCGGAAGGTTACACATTCCTTAGTGCACTGGTAAAGTTACAGGAGGAACAATCAACTTTGTGTTAGCTGAGATAAAAGCAAGTTCTTGACCACAGAGCTCAAAGCAGGGTCACACTGAACACTGTGTGTAGTCCTCTACATCAGAGCCTTTCCTGTGTGTGTGTGTGTGTGTGTGTGTGTGTGTGTGTGTGTGTGTGTGTGTGTGTGTGTGTGTGTGTGTGTGTGTGAGTGTGTGTGTGTGTGTGTGTGTGTGTGTGTGTGTGTGTTATAAAGGATGTGTTGTGCTCTGGAATCCAGTGCTGCTAATTTAGGAATAACCACTGAGTAAAGGCAGCTGCCTTTGTAGAGCAGTGCAGGAACACACACACACACACACACACACACACACACACACACACACACACACACACACACACACACACACACACACACACACACACACACACACACACACACACACTTCCAGCTTCATGTGTCCAGCTTTTGGTTAGTGGTTATATCCGAAGTGAGTACACACACATACTGTACATGTCTCATATTCAACACTTTGCCTATTCAAGGACACAAATGTGTGTTGGTAACGTTGGCTGTGAATGTTGTCATTTTTCTAGGAAGGAAGTAGTTAGCACATTCAGAGACAACCTGAAGCCTTTCTTGATGTGAAAAGGCTTCACCGTGTCTGCGATTGTGTGTTTTCTCAACTGTGTGAAGCAGGTTCAAAGCTGCTGTCAAAGACATGTTTCACCTAATAAATATGACCCACAATGACTTTTGCTTTCCAGCAGTTTCCTAGACGGTTAGTCAGACAAGTCAGTCTACTGACCACTGACTGAGCTCCCTTGGCCACAAACAGAAGGATGAGAGGGAACACAACTGGAACATTACTGTCAAAGCTTGGTCATGTGACTAAACTGTTAATTCTACATTTTAAACTTTAAATGTGTTTATTTACTTTTGAGTGAACAGAAATTTGACAGTTGGCATGTTCAACTTGACTCAGCATGATCTGGATTTGAAAGTCCTTAATGTTATATGAGTTACTGTATAAAGACCCTGCAGTTCACCATGTACGTAAGCAGTAAATGACCACAGAGCCTAGAAAACCTGTGAACACATAAGTAAGGGAAATGAAACATGATGGGATAGATTCAAGAAAGAAGACAACATCGAGCAAGTAAAACAACAGACGGCTGAGCCACAAAAGCAGAAGAGCAGTGAGGCGGAGGTTTCAGACTCAAGGCATTTTGCAGAAGTGGAAAGGAGTCGGGCTGAAAGAAGAGAGGGTGTGAAGACAGGAGGAAAAACAGTCCTAGAGAGAGGAGGAAGAAGAGATGCTGACAAAAGAGAAGGGACAGTAAGAGTCAGGCCGAGCAGCACCAGAACAGAAGGCCCATTGTGTCGGGACCGGGCCTGGATGGAGAAGAGGCTCCAGAGGAAATCGATTGCTTCAGAACACTATAACAATGTTCTACTTTGAGGATGTGTTGCTTTTCTTTATATTCAGCATTGGAATATATTGATGACAAACTGATGACTCAGTTTTCCTGACATTCAGATTTTTTCGCTGTAGAACCCAGCACACATTTGCTAAGCAGTCTGAAAGCAGCCTCCGCTGTGACGGTACCATACTGTAACTTGCTTCATAATACGCCCAGGGCAGGGAGACTAAGTATTCATGTTCTTCCTCTAATCTGCTCTCTTGGGTGCTCGTTAACTCGTTCCTTGATTCCCTGGCATCCAGACAGGAAAACAGTTGTTTGTCACTTTTTAATTCACTTCTCCACTTCATAAAACGGCGATTGTCACAACTAGTAGATTTTAAAAGGCAGAATTGATCTGTGTAGAGTTAGAGGGAGAATCTACAGCTGTTGTGCGTTTGGCCTTTTCACCAGCCACGCACACAATGCTTTACGTCCGCACCCCCAGCACTCATGACCCAACTCCACCCTACACTAACATTTGCTTTAGTATGTGATCCTGGAACAGGAACAGGAGGCGCCACCTGGCTCCACTCTGCTCTGTCCTCTCCCCTCGCCTTTAACTCGCCCTCTGTGTGCTCTCCTGCCTCTGTGTCTTTCTCCTGAGGTAAACCTTTCTCTAGTGCTTGCTGGCCTGTTTCCCACCCTCCACATTCCCTCTGCTTGTCCGTGGGTTACTGTGGAGCGGCACCAGGAGAGAGCCACTCATCCTGCTCTTCTCTCGCTCCATTTCTGCCAAACTCCAAATACCAACAGCTGAGAAATGGGACACATTGTTTAAATCATCCTTCTTTACTGCAATCACATACTCTTAAAGGTCATCATTATTCCCTGTTTGACATTTAAAAACAGATTGAAAACAGTCTTTACTATACTGTAACATCTTTAAGAGCTAAATAGACAATAGCTTCACCTGTGTGGCCTCTAGGTAGTTCTTTCTCAAATATGAAAGGAAAGTAGAAATGTGCAGTAGGTGGAAAATTACTGCTGTGTTTCCTGAGGCGTGTCTCATATACTGGTACCGCTGCCGGGGCCGCTTCAACATGGCAGCGAGTGCAGCTCCGACAGTGTGTGATGTAATGGCCTTTACTTGTTTATTGCGGATGATAAATGTATGAGCACACGTCTGTAGCATCTGTGTCAGTGTTGAAGAGGAGAGATCTTCTGCCAGTGTCCATCACTGTGACTGATGGCGCTGCAGACCCAGCTTTGTGCTAGTGTGTTATCTACTGTAGAAACGAAATTAAAATGACATTACAGACAGAAATAGTTGTGGGAGTGCGTGTGTGTGTGCTCGAATAACATTATTATGGATTTTTCTAAAACACTTGGGACCTATTGTATTTTTGGAAAAAGTGTATGCCTGAACAGCCGCAGCCGTCACATGTACTGTACAGTAGATGGGGACACGTGTAAAAACCTTGGTGTAAAATTCAAGTGTAACACGATGATCGAACCAGAACCTTTACGTGGCACTGGTATAATACATTACCCAGAGAGATTAAACCTCCCGTTGAGGCTCCATTAGAGCACTTTGTACCCATCAACGTCAGATCAAGTTTCTGTGTGAAGGAGGAGCCTGAAGAGGCCATTTTGAGTCTGACTACGCTCCCCCAGGCTTTTCGTAATGTGCGCATCAGACAGGTGGACGCATGTAGAGTACGATCGGTCGAGGTTGTCCTATGTTTGTTTTAGTCCTTTTAGTGCCCCTCAGAAAACACAGGAAGCTAAAAATGCATTGCATCACACTCCTGTTGACCTCGTTGGCTGGTAGGAGCCAGTTTGCAGCACCACAGCTAGAAGCTTGGTAAAACCTGGAGGCACCTGCTAGCTCCAGCTACAGAGGCTTAGGTTTCAGCTGTTATTAATTATTACGCGTGTTAAGTTAGGATGCATTGTTTATAGGTTGTAAATAAATGTCTATATGTCTTCTTATTTGTTGCTATTGTTGTTAATATAGGATCCGTATTTGTCAGCAGTTCAACCTCAAGCTTGAAGATGTCAAAAATCAGTGCTTTCATGATGATGACACGTAAGCGAAACTCTTAAAAGGACCTGAATGGTTTTCTACCCAACAAATACTCACAGATGAACACGGGTAATGTGATAATAATTTGCCTTTTCTTGCAGTGGTGTCCCTGGTGTTTGCAGAAGAGGAGAACTGTAAGTACAGTGCACTGGCTCGTCACTACTAGTATCATCTGAGTGCTGAGAGTAAAGGGTTTAGTCCAAGAGGCGGATTACATTAAATCTGTGTCGTTTCCACCTAATATTCACATGTCAATGATTAGTGAAAGAATCAACTTGGATGCACATCACACTTTGTACTGTTGCTGTTTCATAGTGTTTGTGTATCAGTGTCTAACTCATGTTTGTTTTGCCACAGCAGCAGATGCAGCCTTTACATTTGGTAATACTTTTTCTTATTTCACGTCATTCAATTATAAGTCAATAAAGATCATGTGTCCTTTTGGTTATGAAGAGTAAAGAAAACACACATCATTTATATTGAAGAGCTGATTGAAATGGTTATTGAACTCCTGCACATGGTCTGTTTGTGCAGACTACAAGAGGCTGCGTGTCGGAGGCCTGACTCTGGCTGCTGTCCTCTGTCTCATTGGCATCACCATCCTGCTCAGTAAGACGTGACTCTATTCACACATGCAGTCGGAAACAAAGACGTGAGCACAGAAGAGCAGCATCTCTGAGGATCTCTACGTTTGCTTTGTTTCAGGTGGCCACTGCAGGTGCAAGTTCAACCAAGACAAGAGGTGATTTTACATTCAGTTACAAATGTGCGTTGGCGTGCAGTTGATCCGCTTTTATTCATTACGTGTCTTGCTCTTCTTTTTCTTCCCTTCTTGTTTTTGCAGGAGGACAGGAAGCGGCGCTCAGCCGATGCTTAGTGACCAAGGTAGGTGCCATATATTCACCTACGGTCAGTCACGCGCATCAGCAATTGTCCATGGAAACAGTGAAGGATCGTCTCTAAAAACAGACACATGACGGCAATAATGACAGTAGCTAATGACTTTTCCTATTATCACAGACTTAAATATATTCATATCCAGTGTTTGATCAGTCAGATTGGGTTAAAGACAGACTTACTGATAGTGACAGAAAGCTCCCATAGTGCTGAGCCGAGATGCTGCGCACCTTGCTGTTCAACAGGTGTGCAAACTCTGGGTGCCTGGCACAGAAAGGATGGAAAATGAAAAAAAGATGGGTGGCAATAGAAGCAGCCACAAGATGTTCTTTGGGGTTAGAAAACGGTTCTCCCAGGTTAATGCGGCTTTATGTTAGCAGCTTTGATGGAAATAGAGTACACAGGTGGCCTCAGTGGAAAAATACTGTGTGTGTGTGTGTGTGTGTGTGTGTGTGTGTGTGTGTGTGTGTGTGTGTGTGTGTGTGTGTGTGTGTGTGTGTGTGTGTGTGTGTGTAAGCAACTCAGCTGGTGTCTGCAGGGACATGCAGTTTCCACATGCATTGACGCTGAAATACAGAAGCTGCTGTTTCTCTCTTTTTCCACCACTCAGTTAATAAAAAAAAAAAGGGACAAACTTGCTGGCTCTTATAACTCCTCATGATAAGTCTCAGTTGCAGCACTAGCGTTAATCTGCAAAGAGGAGGAGGTTTTGGACATGACTACAGGCCTACAGCCTCCTACACGTCTGAACCTCCAGATACATCATGGTTTTGTCCTTTAGAAGCACAGGGATGTTTTAATAGAGCAGGCATGTAGCAGCTTTATGCATGAACATATACTCCACAAACTATAACCCCAAGAACCTAGTTCTAAAATAAATCTGAATGTCCGAATGTAAACTTAGTTTTTGTATAAAAAGCTCTACTAACTTTACTGTTAGTAACTTTACTAACTACATTTTGACATTTTTTTCTTATAGAGTGAATTGAATTAATAACATTTGATAACCTTGAACTTTTTATCTGATTAAGTAAGTAACACTTAGTTTTGGTGGTGATCTCATGTTTGTGTCTCCATGGAGACAGGATTTGAAGCTTTGCAATTGGCTGCTTTGAATGAAAAACATTAATGCTATTAGCGTGGTATTATTAATTCATTCAGCCACCTCACTGACTGCTAGCTGGCTGTAGTTTTGTGATAACATTTTGTTTTGACTTAACTTAAAATGTTAAGTGAAGCATTTGCAAAACAAATTAAGTTAAATCAATTTGGTAATTGGTGCACTAAACGTTTTACGTGGAGTAGTCTAGCAGATAGGTTCATACTATTTTGAGTTGAATGAGCATTGCATTTAGTGTATTGAACTCAAAATCCCTGTTTCATAGCAATCAAAAATAATATGTAGCATGTAATCAACAGTTTTAAGTTATTGTGGCATTTGACTTTTCAGTTCATAAACAATCAGTTGCCTTAATTTTGAGTTCTGTTAACTAAAATAAATGCGATATTCTATACTTTCGTACAAAAGTATGTTTTATTTTTAATGCTATAATACAATTTCAGCCAAATGTTAAATGTTTGTGTATGTGTCTTTTTGTAGGTCGTGCCTGCAACTGCTAGGCGTCGCTAGAGTCTGTGACCCAGCATGGAGGAGGAGACACAACAAGACACTTTTGTTTTTTTTACTTAGTGAGTTTCAGCGGAAGCAATCTGTGCATAGCTGCAATGAGGTGTGATGTTTGCTGCCTCAAACCCGAGATAATGAGCTAAACCCTGCGTCTCCACGCTCAGACACGTGTTCCTTTGATCTGAACGTGGTAAAACAAGCCTTTTACCAAAAAAGTACTGGTGTCCGCATACTGTTGGTGTGTCCGTGTCTCGCACTACTGCTGTCGTCTGTACTGTAAGTGTAAGGGCAGCGTTGATGTAGATGTTAGTCGCTTACATGTAGTCTGACAAACCTAGTCTACCGCCAAGGCTTTCCATGTAGTCATGATTAAAGCGCTGTTTGTTATCTAACTCGTGATTCTCTGTTAAGTCTCATGCATAGCTTCATCGAGGGTTGGAGTGTATTGCTCTGTTCAGAGATTCAGAAAGATACCGTCATGTTTCTATAAAACAATTGTCGAAACAAATCTGAGTTTTGAGCTTTTCTGACTGCATGCCTGTGTATATGTGTGTGCAATAAAAGCTTTTTAAAATCATACGGTCATACATAGTCATAGTTCTATCATATAAGAATAATACTTTAATCTTTAATTTCTGTAATTTAAGCCAGATAACAATTGCTTAACGTCCGCCTACAGCGCTTGAAAAACCTTCTTGTTTTAGCGAGGCTCTTGCACCACCTAGTGTTAACTGTTAGAACTGCAGTCTATAAAAACCGACCATTAGAACACTGGTTATCCTGCTAGTGTTAATGTATAAAAGGTAAAATAAATAGACCCATTACTGTTCTGAGTGAATCTAAGCCTATGGGACTGGATGTGTATGTGTCTCAGAGGGGGGACGGTGGTTCTGGCTTCGTTGCCAGCACTACCATGGCCGTTGGGTGGAGCATGGATGTCCCCATCAGGGCATGGGGGAGAGCAAGGCAGGTAGCAGGGCTAGTTTGGAACCTGGATCCGCTGACCTTAATGCATTACACACACCTGCGTCTGTGAGGGCATCATTCCTGCAGGTGAACTGGAGGGAGGGGCTATTAAACAGTGGCCTCATCCACTGTGACTCAGTGTTGGGGCTCTGTCTGCCGGCCGCCTCAGAAGACTGGCAGACTTCATATGGCCCCTACTCGGCTCTGAGGCTCTTGCTGGGAGTCTGTGTATGGAAGTGGTCTGTTTTCAGATGGAGTGATGGCCGGGCTGCTGGGGTGCTTTGACCTTGTGGTGGCAGTGGTCAGAGGGTGGGTCCCCCACAGGACCGTGGGGGCCTCCCCACGTGGGCTCCCTGTGGATCAGATGCACAGGCTGGTATCTGAGACTGATCCTCCCATTTGGCAGAGAACTAAGCTACGTGCTGGTGGTTAAATACTGGAGTAATGACCTGATTGTGAACAGCTGGCTAATCACGTGACTAAGACATAAAGCAGGTAAAGGGCATGACAGAACAGAAACCTGAACTACAACAAAATAAAACAGGAAATGTGGATGTGAAAACCCCTGATTGTAACAAATAGATAGAACTTTATTGTCAATGTACAGTACAGCGAAACTTTGGATGCTCCCCAGCAACTGAACCTGAGCACTATGTAAAATAAATTTAAAAAATGATAAAAACTTATCTTAACTTAAGATTAGCAAAAGAATATAAAAGAGTCCCACATCTCCATTCGGAAGAAATACAGTATTTACAAAATATACATGATACTGACTGTAAGGCTTGGCTGTGTAAATGGGATTGTACAATAATACGCATCTGAAGGAGGTATTAAAACAATTTCCACAGTAATATTGCACATTAGTGCTAATATTGTTTATCTGAATGAAGTAATGGCTTAAGGTTTCTTTGCAGTTTGATTAGCTCAAGGGTGATGGCCGTGACTCTGCTTTCACACCAGGACCTGACTCAGTCGTCCAGAGAGGGCAGAGCACAACTGTTCAGAGGGTGTTTATTAGGCATTGTAGAAAGTCGGTTGCAGCTTCTTTTCCAGGTTGTTTTTCCTGAGGACCCGCAGGAAGTGCAGCCGCTGCTGGGCTTTCGTCACTGGAATATCAGCTGAGATCAGGGAGCTTTGGAATCTGATGGTGGGGACAGTTTCAACACGTTTTTCGTTTAAGATAAGTGGATCACGGACCGAACCATGTTTCCTGAAGTCCATAATCAGTTCTTTAGTTTCATGGACATTCAGTGACAGATTGGTCTGTGAGCACCAGACAGAGAGGTTCTCCACCTCAGCCCTTTATGCTGTCTCATCCCCTTCGGAGATGAGTACGATTGTATCATTCACAAAAAATATATTTCTTTATTAACAAGATAATTACTAATATGATTTTTACAAGGATTATAACACTGTATATAAATATAAACACTGTATATTATCTTTATATACTCTTCCTAAAAAAGCAAAACTGTGCATCACAACATAGGCCTACATGCTAAACTGCCAGACAGGAAAAAATACGCATTACGGTAAGAGAGAGTGATTTCCTATCTGTAACACATCTGGTTTGGACCCTCCCTCTGCTGTGGTGTTGTCGGATCATCGAGTTGCCCACTGGCAGTGCAACCGGAAATACCGTGTTTCAAAGAAATTGGAAAATAAAAGAATTTAAGGCACAAAATCCAAAAATTTTAGTGTAATACTGTGTCATAGGAAAACACGGTAAATATTCTATCATAATAAAAAAATAAGATTTTGACAAACCACTGTTGTTGTTATTGTTGTCGTTGTTGTTTTGTAAACCCTTTGTTTCATACTAGAATACTTTTTGTTTTTTTTATCTTTTAGGAGGTCATGTAAAGGCAAGATACGTTTCCTGCCCATCTTCCCTCGTGGAATATGTACAAAGATATTAAATGCTATTTGTAACAGTACACAAACACGCCCTGTTATGCAAGTATTGCACTTTAGACAAATAGTTTCAACTATGCTTTTATTCTGAAAGTCTCCGCCGTAGTCATCCTCTGGCCATGATTTCCGTCACTTGACGCTGCTGAGAAACGTCTCCCCTCCACAGTCAGACGCCCGAAGGTCTGAGGTGGATGAGAGCTGGACACTAGTTGAATCTAACCTCAGCAAGAAAAAAAAAGGATATATTTTTTAATCTCGATATAAAAACACCCATCAACCAGACTGTTGCGTTATGGACCCCAACAAGTCTCCGAGCGCCCCTCCACAAGGTTTTGTGGGAGAGAAATCCTCCATGGGCCAGGCGCCCCCTCCGCCCTACTATGACAACCCCGGCTCGGTCTACCCTCAGCCCGGCCCCGCGTACCCCGCGCAGCAGCAGGTAAGAACCCAGCGGCTAATTAGTGATGAACGCATGTTAACGCTGCCGACATTCACAACGCATTTCAGTTAAACTCCTCCTAAATGCTGTCCCAATTCATTTAAAATAGCAATATCATGATGGTGTTGCGTAACAATCTGCACGCTCATATAGTGGTAGAAGTATTAGTTATGCAATATTATCCAATATCCTCTCTGTCATTAAAACACTAGTAACTGTTTTTTTTTTTTTGTAACTGTGACCTCATGCCGTTGTTTGGACGTTTAATCTTGTAGTCATCAAACCCACCAAAACCGTCTGTAGCTTATTTGAACGCGAATACTCCACTGCTGGTAAAAGTACTTCATTTACTTGTACTTTACTTGTAGTTTTTTTTTTAACGAAAACGTCTAAAACGTTAGATTAATGTCGTGTTTTCGAACCGCCGGCTGTGCGCGAGTGTCTCTGCTAGTTTCTGTGAATTGACCCGTGGCTAAACTTGAACAAGTAGCCTTTATTTTGGTGAAGCGCCGTGCGCGCGCGAGCTTCAGGCTTCTGGATGTGGCGTCTCCCTCGTGGAGGACGGCCTCGCCCAGCGCTGCGCTCTGCGGGTGGGCTGGACCCCGGCCCAGGGTCCATGGGAACGCAGGCGCTGTTGCGACCACAAGGCTTTGTAAAAATAAACCACACAAGTACCTTAAACTCAAGCGGCGACGCTATTTCAGTTCTTTATCCATACTTAAACATGTTCAGGCATTTTGCGTAATGTTCGTGCTTGTAAAGTAAAACTTTTTTTCATTGTATGCTTTTATTTATCTGCAAAAAAAACCCCAATATAATAATACAGTCAAATAAAAAGAAGTTTATATTTATATATATTCATAGTTGTATGTCATGTGATAAGAGCTTTTTATCATTTCATCATTAGGGCTTGGTGTCATGTGATTTCCAGTAACTCTCACACCCACCACGCGTTGGCACCCACCTACTTTCCTTTTACTCTGTGCTCATTGTTTTTCCTGAAACCAGTTTAACCAGTGTTTTTTGGCTCCGACCCACAGGGCTATGTGCATCCAACCCAGTACCCGGGGCCAGGCTACGTGCAGCAGGGCTACCCCGCGGGTCAGCAGTACCCGGGTCAGCAGTACCCGGGTCAGCAGTACCCGGGTCAGCAGTACCCGGGTCAGCCGGCCATCGTTAGCGTCCAGCCCACGGTGCTGACCCGTGCTCCGCTACAGAACCCGGTCAACGACTACCTGGGCTACTCCATCTTCACCATGCTGTGCTGCTGCCTACCGTTTGGAATCGCTGCCCTCGTCTACTCCATCTTTGTGAGTTCAACACACGTCATTTAAGTTCATTCAGCAGGTCAGCGGTCCAGAGCGACGTGGAAAAAAACACAATGAGAAATAGCAGATTGAAACCGGAGTCTGTTCTTAAATCGACTCCACTATGATGGTGTATTGCCAAAATCCAGTTCCTAGAACTCGTGATTAATTAATAGCAGCAACGTCATTCTTTATTTGTGTATTTGGCCAAGTTTCAGGAAGAAGACATGTTTTTTCAGGGCGTGATGGTTCAAATTCAGCTCTGAAATATTAAATTACATGTACACAGGATATTCAGTTGCCAAACGTGTTTTCCTGTGTGTGATACTTTAATTGTTTTCTGTTGTGGTCAGAACTGACTGCAAGGGGTTGTGGGGGATGCGGGCTGTTTAAACATGAATGGGAGGTTATATACCGTGTATTAGGGCGTGTACTGACTGTGACACACTGCAGCAAATGTCTGTGTCTATTTGGGTCCTGCCTTTTTTGCACATGTTTGTGTGGCACTAAACTTTGTGCCTGAAAGCAACGCACAAAGCGGAGCTGTGTGAGCGCACATGTCTGTTTGGAGGCAGAGCTCTGTTGCTGTTTATTGCTCAGTCCCTGGTTAATAGACACAGAGTAAAGTCCATTAAAGAAGCCATTTGTGGGCGTAAGGTCATGTATGCTCGCCTTTACAGAGGTGGAATAGTTCCACCAGCTCTACTTAACCTGCTTGATTTTTATTGTAATTTAAAGAAGGCATCTATGGTTTTATTCGTGTCCTTCTAATGAGCTGAACTGAGTAAAACACAAAACGCGGTGTTTAGTGTTTGTACTGGATCGTCTGCGGCTCCAAATGGCAGCAATGACTAACTGTTTAGACAACATGAACATTTGCACGGTATGTTATGTAAAACAATGTCAACCAGCGCCAGTCGCTATTTACTGTATATAAACCAGCTGTACAGTCCCGTCCTTGATTCTTGAAAGTAAAAAATGTCGATCAGCCGGATGTTTAACGTTTCTATACTGTGATTTTTCTAGATGCTGTATTTAACACTCTGCACTATTAATAAGCTAAAATCACCTGAATGGAATTGTTGTCGACAGAAGTTGTTTACGTTTTAGCTGCTAGGGGTTCATGTTTGCTTTGTTGCTTGGGGTTTTGCTGTCCAACATCACTGCATCACCACCGGTGCTGTAGAAGAAGGCTGAATTTGGTAATAACGAGGGGAGCAAAGCTGCTGTAGGAGTTTTATTTATGCGTTCCCCTAAAGGAGTTACGGGTGTTTATCATCGGCGGATGACGGGGAAGCCGCTGGAGAGGGTCGGCTGACGTCACCGGTGGCTACAGGAGGTCTGAGAATTGTCAAAAAAAGCAGAAATGTGATATTGTCACTCATGCGAAGGTTACTTTGTCAAAAGACATCTCTGAAAGTGGCTCATCGTGCCTGAGCTCCTGCCGCATAAACACGCTGCCTACGTACATCCTCTGTCTCATCCTGTCCACAGATAAAAATGTTGCATATCTCCAAGAACTCATTTCCTTGCTGTCCCTCTTCGTGCATTTCCTGCATCTTTATGGCGAGAGACACAGGGAAATGAAAGTGAGGGAAACATGGATCCAATGAAGGGTTTGGGGCTTGAGCCTGCAGATGTAGCCAGCGGTGGAGCTTGGCGCCAGGCCGGTGGACCTGGATGAGGAATGAAATCTTAAACTTTGGTTGGTACAGTAGGTGTTTGGCGCACTGGTGACAGGAAAAGGCAGAATAAGCTCAGTGTCACACTGCTCAGAGTCAGCGGGATCTGGAAAACCCCAGCATTCGTTTAGTGCTTTTGTTAATCCACTACTTTCCAAAGTTTCGTTTTATGTCTAAACCATCAGTTGCACAATTAGCACATCATTTCCTTTCACACGCCCTTAGGTTTTGCAATAATAATAATACCTCAGCAGGTAAACTTCTTTTTTTCCCTTCTTTTCTTTTCTTTTCTTTTCTTTTCTTTTCTTTTCTTTTCTTTTCTTTTCTTTTCTTTTCTTTTCTTTTCTTTTCTTTTCTTTTCTTTTCTTTTCTTCTCCCAGCATCCTATTGATTTGCTTCTCCGTTGTAACAACATTTTAGTACTTTGTTACCATGGTGACTAAGTGCCTGATGGCGGTTAATTTGCCTCACGGTCTAAATGAGCTGCCTTCATGAGACTCCACTCTACTCATACATCAAACCCTTTACTGTACCCTCATCAAGTGTACAGCATAGGCCTGGAGATTTGATTAAACTGAAGAACAAACAATACAGAGTTGTTGATATAATGCTGTGCACATTCCGGAAAAACTTGACTGTTTCCATGACGTAGTTACGTTCTTCAATAGATAAGACTGTAATAGTCAGATGTGGGAGTTGGAATTACTACAGACATTCCAATTACTTTACTGGAGCCAGTGCAGGGAGTTCAGGCAAGCACGTACATGCCTTGGGAGTTTTTTAAAATCTGTGGGCAGCAGTGTAAAACTCCCCATTGGTCTTGGGCACAATGGTGAGAGGAAATCCTTCCCGAGCCACTTCTTTCTCCTCCTCCTTCTAACATGCACTAAAATCCAGTGATGTCCGGACTCAGGCTCCCTCCGCTGCACACACTAACCCTTATTACTGACGTCAGACTAGTCTGTCATCGTTTCATATAATCAATCATGCGTGTTGCCGTGGTTATGACTGTGTGAATATATGTCTGCCAGACCTGTGAGGTGTGTAACGGCCGACAGTGTTGCACCACTTGGAACATCTCCCAACTAATAAAATTAATGGACACAAAGTCGGTGTCACGATTTAAAAAGACAGAGAGAGAGAGAGAGAGAGAGAGAGTGTGTTACTTTCCTAAAAGATAAGGTATGTCAATGTGAGTAATTTGTAGATCTATCAAAGGATTACAATCCAGAGGAAGTGACAGGGCTGAAAAGATTTATTTTGGGGGCCTTGGGCAGTACTGCAAAAAAAAGCAGAAGAGATTTAATCAGTGTGTGGGCTCAGGAACACACATTGTTCCTTTGTTGGGTCCAGGGGTCCGTGTTGTAGGAGTAAACCTAACTTTGGCTTCTTATCTTTATCTTTTTGTTGCTTTGATTAAAACTCAGTTTGCCTCAAATCCACAAAGGGTTTTTTATGAACACGAACAAGTCAACATGAACATTTATCCAGTACTTGTCCTGTTGATAAACAGTACTGGTAGAACGGTTGATTGTAGGGGAACTGGTATCAGGTTTATGACACGTTACTGTAAAAAATCCTGTACAGTATTACAGTAAATGTAATTGTTTTATTGATTTCACAGTAGAATACTGACAGTTCTGGGGGGACTTTTGCATCGACAAACAGACTTGGATTTACACACACACAAACACACACACACACACACATACACACGCACACAGATTTGCATAGTAGCACATTATGTTACACAAAAAATCTCATGCTCTCATGCTTTTAATAATACACATCATTTAGTACCAGGCTGCAGAGCTTTGTATAATTTATTATTTATTAATTTTTTGTAGATAGTTGAACGCCCAGAGATTATAACTAAGCGTAAACAAGACTCTGCTGATTTTGACTAAGGTCTAACTGAGGGTTACAGTAAGTACTGCTGGCATGAGTGAACTCAATAACATAAACAGTATCACAGCATAAACAGCCACGGTTTAAAGTGGAGTGAAGTTTTTTTCTTAAACAGGAGAACGATACAGTCTGACTGTTTCTGCCTTGGTGTCAAGTAGAGTTAACACAGACAGGGTTCACTGTTACAAGTCATACCACTAATGAGCTTCTAAAGTTCAAGCTTTTGTTGACACGGTCTGCCACTAAATGGCAGATTGTGTAAATTTTTTTTTTTTTTTATTTATTTAATAAAAAGAATGCAACACAACCAAAAACACTTCCCTACACAAAAAAACAAAACACAAGGACTGGGAGGAAACCACTATAAGGGAAACCAGGAACACAAACAGAAGTAAACAAAGTGGACCCAGAACTCACGGAATACATAACCTGGAGTGAGAGTAGCAAACAGATCATCTGGGTGAACAAACACTATGACATGGCCTTGGACGAGCCAGGGGCGAGTGAATGAGGAGAGGGGAAGGGTGAGTGGAATGAGTGAATGAGTGAAGGTTACAGGTGGCAGAGGGGAAGATCAGGGAGGAGGTGTGGCCAGAGTGTGTGTGGATGAGTGAGGGCAGGCAGAGTCAGCATCTAATGAATAACCCTTGAAAAAGAAACTTGACTTCACGTCTGCTCCAGGTGCCTGTTTGCTGTAGATTCTGACCTCATTCCCAGAATGCGTAGTACAGCTTTAATAGGTGGGTCCAGTACAAAGGAAGAGGAGCCAGACCAGTCTCTGCTGAAACTGTGATTATTGCATTGAATATGTTGCGTCCTGAGACCTTCTACGTAAACTGAGAAAGTCTCTGGTGAAACGGCTAGTAGAGAAGAACACACAGTGGATGAGCTCCATTATACACAATGAGACAATTCAAACAACAACCCCTGACTTTGCTGTCTGTTTATTTCATTTTGCAAGATGAGAAGTGGGATGGAAATGTCAGAGCACAGGTAGCAGCTATAGGGATGTGGAGCGGGCATCGGATTTAAATGTTTCTGTCTGAACAGTCTCCCAGTGGCATTTAGCCAGTAGCGAAGGCCTTTCCTTTTTAAATGCGTCACTGTAAACGAACCCAGGGGGAAAATGTCTTAATGTCAGAGGTCGCGCTTTTTCGTCCTTTTGTGAAAAACATGCTTTATTTAGCGCATTCGGCAAAAAAGAGACTCATAATCTGCTGTAAGCAGGTCGAGAAGTGGAAAGCTGTGGCGCTCAACAGAACGGTGTCCAGACAAGCTGGACTTTTGTCGGGCGCAGACATAAGCCCTCTGTGTCTCCAGCGCCAAACTATTCCTTTCTTCTGCCATGTCAAATGCTTCTTTGTGTCTCCATACATCTGGCCTTCCTCACAGCGGAGCCTCATTGACAGAGCATTCGAACCTTCAGCCACTTGCTGGAAGTCTTAACATGAAGCTGTGCGTGTGAGGGGCCGTCTGCAGGTTGGCTTTGATACACTGACTGCTTACGGACATGATGTCATTTCCTCTGGTGATAATCTCTGCGGGGGGTCAGCTGTTTTGACTTTTCATTTCTCACTTATTTATTTCATTTCCTTATAATTTAATGTGATTGGTTGTGACATCTCTGATTGAAAGATTCCTTAAACAATAGAACACAATGTGAGGAATTCATTGTTTACCCTGACCATTGTTAAGCTTTCAGTGCCAGGAGGAGAGGGACAGGCAGCAGGTCCAAACACTCTGCCTGTGTGTTTAGGTGGCTGTAAGACAGCAGACCTAATCAGATCACAAAAAAGCTTGAATGTTGAAACCGTGTAATAGAAGAAAGCCAAATGATGGGATTGTCCTAGATCCCTGTTAAATACAGTTGTAACTGACAAGCAGGGAGCCAAGTGTAGTAAACAGCCGGGTCAGGACGGGTGATCTGAACACGTGCCCCGTCGTCCATGTGACTCTAACAGTGTGCTGATGTGGAACAACTATGAATACAGCTGAAAGAATTAAAGTCAAGTATAGCTCCAGTGTATAAACACACACACACACACATAGAAACAGTGTGTGTGTATGAGAACATTCATGTATTCATAGGCCTTTAGGGGATGATCTGACTACTACTCGTGTCCCTGTTCACTGAGATTTCATCTCCACCAATTCATTAAGTAGCTAATACTACAGGCTTTGAGTTTTTAGAGACATTTATTACCTGCTGCGTCTGAAATAGGACGAATATGTGGGAGGTTATGGGCCATAAATTAGAAACAAAGCGATGAAGAACACTAAAGGCTTAAAGGAGCTGCAGAAATGATACGGTGACAATGTACAGATCGATTAGTGCGGCTGCACAGCGAGGTGAGTCATCCTCTCATTAATGCCTGTCGTGTCTGGCCTTTCATTATCAGCATCCAGCGTCTCGCCGTGGCTAATAACAAAAAAAACAGCTTTAATAAATCCCAGACGGGGAATTTAAAGGACAGAGAGGCTTTGAAGGTAAAACCAAACAGCTGCACTGTGAGATTTAACCTCTTTCCAGAATGAGACTGGAGTTGAATCCACTGTACTTTGACCGTCCCTGCTCCAGTCGCTCGTTAAGTAGTTAATTAATATGCAGCCGCACAACAAAGCTCCAAAAGGTTCCCATCAAGCAATAGAAATACAGTCAAAGAATTTAGTCGGGCTTCTCTACAGATACTAGTGCTGCTGAATTGAGTTACAAAATATATTTGTTATTATTTGAAATAGTACAGCTGTGCCTGAATAGAAAAAGACTGTTTCATTGTTGGGTAAATGACACAGTCTCACACACAAGAAACGCCCTGTAGGCTTTGACATCTATTCCTTTTATGACTTGTTTTCTCTCTTGCTTACTTTATGTGAAATCTCACCAGCCCCACCTCTCAGGGAGCTCACCTACACTCTGCTGTGAAGGAAGACAACAGAAAACCACAGACACAAAGCAGACAAGGCCACTCAGCCATTTAACTCTGAGATGCAGGAGACACAACAGGCAGCGGCAGGAAATCAGGGCCAGTCTGCAACAGATGTCTCCATCCTGTACCGTTAGTATCAGTGTAGCGTAATTCACTTACTGCAAACACAATTAAGGCCGGTGGGAGAAGAACACGCAGTGAAGCAGCAGTTTTTAGCAGAAGCAGAGAGATGCTCTTGAATTTAAAGAAGCTCTATTATAAATACCAGAAAGTAAAACTTACAGGTCAGGTATTTGAAAAACCACCTCTTTAAACAGATGTTTCCTCTTTTAGATTGTGGTTAATTGACTGGTTACATTTGATGAATTTCATTTCCTCAATTTCATTATGGAGATACGTGATTTCTAGTTCTCTTTGTTTTTGCTCAATTTCTGACTTGACTACGTGACTACAGTAAATGAGCTTCCTTGAAATGGAACATGAACTCATGTTGCACCGTGAGTTTTTTTTTTACGTGAGCTTGATGCAGTTATTGCCCAGTACACGCGTAACGTGTCAACTTTATCTGATACATTGTCTTTGCACTGATTGATATAAAAAGCTACTTGATGGCACGTTTATGGCTGTAAAACTCCAAAGCGCACATGACTCCGACGTGATGCTGGCTGCTTAAGAGAAGCAGCTGCACTTTAACTGCTCAAACTGTGGAAAAAGCCTTTGAAGCCGCTGTAGCACTCACTACATGCAGCGTAGGAAAGATTGGTTTCAGGTGGTATTGTCACTTGGTTCATTTGTCCCAGTTGTGGTTTTCTGAGCAGAGGTGTCATCACCAACTTAAGACTGAAACAGTGTGTGTGAAATCTAGTCTAGCTGGAGGATAAGAGGGTTTATTAGTTCATGAGCAGCTTTATGGTCATGTCTATTGTATGTACTGTATGACCGTGTCAGTCTCTGGCTAAAGTTATGATAATGAGTTGATGCGACAACGCTGCAGCTCACAATGTAAAAAATAAAGCTTTATGAAGCGCTTATCTATTATGTAAACTTCCCAGCTGTCAGCGGGTGAGAGGCGGGTCCATATTTATGGTGTGGCCATTGAGACAATGACTTTCAGTTACCATAAACCTGGAAGCTGTTTTGTGTCAGTTGTGCATATTTCCCCTTTTTTTCCCCAAATACCAGTTAAACCAGTGTAAGTGTTGGATTCACATTAGCCAGGTGGATGAAAATGTCAGAACAATAATACCTCTACTCAGTAACTTCCTTAGTTCTCCATCACATGTTGTCAATATAAGGATACAAGAGTCTGTATAGTGTTACAGTCCAGCCTTTATGACATTTTCTTTTAAAGTTGTGCCTCCTAAAAACAAGCTCGTGAGTTTTTTCATTATTGCCTTATTCATGGTGGCGACTCTTTGCTTCCTCTGATCAGACCCGTGAGGCCAACCGCGCCGGGGACCAGGCAGAGGCGGAGCGGAACAGCCGCTTGGCCAAGACGCTGAACCACGTGGCCCTGGGCATCGGCCTCGGCTTCATCATCATCTACATCATCTGCGTAGTGGTTATGACAATCAGTCACTAGAAGGCCACCACTATTACTTTTACAAAGAGTTCTGCTTTGTGTGCTTTTCATATGTACAATGTTTTATAGCTTTACGGCCCCCTGTTCAGTGTTGCTGCACTACTCGATATGTAACATGTCAGCTTCACGTTTGAGTGGAATTTCCAGTGTTCCGCTCTCGAAAAGGACGCGTGAGAGCAATGAATGAATTCCTGCTGCTCTTCGTTCATCAGCAACGTGCATCTGAGGCTCACCGCAGAGCGATTCCGTGCTGTTTCTGAGCAGTTCCAGGGGCATTATCAGAATGAGTTAGCAGAGCCAAGATGGCCGACGCATCAGTTTCTCAATCACCGTCTCTGGCTGTGTTATTCCAAAAGCTGTAGTGTGTTACGTATCGTTGCCTTTAGCTTTCTTTGTCATAAAAGGTCTCTATAGAACGCATGTAAGCTCCTTGTCTTTACCAAAGTTGAGAAGTGAACAGTTTAATGTAAAACAGAAAACCTTTTTGAATAAAGTCAAATCATGTAAATGATACACTGCTGTGCTGTCTGGTCAGTTCACTCAGTGTCAGACTGTTATTTGTGTATTAAAATGCATGTGTAGAACAATAGAAAAATATATTTTTTTACTTTTATATAAATCTATGTTTCAGTTATGTGTCACCTTGGTAACCTCACACAATATTGAAAAGAAATTACCATGAATTTGTTTTCCAGGAAGCCGAGCCGGAGATTAGGCGAGGAGGAAGCTAATTGTTGTTATCAACTAAATTATTAATAGTAGTGTGAAGAATCGATTATCTCCAGATCTATTAGTAAATCTATCATTTGTTTGTAGTTGTGTTGATGATGTGTGTAAGTCGGTTGATAAATGGTCTGTGTTGGAATAATGTTTCTTTCAAATTTATATTTGTGACGTTATCGGTCTGTTGCATTTAAGTAAAAGCCTTTTTAGTGAGCAGGCGTCATCAAGATGTCAGCCATTATTAATGGCCACAGCTTGTGCATCATAATGAGTTAATGCAGGCTGTTCCAGTCAGTGCTGACCGTCAGCTTTCTGCCCCCACCCCCACCCCCCTTACCTTCACTCTCTTCTTTCACTAGCTTTTATTCAACCAGCCCATCATGCTTTTTTCTGTCACCTTATTTAAGTCTTTGTCTCGTTTTATCTCTCATTTTTCTTTCTTCAGGAATCTCCTGTGTATTTCATTGTACAACGTCTAGACTGTAATGTGATAAGCGACACAGATACTGGAGAAGTCTTCTGGTCTTTAATGCATCATTTGTCATCGTCATTTAAGATGTTCTTGCAGGAAGCAAAACACTAAAGGTGTGAAGCCTAAGATAAATGCTGCCCTGTTTCTCTACAGCGTCTTGTCCTCTTATCCTCTTGTCCTCTTATCCTCGTTATAACGTCACATCAATCACTTATTTATCGGCATATTGTTTTAGCATTGTTAACTATCAGTTGATCCAAAACGGAAACAAGAGCTTTTTTGAGGATCACAGATAAGTGTACGCACGTTTTTCCCTTCCGTGATTGTTATAGATACTGTTTAAATGTGCAGTTTAAAGTCCATCAAAGAGAAAGCAGCAGGCTGTAAATGTGTCCTTTATCTGTGGACATAAATCTAAATGTGATTAACTATTTCCTGTAATCTTATCTCGCTAAATAAGTAAAGTTACACCCGAACCATTAATAAAAAACCCACTAGCTGTCATGTAACCCAGTTGTGTTAGCAGCTGTACTAATTCTCACTAAGAATCAGTTGTGGTTTTACACGTGTGACACTTTCACAGATGGTGAAATTTATGAGAACCTCTCCTCACCAGGAGCATTATAACATCCTGATTTATAGACTTCAGTTGGAGTTTGACTGATTAGGTCTGTTATGTGTTCAAACATCATTACTCCCAAATCACTTTTTAAATCCAAAGCAAACAAATTAGGATATCACAGATATGTGACTTACTTACCCACTGTCTCCTAGAATGTAACCAATTAAGTATAGAATCGAAGTGTAGAGTGTGTAGACTGTACTCAAACTTTGCTCATGCATGATAAAAACGCGGGACACTTTAACACAGTTATTAGTCATATGTTATGTTATTCTCCCACTTTGGTGAGAGTAACCGCAAAGGCATTGCTCCACTACACGTTTGGAGTCAAACACTCTTGAGCTGTAGCGCGTCAGCACATCACAGTGTGGTTATGCTGACGTGCTACAGCATCAAAGGTGAGATTCAGATGCAAGCTTTGCTGCATAATATCGGCCAAAGTTGAATTTGCTGGGTGTTTCATTTTCTAGCATATTTATATTCGGAGGTCCTGAACATTCTCATGTCTCATATACAGTAAGCTGAATACATGTTAACCCAGGAGGCTCTGTTTTCCCTAGTTTTGACCAAGCGGCTTCGTACTTGTGTCTTTCAGTTCTTCCTTTCTACGTTTAGTTTTCACTGCTGCTCAGGATATGAAATGGTTTCAGGTTACTGCACTGTTTGTTTAAGGCTTAGTTTCACTTTCCTGTAATGCAGAACTGATTGAGCTAGTTGCATTGTACCCGTTCCTGTTTGCATATGAGCTATGGGAAGAATTAAGCTTAGTTATAACACGGTCGTGTACAGTCAACTGCTATGAGTCAGACACGTGTACGCGTGTTAGAAGGATGGCGTAATCCTGCGGAACCGCCCTGGACCAAGTCGCTTCTACTGCCCCCTAGTGGACACACGAAGCACTGGTTGAACTGTAAAAGCATCTCAAAACTGAAGTTCGCAGAATATCTCTTTCACAAAATATACAGAATCTAAATGATAAATGAGGCTGTCAGGGTTTTTTTAAATCTAAATTGCATGAATGAAATTCTTAAAGCTTTATTTTAAGAATAACAGCTACTGATATAATTATGTAATTTACTAAGAAATTCAAATTTATTTCAAGAATAACAGCTACTGATATAATTATGTAATTTACTAAGGAATTCAAACTTATTTCAAGAATAACAGCTACTGATATAATTATGTAATTTACTAAGGAATTCAGATTTTTAAACCCATGATACTGTATCTAGAAAAGAAAATGATCTACTGTTGAATGTGAGTGACTCTTCATCCCTCGGACAGCACTGCATGAGACACATTGACATAAAACTGACAAACAGTGAAATTAGCTGAGGAGAAACTGTTTTTACTTGATGTGACGGCAGTTTATCGCTTTTGATTCCAGCTGATCTCACCGTTAGTTTAGGCAGTTAATCATCTACCTTTAGTTGATGTTTTTGTCAATTAGACAAACTAAGAGTCATTGTTTCTGGTCTATGGTTTATTAAACAGTATATCAAAATAAATACAAATGACAAAAATCACAGTACGTGATGTGATTGAACCCTTGACAGAACTGGGTACTTTTTCAGCTTTAGAATTTCTTAATGAGCTGTACTTCACTGACAGTTATGTTATACTTCATATTCAGAGAAAATGAATGGAAAATAAAAGAAGCTGCTGTTCCAAAAACTGAAACACCAGAATGTTGCTAAACAGTAATTTGTAAAGCTGCTTTATTGAATTAACATGGATAATTAGACATCAGCTTGATTACTGTAGGTCCAATAAGCTGAAAATATAGTGAACATGAGATAGATGCTTTAAAAATTCAAACAATATAAACCCTACCTGAAACTGAAGCTGCAGAAAGACAACATAATCATTTAACAAGTTGATACAATTTACGGTAGCTTGCAATTGTTTATTGTACATTTGAAATATTTACAGATTTATTACTTGCTCCGACTCTTGATGGTGACATGTGTTTGAAATTACAATCCCTTCCTTCATCTTCCAAAGTTGTATTTAAATAAGCATCTAATACACTGCACAGCGTAGGAGAGGAGACTGTAGCGTAATCAAAGGTGGCACAGGAAACAAAGAGCTCTACTATCATTTTAGATCTTATGGATGCTAAAATGTCCCGTTGTCACAGGATTATGCCACTTCTAGTGCCTTATGACATACAGCAACCAGATCACACAGCGTGTGAGCCCATGCGACCATGTTGACACCCACACTGCAAGTATATTAAAAACAAGGCAACACACGCATGGAAGATAAAAACAAGGTGGCACAAATAGATTCAAGACAATCTGCATATTAGGATATTTGTGGTTCATTTCAACCAAGCACATTTCCTCAAAGGTTTGGGGAAATGAGCCAAATATTCTTGGCTTAATGTTTTGTGGTAACCTTGACGTACGTTAGCTCCCAGAAATAGTGTTTCCCATAGTACACTCCCATCCTGCATGTGCTAAATTTAGCTCATACTCTTCCACACGCATGTATACAAACACAGCCAACCGCAAATCCACTGACACGTAGTAGTTACTGCATACAACGACGTGACTTTCAGTATTTATGTTCAGTCAGATTCAAATGCAATGAGTCACAATTAAAAGAATTTAAGGATGAAATGAACCATAAGTATCCTCAAGCTATTCTAAATGCATGTAATTGTGCAACCAAAAGCAAAATTTGTTTCATCATTACTATTACAGAAATATTAGTTTTCTGAACTATTTGAAAAATGTTGCTGTGGAGGAGGGAAAGTAGAGGAACGGAGATCTTAGTAAGAACGAATGGCAGGAGGGACACGAGCACAGTCCTGTTCATCCAGGGAGTTATCAATAACTGGGCGGTACTTCAGGGTCACCTGTGATTGGAAAACAATGGTACATTAGATATTAATCAATAATCAACAGCTATAAACATCAAAAACTAAAAATGAATACCTTTCCAGTTTTGGGGTCAACAAAAGACAGAGTGTGTTTTCTCCAGTGCTGATCAAAGGGTTTTTTCTCCTGACCCTGCAGGGGCTTAGAGTAGTCATACTCATCAACACGATCCTGGAACACAAATCAAAGAAACTATGTTGGAGGGCAAAGGCTCAAAAGACAGGAATAGTAATTAAAAGTAATTAAAAGACTCATCTAAGGTAAAAAAAAGGAAACATAAAGAGAAAAGGGGAACACTTGAATGAAGTAGAAGCAAAAGGAAAATATACTGAAAGAACAGTCAGAACGGACCTTAAAATCTTCTCTGGCGTGGGCTCCTCTGCTCTCCTTCCTCTGCTCTGCACCATTGATGGTCTGGACAGCGTTTAGCATTAGATTCTGCAGCTCCAGTGTTTCCACCAGGTCAGTGTTCCACACAATGCCTGGTGAAAGGGAGGAAAAGATAAGTGGCGGAAGATAAACAATGTAATGATACAATACAAGACAGAAACAAAGACAAAGGAACGTGGTGTTAGTGAACCTCTGTCAAAGGTCTTGACATCATCCAGAGTCTGGTAAATGGCATCAATCTTGTCACATCCCTCCTTCAGAACGGGGCCGGTACGGAACACTGCTGCATGAGCCTGCATGGTCTGTAGGAGGAGGCAGGATGAAGGGCTGTTTGCTTTAACTCAAGTAAAAGGCTTAAAGACTGATTGTTTTGCGTACCTTCTGCATGTTGAGCCTGATCTCAGAGGTTCTCAGGCTTCCATTGGCAAACCTCAGCCTGTCCAGGTTGGCCACAGACTCCTCTCCTGCACTGGGCTTCAGAGGGGACAGTTTTTCTCCTACAACAATGAACGACAACGTTAGAACACGTCAAACTTCTCACTTCGCTTCTAAGATTGTAAGGTAGAAGACTGTTGATAAGGAACTGGTCTTCCTAATTATTGGGGGGAAAAAACTAATAAACATTAATTATGTGTTTTACATTAACCATGAAATAAAAAAAGTAAATGGGAGTCTTCACCAGGTTTGTGTTGCTCTGCGATTGTGAGCGCACAGGCTCTTCCAAAAACGACCAGATCCAGCAGGGAGTTGGCGCCCAGCCTGTTGGCGCCGTGGACGCTGGCACAGGCGGACTCACCGCAGGCATAGAGTCCAGGAACCACTTTGTCTTCGCCGCCTTCGTGAGTGATCACCTGATGGATAAAAGGAAAGAAGTGCCTTTTACACTAGTGCTGCAGAAGGATGAATGTGAGGATGTGCATGTGTGTGAACACATTTTCTACCTGCCCCTTGTAGTTTGTGGGTATTCCACCCATGTTGTAATGAACAGTGGGCAGGACTGGGATGGGCTCTTTAGTGACATCGACCCCAGCAAAGATCATGGCGGTCTCAGAGATACCAGGCAGCCTACTGGCCAGCTGCTGAGGGGGCAGATGGTGAAGCTGCAAGAACACGTGGTCCTTCTCTGGACCGACGCCCCTGAGAGAATGTGAATAAACAGGCTTATTCAGCTGTTTCAGCTTAGTGAAGGTAGGTCCAGAACATTACACCGGATACTGACACATAGATGAACATGCAGCCTTTACCTGCCCTCTCTTATCTCTATGGTCATGGAGCGGGACACAACATCTCTGGAGGCCAAGTCTTTGGCGTTAGGTGCGTAGCGCTCCATGAAGCGCTCTCCTTCGCTGTTGATCAGAATCCCTCCCTCACCACGGCAGCCCTCTGTGATCAAACACCCCGCTCCATAGATCCCTGGAAGGATTTGCATGTTAAAAGGGAAGGCCCTAATCACTTAGTTTTGGTCACATTATTGCTTTGGTTTTTACTATCAAGCAGGATCCTGGTTGCTCAAGTTGAAAACGGTGCACAAGAAAATATACAGCAAACTACTAAACAGCAGTTACTTTTCTAAATTGATTCTCAGGAAGCCTAACTATGATTGGATTACAACCATTTGAACCAAAATTCCATTCACGAAGAACAAAGCAAACTTCCAACATAATTAAAAACTTTATTGCTGGTGCCAACGCTTTAACACTGTGTTTTATGGACCAAGCAATGATAAGTGCATTTAACTGCCACTTTACCACCAGAAGAGCAATGATATATTTTATATCACTAAAATCAGTGATCAGTTGTGAGCTCATTCGAGCTACTGTCTTACTAATCTAAATATTTTAACTTGTAATGTATACTGCAGTTACCCCTAACAACAAGCAGCAAAGGTCTAGCCATCACCCAATGACAGGTTTGACCCAGCTTGGCTGTCACAGGGCAATTGTTTGTGCTTTTTTGCTTATTTTGCCAACCTTTTTTTTTTTAATTTTTAAAAATAAATCTGATCGTTAGTGTTTAGTTCAGTGTACAGTTGGTATTGTACAGTAATTGTTCAGACATTATAATATATTGTTATACTTTAATTTAAAAAAACATAAACACTATGTAGTGCGTGAGTGTTTTAACCCCCCCCCCCCCCCCCCCCCCCCCCCCCCCCAAAAAAAATCCATGATCCTAGGGGAAACACTGTTTATGTAACCAGGCACTTGACCAACTTAGCAATAACATGGGCACAACATCAAACACATGGACTCATAACCATCAGGTGGGTTTAATGTTGCAGCTGACTAAAATAAAACAGTTCCCTTGCATTGAAGTTGGTGACCTCCACAGGACTCATCACTGGGCCATTTTATACAACAGGAATCTGGAGTCAAAATTCCAGCATGAACAAATAGGTACACGACCACTTAATGTCTTGCAAGTGATTGCTGTTTCTATTTATGTGAAATGTGTGTTCATGGCAGAGCCGTATTTAACACTTAAGTGGTTTGAGTAATAGAAACAGCAGAGTCAATGGGACAAACAGGATTTGTCTAAAATAACAGAACTCAATTAATACCACACCTAAAGGTAATGTGAAAAGCCACCACTGTAATACCATTACCGCTAGAGTAATGGTAGACTTAATATAGAATAATAGACTTTGAACGGTCATTAAAAGGAATTCATAAATAACCTAGACTTTTTATGTATTCAAAATGGTTCCTAATAAGACTGATTGTTCTCTGCATCTTTATTGTTTTAGTAGCAGCTCTATTTAGTAACTTTGGGTTATAAAGATATTAAGTGTTTTTCCCCCACCTGTGGGATGAAATTGTACAAACTCCAAATCCTGGCAGGGCAGGCCTGCTCTGGTCACCATTGCAGTCCCATCTCCTGTACTAGTGTGAGCAGAGGTGCAGCTGAAGAAGGTTCTTCCATAACCCCTGGAAAATAAATTGAAACCAATATTATTTACAAATGCACATCTGGTAAGTGTTTACACTTTGTTTCTAATAATTACTGTAGTAATTTGTAAGGTGAGTGGTGATTTTGTTTATTTGCTGCTATTAATGTGATGCATACCCAGTAGCAATGACAGTGTTCTGGGCTCTGAAGCGGTGAATAGATCCATCTTCCATGCAGAGAGCAATAACTCCTTTACACTCTCCATTTTCCATCAGCAGGTCCAAAGCAAAGTACTCCACGAAATAACTGGTGTCATAACGAAGGGACTAGACAGGAAAAAGAAGAGCAAGTTATATGATCCACAGTCATACATGTATAGACTGACTGAAAAAAAAAGGTACCATGAATGAGTGGGCTTACTCGTCCATAAAGCGTATGAAGTAACGAGTGTCCTGTCCTGTCTGCGACACAGCAGCAGCGATGAGCCTGGCCTCCTTTTCCATACTTGAGACTCTGACCTCCAAAGGCTCTTTGGTAGATCTTTCCATCATCAGTACGACTGAATGGCATACCAAAGTTCTCCAGCTGGGAATGAGAGAACAACATGGGTTACAAATTTGCTTATGCAAATTTTCTCTGACTGGGAGAAAGCTATATTTTAATTATGTAATTTAAGATTAAGTAGTTTTCAGTAGTGCAGATCTCTTTAACAAACAGTATTAAGTTCACACATCCATTCACTCTGTTACATTATGTTTCTCCTAGAGTACAAAACATCAGTTCATGTAGCCACAGCACATATCAGTGTGATACTGTACCTCCACTACAGCAGCAGGGGCCTGCTCCGTCATGTAATGAATAGCATCCTGATCTCCGAGCCAGTCGGATCCCTTCACTGTGTCATAGAAATGCCATCTCCAATCATCCTGCTCCATGTTCCCCAGAGCTGCATTTATTCCTCCCTATATAACAAATTACAATTAACAAATAGGTAAAAAATAAAGAAGAAACCAGAACTAAAAGCCTTGAATAGGCAGTGAAAATCTGGTATGAACAGTTAGGATACTCTGTTATACCTGTGCAGCAACAGTGTGAGATCTGGTGGGGAAGAGCTTTGTGACACATGCTGTGTTAAAGCCAGCCTCAGAGAGGCCAAATGCTGCTCTCAGTCCTGCACCGCCAGCTCCTACCACCACCGCATCAAACTCATGATCAACAACTGGGTACTGGGTAGAGATCTGAAAACAGTGGCAAAGAACACCTACTTTAAAACTTCAAACAGAGCAACTTGCATCTCATGGAAGCTAATTATCTAGAACATTGTTAAAGCAAGTAATGCATAGACACCCACAGCGGGGAACCAAATACAGATGATCACTGTATGAACTACCATGATTACTGTTTTAGTAATAATAAATATTATACATAGTAACAATTAAACAAAACACTTAAAAGAGCAGATAACTTACATCATCTGACGCTTTGGCATTTTTCTTCTTTCCATAGGCGGAGAAATGGAAATTCCTTGAACCATAAACTGCAGCAACAGGGACCTGATATAAAAAAGGGCAGCGTGGTTTATATAACCCAGCATATTTGGTTGGGTTTATTTACATGGAAAAGATGTATGTATCCACAACCATAACAATTAAACAACAAGACTCAATCAAGAACAAAATCAAAAACCGTTTGTAGTTTAGTGACACACGATCATGACATTAATAACCTATGGTTTCACGCTTATAAAAATCTACTGAAATGTCAATTCCAGTCTATAATGGAAACATAAATAAAGGAACTATATAAGATTTTATATATATTATTTGCTACACTCACAAAACAGCGTTACTTCACGGTGTCACATTGAAAAGCTACATAACAGAGCTTACGCAAGTTGAAATGTGCCGGTATTTAGCAAACGCTGAGTGCGTAGTAAAACTAACATAAAGGCGACCATAATACACAATTCAAACACGGACAGATGTATGAACGCATGTTGCTACTCACTGCTTTAGTTTTGGACAAAATACTCTTAGAGAGCAACCTAGACGCAATGCGAACACTCGCCATGTTGTCGCTCTAAGGAGACCCTTTCAGGCACATAGTGGGGGACCAGTTATTCTGTTGCACCGGACGAAACCACGGTCCGTCACGGTCTGGGGGGGGGGTATCAATAAATCAAATTATCTTTCCCCTAAATGCATTATTTAAAAGGTTTAAAATATAAAAGAATGTACCAGATACACCTAATAAAATAAAGTATAAACATACATGAATATTAATAGTTATGAGGTTTTTGTATTCAATACCAGACATAAATTACCCTCTGTCGCTGTGAATGGACTGCTGTTCCGTACCAACTGTACAGTCTGGCTGTGCAGGAACAAATGTTTACGTGACCTAGAATCTTCCTTCAAGGTGAGGCATTGCATTGCATATTTTTAATATGTACACTTGCTGGTTATCAAACCTACGTAGCTATATGCAACGCGTGGTTTTGTATAAAATGCTGCAGCGAGCATGAGTGTTCAAGTTTGTCGTTAGCTAGCATGTTAGCTCGCTAGCCGTGTTTGCGCTGTCAAACTTCGGGAGGCGTTGCAGCTGCAGGCTGGCGCAGTGTTTTGCTAAATGCTAGGAAGCCAATGTCTTGTATGTTGTTTGTGTGCAACATCATCTCCAAATTCCACATATGCTCTCCAAATATTTTTTTTCCTTTTAACGCATTATTCAATCAACATGAACCGATTTTTGTGCTTTATTGGAATTAGTTAATGTTATTGTCACGTATTTATGTTTTAATGCTCCCAGTTTATTGCTTCTATGATTTCAGTTCTTAACATTAAGTCAAAAGCACTCTATGTTACTAAACCTGAATATTTATCACTATACATATTCCAAGGATTCCATTGGATTTGGCTGTGTGTGACAGCCTCCATGAACAACTTGAATGACCCACCCAGATGGAACATCCAACCAGACCCAAGAGGAAGAGGTGTGGGGGCCGGTGATGGCAACCAATGGAACTACGCACTTCTCGTCCCGATGCTGGGACTTGCTGCATTTCGTAAGTTACATAAAGGGTTTGGCAGTGTGACTGAAAGGTCAAATAAAGAAAAACAGCATTCAGGCTGTTAAATCAAGAAACTGCCAGGGTTTGCATGACATGGTACGTCTGAGTAGTAGTAGTAGTAGTAGTCTTTTAAATGTTTGATCACTTTTTCAGTGGACAATGTCATTATGTTATAAAAAATGCATGTGATTATTACAGCAGTATAGCCTAAATATCTACTCATTTTATCTTTCACTTCTCTTAAGGCTGGATCTGGACCAGGGAGTCTCAAAGGGAGATCCAGAATGTCAAAACCCAGTATGACAAGGATGTTTCTACAATAAAAAGTGAAATGGAGGCCCAGTACCAGGAGACACTGACAGAGAGACGCAGGGCAGCAGCCATGCTAGAGCTGGAGCTGGAAAAAGAGAGACAGCGGGTCAAAGGCTACAAACAGGCCCTCATTTCACAGAGCCAGCAGCTCATGGAGGAACGGAAAACACTTCAACGGGTAAAACTGCAACTTACTCCCACTTTGATGTTGTCCTCTATTGCACACATTTCTTCACTATCCTGTGATTCTTTTTTTATAACCCAGAAATCTTTCTCCTTTTTCAAGGAACGAGAGGCCTTGGAAGAGGAAAGGCAAAGACTAGTAAAGTCTGGTGCTGCAGGTGCTGTGCTGCATCGTGCCCTAGAACAAGAGGACAACTGGTACCAGCGAGCCACCACCACTCTGAAGGAATTAGAGAGTCTTCTTGTGGAACGCCAGAACGCCTACTGTTCCCTCATCCAACGTCGAGATCAGCGGCTGGAAATGGAGAAGAACATATTGCTAAAAGTGGTAAAAGACCCAATCGAGAAAGAACTGAATCTAGAGTCTGACTTGAAGGATATTTTTAAGAGGGATAAGCACTGTGCAGACCTGCTAAACATGGACAAGAGGAAGAACGGAAGCCTCATGTGGGTGTACCTCAAATATTGGCAGCTGCAGGTCACTGTCCAGAAACATAGGAGAGCCGAGGAAGCCATATTAGGAGGCAAAATCCAGCCTCACACAAAGTGACAAATTTAAAAAAATATGCTGGTGTTTTTTTTTTAACTCTAAAGAATGTTCAAAACATGTGTCTCAGGAATGGCAAATACACATTTAGTTGTTACTTGATAAGTATGGAATTAAAAAAACAGTAATCTCAGAGGGTTTCGCGTGCTGAAATTAAATATGACTACATATTATTTCACAAGTCCTAAATAAAAGTCCTTAGCTTTAACTGATAAAAGATATATAAAGGTAAATATGTATTACACAGGTTTCAAAGCTGACACAACTTCACTTTGAAACGGGTGTGCTAGTTTAATTTCCCTTGTGCCATGACTTGTTACTTACACATTACTTAAATGCAGTGTATTTTCAGGAGGTTAGTAGTAAAAACGAACATTCTTTCCTACTGCTAAACACGCGCACAGTAACAGCAGTATCAATGCAGTTTGTTTAAATTATTTTCATGGGAAGGTAATGTTGAACGCTTTCCTTTCTTTGGTACTGTCATGGTAGAACAGCATGACTGTTTCTTTAATGCAGGGAGATAAAACTGTGCACATTAATCTAAATGGGGCATCAGAGCACACAGTAATGCTCAGGCTTTATATGTGTAATGAAAACATTTGCAAACCTTGTAACGTTACTCAAATCTCCCTGCATTGTTATGTTTTGACCTTAAGTTGGTGTTGGTGGAACTATGACTTTATGTATAATAACATGAACCTTTCTGTGCAATCCTCCAAATATAATCTTTAGTTTTTACTGCTAATTTTCATGTTTGTCTTTTCTCCATAGAGCATCAGCGACTCTGATGATATTCGTATATCACTTCACTCCTTTTACAATGTCTTACCAATGTTGCCTCTGGATTGTGCAGAATGATCATTTGACACAATAGTGAATTTGAGGCCTCTCCTAACCATTCTACTGATTTTGTGTAAAATTGCATTTCAGTGTTTAAAACATTGACAATGACAAAAGTGTAATGTATTTATTTAACATAGGTTAGAAGCTAAGATAGAGTATGTTCTTCATTTTATCAATCATTCAAACACATTCGCATAAGTTACATAAAAACATCAGGTATATATTTTAAAATGCAGAGTTAATATACAATGTATATAAACACATTTTATTAATGATACCTATGTTTTATTGTCTTAGTTGAAATCCACCATCTTGCTTCACTCTCTCCTCTGCACCCAATGAGAGATTTCCCTTGGAGAGGACATCAGGCTAGAAGCTCTGAAGTTCATTCTGACGGGCTTGTTGAGGTCCTGAGTTACGGCAGGTGCTCTCTGTTCACCCTCCCCATTAATCAGCCATTCTAGTGTCACTGGATTTTGTTGTGACCTCATAAGGTCGGATGGGGCGTCATCCTTGGTGGTGTTAAATAAGGGCAGGTGGTGTTCGATCATGAATCTGTTGTAGGTGCCCAGCCTTAAAGTCTGGCTGGGATTCCTCTCGACCATGAAGTGGGCCACCTGTTGCTGCTTATAACTCTCCCTACGAACACTGTCGGTCTCTGACAGTGTCAGCCTGGAACACACCGATTTATCACTATTATTCTGCAGGTGTTTCCTTTAACAGATGCATTTCATTTCATTCAACAGATTACAGGGAACAGTTGATATTAATCCAGGTAGTGCATCAGTAGTTTTATATGGCATGTGACATACTGCATCACAAGAATCTATTCAAAACAACATAGGAATACAAAGGTAAGCTGCACAGATATTGCTAAAACAATTCTAATGTGATGTCATCAACCTACTTGTATTGTGGTCTCGTTTCAATGACCAGCCCCAGCCAATATGCTTGGTAGCTCTCTCTCTTCCAGTGGTTTTCCTCCTGGATGTCACAGAAGGAGTTCACCAGGTAGCAGCCTCCTCTGCTCACACAGTGCATGGCGTGGTTCTGTTAGGAGTCTATCGTAGGAGTACGATTGTGTTTCTGTGCCGAGGCGAGCGTCTGCTGTCAACCCAGTCCCACCTGATGGAAAAAAGTCACAGGAAAAATAGACAAGCTGTTAAATCATGCGTGTGTCCCGTTCTGCATCATGTAGCCTGAGACGTGTGTGTGTGCTAGACAGTGTCTTAAATATCCAGTCTTGTTTCTATTTTTACTCTTCTGCATCATATTGTAGTGAACGAAGTGAATTTCACAAGTTAAGGCATCCTGAAGCTTGGTTTTCTTTTGAAAAGGAGCTGCAGGGTATATCATGACATGGTATTCAGATGCATGAACCCGAATCAAAGTTGAGTTTGAACCCCCACTGATTTCATTTCCGTAGCAAAGGAAAACAGACTTCATTATCTGTAACGTTATCTGATCATCACCAGAGATGTAAATACAATCTTACAATCTTACTACTGCAACATAGACTGAAACTTACTCCTGAGTACATCTATTTTTAAATATTTTAGGGACATTTAAGTATTAAAGTGTGAGCATGTTGACATAAATATGAAATTACTATGAATATGTTCGAATGAGATGGTCAAAGTAAACATCCTCCCACTCCTCAGATGTCTCTCACATAGACCACGTGTCACAGGAAGGAAACAGCTGAAGGCAATCAGATCACTGACAGTAATAACTCAACTCTTTAATCCAAAGCTCCATCCATGCCTCTTCCAGTTTCATGCTGCAAAAATGTTTGTGACTGACTTGAGTTTTCTTTATAATCCTGCTTTCTAAAATAGATAAACTGAGGTTAATTGCAGCCGCAGCATTACACAGAAAATAAGTTTCAACTGTCTGATAAGTTTAAACATCAACCTGATAAGATATGCAAAAAAAATTATGTACTGTAAAACAATGTAAACATATATCCACATGAAGTAAATTGGGGGTATTTGAAGCTTTGTAATAGAATTAACAAGTCTTACTTGGTTTCCAATGAGAACAGCAACCCCACAACAAACTGAAGTATGAAACTGAATCAGCAGTGGGGTGCTGGTCTGACTGAGGCAGTGGAAGGTATGCTGGACTGCTCCCAGCAACAACAGCAACGTAACTTCAGTTAGATGCACATTCACCACTAATACAACTACAGCAACATCAAGACTCAGTCATAAATAACCACAAGCTTCTTGTTATATGTTTGTATAATAATGTATCATCAGCAGTATCCCATTACAGAGCTAAATCATTTAATGTAGTGTTGAAACACTGAATATGAATATAATTATTTCAGAGCAGGATTACAATAGATTACAAGATTACAATAAATCCCAAGACATCTGATCGCACTTGTGCGCCTCCAAATATCACCAGGTTCATAAACGTACAACATTCACAAGTATGAGCTCACTTAGAAGTGTAAGAAAATGATCAGATATAGGGTCTAGACTAAATGTTCACGCTCCACGTTGTTTTATAATGCACCTTGATAAAACATTCACACAGCTGAAATGTTTTCAACGAACATATTGCTTTGTACATAATGTGATAAAAGTAGATAATGAATCTTGTTAATAATGAATTTATTCTTAAACATTCAAATACATTCAGACTTTACTTGAAGTCTGACAATCTGTTACAGAAAAGACAATTTGTACAAACATAGTATGTTAAAGAAAATGCCTTCCCTCTACAAGCTCTGCTGAAATAAACATCCATTTATTGTTATATCTACCTCCTTGATGTTTTGGAAAACATTTTGTACAGCATAAGCTGTCCACTTAGTCTAGAAAATCATAGTGTAAATGACCAGATCTGTCTCACACCAAAGGTATGTAAATAAAGGAGCCTTAATATCTCAGTGAACTGCAATCAGTAGCTGAACCACGCAGGCCTCTTTCTAGGCCTCTCCACTATCCTCTTGTCTTTGTCCTGCTGACCTGGTGTCTCATTCTCATACAACACCACTGTCTCCACAGATGGGGCCCTCAGTGGGCCTCCTTCCATTGCTTGAATCTGCTGACGAATCAGGCCAGTCTCCCTGCACACCTTGGCATAACAGAAACCACACAGGATGTGTTTCTGTTTCAAGTGGCCGCACTCTGGACATGGCTCAATGTTTGTCTAAAACAGGGAGACAGAAAAAGACATTGTAAGGGAGGTGTGTTTACAAAGTTAATAAGACTACCCCAATATAAATAGGCTAGTTAATATCCCCAAACTGTTGCTAAAAACGTCATTTTAATCACAGGAGTTAGTATTTTGAGTTGATCTCTTCAACATACCTTGACTTTGATAAGTTTGCTGTCAGACCTCCTCCTGGTGCGGTTAACCTCTATAGTTCGTCTTTTCTTAGGTGCTGCCATCCACAGGATACCGTCCAGAAGCTCAGAAGGCTGCTCCTCTGCTGGTTCTAGTGGCTCCTCCTGGTGGCCCTGGGGCAGGATGCTGGGGCCATTCACTGCAAGCGCAGGACCTGTAACAGGAAAATCACTGTTTACCTATATCATTATTAAAGGTTAACTCAAATCTACCACCATCTACTACGTTTGGTAGTGGCTTTACGTTTAAATTCCCTTTAATTTGTAGAACGTGTACGTTGCCCTGACCAGTGCGGTGAGCTACCGGAGCTGGAACTAATTACAAAACTCACCCAGGTGTGACTCCAGTCCCGCCACCTGCAGAAGTCTGCTTTCAATGTGGAGCAGGGAGCATCTGAGGCTGTGCACTAATGTGGCTAAGTTCATCATTGTGTTACCAGCACGTTCCTCTCAACATGTCAAACGACTCACGGTCACCGAAGCGCAATACGTCATCAAGCAGCGACAGCCTATTCTTATTCTTCTGTTTGTTTTGACTAGTAAGAACAAACGTCTTTGTTTGCTGCCTTCTAGCGGCCAGTTGTCATACTGTCACATCTGGGCGTGTTTTATATCTTAGTCGTTATACGAAATGTTGTCTTCAACTCAGTAAAACACATTTAAATACGTTTTACCATACTGTAGTTATTACGAATACTAATTACTAGGAAAAATAAAACTTTTACAGGATCTCAAAAAAATCGTGTTTTTTTACGTTCTTCATAGGGGGCAGTAACCGCACTGTACAGCGGAAGTACATGCGCCACCAAACTCAGAGTAGAAGAAGACGGTCAAGATGGCGGAACGAGGCTACAGTTTTTCTCTCACCACATTTAGGTAAACTTTGTTAAAATACAATTTAAAATAAACAAATGGATCTAAACATGACTGCGCTTACGGTTGTTGTTAGGTGACCGCTGGATTAACTATACGCATAGTTTACTTTGTGATATAGAAAAGGTGTTTTTGGAGCCGTGGTGGTTGGTGCACTGTCATTGCCGGATAAGCGATTGTAATGAATTGGCTAATGTTAGCTTTAGCGCTAGTTTAGCATTACTGTAGTCAGAGAGTCTTTGTTTCAAATATAAATATAATATATACAAAATTGTTAAAGTCGTTGGGTAGCAACACAGATTAGTTTTAGGGCAAATATACGAGCTAACGCAAATTAGCTCAAACGATTCGGTTGATTTGGCTTTTGCTTTCAGTTTCGCCTGCCTTTAGTGTTGTACGCCATGTTTGCTGTTTGAAGTTTAAGCTTCTATAGTGTAATTTAGGATTGGTTATTCATCACAGCATAGTAATGGCACACCACGTTTCTTCTTGTAGCCCTTCAGGGAAACTGGTCCAGATTGAGTATGCCCTGGCAGCTGTCGCGGCCGGAGCCCCCTCAGTTGGCATCAAAGGTATGGGCACCTAGAAGTTTAAGCTCGTTCAAGAGCGGGCATTGGATATGTTCTGCTGTTGAAAAAAAACAATAGAAAACTGTTTTTAATCATTATATTTTAAGCCAAAGTCAAATGGCTTGGCAAAACAATACCATGCTACACTTTTATTTTTGTTGTATTTTTATAATGTTTGAAGGGTGTGTCTTTTGTCCAAATGAGTCAGCAAGTGTAGTGAACAGCAACATAAACTGTTCTCAGCATCATCACAGGTTATAACAGGATATTTCTTATTGATGCTAATTAGGTGAAAAGAGCTATTGGATAAAACACTAAAGATGTCAAGTTGTTAATTGTTATGTTCCCGTTTAAGCTTCCAATGGCGTTGTCCTGGCAACAGAGAAGAAACAAAAGTCCATTCTGTATGATGAGCAGAGTGTCCATAAAGTGGAGCCCATCACTAAACACATAGGCATGGTCTACAGCGGCATGGGGCCCGACTACAGGTGGGAACTGTGTGTTGTGGAAAAAAAACTACATAGCAGTAGTTTTCTGCATTTAGACAATAAGTCATTCTATATGATTTTTAGGCAGATTTTATATGCACTTACCAGAAAACAATGTGTACAAGACTTTATGAACATGCACCATAATGTCTTGTGTCCTTGATGCAGGGTTTTAGTGCGACGAGCCAGGAAGTTGGCACAGCAATATTTCCTAGTCTACCAGGAGCCAATCCCCACAGGCCAGCTTGTCCAGAGAGTGGCCTCTGTAATGCAGGAGTACACACAGTCTGGGTGGGTACCAGATACATAAGTAAACACATACTGACAAACATTATCTTTGGATTTCAGAGAAATAATTATCATTTTAATATCATGCAGTGGTGTGCGTCCATTTGGTGTGTCGTTGCTGATAGCTGGTTGGGATGAGGACCATCCCTACCTGTTCCAGTCAGACCCCTCTGTATGTTGTTATCATTATTTCATACTATGTATAATTTAAATACTTATGGTTAATATCTATTTATTATGCTGTTATAAGATTTTTCATTTAAATCTGTTAAATCTGTTAGACTTGTTTATAGACTCAGACTTGATACAATAACATGTTCTTCCTCTTGATTGACAGGGTGCATATTTTGCATGGAAAGCTACAGCAATGGGAAAGAATTATGTTAATGGAAAAACATTCCTTGAAAAGAGGTGAGACTTTGGCTGTAAAGTAATTTCTTTGAATAGTAAAAAATTTCCTGCACCTAGCAAATGTATAGGTTCAGAGTCAGATCCCTGCTGTATTACTACATGCTTATTGTGCAGGTAATGCACATACTTGAAGTAGTTGAGTCTTCTTTCAAAACTGATGCAATGCTGCACAGCCCACCTTGATAGTTTGAGCTCTTGTTTTCCAGGTATAACAATGATTTGGAACTTGAAGATGCCATCCACACTGCGATCTTGACATTGAAGGTATATTTTTGTTTTGAAAATACCAAAGGCTTTAGAATCTTCATTGATATTGTTTCTAACAATCTAAGAAGTTTTTACCACCAGTCTTTCATACTATACTTGTGTCTCTCAGGAGAGTTTTGAAGGTCAGATGACGGAGGAGAACATTGAGGTGGGGATCTGCAATGAGGCTGGCTTCAAAAGACTCACCCCAGCAGAGGTGAAAGACTACCTGGCAGCAATTGCGTGAACAGACCCAGCCTGGTGATGGTGCTCACTGGCCACATTTCAAGACCAAGACATAACCGCACAGTAGCCAACAGTATCATTACACGTTTTTGGAATCCACAAACTGTCTACATTATCTAATGCTTGGTTGTTTATGCAAACATGGGTGGCCACATCCTGTAACGTGACTATATTGAAAAACATTAATTTGATCTCTCCTACAACCTAATTGGAAATGGTTTATTTTTAAGCAACCATTGTTCAGCTAAGGTGTTGCCACTCAGGCATGACAGGTGATGGCATCACATGTCTATTTGACTTCTTTGTCAAACACACACACTGGCACTGTGAAATGTGGCAGTTGGCTACTGTGCATGTGAAATGTGGGGCTGAAGAGTCAAATCTTGCCTTTTCCACTGAATCCTCAAGTTTTCTTTCTGATTACAACTGCAAAGTCAGTGCTTTTGGTGAAATGAAACACATAAGCATCAGCATGTATTTAAATAACTGTGCTTGACTATAAACAAAATTAAAGGTTGTTATAGATAAAAGCATACATTGGTCTCATCTGAGAGTGATTCTGAACAGTTATATCTATGCTGCACTTCATCTGTGTCTCAAACCACAGAGGGAGCATGTAATGAGGACTCAGTGGAAAGCTGTGGGGTTTTACATTCAGGACGCAGTTGCCTGTACAGCAGTTTTAAACATACGTTTTTCAGGCTAGGAACAATTCTAGAGTTTGTACTTTCTCCTCTGTAATCTGTCACTTATTCAAATAAAATATGCTGGTTGATTGTGAACCTGTGTGTTCAATTAATTTGAAAATAACATCCGAGTAGCCAAACAGCCCATAAGTGTGTAAAGTGTTTATGCCTTTATGCAGTGCGTGGTTTGTTTTTATGGGCGCGAAAAGGCGCGCAGGTTTTAGGAGTATTGCGCGCTCGTGCACCGGAACACTTTTTAAATTTTCATTGTGTGTTTGGTGTGTAAACGTACAAACTAGTGGGTCCGATGTGACAACAACAAACGTCTTTATCAAAACATACAGTTACGACAGAGGTAGGCCGGCCGCGACCTCATGTTTACATGTTTTCTAGCAGGTCTACTTTTCGTGGCGGCAGCGCCGAGCACCGCTTACCTCATAATCTGATGACGTCTGTGGCGCCAGAAATCAAGGGTTTAGTGAGAGCTCGCTCGTGTCAGCTGGCGGGTAACTACCGTTATCTGCGTTATGTTGGCGGCGCCGCGAGCGTTTAACGTTTAGACCAGCATATGGTATAATTATAGGTCGATTGAGCTGGAATAAGGTTTGATTGGAGCCAAAATGGTGATACTACGCAGCAGCGGCGGTGGCAGCGCTCAGCCGGTGGCAGCAACTCCGAAGAGGAGGTCAATGGAGTTGGATACAAGCGCCGAGTTTCTGTCACTGGTTCCCGCGTCGCAGAGAAAGTCCGCCCGGATCACTCGGTCCTCCCGGGCGATGGATGACAGCTTCAGCAGCCCCGACAACAAGACGGTGAACGTAAGGAAATTACCTTACACAGCTGATCGTGGCAATGGAATCGTTTGTTACGCGTATAAAGTACCTGCTAAGTAGCAGAACGTCACTGCTAGTTTTGCTAGTGTGCTAAGCTAGCTAGCGCCCCTGTCAGCCCGCTACTTAGCATTAGTTATTTAGTGACAGATTCACTGATCTGTCACAATGAACAGTATTCAAACGCGCATCTCTCTTTGACATTTGTCAGTTCTTGTTCTCCATTTATAAATTCGTCAGTTGAGCTAGAGTACTTACTTAAATGTTTTGATTAGTGTTAGTGTTGAGTGGTCTAGTGTTTATCCTTGGAAGATGTATTAAGTTTTTTTACTCAGTTATTCATTCAGTCAGTTGTTCAACTCAGGTTGCTGATTTGTGTGTTACTTCATTCCAGGGGTACTATTGATGAACAGACTAGTGAACAAATTAAAGTCAGGTTTTGACAGTCATGTGAACTTAGGTGTTTTGTATTGATTATAAAACATTGTAGACATCAGTACATACTGAATAAAGAAGGCTTAGTTAATGAAAATGTCAATTATGAGCAGGTACTGTAATAATCCCAGTCTATGGTTAACTTGATTGTTCCAAAACAGACACTTGTGTCATCAGTAAATGATAAAACTACGATGTGACTGTTCCAGGGTCATGCTGATATGAATGAGGAGGGGAATGGACTTGTTCATTCTCTGAGAAGCAGAGGACGGAGAGGTAAACTAGAGGTCTCATTTTCTTGCATGGAACCAAAAACTAGCCCCCCAGGCATTGAAGACTGTGTTGGAGGATGCTGCACAAGGTAATACAGTTGTAACAGTTTGTTTATCAGTAGAAATACTTGATTCTAACCATGTCTAAAGTCAGCTAATAAATGTGGGGGTTTAAGGAAACATGATTGTATTTCTAAATCTTTATTGTACAACAAACAAAAATATTTTGAGTAAAAGTTGTATTTATTGCTATTCCCAAAATGTAAAACCTACTTTATTTTCTCATTTAGAAAATCTTCCAGGCTACAAAGAGACGACAAGGGACCTAGTGGTAAACAAGCAGGTACAGTGTACTAAAGCTTCTGTCAGTAAAGATTTATAATCCCATTCCATATATTAATGTTAGTAAAAAAACAAAGTGAGATGTCCTAAATATTCTACTGTATAAATATAATGCAGATGTGCAGAGTAGAAGAGATATGTTTAATGATTAAACACTGAAATGCAACATTATTTGATACTTATTGGCAAACTAGACGTTCCAGAAGAAGTGGAGGCATCTTCTACTCCAAAGAGGAGCCGCTTTAGCCTACAGAACCGTAGAGTGGAAGAAGAAGAGGATGACGAGGAGGACCGATCTGTGCGACGTAGTTCTCGAATTACCAGATATAAACTGGATTCCCGCAAGCAGTCGGTGCTCTACGACCGCCTCATCACTAAGTGAGTTTAGCAACATTCACTCAAGAATATTCACATGCTCATTTAGAATTAAAACTGTTTTTCTTTAGAACTATAAGGTTAGTGATAATCTTTCTCCAATTGAACCTAAGTACTGCTGAAGCTGTTCTCCAGAAGATGGATGATATGCAGAAGATGAGACGCAGACTGCGGAGCAGAGACAGAGACACTAATGAAGAGGTAATAACACAAATGAAAACACTGATTTTTTTTTTTCTTTTAATGTTCAAGCTAAACTTAAAAAAACAAACGCAGACCCGTTTTTGAGCGTTTGGTGTATTTTCTCTGGCCAGATGGGTGTATACACAAGGTGTCTGAGGTCAAATGTGGAGAATAAAGACACCAAAGTTCAGAACAAAGGTGGGATGATTAGGTTACCATTATATCCATTAAGGTACGCAGACAATTCATTGAGTATTAAAGACAGGATGCTACATCTTACTTTAATTAATTATTGTTTAATCACATTTTATAGGCTCCTTTATATCTTAAAACAACAATAATGGTGCAATAAATTAGCAAAAATTGAATCTACATTTGTTAGCAATGTTTTGTCATTTTATATACAATGACTGTTTTTAGAGATGGAAGAGGATGTTCATGATGAAGGAGAAGATGGAGAAGACGAAGATGAGGAAGAGGATGATGACGAGGAGGAGGAGGGCGAGGATGAAGAAGAAGAAAACCAGAGACGTTATGACTTCAGACAGCGAAAGACTGTGGTTCGCTACCAGGCTGCACAAGATGGTACTGTTTCTGTTCAAGCTCTTGATTACATCATTGACTGAATTTTTGATTGCCAAAACTGTAACACATTACATATGATAGTCATCCTTTCTTTAACACCAATTTGAAATTTTTGTTGTCAACATTTAATAATCGTGGTAATGCTTTGTCAGAACCCAGAGAGCCCAGGAAGCGCAGCATGTACTTCAAGGACCACTCGTCTCCTACCAGACACAGGTTTAGGTTCAGCTCTGCAGCCCCAAGGAGCCCCTATAACAGGAGAAGGACCAGTCGGTTAGTATGACAGTTCAGCCAGCACCCAATAATATAATACTATAGAAAGACAACAATTGAAGGTGAATGTTCATAACGAGCTAACTAACTTCATCTGATGAAAAATCAACACTGCGACTGATGTCACACATAACTGCACCTTAATGTGTATTACACATTTACAATGTAACAGTAACACTGGAATATTTAATTATAGCTTGTAGGAACATGACATAGACTACTGTATATAAAATATATGCCAGAATTTTTTTTTTCTTTTAATTCCTCCCACCCTCAGGAGTATTTCTGACAGGTAAGAGCCTCACTAATTTGTTGGTGTATAGAAGATATTGTGTGTTAGTTGTTTTTGGGCTGATGTCTGTATTCAGTGTAGCTGTTGGTAGGTGTGGCACATTTACAGTATTTGTAGTTCTTGGTGAGAATCACAAGTCACATGTACGCATATATGTTTCATCTTTGAAGTTGGTGGGTGAATCACCTCTGCATTGTTGCAAATGACACATCATATAGTTTTTTTCCTGTCACATATCACTGTGGTTTTACAGATTTGTGTAAATGTATTTTATACTGGTAATGGGGTTGTGTGTGTTTGTTTTTGGAACTTTTGTACATAATTAAGCTATTTTTTTAATCCTAAATATTTTCACCTACAGTACAAGTATGAATTCCTTGTTGCAGAGAGCAACATATGTCCATGTTGTTGAATACAATTTTTTCATCTTATGACCTTTCAGAAGAAGACATGCCATCCACAGCAGTGAGTCCACCTCCTCTTCTTCAGATGATGAGACGTTCCAGAGACGGAGGACTAAAAACAGGAGTAGATCAATCAACAGGTGAGAGCTGTGATTCATCCATCCATCCATTTTCTAAACCGCTTATTCCCTAATGCGGGGTCACGGGGGTGCTGGAGCCTAACCCAGCAGACTATGGGCGAGAGGCAGGGTACACCCTGGACGGGTCGCCAGTCCATCGCAGGGCAACACATAGACAGACAACCATTCACACACACACACACACCTACGGGCAATGGAGAGAGTCCAATCAACCTAATGCACGTCTTTGGACTGTGGGAGGAAGCCGGAGAACCCGGAGAGAACCCACGCAAACACGTGCAAAAGAGAACGTGCAAACCTTCTTGCTGTGAGGCGACAGAAGCTTTATTTTTCTTCATCAGTTTCTTATTCCATTTATGTAAATTTGCCCCCCGGCAATGTTTATTTTCATGTTTTTCCTGTAGGTGTTTACCTTTGAACATTGTGAAAGAAGACCTGCTGGGTATCCATAAAGACAGAATGAAGATTGGTGCCAGCCTTGCAGATGTGGACCCAATGCAAATAGACAGGACTGTAAGTAGTAGTAGGTAGTTTGGTTGGAGCATCTAGGTAAATTAAGGTTTCTATACTGCCACTTTTTTAGTGGTAATATGTGTAATCCTAATTTCCTTTTTGGGACTCAGGTACGCTTTGACAGCATTGGCGGTCTGAGCAAACACATTTCAGCATTGAAGGAGATGGTGGTCTTCCCTCTACTGTACCCAGAGGTTTTTGAGAGGTTCAAGATACAGCCACCCAGGTAAATTTGTGTGTGTGTGTGTGTGTGAGAGAGAGAGAGAGCTGGGAAATGTCTAATTAAATGTAATTGTAATGTAAATTAATGTCTAATTAAAACATAACTTACTTGGCACATTTGCTCTGTTTTTTAGGGGATGTCTATTTTATGGCCCTCCGGGGACAGGGAAAACCCTTGTAGCAAGAGCACTGGCCAACGAGTGCAGTCAGGGTGAAAGAAAGGTGTCGTTCTTTATGAGGAAAGGCGCTGACTGCCTCAGTAAGTGGGTGGGAGAATCAGAGAGACAGCTACGCCTGTTGTTCGACCAGGTTAGTTTACCTACTCATTTACTTATCATCCAGAAAGAAGTCAAATAGACATGTGATGCCATCACCTGTCATGCCTGACAGAGTTTAGTCGATGTAGGTGTGAGTGGCAACACCTTAGCTGAACAATGGTTGTTAAAAAATAAACCATTTCCAATTAGGGATTTCTGTTGATGTCTCTGTTTTTCTCGATGATTGGTCTTTTTGTTTACTTTATGCACTTATTTTGAGGCATTACTATGAACAACATCTGAATATTAAGCCCTACTTCTGTTGTTGAATTTCTGTTATCTAGGCATATCAAATGCGTCCATCCATCATCTTCTTTGATGAAATTGATGGTTTGGCACCAGTCAGGTCCAGTCGACAGGACCAGATCCACAGGTGAATCACGTTCCTAACTTTAATCATTAAAACATGATTTGAAGTTTATAGTCCTAAGATATAAAAAATCATGGCCAAGTTTAACATGTCAAGAATCACATTTCAATAAAATCAGTTTACTGGGGTTATAAAAAGTAACATTTCCCTTCACTTTTTCTGTAGTTCCATTGTGTCAACACTTCTAGCACTTATGGATGGATTAGACAGTCGAGGAGAGATTGTCGTGATAGGAGCTACAAACAGACTGGACTCCATTGACCCGGCTCTGAGAAGACCAGGACGCTTTGACAGAGAGTTTCTCTTTGGTCTGCCAGACAGAGAGGTGAGAAGCTTCAGATGCAGAGGTCATAAAACCATGCAGGCGTATATATGTGGAAAAACTGCAATTTCTACTTTATCAAGGACGAGCTACAAGTCTGAGAAGAATGATTCTGGACTTCTGGAGTTGAAATATTAAAATCTGGACTGAAAATGTTTGATGAGTTTGTGTCTGTGCTGCAGGCTAGAAAAGACATTCTGAAGATTCACACCAGACAGTGGAGTCCCTCTCCATCTGACACATTTCTGGAGGAAGTGGCAGACAAATGTGTTGGTATGCATGCAGCACAGAACAGTAAACAAACACATTGGCTGATACTGTGTGGGGTTGTAGGAAAGCCATTTACATTGTGTTTTTTGTGTAGTAGCCTTTAACACTAAGCCCTTATTAACTGCAGGTTATTGTGGAGCAGACATTAAGGCAGTGTGCTCAGAGGCAGCTCTATGTGCACTACGACGGCGCTACCCGCAAATCTACTCCTCATCACAGAAACTTGTACTCGATGTCAACTCCATCTCCATAACAAACAAAGACTTTATATCTGCTATGTCCAAGATGGTACCAGCTGCTCAGAGGTATTACCAATTGTTTTTATTTTTAAAACAATTAGTTAGAAGAATGTTATTACAACACCTGTCAGCTTCTAGGTCTAATTTACGTACTGATGATTTGGATCCATAGAGCGATTGTTTCACCGGCGAAGGCCCTGATACCTGCCATTCGTCCTCTCCTGAGCTCCACACTACAAAACATCCTTCACAAAGTTTGCAAAGTGTTCCCACATGCTGAGCAGGGCTTAACAAGAAAGAGAAAAGCAGGTACACACTATTTAGTTCCTTAGTTCTTGTGTTCTATTTAGTGTGACCTTCCACAGCTCATTTCAGTCAATTGTGTGATGTTTTTTTACTTTAAATTCCAGATGCAGTCTGTGGTGAGTTTGAAGATGACATTATGTTCAGTGATGATGAGGACTTTGAGGTCTGTGCAAACAGAGAGGCCCATCACACTCAACTCAAAACGCCTGCTGCTAATGGTCTTCTCAACCTCAACAGGTAGTGTAACCAGTGTTTCCCCTAGGATCATGGCTTTGGGGCGGGCGATCATAGTGTTTATGTTTTTATTTTTATTTATTTTTTTACAACAGTATAACAATATATTATAACGTCTGAACAACTACTGTACAATAACTTAACAACTGTACAATTACATGCTATCGTATAAATAACATAAGGCTATTTAGTTTAATAAAAATTAAAAAAAACTGTTATTTAAGAAAGATGATCTTAAAGAGGGCGAGTGGGGTCATTGGGGGGGCGGGGCACCCCCCTAATATAATGGTAGGGGAAACACTGGGTAACCTTTATTCCAAAGGCCTGTTGGTTTTCTGTGAAATGTTTTAGAGAAACTATAATTTCTCTGTGAAACATCAGTAAAGGCTCAATAAATGGGAAAACACGACTGTGGCTTTGCATCTGCTGTCCCAGTGAAAATCATTCGGGTAACATTTCCTCTTCTCATTTGTGAAGGAGTGTCCTGAGCTGGCCAACGTCCTATCGCCCCAGGCTCCTGTTGGAGGGCAGACCAGGCTCAGGTCAGAGCTCACACCTGGCACCTGCCGTCCTCCATGCCCTGGAGAAATTTACTGTGTACACGCTGGACATGGCTGTGTTGTTTGGAACTAGTGCAACAGCACCAGAAGAGACCTGTGCTCAGGTAAAATGACATTTTCATGTAGAATTTTAGTAGCATGAGAATTTATACAGTGTCTAGGGGTGGAGTTATTTATTATTATTATTTATTTAATTTTTTGGCACTTTGACATTTAGTTAAATGAATGGCACATACATTCATACAGCATTCTTAGGGCGTAGTCATACATATGTATCTTTTATTTTTTTATGTATTTTACCTTTGTCAGCCTCTGTTTTACTAATCCTCATTGGAAAATAAATATGCGTACTATATAGTCACATTTGTATCTTATTTACATTCTGCAGATTTTTGTTGAAGCCAAACGAACCTCTCCCAGTATCCTGTACATACCTCACATTGGACAGTGGTGGGAAACAGTGGGCCCTGCCTTAAGAGCGACTTTTCTGAGCCTGCTCACCTCCATCCCTGCCTTCTCACCTATACTGCTGCTAGCAACATGCAATGTCTGCTATGAAGAACTCAGTACTGAGGTATAGAAAGATGACTATTACCTATGGTGATGACGCATCTGATAATGATGCACAGTTGTTGAGTAAATGTAATGTGCATTCATCACAGAGATGTACTCTGTTCTTCCATTTGGCAGGTTCAGGGATTGTTTCGGTTGGAGTATGGGGAGGTTTTTCATCTTCTAGTCCCCACCAGCAGAGAAAGAAGAAACTTTTTTGAGGATTTGATTCTTAACCAAGCTGTGAGGAGCCCTGTGTCAAAAACCAAGGCTGGTGAGAAACGCATGATACCGTAGATACAATAGATACAATTCTTTGTACCTTTTGTGGGTTGTGAGTGACAAGGACGTTCTCTAAACTTAGACTTAAGCTTTCTCTCTCTTCTCAGTGCGCCATGCTTTGGAGGTGCTCCCAATCGCCACTCCACCTCCTCCACGGCAGCTGACAGAAGAAGAAACACAAAAACTGGAGGAGCAGGAGGAAGATACCCTCAGGGAGCTCCGTCTGTTCCTTCGTGATGTCACCAACCGCCTGTCCCAAGATAAACGATTTAAGGCATTTACAAAACCGGTGGATATAGAGGAGGTAGCTTTATTTTTCGTAGGACTGTTACAGATGGTGTCACTGCGCTGGGACTGTTTAGCTTTTAATTATTTTTGTTTTATCACAACTAAGTAGTGAGGTGACTGATTACTAAACGTTTTAATAGTACCACTAGGTAGTGCCAAAGTCATGTATGTTTCAAATCATAACATAAAAAAATGCATGACTTGGGTTTAACCCTGGAAAGCAGTTTGTACATGCACTCACAAAAATCTCCTTTCAGGTTCCAGATTACACTGAGGTGATCAAGAAGCCCATGGACCTGTCAACAGTTCTCTCTAAGATTGATATGCATAAGTATGGGACAGTGAAAGAATTCCTCGAAGATGTAGATCTCATCTGGCAAAATGCTCTTGAATACAACCCAGACAGGGACCCGTCAGGTACAGAACACAAACACCAGAATTTAGACAAATATTATGACTTAAATGTTTAATTACTTTACCGAACATTAATGCTGTATCTATAATACTTTTCCCAATAATAATTAGTGAAACGGCCATGGCTTGTTATGTGCTTTCCTTCAAGACCGCCAGATCCGCCACAGAGCATGTGCACTGAAGGATGCAGTCCATGCCATCATTAGAGATGAACTAGATGAAGATTTTGAGAAGATATGCGAAGACATCAAAGCATCGCGCAACAAAAGAGGTGAATGCTTTCTGTGTGTGGACATGGGTGGTGGGGTGTTACTGTAAGGCAAACATCATATCATTAACTTGTCCTGGCCTCAAGGATGACTTGTTTTAACATTGGCATTCAGTGGCTCACTATAACAAACCTTTTTAAGTGTATTCCTTAGTGTTTGTGTTTATGTTATAGTTAATTTCATAATGTACATTTTTAGTATTTACCCTTAGTTATTCAGTTGTAATTCAAATCAAGACTGTTCAAGAAGCAGAGTTCAGATCTTCACGTGAGTAATTGTGTTTTTCTCTTTAATCAACATGTAAAACACTAAACAGTTGCAAATGAGCGATGCACTTACATGTTCTTAAGTGACCAGGTTACAAATTTCTTAAATTTTATGTAAATGGTAATCCTGGATTCTACAGGTAAGTGGTTAAAGAAACCTGATTTCCCCAGGTACCTTTTCCACAGGGAATGCTGAATTATCGGGCATGTGTAAATAGAACTAGGTTTCTAATCAGCTTTTTACTATTTGCTGTACTTGCCTGCAGACACTCTACTGCTGTCCATGGTGAGTAGTAGCTGAATGAAAGAATAGATCATTACATGCTTTCTCCTTCTTAAACCAAGACTCATACAGAAAATGTTGCTTTGTGACTTTGAAGTCACATTTGTCGCTATAAAGTTAAAACCTATAAAAAAGTTCTTCTGAAACTATGTAGAAGAGAAGTTTACTCAAGTGCTTCATGTATGTGTGGATTTCCAGCAATCTGATTTGTGAAATCAGTTTTATTGTAAAGTTGATTTCCAGTTAATCAGGAATACAGTTATTCCATAATGTTGTGCATGTAAACTGTCAATAAACATTTACAATACTTAGACCTATGGCAAAAACTGAGCAGATGGCTCAGGGTTTAGCAATGCATGTGAACATAGAGGAATAATTTAGTTATTTTTTGTTTATCTCGTTTTATTTTTTGACGACCCAGGCTGCTCCACTGCCCCAGCCCGGTTTGCTCCATCTTTCTACCATGTCCTTCCCAAACAACCAGGATCTCCTGCTGAAGCCAAGATCACCAACATGATCCAACAAAGTGAACTGACCAGCGTTACAGTTGCAGTTATGGACAATACAAATGCTGGTACTATTACAACACCAAAAAATTCAGGTAAAAACTATTGTATACAATAACAAAAACAAGTGGTATGAATTACATTTTTCTAACTAATACACTTTATTTGTAGCCCAAAAGAAGAAAAGGCGAAGGAGTCGCTGGTCTACTGGGTTATATGCAAAGAAGAAGTCATCTCCTCATGTATCAAGAGATGACTCGCAAATAGGATCTGATGAAGATGAGGAAGATGGAGATGATGAAGAGGAACCTGAGAAGGAAGCAGAAGCACAGCATACTGAAGGAGCTGGAGGACAGGGAGATCCAATGATGGTTGATGTTAAAGTAGGCCCTTCAGCAGCTCAGGATGATAATTATGGGCCCACTGCCAAGAAGCATAAGGATGACGAGGGTAGGAAAGAGAAACAGAATGTCAAGCGTCACTTACAACCGTCAGAGGAAAGCAAAGCCCTGATAATGGCAGGAAGTGAAACCATTTCAGTAAACACTAAAGTCAGCCACACAGAAACAGAGGGACATACCCAGGACCAGTCCAACATGGTGGATAGTGGTGAAACTAGCCAAACTGTGTCAGAAACTGAGACAGAGAAAGGTCAACCTATAAGTGTGTCAAGCAGTGGAAAGAAGGCAGCCACATCACAGGAAGCAGCAGCAAAAAACCATGCTGAACCTATGGAGGTGGAAGCAACTGAAACCTCAACTACTGGTACTGCTGCAGCTGCCAGAGCAGAGGAGGAGATGAACACAGGTTGGATTCTAGCAGTGTCTCAAACTCAGTTTGGCTGTGGCACTAATTCTACCCAACTTTATAATAAAATGTTGTGCACATGTTTTGTGTCAGAGCATAGTGTGAGGCGCATGACTCGGACCCTGAAGCATACTGTGCTGCAGCAACAAATGATCTTGGACCAGGAAACCCCTTCTCTTGTGGTGGACAGAGACAGATTAAAGGTGTGGGAAACTGCTTGTCTATGTATTCTGTTTTTTTTAATGGCCTTATCACATTCCTTCAGCCCTAGCCATAAACAGTGGTGATCAAATTAAGTTTCATCTTTGCAAGTCCTGTATCTGTATCCTGTATGTTTTCTTCATCTACTAAAGCATGTTCAGTTTATCAGGTGAAATCCTAACTGCTTATTTTGTTCTATGTCCACAGGAACTGTTGGAAAGAATAGTGAGCAAGACTGATGGCTATGAGGTGTTTAAGCTGGAAAAGCTCTACGCTTTGCTCTGCCAGAGCATCTATAGACACAGACAAGACTATGACAAAACCATTCTACTACAGGTTAGTATCTGATAGTATGCAGATGTGTTAGACATGAGTGGTGGCAGGTCAGTGAGCACAGGTAACAAAGTAAAATAAAGTCATATTTCTGTATTTATTGCTTAATTTTTATTTCATATGAAGCATAATTCATTCCACAATGTGACAGTACTTTCTAGTCAACTCTGCATTTTTTTTATTTCACCAGGAGATGGAACAAGAGATCGAGGACTTCCACTGATTATTCTGTCATTTTTGTTAAATATACTATCAGCTCTATTAATATTCAAACACTGGTTCTATTTTCATAACAATCGACATGCAGTGATTTGTGTATTAGTCGAGACTTTGTATGACCTTTTTTGTTATTTTCTAATAAATAGTGTACCTCTTGCATTTTTTGTGGGCTTCATGATTTTTAGGTGCCAACAGTACAAACAACAGTACAAACGTCATTCAGTTGTCTCCTATAGAAATAAGGCAGCATTTGTTGTGTGGGATTAACCTTACGGCACCAGTAGGTGATATCTTGGTGGAAGGTATGACGGCGTAAGAAAGCCTCTGTTGAAAGTGAAAGCCCAGAGATCAGATGCAATATTGATTTACCAAATGGCTCGTACTGCCGAGGTGCTAAATCTGCTGCTAACGGAGGCACTACATTCTCGTAAGTAGTAAAATGTGACGAGGCGTTTGCAGAGTAGTTTAGAGTAACCGGCACAGCAGCATAAGCTGTCTGTATAAAGGAGCCTTTGCTGTGTCAATGTTGTCCTCAAGTAGCTTTTCAGCCTGGCCCGAAAGGTCACGTAAGGACAATTTGGCAGCGAGCCGGTAAGAAAAACAAGAGACTTCACGCCACACTTTAAGTTGTCTCCAACTTCTAATATATTCCTGGACCGTGCGTTGCTAAATCCACCTCAACGTGTGTTTTTAGGTATGAAATGTTCAACGGATTTTGCTAAGTTTCCTGAATTTTTACAGCGCCGAGAGTCGCCGAGGAATGACGTCAGGACGTATCAGATTGAATGATGACGCCGTGTGATCATTAAAAAAAATCAGCCGTTAAAAAATATCAGATTTAACCCAGCGTCGCGTCAACACGAAGCACGTTAGCGCGGTTATGAATACGCGTACGGAGCGTTGGTTCGTGTAGTTAAGTTTATTGAGACGCGCCGGGGACGTGAAATAACCTGAGCCTGACGGAGAGAGATGTCCGGTGCTTCAGCATCTGCAGGCTGGAGCCGTAGCCGCTAGACCGGTCCGTGCCACCGCTCGTCCGCCCGCCTCCACTGGACCAGCGAGTCCCGAATGTCGCTAATGCGGCGCGGTTGTCTGCGGAACGGGCAAGGGCTGAGTGCTTAGCCGGAGGAAAGGGGTCACCGGCGACTGATACACCCCCCCCCCCGGAGGGAACCCGAAGGAGGCAGCTCCGCGGGACCCAGGAAATCACTCCTCGCCTCGTCCGCCTGGTTGCGTTAGCAACACGGTGCACGTTTGAGTAGTTCCAGTAAGTTTCCCTCCAGACGTGATCGATACCGATGACTGGCCCGGCTGACGCCGGCCCGCTCGGCCGCCTCGCGTCCAAGCTAACTACGTGCTGCTCAGCTAGTTGACTTTGACTTTGCCCCGCTGCCGGAGCGCTTGTCGCTGGAATATTATTCCAGTAGTGAACAATTAGCTAGCCCACACCTCCAGACGACGCTTCTGCTGGTTAGTCCAAACACACCCATCGTGTAGCAGCGCACAATGCAGTGGTGTTAGTGTTATTCACACTGTGTGATCTATTACACACGCACGCACACCGAGTCCCAGCGTTGCTGTAGCACCTGTGTCACACAGTGATGGAGAAGACACCGAGTGTAACTGAGGCAATATTAATAAATGTTCATACAAAGGGTGCTAGGCCTCTTTAACCCACTCTGCTGCAGTGTTACTATGTGATGTAGGACATAAGCCCATGTTAGTGGTCATTCTATTCAACCAGTAGTTATTGATTTAGCCACATTATTATTATTCTGTTAAATGATGAATATAACTGCATTGCATAGTTGGACCTCTCAGCGTGACCATATTATGCTTATGTGCTTTAATTGTTCGGACCCAGCAAGAATCAGTAGGAATGAACTGAACGCGCAGGAGGCTGAAGCCTTTCTGGAGAGTATGGGGTCCCCAGGGCCACAATACAGACATGCCTGGTTATTCCAGTCTGGAGAGCTAACTTCCAAATATGTAAAGTACATATTAAGTGATCTCTCAGACCTGTGACATGTTAAGAGTTAGTTTTATCTGCTAGAACTTTAAAGTATCGAGGACTTTCATTAAATAATGATCCTTACATCTGAGAGCATGGACCCAGTAAAGGGTTAATTGTTCAACTACATAATTCTCAAATCTTCAACATTGTTTTAGCTGTATGGATCATGTTGCTGCAAATTAAATAAATAAAAACACCACAGGTACTACTGTCAACAGATACGTTGGTTATTTGCTAATAGGATATATTAAAACCAATGACAGATGGTTAAAATTGATTTATTTCTTGCAAATTATAAACATGTTCAGTTGAAAAGGTTAGTTTGAACTTGTTTTCTTCTCTTCACCAGAAACAAGTCATTGAAGGACTCTAGCATGTGAGCGCCTCAGGCACCACCGTAGGCATGTGAGCCTTGACACTTGTGTCACATATCGTCTTTACCCTGAGCAGAAGTACACGTGCTTTGAGTATGTCAAGCCGCCGGAAATCAACCACACCTTGCATGGTACTGCCCTCTGACGTGGTGGAGCAGGAGGAGGTGGAGGAGAAAGCAGGGGGAACAAATGAGGAAAAGGTGGATGAGGAGGAAGGGAAGGCAAAAGATGGAGCTGAGGAGGAACCTGTTGCAGATGAGCTGGGTCAGGCTGTTGTAGTTGTCCCTACTCCACCTGATACAGGTACTAAAGGACTGATTTCAAATTGTTGTCTGACTATACATCAGATTATTCACAATTACTTTAAATCTGGAATTATGTTTATGTCGTGAATATAGATGAGCCCATTGTCTCTGTAGAAGAAAGCCTCTCACTAAGACACACCTCTACAAACCCTCCTGAGGATCCGGACAGTAACCAGCCAACACAGGAAGAACACTGTGACACATCGGAGGAAGTGGGAACAGATCCTGGGTCTGTCACTGCCATCTCTCTCAGCAAGACCCCTATCATGAGGATGAAGACCAAATCTGAACCCAAGAGGATTGCTGTGTCACTAAAATCAGCAGACGAGACGTCGGAAGGTTTTGGAGGAGGTGGTGAGGGAGACGTCGGGGCAGAGCAGGAGCCCATTGAAGCTCCTCTGGGGCCCATGACCCCAGTGGAAATGCTGCTGCATGACTCCATGAAGCTTGGAGGAGCAGGCTTGCTGGTCAGCACACCCGCAGAGCAGCAGAGGAAATCCTCCATTTTGAACCCCACCGTTCTACCTGCTGGCTTGGCACAGGTACGGAGTCATGATAATATAAGGGCGGGTAAACTCATTTTTGTTACAACTATCTGTAAGAAGTGTGTTCTTACAGATAGTCTGGCTGGATGAGTGTCACATCTTTGCCATTCGTTCCCAATCTAACTTCATGTTTTTCCTTCATTCAAGGTGCTGTCCGCCTTCCAGGCCCAGCAGAGTGCAGCAGCAGCTCAGCCTCAGCTACTCATTCCCCTCAGCAGCATCCCATCCTACAGTGCTGCGATGGACACCAATCCACTTTTAGGCAGCACATACAAGAAGTTTCCTTATCCCTCTATGGCGGAGATCAGCAGCCTGGCAGCACAGACACAGTTCACAGAGGAGCAGATCAAGGTACCAGCAAGACAACTGATGCCTTGAGTACATTGAGTTTGCCATAACTCCAAAATGCTGCAAGTAGAGCCTTGTGTTTGTAGTTAGTTATCTTAATTTAGAATTTTAAAACATTACAAACGAAGTAATGGCGTTTTGGTTTATTTTGTTGATGGTGGTCAAATGCATCTCTTCTGCATCCAGGTCTGGTTCTCAGCTCAGAGGCTGAAGCATGGCGTCAGCTGGACCCCAGAGGAAGTGGAGGAGGCCAGGAGGAAGCAGTTCAATGGCACAGTGCACACCGTTCCTCAGACCATCACTGTAATACCTACCCACCAACTCTCAGCTGCTGCCAATGGCTTGCAGTCCATTCTGCAGACATGCCAGATAGTGGGTCAGCCTGGCTTGGTGTTCACACAGGTAGGAAAACATAGAAAACCACCTTAAACTGACAATTACCTCATAGTACTTAGATTTGAATTAAACCTGCATCTTGCATTACTTATTTAGATGGCTTAAGATGGCCCTTTCAGTGCAGTGATTGTATTTACCAACTTCAGGTTGGCCCAGGGACGAACCTTCCGGTGACCAGCCCCATCACTCTGACAGTGGCAGGGCTGCCCAGCCAGTCTCAGAGCTCCAGCAGAGTTGCCTGCCAGCCAACAAGCAGTGAGCTGAAGCGGGCGACAACTGTCCAACCCCCCTCTCTTTCTCCACAGGTGGGACTTCACTATACTTGTGCTCGCATTGCTGCCAGTGGTCTTGTCTAATATACATCTGTCCTCTCTCTTTAAGGAGAACTCTGCCCTCAGCGCTGACACGTTCAGCATGCGGCCTAAGAAGTCCAAAGAGCAGCTGGCAGAGTTGAAAGCCAGCTACCTAAAAAACCACTTTGTCACTGATGCTGAAATCGCCCGACTGATGAAAATCACCAACCTAACAAAAGGTGAGATCAAGAAATGGTTCAGCGACACTCGGTACAACCAGCGCAACTCCAAGAACAGCCACGTCATCGTTTTCAATGATGGAGCGAGTCGAGCAGGGGTCTCCTGCGGTAGCAGTATGAGCACCACCATTGTCATTGACTCAAGCGACGAGACGCCGGCATCTCCCCACCCCCCCCGCACTCCTCCTGTGAAGGAGAAGGAGCCACGGGCCAAGACATGGAACCCATTCCCAGACTTCACCCTGCAGAAGTTTAAGGAGAAGACGCCCGAACAGCTGGTGGTGCTGGAGGAGAGTTTTGAGAAGAGCAGCACCCCGACGGATGAAGAACTGAGCCGCCTGAGGACAGAGACTAAACTGACGAGGAGGGAAATTGATGCCTGGTTCACAGAGAGACGCAAAGCGCCCGGCGTCAGTAACACCTCGCCAGAATCTTCAGAGGGAGGGAAGATGCAGACTGAAGACATCGAAGGAGGAACAGGTGCTTCTCCTTCTTCCTCTAGTCGAACTCCTCCAGGGGGTCGAAGCAAGCAGCTGCCCACCACGAGCAGCAGCAAAGACTTGAGGGATAAATGTAAAAAGTCTCCAGGGCAACTCCATGCTCTGAAAAGTGCCTTTGTGCGGACCCAGTGGCCCACGCCAGAGGAGTATGACCAACTGGCAGAGGAGAGTGGCCTTCCCCGGTCCTACATCGTCAGCTGGTTCGGGGACTCTCGCTATTCCTGGAAAAACGGAAACCTGAAGTGGTTCTTTCAGTACCAAAGTGGCAACAACGAGGGGGCCAGCGTTGGAGGAGGCAGTAAAACGGGAAGCGGGAGAAAAAGACGCAGCCGAAATCGTGGTTGGGGCCGGTCTCGCACCAGGAAGCAGCCAAGAAGGTCCGCCGCCTCCTGCGCAGACATGGACAGGTCTCCTCCACCCAAGAAATTCAAGAGTGCGAGGGAGATTCTGAAGGAGTACTACCTGAGGCACCGCTTCCTCAATGAGCAAGACCTGGATGAGCTCGTCACCAAGACCAACATGAGCTACGAACAGGTAATGGTGACATTTATTATATAAAGATATACTTCACCTCTGAAAAGCAAGTTGTGTTATAAAAATTGGACGTTTTATTAGTCAAAATGTGCAGAAACGTTACTATTGATGATCTATGTCTAAAGAGAACAGGGAAGCAGCAGTAATATGTGTTGTGGTTAAAAATGGTCAACACCCAGAATGCACTGCACTCCTAATGAATCTCCAGAGCTGCAGCGATTGGTCCTACCTAAGTCACTGCGTGTTACTCCTCCGGTTTACAGACATTCGTTCAGACGTTTCTTTACGTTTTTAACAAAAGGTTATATTTTAACAGTGAGTTTGAGTAAAGGCAGTGTTTACAAGTTGTTTAGCAGCCTTTTATTTAGAATCAAAGCAGACAGTTGTTAGAAAGCCCCAGATTCTTCTTTTAGCCAAAACCCTATTCTTTTCTTCATCTGCTGTTAGTGGCAAGTTCCCCCCATTAGCAGTAAAATCCGCAACTTCATCTAAGAGAAATCGGAAGCATTGAAGCCAATATTGTATACAAAATGAAGTAGTATTATTAAAACTACTCAAAGCTAATGCAAAGGCTAACGTTAGCTACGTAAGCCAGCGCTAAGCCCAACAGTCCAAGATGCGACAATCAGCAGCTCGTAACTTTACTCAAACTTCACAGTGCAAACTACAGTAAAACACTCACTGCTCATTCAACCGTTCTGTCCTGGCTGCTTTTTCTGGTTTGCTTAAAATATAACATATATAATAAAATATATAATATATAAAATATATAATATTTATTGTTATTGTTATTGTTATTACACTGCTACATAGTCACATCCACCAAAATACAACACACTCAAAAAATATATTTCCCTACTCATAATATATTTTCAAGAAACCTACAAATGGCCACACAACTTAACTGGAGTAGGTTTAGTTGTGTTAGTTTTATACTACAACATATACAACTGCAATTGTTTGATGTAAAATTGTGAATCTCATCACAAATCTACAGTTGTTGTCATTAGTTACATACTGCTCTGTCCTTGAACAGGTAAGGGAGTGGTTTGCTGAGGTCCAGCGGCGCTTGGACGTCGGGTTGGACCCCTTCCAGGAGCCGACTGCAGGCAGGACCGATGGAAACGGGGGAGAAGACGAAGGAGGGGCAAGGCGGCGAAAAATGGTTCCCGAGGAGCAAACGGGGGCGGGGGATGAAGAGGACGACGACGAAGATGAGGAGGATGATGGCGTAGACACAGATGACAGTGAGGTTTGGGAACCGTCACGTAGCGTCAGAAAATCCTTGTCCATTTCTGAAGACTAGTGGTTGTTGAGAAGCACACTGAACCACTACTGTGTTACTGGGAGGATCAGAGCAGCGGGACACTCATCTGAACCTGGTGTTGGCCGCTCGTTTGCATGTGAACACGTTTGCAACAAGAAATAACTCTAATGGACTATAGCTTTAGTTTACACTCAATATTTGTAATGTGTAACAGAGTAGACTAGAATGGTTTAGCAGTGGTTACCAAACCCTGCCAGTCTTCAGTGGCATCCCATCTAACATCAACAGTAACACAATAATTTGAAACTGGTGCTCAGTTTCCCCAAAAACACACAAACACAGTCATCGATATGTTCTCTGAAGAACACCAACTGATAGAAATGTGGAATTTAGGAAGGAACTCACAGGTTGTTTCCTGACATTGAACATCTGGATGAGGATCTGTGAGGAGTGGCCTAATACCTTAAAGCTGATCCAGTGTCGTGATGCTCTTACAAAAACCCACGATGTCGACTCAAGTCTTCCCTTTATAGTGGCTCGTCGCCACCGTGTGTTTGATATGCATCGCTAATTGTGTTTTTAAAGGGTTTTTCACCTTTTGATAGAGACTACCCTGTGTTATTACAGACTTTTTAAACTGAGCTCTGTGCATTCAGACAGAACGAGGCTCTTGTGCCAAAGCTGAATGTTCAGTCACCAATCGTGATAAGAGCCGCTGTGAGGCAGAGGTCAGGATCCTCTGACAGAATATTAAAAACAAAAGCATTTGGCTGTGGCATGTCCCACTGCTGATCTCTCCCTAACAAGACTGCAATGGCCACCAAATCACCGACACCTTGCCTTTTATGAAGTGTTGACCTGTACTTTGAGGAACGCTGTTCAACATTATTTCAGACAATAATTTGACTCCAGCCTGCACTGAAAAGAAAAAAACATGAAGCACCTGAACTAAACATTTTAGTAATTGCACTTTGTCCACTTGTGTTAATGGTGGATTGAATCCTGATTAGGCACCTTAATCTCTTATCGTACCATGAAATGGCTCTGAGAGACCAAACGTGTTTTGTATGACTATGGACTTATCAGTGTTTTTGCCTTTTTTATCTTTAGTGAGTTTTCAAATGGAGGAATCTTAGCAGTTCATCCACTTTTCTAAAATGTGTTGTATGTTTTTATGGCTCAGAAATTGAATAGAACAATCGGTCACCAGTATCATTTACTAGACTGCACAATTTGAGCCCAGGTTGAATAATTTCTCCTTTTGAAAACATCTGTGTTATATATAATGTTCAGTTTTGTAATGTGAAAAAGCTTCACCTTCGCTCTGTAGTGGAACGTCAACCAAATAACACTTTCTAAACGTTGTCCTTATGCTTTATTGCCTACACTCAAAGGACACCACGCTACCATTCTTTGCTGTTAGAGGAGAGATCGATGAAGCTTTGCAAATAAACCTATGTGCCTACATGGCTCGTATCCTCGTTTGAACAGAATTTCACCAACTCTTGACTCAGAAGATGATTATGAGGAGATAAATATGGGACTTAAATGAGAAACTGTTGGAGGGAGGTTCTGTTTAAGTGTGTTGCATGATGGATCTCTGCTTTGTGCTGATACTAAGAGCTGCCTAAACCCTCTGAAGCTGACAGTGGAAACTTCATTTCTAAGTCCCTAAATTGAACCCTTGATTTGTTGAATTGCATTGTCTTCTGCCACCAAGCACTTGTTCCACCTCATGCTGGCACATTTGCTCCACAGGAAGCATCAGAACCTCTTTCTGTCCCACTGGTGTTGCTGGCAAAGAAGACGTTCAACATGTTAAGCAAACCTATTGTTTAGTAATGCATGCAATAACCAAGATGGACAACTGCTCATTTTGTACATATGATATTTTGGGTTGGCGTACTCGGCCCAGGGGAAGCTGAGCTTGTGCAAAGCTGCTTAGTTACTTTTAACCCTGATTTAGTTTTAATATGTTTCTGTCAGTAAACCTTGAAACATGTTTTAACTCCTGTTACTGTCGGCTTGGGCAGGCCTTCCCCAATCTGTTCTCTGTGGGGAAAGTCAGGACTTTTTGTACCTACGTCACCACCACAGCTGTGCTCATTCAACCCAATGGCTGCCCACAGGTTAGGCTTCACCCTGCCTCCGGTATCCAGCCCACCATCTTTTACAAGTGTGTTGTTTCAGTCTGTTTCCAATGGTTTTTATATGTTTCTATCTAAGAAAACAGAATCATTACAGCTCTGTTGGAACATCAGTCGATTGCTTGTACAGCAGTACAGACCTATATGATATGTACAATAGAGTAGAGTTTCTGTGAATGTTCTTTGGAGTTCAGCCAGTGTTGTCTAAGTGGCTATTTATTACAAAAATATAAAATCACAGTTCTTTAACGGTGGCAGAGAGGGTTTAGTGGGAAACCAAAGTCATTTGTAGTCGCCACTGATGAATCCACACGAGAAAGTTAAACATCAGAAAATCCTAGTTGTGATTGTCCACAGCCATCATGTACCCAGTTAACCTTTTGCAGTAGAGCTAAGCTGACATTGTGGTCACAGTAGTTTACCTGCTGTCCTGTTGTGCTCATGTGTCTCCTGTTTGTATCATTCGCTATACTTCTGCTGTAGTCCTCACTCAGTTTCTGTATTTATAGAAGTAGTCGCTTGAATGTTTTTACTATAAATCTGCAGCTTTTTGGTAAAAAATACTGTACGTATGAATGCAAATGATTTCTGACTTCTGGTTTTCTTTCTGCTGACGGTGGCCCAGGCTGCTTGGTAGAAGTGTGCTTTGCTTTAAGTGTAGACTCAACAGCTCTTTGTTCTCTTGCAGAACAAGTCATACGTGTATTTCCACAGCAGTTTTACTGAATGACGACAGTGGTCTTTCAGTTTTTATAGTCCATTACAAATGTTTTTTAGACACAGATACTGTAGGAAGAATTCAATGATCTGACTGTATATTCTCCTTCAATAAATGGGCAAGTATTAACTTACAGGAAAGAAGCTTCATAACTAGTGTGTGCTTTAGTCGCTTACTGGGATCAACAGTGGTTTCATTATATCGACTACACTCTTATACCAAACCTGAGCTACTATGTGGGACTAAACAAGGAAACATTTTTGAAATAACATCCAATGAGTATAAAACAGAACTTGTTTTATTCCTTCTTCTTACATTCTGTCTACAAACACATGTAGGTGCCATTAATTTTATAGAAAGACAGTAGGATCACATTTGGAGGCATAATTTACAAACCTATACAATAAACAAATATTTGTAGCTCTTGCATTATCAGGCCTTTAGCTACCAGAAGACATACGTCATACCTAATAAAAATTTGCCAATAAATATGCGTTTTTTTTTATTGCATTGAATAAATAAAGCTTACCGGACCCAGCCAAGCACAGCCCAAAGGAGCAACGTAGGACCGTCCGCAGGTGGACCCACAACCTGCAGGAGGATCCGTAGCGGGCCTGTGCAAAGAATATTGAGCAGCGGATACCTCAATCCCTGGACAACCAATCTGGCTACTGGATCCTGAGCCTGTGCAGGAGGTTGCGCAGTACTGGCTAGAAGCAGTTGGGCTCACCTCCACACACAGCCTGGGCTCTGGAACCCAGCTCCTTGAGAGAGGATGGACTCTCTTCTACTCTGGATTTGCCCACAGTGAGACGGGGGCTTGCTCATACTGTAGCTGCCCAGCTTAGAAGCCATATTTTGGTATTTTCGCTGTAGATGAGAGGGTTGTTTCCCTGCGCCTTCAGGTCAGGGATAGATCACTTACTGTCATTTGCGAGTATGGGCTGAACAGCAGTGTGGGATGCCCGGCCTCCCTGGAGGAAGTTTTGGAAAGCGCTCCTTCATTGGGGAGTCCAATGTTTTGCTGGGTGATCTCAATGCCCATGTGGGCAATGACAGTGACGCCATAACAAATAAGGGTGTTCTTCACTGTACGTGGCACCAAGACATCATAGGCCGGAGGTTGATGATAGACTTTGAAGTCATGTCATCTGACCTTTGGCCATATGTTTTAGACACTCGGGTGTCTGGGGGCTGAGCTGGCAACTGATCTCCACCTAGTGGTGAGTGGGATCCGCTGGCAGAGAAGGAGGCCAGAACGACTTGGCTGAGGGTCTGTTGGGAATATCTAGCTGAACCTTCTGTCAGAGGGATCTTCATACCCCCACTAGTGTTTCAACCGAATCCCAAGAGAGGCTGGAGAGACCGATTCTAATTGGACTATGTTTTCTGCCTCCATTGTCAACGCGGCCGTTCGGCACTGTGGATGCAAGGTCTCTGGTGCCTGTCGTGATGGTACCTGAACCTGATCACCTGGACACCAGGGGTAAGAGATGCCATCAAGCTGAAGAAAGAGTCCTATCAGGTTTGGATGATCTGTGGGACTCCTGAGGCAGCCAATGGGTACCAAAGGGCCAAATGTGCTGCTGCCTGGGCTGTTGTGGAGGCAAAAACTCCTGACCTGGGAGGAGCCCAGGGATGCCATGGAGGAGGACTATCGTTTGGCCTCACAAGAGACTCAGGCAAACCGTTTGATGCTTCAGGAGGGGGAAGCGGTTCTTCACCAGGGCAGCTGTAAAGCTGAAAGCAGTACTTTCAGGATCTCTTCAGTCCCTTCAACACGCCTTCTGTCGAGGAAGCAGAGGCAGGGCATTAGGGGAGGATGAGATCCGTCCTGAGTACCTAAAGTCTCTGGATATTGCGGCTTTGTTGTTGTCTTGGTTGACGTGCCTCTGCAACATGGTACAATGGGGGTTGCCCCTATTTACAAAAAGGGGGGCAGGAGAGTGTGTTCCAACTATAGGGGTATCGTACTCAGTCTCCCCAGGGAACTCTATGCCAGGGTACTGAAGAGGAGAATTTGGCCGAAAGTCAATCCTTGGATACAGGAGGAAAAATGGGTTTTCGACCTGGTCGTTGAACATTGGACCAGTTCTACACCCTTGCCCAACCAGTCCACATGTGCTTTGTGGACTTGGGGAAGGTGTTCAACCCCAACCCCAACCCCATCCCTCCGTTTGTCACCAGTTCTGTTCATTTTTTTTTGGAACAAATTTTTAAGTCTAGCCAGGGACCAGGAGGGGTCTGTTTCGGGGACCACAGGATTGCATCTCTGCTTTTTGTTCTTTTGGCTTCTTTGGCCAGGACCTCCAGCGTGTGCTGGGACAGCTGAGTGGGAAGCAAATATTTACGTCATACAGAGATATTTGCATGCTATTCATGAGAAAATCAGTGATGATACCAAAAACAAAAACACAGATGTGATTTGCATTTTTCTTTGGAACAAACACAGAGTATAGGCTTTGAGAGTCTTCATATTGTGATAAGCCTTGGAGCAAGTGTCAAGGTGAGTGAGGCCAATACGTTCATTCTTGCTCATAGATGCTTGTGGAATTCTTCAAATCTACATGTATGTTGTGAATTTAATATAAACCTAAACAGGAGAAACATATATTTACAGACATGCATTCTTATTCTATGTGAGGTCCAAAATCTATGTCATAAAGAAAGGTACATATTTCATTTAGACCAGTACTTCAGTATATAATAATATTGTTCCAGTACCTAACGTGTTAATGGTGTAACAGGTTTGTTACAGGTCAGACAACACAGTTTTCTATTGATATGTTTTTCATTAAAATATATATTTTTTCATTTTTTGACAGGAACAATATAAAAGATAATGAAAATGTTTCAGTTTTATTTCACTTGAACATTTTTTCTTTCATTTGCAGGTTTGATGCTGATACCAGAGAACAGGACATGGTTAGATTCACTGATCTACTGCAGAGACCACACCATGGACATGGCTTATATCCATGACAGTGAGACCCAGGCTGCAGGAGATTTTCACTCTTACCCACACATACAAGAAAGGCTTTACCAATTATAACTGTCAGTATAAGTGTATGATCATTTATTGATTTTATAGTTTTCTCTCTATACCTTTAACATTATTTATTTAATAAATATTTTATATTACATATTTTCTTTATACATCTTGTGCGTCATCTGTATTCTGTACACGTTTGCTCACATTAAACATTGATATTTGTAGCCTTCTCTTTCTTTTGAATGCTTAGGTGGAAATCAGTGATTCCTTACATAATACTATGTAAGGAACTATTTAGTCTCTTTATTCTGTCAATAAAACGTATTAACTACATTGGAATGTTTCTATCTGGAAACAAGTTATCGACTTACAAATGTGGAATTGAGAAAAAAATTGTCAGGTTGGCTGTTAGAATTGACATTGAACATCTGGATGAGGATCTGTGAGGAGTGGATTAATACTTTAAAGCTGATCCAATGCTGTGGTGTTATGGTTCCTGCCATGTCTTGCTCATTTTGGTTTTATTTTGCTACTTCCTGCTCATTTTCCTATCCGTTTTAGTTTTGTCCAACTTTACATCAGGTCATTTGAGTTACCAGCTGTTTTCAATTAGTCATTTGTTTTGTATTTAAACCTCAGTTCTTTCCATGTTTGTTCACATTACCCTGTTCTCCATTCTTTCATGTACTGTAAGCTCTTGGTTTTGATTTTGTGCCTGTGTCTTGACTGTGCCCTTTGCCTTGTCCCTGCCTGTACCTTCACTGGAGTTCTGGATGAACTGTTTTTGCCCATTGCCTTTCTAACCAGACCATGTTTTTGTCTGCTGTCTGGATCTGTTTCCATTAAAGACCCATCTTACCTAAGTCCTGTCCATGTGCTGGGCATTTGGGTCCTGTCTGCCTGCTGAGCCGGACAGACTCACGAAGATCTTCAACCAATCCCTGTCACAGTCCACTGTCCCACCCTGCCTGAAGTCCTCCACCATAGTCCCCCTGCCCAAGAAATCTCACATCTCCAGCCTCAACGACTACAGACGTGTGTCACTCACCCCGGAGATAATGAAATGCTTTGTAAAGCTGGTCCACATCACATCACAAAAGCCCTGCCCCAAAAAGGTTACCCACACCAGTTTGCTTATAGTGCCATAGAAACAGTACCATCACACCTTGAAAACAGGTACAAGCCATATGTACCATGTGTGTGGAAATCACTGATTTCCACCTAAGCATTCAAAAGAAATAGCAGACTACAAATATCAATTTTTAATGTGAGCAAAAGTGTACAAAATAAAGATGTCACATGAGATGTAAAAAGAAAATATTTAATAAAGTTTATTAATAAAAAAACACTGGGATGGGGGGGTCGAATCTCGAGAGGTGCTGCCAGTGTGGCAGTGGGCCAGAGACCTATGGCTCAACCAGCACACACCGGACTATGTGATCTCTGTGAACAGATTAACACTGGTGCGGGCGGACCAGAGCGCGGCGCACAGTGGAAAGTAGAAAGGAGGCGGACTGGTGGTGTTTGTGAACGACAGATGGTGTAACAAGCCACAACTCCAGATCAGCCACCACCCACTCTGCCTCACTCTGAACCAGGTCAGGAAGGAGTTAAGGAGGACAAAGGCCAGAAAGGCTACAGGCCCTGATAACATCAGCCTTAGGGTCCTCAGGGACTGTGCAGACCAGCTCAGTGAGGTGGTCCTCTCCATATTTAACCTGAGCCGCAGCTTGGCTACTCCACTACTCTGGAGGACTTCTTGCCTGGTTCCGGTTCCAAAGGTACCCCGCCTTGAGGAGCTGAACCGCTTAAGACCCACCGCCTTAACCTCCCACCTGATGAAGGCCTCCACAGTCACCTCCACACCCAGATGAGCTTAGCACTGGACCTGCTGCAGTTCGGGGTGGATGACGCCATCATCTACCTGCAGCATCGGGCCCTGTCTCACCTGGAGTCTCCTGGGAGCACTGTGAGATTCCTGTTTTTGGATTTCTCCAGTGCTTTCAATGCGATCCAGCCATTACTGCTGAGGAGGAAGCTGGAGGTGGCAGGTGTGGACCAACATCTGGCTGCTTGGATCATCAACTACCTCACAGACAGGCCACAGTTTGTGAGGCTGAAGGACTGTGTGTCTGATGTGGTCGTCTGTAGCACAGAGGCACCTCAGGGGACGGTGTTCTCCCCTTTTCTGTTCACACTGTAAACATTGGACTTTAAATACAACTCCCACCACTGTCAGTACACAGGTGTGAGAATAACCACCTGATCCCAAACACCGGCAAAACTAAGGAATTAGTACTTGATTTCAGAAGGTCCCCTTCACCACACACACCAGTGAACATCCAGGGCTCAGACATTGAGACTGTGGACACTGTCAAATACCTGGGTGTTTACCTAAACAATAAACTGAACTGGTCTAACAACATGGTATAAGAAGGACCAGAGGGTTGGCAGAGGGTCAGAATGGGTCATCACACATCCACATCCTAAGCCTCAGTACCGGCTGTATGCTGAGTCCCCTGCTCTGCTCCCTCTACACACGACTGTACCCCTGTCCATCACAGGAGGTGACGCAGCTGTCAACGTAGTGCTCGACCAATAACCTTCTCCTCAACAACACCAAGAACTCACAATAGCTACAGAAGAAAAAAGACAGAAATACCAACATTAATCATGAATTGGGATCATCCTGGAGCACAAACGAGCTGCTGAAGAAGTCCTGCAGAGACTGGACTTCCTGAGGATACTCAGGAAGAATAACATCACAAAGACTGCTGGTGTTCTTCTACCGAGCCTCCATAGAAAATATACTAACATACTGTATGTGCGCTCCAAAGGGCCATCAACATTGGTGAATTTCTGAATGCAGAAATAGACATAACTCATGTTCATCGACTGTATTACCTACTGAATGTGTGAACGTGATTATTATTTTTTAGATATATTTATTCTTATTTTATTTTCATTTTTAATGGTTTTCTCCTTTTATTATCTAATACTTTATTTATTCTTTTTTTAGCACTGACTAGAGAGCACTTTTAATTTTTGTTGTACCTCTTACAATAAAGACTATTCTATTTAAGTCTTCTCTATACAGTAGCTTGTCACCTTTTGATAGAGTCTACCCTTTGTGTTTACAGACTTTACACAGAGCTCTGTGCATTCAAACAGTACGAGTGAAACCCCCACTATTTGATAATCAAATGCCTAATGACCTCCCAGGAACAACCCAGAGGCCGAAGTACAGCATGCCATAACAACACAACCCCCCCCCCTCTGGAACGTCTACCAGATAACGCCTCTCTTTCTAAACATCAAAGGACACCACGCCTACACGGCTCGTATCCTCGTTTGAACGGAATTTCTTGACTCAAGATGATTATGAGGAGAAACTGTTGGAGGGAGGTTCTGTTTAAGTGTGTTGTATGATGGATCTCTGCTTTGTTCTGATACTAAGAGCTGCCTAAACCCTCTGAAGCTGACAGTGGAAACTTCATTTCTAAGTCTTTAAATTGAACCCTTGATGTGTTGAATTGGATTGTCTTCTGCCATTTGCTCCACAGGAAGCATCAGATCCTCTTTCTGTCCCACTGGTGTTGCTGTTATAAGCTGGTGACGCTACTTCACCTTAAATCATAGACCCTGTCAGTGTGACAAGTGCCTGGCCACAGCAAAGAAGACGCTCAACATGTTAAGGCAAACCTATTGTTGAGTAATGCATGCAATAACCAGTTTCTGTGAATGTTCTTTGGAGTTCAGCCAGTGTTGTCTGTGACCTTTTAGTACAAAAATATAAAATCACAGTTCTTTAACGGTGAACAGTGGCAGAGAGGGTTTAGTGGGAAACCAAAGTCATTTGTAGTCGCCACTGATGAATCCACACGAGAAAGTTAAACATCAGAAAATCCTAGTTGTGATTGTCCACAGCCATCATGTACCCAGTTAACCTTTTGCAGTAGAGCTAAGCTGACATTGTGGTCACAGTAGTTTACCTGCTGTCCTGTTGTGCTCATGTGTCTCCTGTTTGTATGCTTTGCTATACTTCTGCTGTAGTCCTATATATGTCTGATATATGTTGTAACCTATAGAAAGTAGTATTAAAAATATATTGATGAATTTCACAATTGGTTAATCATGGAGACTTGTTTAGAAAGTTGAAATAGCTGTACTGCTTTTTATTTGTACTATGTATGTCAGCGTTTCACAGATGACGGACCCACATGCACAGGTCCAGACCCGATTTGGTAGAAGAAAACAGGTTTATTCTTTTGTTCAGGCATGGTCAGTTCAGGCAGGGTCATACACGGCAAGACTCGGTGACAGTACAGACTGGGTGCAGGAAGGCTCAGGTCACAAGACAAGCGAGACCATTACCAAGCAGACACGGCGACAGGACAGACAAGGATCAGACAGGATTCAGGAAACGATGGTCAGGAAACAGGGTCAAGATCAGGTGCAAAAAGTAAGATAACGCTGGATAGTGGTGAGTACACGCAACAATCTGGCAACTGATTCAGGTGATTAATGGTGCTTAAATACAAGTGGGTGATTACTGATAGCAGACTGGTTTGTGTAATGAGGACCAGAAGTCATGCGGAAACTGATGTGGTATGAACAGAAACAAAAGTTCTTTCAAAATAAAACAGGAAGTCAGTCTCAACTGTGACAATGTAAATAATAATTTAGCACAAGCCATGAAATTCAAAACTTATATGATATAATAAAATACTGATGTAAAAATTTTCAAACTATAAAAATAAAACAGACTTATTACTCTCTAACTTTTGGTGCTCTCCCTTATTAATATTTTGTAGTTCAATAATAGTTTGTGACTGAGACTGGACGAATCAGATCAGTGGAAGTACAAATATCTCTTCTACTAAAGCAAATATATACGTCATACAGAAACATTTGCATTTGATTCATAAAAAAAGTATTGATAAAAATCAGTCTGAAGCATATTTGGCAACCAAATAACACAGAGACGGTTTGCATTTCTTTCGTTTTGGAACAAACATACAAGGTAGTGGCTTCATGACTTCATACCAAAATAGGAATTGGAGCAACTGACAAGGTGAGTGAAGTCAGTACGTTCATTCTTTCTTATAGATGCCTGTGGAATTCTTCACATCTACGTGTGTGATGTGAATTTAACATTTGACCTAAACAGAAGAAGAAACAGTCAGGATGATGTGCAGTCTCTTGTTCATGTCTCTGATCAGTAAGTATCTCACTGGGACTATTATTCTTCTTCTTATTATTCTTATACAAAATGTGACCCCTCAGTAATGAATAAATGCTTAGTTGTTAATTGGCTGTAAACAAATGAATTGAATGTTGTTGTATAGTATTGAAGTGTTCTGTTCCTAACATGTTTGTATCCAAAAACACGCCTTAGGTCCTTTGGTCACTCTAAATTGCCCGTAGGTGTGAATGGTTGTCTGTCTGTGTGTGTTGCGTGTGTTGGGATAGGCTGCAGCACCACCCGCGACCCCAAATGGGACTAAACGGGAGAAAATGGGTGGATGGATGTTTCTAGCAGTGTCAAAGCTGCCAGTAGCTGTGACATGACTCCAGTCAATGTCTCATGATGCTGTCTCTGCTCCTGTGGCTGGACCAGTACTTTGAATGACTTTCCTTGTCCTCTACAGTTGTGTCAAACACACAGAACCTGATAAGAGTTGGGAAAACGTCTCAGTCTTCAACCTGGAAAGATGGTTCTGGTACTTACTCTTCTGAAAGAGCCGTTGATGGGATCTGGACACAATGTGCTGATACAAATGCGAAGAACAACAACTGGTGGAGCGCTGACCTGCTGCGCCTGTATGAGATTTATAATATCATGATCTACAACAGTGATCAAAGTAACATTAATATGGAGGGAGCTCAGATCGTCATTGGGAACTCATCTGAGAAGAGGATCAGCACCAGCAACCTGTAATTAACAGTCATGTTCCTTTAAATCATCAGGCTTTACTGTACAGTATTTTACCCACAGTTCTCTTTTTTTGTAGGTGTAAAACCATCACAAACTTCACATTGAACCAAAACAACACTTTTCAGTGTGACGGTGGATCAATGTGGGGACGCTATGTTACCATATATTTACAGACACGCATTCTTATTCTGTGTGAGGTGCAGATCTACGGAATAAGGAAAGGTACATATTTAATTTATACCAGTACTTCAGTATAGAATAATATTGTTCCAGTACCTCACGTGTTAATGGTGTAACAGGTTGGTTGAAGGTCAAGAAAACATAGTTTTATATTGAGATGTCAGACATTAAAATATTCTTGTTCCTTTATTGGAGCAATGGAAAAAATAATGAAAGTGTTTCAGTTTGTTTTACTAGAACATTTTTTCTTTCATTTGCAGATTTGATGCTGATACGTGAGAACAGGACATGGTTAGATTCACTGATCTACTGCAGAGACCACAACATGGACCTGGCCTATATCCATGACAATGAGACCCAGGTCTGGGCTGAGTTGGAGCTACAGAACTCCAACAGTCCCTTTGTGTGGCTGGGCCTTCACTACACCTGCACCTTAGGGTTCTGGTTCTGGGTGGGTGATCATCCTCTACAGTACAAAAACTGGGATCCAAATGAAAAAAGAGCAAATGAGTGTGACATGAGTGTTGCCATAAATAAAGACAACCATTACTGGTACAGCAAACCTGACAGTAAAGAGTTTAATTTCATGTGTATCATATAAGAGACATCACTGTCTTGTATTTTTCCACTGGTGTTGATGGGGTGACTGTTCGGATATATTGATTTTGTTTACCTTTAACATTGTCTTTTTTATTTATTTATTTATTTTTTGTTCTGTCCAGCAGTTTAACAAGCAGCATATCTTACACTGAATGTCATATTGTGATTGTTATGGGAAAAATGGTCTCTTCCTTATTTCTATGTCTCTTCCTTATTTCTATGTCTCTTCCTTATTTCTATGCAGTTATTATACGATTTATGACTTATGTTCTGCAATTAATATCTTATGTTTTGTCTTACTGTATGCATTTGACATTTCACCTAGATTGTTCAATGGTTGTCTCTGCCTGATAGACTCTCAACTCTAGCTCCCAAACCCAAGGTTGGGGAGTTGTGTCTCTGTCTGTTGAGACTTGGTGCTCCTTTCTCACAGATAGTTGGCCGTCAGCGATGCAGGTGTGAGAATGTAAATATCTTCACACACACTGCGACAGGAAGGAGATGGTGCATGTAATTTGATTGGGTTAGAAAGACATTCCACCCTAGTCGGACAGAGAAGCTAAAAGGCAGAAGCAACTTGAGGATCGTGGGCTCTTTGCATCACACCTTCGTGGTGTGTGCACTGATCTCCCGAGCTGGTTTTTGGTTTGTTGATGTGCACGATCAACATCCATGCTTTTTATTTGCTTTCCCCATTATTTTTATTTTCTTTATTATTTCAATAAATCACACAAAAGGACAACTCTCTCATCTGCTTCTTATGGAAAATTTCCACCACAGTGATGGACAGCTTTGCTTTAATGAGAGGGGTATATATAAAATATATATACTCTTCTTGATTTATGGTTTATTTAATGTTTTATTTAGCTAATCCCAAATATGTGTGATGTTGCTGCGTTGGTGGACAGGTTAAGTTTCTGCTTTAGGGTGTGTATGCGGGGGGTAAGGGGTGCAACCGGCAGATGAAACTAAGCAAATCTGTTAAGTAAACAATCGGTTGGAATGCTCCTACTCAAGTAACCCTAGTCAGAGGGTTACATGCAAAGAATGTGCGGCGAATGGGAACGGAGAAACCCACATTCAAGGCTGACTGCGAATTAACTAGTAGCTCTGTGTTCCAACATCCACAAACGGCAACTGTTATCACAACTTGAGATTCACGAGATACAACACAAATGCTACGGCAAGGGGGAGCCAGGACGCCAGGTCAGAGGGGAGATTTCACCGTCTCCTCAACTGGAAATTGGTTACAAAGCCCCAATGAGCACAGATACGCTGAGCGAGGCAGCTACTGACCTCAAAGATAAGATCATGGCGAGATTGAACAGGCAACCCCGAAGCCAACTACAACGGCTAAGTGAAGTACCATCAGAAAGTCTCATGGAAGATGTGAATGCAGCATTGAGAGCGATCCCTACCACAACAATCACAGAAACCAATGAGCTGATGTACGCTTCAGCATCAGTGATCCTAGAGGTGCTTGGCTATAAGAGCAACCATGGGAGCCATGAGAAACAATACCCACCATGGAAACGAAGGTTGGAGGCAAAAATCAAGGCAGCTCGGAGGGAAGTGAGCCAAATGACAGAGGCCCAGAGAGGTGCAATGAAAAGGCCGATGCCCAAGAGGTACAGCCAGATGCCCATACCTGAAGCACTCGAAACTGCCAAGCAAAGGCTACAAGCCTTGGCCAGCCGCCTAAAGAGATACACCAGAGACAACGAAGCCAGACGAATCAACCGGCTGTTCGCAACACAACCTGCGAAAGTGTACTCTCAATGGCAGGGTAATAACAACAGAGCAGACCCACCAAGGCTGGAAACTGAACAGTACTGGAAGGGTATATGGGAGAGGGAGGCATCACACGACAGCGATGCACAGTGGCTGGTGGATCTGATTGAAGATCACAGCAACCTCCCTGAACAGAATTCATTCTTTATTATTTCAATAAATCGCACAAAAGGACAACTCTCTCATCTGCTTCTTATGGAAAATTTCCACCACAGTGATGGACAGCTTTGCTTTAACAAGAGGGGTATATATAAAATATATATACTCTTCTTGATTTATGGTTTATTTAATGTTTTATTTAGCTAATCCCAAATATGTGTGATGTTGCTGTGTTGGTGAACAGGTTAAGTTTCTGCTTTAGGGTGTGTATGCGGGGGGTAAGGGGTGCAACCAGCAGATGAAACCAAGCAAATTTGTTAAGTAAACAATCGAACAGAATCCAGTGACTATCACAGTGGCAGACATCCAACAAAGAGTCTCAGGCATGAAAAACTGGACAGCACCTGGCCCTGACATGATCCACACCTACTGGCTGAAGAAGCTCACTGCAATCCATGAGTGCCTGGCAGCACAAATGAACCAGCTGCTAAGGGATGGGACTCACCCTGAATGGCTAACCGAAGGGCGAACGATCCTGATAATGAAGGATCCCTCAAAGGGTACAGTCCCATCCAACTACCAGCCAACCTGTCTCTCCACAACATGGAAGCTCATGTCAGGCATCATCGCGGCTAAGATAAGTGGGCACATGGGTCAATACATGAGCAAAGCACAGAAGGGCATTGGTAAGGATACCAGAGGAGCCAAACACCAACTCCTGGTTGACAGAACAGTCGCCCAAGACTGCAGAATGCGACACACCAACCTGTGCACAGCCTGGATCGACTACAAGAAAGCCTATGACTCAATGCCACACACATGGATCACTGAATGCTTGGAGCTGTACAACATCAACAGAACTCTAAGGGCCTTCATTGCAAACTCGATGAGGTTGTGGAGAACCACCCTTGAAGCCAATGGGAAGCCACTTGCCCAAGTATCCATCAATTGTGGCATATACCAAGGAGATGCACTGTCCCCACTGCTGTTCTGCATAGGTCTGAACCCCCTCAGCGAAATAATAAACAAGACTGGCTATGGATACCGACTCCGGAACGGGGCCACCATAAGTCACCTCCTCTACATGGATGACATCAAGCTGTACGCCAAGAGTGAGCGCGACATCGACTCGCTGATCCACACCACCAGGATCTACAGCTCGGACATCGGGATGTCATTCGGGCTCGAGAAATGTGGGAGGATGGTGACAAAGAGAGGCAAGGTAATCCACACAGAAGGGGTCTCACTCCCAGAAGGAACAATAGCAGACATTGAGGACAGTTACAAGTACCTTGGAATACCACAGGCAAACGGCAACCTTGAACAGGCAACAAGGAATGCGGCAACAGCCAAATACCTCCAACGAGTAAGGCAAGTCCTAAGAAGCCAGCTCAATGGCAAGAACAAATCCCGGGCAATAAACAACTACGCTCTGCCAGTGATCAGATACCCTGCAGGAATAATAAGGTGGCCAAAGGAAGAGATACAGACCACAGATGTTAAGACACGAAAGCTCCTCACCATGCATGGAGGGTTCCACCCCAAATCCAGCACCCTGAGACTATACGCTAGCCGCAAGAAAGGAGGCCGAGGACTAGTGAGCGTGAGAGCCACTATCCAGGATGAAACATCCAAGATCCATAAGTACGTCAAGGATAAGGCCCCGACAGATGACGTGCTGAGGATTAGATGCTGGAAGAGGGACCATCATGGGAGGATAAGCCCTTACACGGGTTGTACCATTAGAACATAACTAAAGTGGCTTATCTTAACAAATCCTACCAATGGCTTGAAAGGGCCGGGCTGAAGGACAGCACAGAGGCACTCATCCTGGCTGCAGGGTACAGTCCCATCCAACTACCAGCCAATAACCTGTCCCTCCACAACATGGAAGCTCATGTCAGGCATCATCGTGGCTTAGATAAGTGGGCACATGGGTCAATACATGAGCGAAGCACAGAAGGGCATTGGTAAGGATACCAGAGGAGCCAAACACCAACTCCTGGTTGACTGGCTGCACAGGAGCAAGCCCTGAGCACCAGAGCCATAGAGGCCCAGATCTACCACACCAGACAAGACCCAAGGTGTAGACTGTGCAAAGAGGCCCCTGAGACGATCCAGCACATAACTGCAGGGTGTAAGATGCTGGCAGGGAAAGCATACATGGAACGCCATAACCAAGTGGCTGGCATAGTATACAGGAACATCTGCGCGAAGTATGGACAGGTTTAGTTTGTTGGGTTTATCAGCTCTGGTGTTGAGTGTCCCACTACAAGGTTAGTAAAGCTGTAGCTTAACATTATTCACCCAAAAGGTGAGGCAGACGTTCGTGCATAAACAATGCCACTTGCGGAAGCCAGGGTGATGTTAGGAACTCGGCCACTACGCCCATCCAGCAAGCAGAGGAAAGAATCCAAGCAGAGGAAAAGATGGTCTTTTTTAGATGTAAGAGTCAGGATTCAAAAAACTTTATTAATCTGAGAGGGAAATAATTTTGCACACATTGATCGCTGTCACACTTAGAGGTCACTTATGAATGTAAGGGAGATTGAGCCTCCTTAGGAAGTACATCCTGCTCTGAGCCTTCTTGTTCACAGCTGAGGAGTTCTTTTTAGTCCAGTTTATTGTCCAAGTCACTCCCAGGTATTTGTACTCGCTCACCACCTCCACCTCTTCCTTTTTAATAGTGAGAGGAGTGGAGAGAAGAGGACTCCCAGATTTTCTAAAGTCTATTACAGGTCCTTAGTTTTGCTGATGTTCACTTGGAGGTGGTTCTGTCCAAACCAGTCCACAAATCTGTCCACCACTCCCTGATTCTGTGTGACGTCACCACCCTGGATTCATCCTACAATAGCAGAGTTTAGGAAAAATTAATTTTTATATTACATATTTTCTATTCACTGCTTTGGCTCATGTTTGTGTATCATCTATATTCTGTGCACGTTTGCTCACATTAAACACTCTATATGCATGTTTAATGTATATTGTAATGGAAAAATTTTGCCCTGTGCTGTTTCTTATCCAACACAGTTGTCATGTGCTGGTTAGGTGCAATACTGAACATTCTCACACAAACAACTAATCTCTTATGCCCTGTCGTACATCAAGTCTAAACATCTGATGTCCCATTTGACTGACTAATAATTTATGATATATGTTTGTCTTTTACACCCGGACTCTGGCTCCTTCCTACCTGTTTGAACCTGAGAGTCTCCTGAAGCTGTGCATGTGGGTCTGCCACCTTCGCGCACACCGCGCCGTGACAATACTGGATGAATCATGATCATTAACACGTTGGTGAGATAAAACGTAGAATAAATTAATGATAATCTAATGAAAACAGGCGACAAGGTGAGTGAGGCTGACTCATTTTTCCTCACAGTCTTTGCTTTGTCACAAATGTGACATGATGATTTGTTTGTGGAGTTTATAATATGAATCTATTGCACTAAATTGTCAGACTTGGGCAGGCGTCGGACCCACATGCACAGCACAGAGGCAAGGTGATGATTAATACAGAGTTTATTGTGGAAAGCAGAGTCAGACGGTCCAGATCATACACAAGGCTTGGTAATGAGGTACAGCAGGGAGCAGGCAGTCTCAAGTCCAGTAGGCAGTCAAGGTTCGGTACACAGGAGATCTCGGTGACGGTACAGGCAAGGGCTAAGCAAAACTCACGGTCAGTTGTTCAGTCAAGGTTCTTTCTCTGGCAACGGTACAGACAAGGTTCAGGCAGGATACGGCGGTCAAGACGATCAGGATCAATACACTAGAGACTATACACGAAGCGCTGGAAAGAAGTATGGAACTTAACAATCTGGCAGCTTGAGTCTGTGCAAGGTGGAGGCTATATACTGGTGGGTGATACTAATTACGGACAGGTGTGGATAATGAGAACCGGTAAGTGAACAACTGAGGACAGGAAGTCAACAAAATAAAACAGGACATGACGTGAAACATGACATAAATACAGGATAAAGTTACAGTTTTTATTAGTTGTTTTGACCTGTTTTACAAAACTAGTTTCTGCTCCATCATCTCTATTTCAGAAGAGCATCACACACATGCAAATGTGTAAACCTGTTCTGATTTGATTGACACATTTTCTTTCCCAGTATAAGACCAGTAAGAACTCACCATAGCCCCTGTTTCACACTCGTCCACAAAAAAATCTTTAATTATCTATCAGCTTATAGGCTTTAAAAATGGAACCAGGTCTGTGTTGGTCTTTACCAGCATGGATGGAGGAGGTCTAAAGCAGAGACTTGTCACAATGGCGCAATGGTGGAAGGACCCAAATGCACAGCGATACTTGGATAAATGAAGTAATTGACTGAGGTTGTGACAAGACTGAGTAGCAACAGTGGCTGTGTCTCATCCTCATCCCATCCAGATTTGCCTGTGCTTTAGTTTGCATGTATTTTTGTTAATTAAAAATGGAAACACAAAGACTGAGTATTATATATACAGTTCATCAGTGTTGCTGGTGATATAAAAGGGTGATTCAAATGGAGCTTTTGTGTAAGGTTTTGTTGCATAAATTCGATTTTTAGAAAACAGAGATAATACAAAAAATGTATTGATGAATTTTATGCTTAGTCAATCATGAACACTGACTGAAAAAGTCAAATGGGGTGAAATGAAATAGCTGCAATACTTATTCTTCTTCTTTGCCAGATTTACAAAGCTATGAAAAAGAATTTGGAGTGACAGACACCTAATAAACATTGATCATTAATATGCACTCTTTTGTTGCATTGAATAAATGTGATATGGAAACTTATAGAAAATAATTTAAAAATATATATTAATGAATTTCACAGTTAAGTGTGTGTGTCAAGTTAAAATCAAATAGTTGCATTGCTGATGATCATTCTTTTGTACAACACAATAATTTAGCACAAGCCATGAAATGCAAAATTTATGATATAATTAAATACTAACTAAATAAAATAATAATTAAATATAAACTATAAAAATAAAATAGTATTGTTACTCTATTACCTTTGGATGAGTTTGTGAGTGAGACTGGATGAATCGTGATCATGAGACTCGTGGGTGAGATAAAATGTTGGATCTAAGTTGAACTGGCCGCTTTTCTACTTTTGGTGTTGATCAGTGCTGATAAATTAATGAAAACAGTGTAGCGGATTCAAATTAATAGTTTGATATTAATGCATAAACATTAATATACCTCGAAGTTGGGGCACCAGGTTGTTTTAAAGCTGAAACCACGCTTGTATCAATTTAGTCAATGCCAGATGTCAATTCATTGAGTTACTAGTTATGAACAACAATAACAACTTTCTTGGGATAGAACCAAATCAATCTCTAATGTTGCGAATTCCTGCGGTTCGGTGACCTCTGTTTAAATCTGAAGAACAATGCACACAAAACCAGATTCCTTTTAACGTTTTATTAATCTAATACTACTGGATATATGAATAACATAATATGGAAATACTCAAATAAACAGAACAGAAAATGAGCAAACAATCAGAATGAGATGATCAGTGATGAATGAATCAATAAGTGAAAGCACAAGGAACGGTCAAGACCTAAGTGTGTGATGGCTTTGATCATTAGAAAAGAGTATTTGTCTCTAACTTATAAAAACCTAAGTATCAACTAATGAATTTGGAATGTTCAATTTCAGCGCTTTGAGAAACACTATTCTTCTCAGAGGATTAGAGACGTTCGTCTTGCCTTAGTTTGGAGCTGTAGCCGCTGTGCAGCGTCTCTCGTTACCGGTGGGTTGAGCAGTGCCCTCTCTGGTCCCGGTGCCACGGCCTCTGGACCAGGAATCGTTGCCCGGTGATGACGGCTCGGGTTCAGCAGAGTAACAGTCAGCCAGGCTGGACCTCCAAGGTGTTGCAAAGCGTCAGCGCTACTTAAACCAGCCCAAAAAGGAAATGGCTGAAATCTAATTTAATTAGTTCGATCAAAAATAGCGAGTCAATTAAGGTCTGTTTGTTATAGTTTCGGTTTCGCGGAGTTTCTTGATGACTTTCTAACGTAACAAAATTCGCTGCTCGTTCGTATTTCCAAGTCTGACGTCATTTTACAAAATTTAAGAACAAAACAAAATTAAAGAAAAGTTATGCGACGCAAAAAGAAAAGGTGAAAGAAGTTTGAAGATAGAGAGAAATCCGCTTCGCCTATAGGGTGTGACTGGTTTAAATACCCCTGGGGCAGTGGTCACTGCAGGGCGGAGAAATGAGTTCAACCAGTGGTGAAGAGTTCCACCTCTTCAGATCAGGAATCAAACTATTTGATTGGATCGCTCCTAAATCTGGGATAACTAAGCTTTCCTCTTTTCATCAAGCTCAAAGTTCCATCACATTATAACACAATACACATGTAACGATGACTTTGGCACTCAAATAAGAAGAGAGGTCAGAATGATTAAACGTGGTGCCTTAAAACGTTGTAACAAATAAAATGTTATTACTTGATGACTGGTCTTGTCTTATGTAACACCAAGTAAACACTAAACATACACGAATAATAAATGCAAGCAAAATCAAATTATAAATGGCTTAATCTAGACACTACTAATTAAACTAATGTAACACTTAAATGCAATACAATAATGAGGATACCTTATTTTAGCTCGTGGACTTAGCATATATGTATGGTGCACAGATTAAAAGAAGTAAAGCAGGTGAGTATCTGTATTTCAGTTTTATACATTCACACAAAGGAAAGCATGGTGATAAGTTGTGTCTGAAGTCCCTTAGTTGTTCTTGAGGAATTTCGTGGCAAGTCTGTAGATCAGGCATTAAACATCACACAGGAACCTATCTAATATCAAAAATAGCATTTTGTACACAGAATACAAGTGGAGATATAATTTCTTGTGTACTAAGCAAATATTCACATGATGCAGAAACATTTGCAAGTTAATGATAAAAATCAGCCTGAAGCAGATTTGGCAACCAAATAACACAGAGATGATGTTTGGATTTGAGTTTTTCTTTTTTTTCATTTTGCAACAAATGAGGAACATGACATTGACACAAACACACAGTACTTGCTTTCAGAGGGCGTCATATTGAGATAAGCCTTAGAGCAGTTGACAAGGTGAGTGAAGTCAGTACGTTCATTCTTCCTCATAGATGTCTGTGGAATTCTTCACCTTTATGTGTGTGATGTGAATTTAACATTTGACCTAAACAGAAGGAGAAACAGTCAGGATGATGTGGAGTCTCTTGTTCATGTCTCTGATCAGTAAGTATCTCACTGGGACTTTTCTTCTTTTTATTAATATTATACAAAATGTGACTCCTTAGTAATGTAATAAAGGCTTAGTTGTTAACTGGCTGTAAACAAATGAATTAAATGTTCTGTTCCTAACACGGTGGGGCAGTGAGTAGAACTGTCGCCTCATAGTGAGAAGGTTCGATTCCCGGGGTGAACCGGGTGCCTTTCTTTGTGTAGTTTGTGTGTTCTCCCCGTGTTCGATCCAAAAACACGCCTTAGGTTCTTTGGTCACTCTAAATTGCCCGTAGGTGTGAATAGACAGCTGGGGGCAATTGCAGCACCACCCGCGACCCCGCATGGAGATAAACGGTAGAAAATGGATGAATGGATGTTTCTAGTTTCTCAGTCTTCAACCTATACATGGGGTTCTGTTACTTACTCTTCTGAAAGAGCCGTTGATGGGATCTGGACACAATGTGCTGATACAAATGGGAACAACAACAACTGGTGGAGCGCTGACCTGCTGGGCCTGTATGAGATTTATAATATCATGATCTACAACATTAATCAAAGTAACATTTATATGGAGGGAGCTCAGATCGTCATCGGGAACTCATCTGAGAAGACTAACACCACTGGCAATGTGTAATTAAGCATTGTGTTCATTTGAATCTGCTTCCGTCTTTACTGATCTTTACTATTTTAGTAACACTTTTTTTACACACTCTTTTTTAGGTGTAAAACCATCACAAACTTCACACTGAACCAAAACAACACTTTTCAGTGTGACGGTGGATCAATTTGGGGACGCTATGTTACCATATATTTACAGACAAACATTCTTATTCTGTGTGAGGTGCAGATCTACGGAATAAGGAAAGGTACATATTTAATTTATACCAGTACTTCAGTATATAATAATATTGTTCCAGTAACTCACATGTAAATGGGTTTGTTAAAGGTCAAGACAACACAGTTTTATATTGTCATTAAAATTCCTTTATTGGAACAATGGAAACAATAATGAAAAGGTTTCAGTTTGTTTCACTTGGACATTTTTTCTTTAAGTTACAGGTTTGATGCTGATTCCAGAGAACAGGACATGGTTAGATTCACTGATCTACTGCAGAGACCACAACATGGACCTGGCTTATATCCATGACAATGAGACCCAGGTCTGGGCTGAGTTGGAGCTACAGAACTCCACCAGTCCCTTTGTGTGGCTGGGCCTTCACTACACCTGCACCTTAGGGTTCTGGTTCTGGGTGGGTGGTCATCCTCTACAGTACAAAAACTGGGATCCAAATGAAAAAGGGGCAAATGAGTGTGACATGAGTGTTGCCATAAATAAAGACAACCAGTACTGGTACAGCAAACCTGACAATGAAACATTTAATTTCATGTGTATCATATAAGAGACATCACTGTCTATTGTACTGGTGTCGATGGTGTGACTGTTCAAATACATTGATTTTGTTTGTCTTTTTTAGTCTTTTCTAAAGTCTATCACAGCTCCTTAGTTTTGCTGATGTTCACTTGGAGGTGGTTCTGTCCAAACCAGTCCACAAATCTGTCCACCACTCCCTGATTCTCTGTGACGTCACCACCCTGGATTCATCCTACAGTAGCAGAGATTAGGAAAAATTATCCAATTTTTATATTACATTTTTTCTATTTACTGCTCTATTTACTGCATAAATGTTTGTCTGACATTTACAGTATATTCTGTGCACATTTGCAAACATTTATATTTGTATGTTTAATGTTTATTTTAATCCCAATTGCATTTGCTGCCTGCTATTTCTTTGGGATCTGTGGGATCAACAAAGTTGAAAGAGCTGGAAAATAAATGATTATCATAATACCACTTACAGAACTATTTATTCTCTCTATTCCGTTCAGTCAGAGGGGTTGCATCAGGAAGGGCATCAAGTTTGACTCGTTTCTAATTTAACTGGTGACCGACTTCTGAATGCCACACTGGTTGCTCTTAGTTACGGCATCTGATCTGACACAGATCGATCATTGTTCATGTCGTAGATATGGAAGGATGCTCTTTGTGAACAGTGGAAACCAGATCAACTTGTGACCACTGTGTCTTGCTGTTACATTAAATATAACTGTCAGGGCGGCGTAGATGACGGACCCACATGCACAGCACAATACGAGGTTTTCTGGTGTTAAAGAGTGACGTTTATTCCAATATGCAGAGTCAAATCCAGGCAGGGTCATACACAGGAGATCAAGCAGGTTAAACGGGATCAGGCAGAGGCGTAGTCAGGGGCAGACACAGGTCAGATACGAGAGGTGAGTACAATACCAAACGTCAGGCGTTGAATCGTGGTCGGGCAGGCAATGGTCGGCAACAGGCAGTAGCAACAACAAGGCAGACAAGGATCAGGCAGGCTCAGAGTCGGAGGTCAGAACTAGGAACACAACAAGGCTAAACTAGGAACGCTGGAAAGTGGTGATCTCACGCAACAATCTGGCAACTGGAGTCTGTGAGGGGTGAATGCTATATACCGGTGTTGATTAGTAAACTGCTAACAGGTGTGCTGAGTGATCCGGGGACTGAACAGAGAAACAGGAAGTATACAAATTAAAACAGGAAGTCCTTTCAGTGTGAAGGGCGGGTGACAAGCCCGGATGTGACAATAACGGCTTTTTAAAAACATCTACAATTAATGACAGCGTCATCTACTTGGCCTGGTGATAAAAGCAATGGCTTTGGGTTCATTTTGCTACTGTGGCAGCGAGATTGAACCCTTTCTTTTCTAATGTCACAAAATATTGACAGTTTTTAAAATATTTTTTACATTGAGATTTTTTTTTTATAAGCGAAACTTGTTAAACCCAAAAAGAATCCAAATACAGAATTTTGAGGTTCAACATTTTATTAACAAAAGATTGTAGCAATTAACAGCAGACTTATTCAGTCCTTATTTACTCCTAGACACTACAACACAAGTAAACAGACTACGCCTTGTAAATCTGTAAAGATGCTTTTCCCTGCTTCAAACATCTGCCGTTGAACCATCGCTACTGGACATTATGTCAGACAGTCACTTTACACTTTACAACGTTAAACGTTGTCAGGCGTCAGGATGGAAATATTTGGCAGCACCTTAAATGACTGCGTTTTCCGAGGCAAGACATCGAGGGCATCGAGAGTGAACCACAATAAAGATAAACAGTCTCTTTAATCCAAGCTAAAACAATGGACGAACAAAAGAACTTCTACACCATGACATCCAAACAAATTGATAAAGATTAACACCAAAACCAAAGGGCAAAAAACCAAAGCAGATTAACCAGGCAAATAGGAAAACTCTGAGCAATTAAAATCTCCCGTAACTAATTGAAGCTAAACAACGGCAGGACTATGGCTAAAGGGGAGCATGAGCAAGAGCCAGGCTGGACACGAGCAAGAGTTAGTGCAGGGGTCTCAAACCGATTCCAGCACTGGCTGCTGTCATGCTGGTTTTCCACCCCTCCAGACCCAGCTCCTACTGATTACCTTGACCATGTGACAATGTGGCAGGAAGCAAATACCCAACTGCAGCAAAGGAGCATCTATGATCATTTTGGAGCCACAGCATCAAAGATGTCGTCTCTGGAGCAGCTGTGTAGCCTTTTGCCTTTTAACCCCTGGCACTGGTTAAACCTGTGTCTACAGCGAGAACAACAAAATCACGGCTTAATTTTTCATATAATTTTATTTCCTAAAAGCAAATTATTCAGGCAACTTGATTTGCCTGCACAGTCTGAACCTTTCTGGGATCTTGTTCCTCAGAGAGGTCCAAATCAGCCGGAGAGCAGAATGATGGAGAGGCTGAGGACAACACAGACTGGCTGAAAGCTTGCATGTGTTTCATCAGGACGAGGTGCAGTGTGTGACTGCCCTACATTCAACAGATGAGGCGTTACAGCGACTCAGTCCCAAAGAAGCAACTCTGCAGGCTGTCACTGAGGTGAGGACACACTCCTGGTTTTGTGTGTACATGCTGTGTGGAGGGAGCCTCAGTTAGAGCCTTTGTCTTGAATCTTCCAGGTGATGTCAGAAGACCTAATCCCAGAGAAGATGAGGGAGGACGACCAGGACGGGGAAAGTTTGACTGGAAGAAGGTCCTAATGATTGGAGTGTTACACACTGATGGATATCAGATGCAGCTTGGCTGTTGAACCTGGTGAAAACATTTTAGCGTTTGCATGGAGATGAGTTTCCTCAGCTCTTGGTGTCAACTTGAGACCATGTCCGTGTGGTTCTACTTGGCTGGAGGGGGGGCTGGCAGTGCTGCCTGGGTCCAGTCCAGGGAGGACACTTTAGGATCAAACCCACATGAATGTTGACCTGAATGGCTGAAAGGCTGTGATGTAGCAGGAACCGTGTGAGATGGAAGATGACTCAAATACTATAAGAGTATAAGGTCACGTATTTACTCTCTCAACCAGCAGGTGGGACAAACCTCCACTCCACCACAGCAGGATCACATGTGGAGGCCTGGTTTACATCATCATCAGGCCTTTTGCTTCCAGCAGACATGGTTTACACCTGATAAACATTGATCATTAATATGCACTTTTCTACTGCATTGAATAAATCTGATATGTCTGTAGCCACTTTAAAACCTATAGAAAATAATTTCAGAAATATATTATTAAATTTTGCAATCATGAAATAAAATAGCATTTCTTCATAGCTTCATAGCTTTTTTTGCAAAACACAATAATTTAGCACAACCCATGGAATGCAAAACATGATTATGATAAAATTAAGGACTGATGTAAAAAGATTCAAACTACAGGTACTATTAAATGAAAGCTTGTGAGTGAGAATTGAGGAGTTCCGGGACAGTCTAGGAGTCTGGTTACTGATATCAAAGAGGAGAGTTCCGGTAAGATTTAAATGAGTGTCAAAGTGTCTTCATTGTCTTTTGATGGTGCACTCAGAGTTCTGGAACCATACGTGTGTTGTTGTTTTAAGCAACAGTGCTGTTGTAGGAGTAAAGCATCTCTATTCTCCACTTGAGGGATGGTTGAGGAACAGTGTCTCACCAGAACACAATGTTTTAATACAAGAGTTTACATCACCTCCTGTCCAATATGTATGAGTGTGGACTTGTGGACTTGTGGACGCTACATACTGGATGAATCATGATCATTAACACGTTGGTGAGATAAAATGTAAAATAAATAATTGACAATCTAATGAAAACAGGCTACAAGGTGAGTGAGGTTGACTCATTTTTCCTCACAGTCTTTGCTTTGTCTTTGTGCTTTTTAAGATAATATGTATATATATATATATATATATATATATATATATATATATATATATATATATATATATATATATATATATATATATATATATATATATATATATATATATATATATGAGCTGGTATGAGCTGGTATACGCTTCAGCATCAGTGATCCTAGAGGTGCTTGGCTATAAGAGCAACCATGGGAGCCATGAGAAACAATACCCACCATGGAAACGAAGGTTGGAGGCAAAAATCAAGGCAGCTCGGAGGGAAGTGAGCCAAATGACAGAGGCCCAGAGAGGTGCAATGAAAAGACCAATGCCTAAGAGGTACAGCCAGATGACCATACCTGAAGCACTCGAAACTGCCAAGCAAAGGCTACAAGCCTTGGCCAGCTCTGGTGTAGCTTAGAGATACACCAGAGATAACGAAGCCAGACGAATAAACCGGCTGTTTGCAACACAACCTGCGAAAGTGTACTCTCAATGGCAGGGTAATAACAACAGAGCAGACCCACCAAGGCTGGAAACTGAACAGTACTGGAAAGGCATATGGGAAAGGGAGGCATCACACAACAGTGATGCACAGTGGCTGGTGGATCTGAGGGAGGACCACAGCAACCTCCCTGAACAGAATCCAGTGACTATCACAGTGGCAGACATCCAACATAGAGTCTCAGGTATGAAAAACTGGACAGCACCTGGCCCTGACATGATCCACGCCTACTGGCTAAAGAAGCTCACTGCAATCCATGAGCGCCTGGCAGCACAAATGAACCAGATGCTAAGGGATGGGACTCACCCTGAATGGCTGACCGAAGGGCGAACGATCCTGATAATGAAGGATCCCTCAAAGGGTACAGTCCCATCCAACTACCGGCCAATAACCTGTCTCTCCACAACATGGAAGCTCATGTCAGGCATCATCGCAGCTAAGATAAGTGGGCACATGAGTCAAAACATGAGCGAAGCACAGAAGGGCATTGGTAAGGATACCAGAGGAGCCAAACACCAACTCCTGGTAGACAGAACAGTCGCCCAAGACTGCAGAATGTGACACACCAACCTGTGCACAGCCTGGATCGACTACAAGAAAGCCTATGACTCAATGCCACACACATGGATCACTGAATGCTTGGAGCTGTACAACATCAACAGAACTCTAAGGGCCTTCATTGCAAACTCGATGAGGTTGTGGAGAACCACCCTTGAAGCCAATGGGAAGCCACTTGCCCAAGTATCCATCAAATGTGGCATATACCAAGGAGATGCACTGTCCCCACTGCTGTTCTGCATAGGTCTGAACCCCCTCAGCGAAATAATAAACAAGACTGGCTATGGATACCGACTCCGGAACGGGGCCACCATAAGTCACCTCCTCTACATGGATGACATCAAGCTGTACGCCAAGAGTGAGCGCGACATCGACTCGCTGATCCACACCACCAGGATCTACAGCTCGGACATCGGGATGTCATTCGGACTCGAGAAATGTGGGAGGATGGTGACAAAGAGAGGCAAGGTAATCCACACAGAAGGGGTCTCACTCCCAGAAGGAACAATAGCAGACATTGAGGACAATTACAAGTACCTTGGAATACCACAGGCAAACGGCAACCTTGAACAGGCAACAAGGAATGCGGCAACAGCCAAATACCTCCAACGAGTAAGGCAAGTCCTAAGAAGCCAGCTCAATGGCAAGAACAAATCCCGGGCAATAAACAGCTACGCTCTGCCAGTGATCAGATACCCTGCGGTAATAATAAGGTGGCCAAAGGAAGAGATACAGACCACAGATGTTAAGACACGAAAGCTCCTCACCATGCATGGAGGGTTCCACCCCAAATCCGGCACCCTGAGACTGTACGCTAGCCGCAAGGAAGGAGGCCGAGGACTAGTGAGCGTGAGAGCCACTATCCGGGATGAAACATCCAAGATCCATAAGTACATCAAGGATAAGGCCCCGACAGATGACGTGCTGAGTGAATGTCTCAGGCAGTGGAGAACAGAGGATGAGATGCTGGAAGAGGGACCATCATGGGAGGACAAGCCCTTGCACGGGATGTACCACCGGAACATAACTGAAGTGGCTGATCTCAACAAATCCTACAAATGGCTTGAAAGGGCTGGGCTGAAGGACAGCACAGAGGCACTCATCCTGGCTGCACAGGAGCAGGCCCTGAGCACCAGAGCCATAGAGGCCCAGATCTACCACACCAGACAAGACCCAAGGTGTAGACTGTGCAAAGAGGCCCCAGAGACGGTCCAGCACATAACTGCAGGGTGTAAGATGGTGGCAGGCAAAGCATACATGGAACGCCATAACCAAGTGGCTGGCATAGTATACAGGAACATCTGCGCGGAGTATGGACTGGAAACCCCAAGGTCAAAGTGGGAAACACCTCCCAAGGTGGTAGAGAACGAGCGAGCCAAGATCCTGTGGGACTTCCAGATCCAGACTGACAGAATGGTAATGGCGAACCAACCAGACATTGTGGTGGTGGACAAAGAGCAGAGGAAAGCTGTAGTGGTGGATGTGGCAATACCAAGCGATGGCAACATCAGGAAAAAGGAACATGAGAAACTAGAGAAATACCAAGGGCTCAGAGAAGAACTGGAGAAGGCTTGGAAGGTGAAGGCCACAGTGGTGCCTGTGGTGATCGGAGCACTAGGGGCTGTGACCCCCAAACTGGAGGAGTGGCTACGACAGATCCCTGGAAAAACATCCGAAATCTCAGTCCAGAAAAGTGCAGTCCTAGGAACAGCAAGGATACTGCGCAGAACCCTCAAGCTCCCTGGCCTCTGGTAGAGGACCCGAGCTTGGAAAGTGGATGAGACCACCCGCGGAGGGTGAGAATAGAGTGTGTGTATATATATATATATATATATATATATATATATATATATATATATATATATAATATTCTCAATTCTCCCCGTGCTTGCGTGGGTTCTCTCCGGGTTCTCCGGCTTCCTCCAACAGTCCAAAGACGTAGGTTGATTGGCCACTCTCCATTGCCTGTAGGTGTGCGATGGACTGGCGACCTGTCCAGGGTGTACCCTGCCTCTCGCCCATAGCCAGCTGGGTTAGGCTCCAGCACCCCCGTGACCCCGCATTAGGGAATAAGCGGCTTGGAAAATGGATGGATGGATGGAGTTGATAATATGTTGTGAATCTATAGCACTAAATACAGGGTGAAGTTACAGTTCTCATTACTTGTTTTGACCTGTTTTACAAAACTATTTTCCGCTCCATCATCTCTATTCCAGCAGAGTATCACACACATTTAGCAAATGTGTAAATACCACGAGAGCTTCTGACGACTGAAAAGAAGAATTCAAAAAGTTGTCTTTGTTCATGTATTTCTGCATATGCATATAGAAAAATTAAAAAGGAAAGGAAAATAATAGGTAAAAGAAAAGAAAGGCACCTGGGTGAAGAGAAGTTGATGCTCACACAAAGTGCACACCAAGGTTCCCTGAAAACTTCAGTGAACCTCCACACATGAGCTCAAACTTCAGGACAATTTGCAATTTGAGCGAAGGTGAGAAAAGAGGAGTCATCAGTCAGACAGTCAGACACTGTCTCACAGAGTGATCAGATCAGAACTAGGCTTCCTGCTCAAAGATAACTGAGGACCCCTCTTGCTCAGAGGCTTGCAGCAATATACTTGAACAATGCATAGAATGTTTAAGTATGTGTATGATCAACAATTAAGAATATGAACATGAATCAGAAACAATCAGATGTTTATTAAGGCATTAATAATGAAAATGATCAGCATTAACAGATAATATAAAATTTCCATCACAATTGACACATTTTCTTCTCCCTTCTCCCAGTAAGACCAGTATGAACTCAACTGTTTGACACTTGTCCACAAAAATAAAAAAAATATCTTAAATTTTCTATCAGATTTTAGACTTTAAAAATGGAACCAGGCCTGTGTTGGTCTTTACCAGCATGGATGGAGGAGGTCTACAGCAGAGACTGGGTATCAACAGTGGCTGTGTCCCATCCTCCAATAGATTTGAATTTATTTCAGTTTACATGTACAGTATTTTCTGTAATATTTAGAATATTATAATAATATATGAAAAATGAATGTCAAGGATTCAATAAATCAAAGCATTTCTTCATCTGGATCTAATTCAAAAGGTAAGTTTGACATAAACTACAGACAACAAATAACAACAGGCTACAGTGACGATCGGTGAAGGACTGATTCACACTGATATCAGTGGTTTGGCAAGTTGTATTGTTTGAAGGCAAAATAATTTTTGTTGTGTATTTCAACTCTTTTGACAGGGTCAGGGCATTTGGCGTCAAAGCGACCAATAAATGCTGTAAACACAGTGTAACCACAGCTTAAACACATTTTCAAGCTTGCACTTTGGTCTCAATTCTGTAAAACACTCATTGTAAAACACTACACATGTTGTCATTTAACACTTTGTTCAAAACCAAAATCAACTGTTATCACTGAGAAAACACTCTGTTCAAAAAGCAGTGCTCATCTGGCGACTGTAGTCACTCACACACACACACACACACACACACACACACACACACACACACACACACACACACACACACACACACACACACACACACACACACACACACACACACACACACACACTCACGACCTCCTCAAGGTGGAAGGTAGCGTCTCTTCACTCTACAAGAGCTGGCCATTACTGAAGTGGAGGACAAAATAACACAATTCGACTTTGTGAGTTGCAACAACGCATAATTGCAGATGGAAATACATTCAGCAATAAGTCGCATCCACCAGAAACATCACTTCAGATGAAGCAGTTGTACAGGGTTCCATTTGAGAGGAACAGTGGCAGAATCAAGGATCTAGGCCATGATTATGAGCAGGTATGTATTGCAAACCAAAAAAAGTACTACTAAAGTACTACTACTCTACCACTACTCAGTTTTTACAGGCAGTTCTGGATTTTGATGGTGCTGAACTGCCACAGTCCATCTGCATAGATGAAGCAGGCTTCAATCTGGCCAAAACCAGATGTCGAGGACGTAACGTAGTTGGACAAAAGGTTGTTGTGAATGTCCCTGTTCAGTGTGGGGGAAATATCACCTTGTGTTCTGCAATTAGTGTCCAAGGAGTTGTGCCTCACCAAGCCACACTAGGTCCTCACAACACTGGACAGATGATCGCTAGATGCACCACATGCAGCTGTGCAGCACAGACCAATGCAGCTCTGGTCCAGCATTGATTCAACAACGAGAACCAGTTCACAGTTTATACCTGCCCCCTCACAGCCCCTTTATAAATGCAACTGAGGCAGTATATCATCAGCAGCCATACACCCACATGACTCTCCTGCAAGCAGTGGAAGAGGCAGGAGACACTGAGGTGGATTCAACACACAAGGCCATGGAATGGAAATGGAAACACAAAGACTGGAGTGTTTTATATACAGTTCATCAGTGTTGCTGGTGATATGAAAGGGTGATTCAGATGGAGCTTGTGTGTAAGGTTTTGTTGCAAAAATTCAATTTTTAGAAAAGAGAGATAATACAAAAAATATATTGATGAATTTTATGCTTAGTAAATCATAAACACTTGTTGAGAAAGTCAAATGGGATGAAATTAAATAGCTGCATTACTTATTCTTCTTCTTTTGTCTGATTTTCAAAGCTATGAAAAAATATTTGGAGTGACAGACACCTAATAAACATTGATCATTAATATGAACTCTTTTATTGCATTTGACAAATGTGATATGGAAACTTATAGAAAAATATTTAAAAAATATATTGATGAATTTCACAGTGAATCATGAACTGTTGTTTAGAAAGTTGAATTCAAATAGTTGTATTGCTGATTATCATTCTTTTGTACAACACAATAATTTGGCACAAGCCATAAAATGCAAAACTTATATGATATAATTAAATACTGTTTTAAAAGAATTCAAACAGTAAAAATAATAATAATAATAATCATTACTCTATTACTTTTGGATGATAGTTTGTGAGTGAGACTGGTTGAATCATGATCATGAGACTCATGGGTGAGATAAAATGTTGGATCTAGGTTGAACTGGTTGTTTTTCTATTTCTGGCGTTGATCAGTGGTAAACTAATAAAAACAGGCTACAAGGTGAGGCGAGGTCAATATGTAAAATGACTGGAGTTTATAATATGCCAGGTGAATTCATTGCACTATATAAATGTTGACATCAATAATAATATTCATGATAAAGAACTTGAGGAAAAAAGTGGAGATATAATTTCTTATGTACTAAGCAAATATTCACATGATGCAGAAACATTTGCAAGTTAATGATAAAAATCAGTCTGGAGCAGATTTGGCAACCAAATAACACAGATGAGGTTTGCATTTTTTTCATTTTGGAACAAACATACCAGGTAGTGGCTTTGAGAAGGCTTCATACTGAGATAAGCATTGGAGCAACTGACAAGGTGAGTGAAGTCAGTACGTTCATTCTTCCTCATAGATGTCTGTGGAATTCTTCACATCTACATGAGTAATGTGAATTTAACATTTGACCTAAACAGAAGAAGAAACAGTCAGGATGATCTGGAGTCTCTTGTTCATGTCTCTGATCAGTAAGTATCTCACTTTTTCTTCTTATTATTATTATTAAACAAAACTTGACCCTTCAGTAATTTAATGAATGTGTATTTGTTAAATTTCTGTAAACAAATGAATTAAATGTTATTTTAAAGTACTGAAGTGTTCTGTTCGTAGCAGTGATGTCAAAGCTGCCGGTGACTGTGACATGACTCCAGTCGATATCTCATGATGTCCTCTGATCCTGTGGCTGGACCAGTACTTTGAATGACTTTCCTTGTCCTCTACAGTTGTGTCAAACACACAGAACCTGATAAAAGTCGAGAAAACGTCTCAGTCTTCAAGCTATACAGTTGGTTCTGTTACTTACTCTTCTGAAAGAGCCGTTGATGGGATCTGGACACAATGTGCTGATACAAATGGGAGCAACACCAACTGGTGGAGCGCTGACCTGCTGGGCCTGTATGAAATTTATAATATCATGATCTACATCATTTATCAAAATAACATTAATATGGAGGGAGCTCAGATTGCCATTGGGAACTCATCTGAGAAGACGATCAGCACCAGCAACCTGTAATTAAGTCATGTTCCTTTAAATCATCAGGCTTTACTGTACAGTATTTTACCCACAGTTCTCTTTTTTTTTAGGTGTAAAACCATCACAAACTTCACATTTAACCAAAACAACACTTTTCAGTGTGACGGTGGATCAATGTGGGGACGCTATGTTACCATATATTTACAGACACGCATTCTTATTCTGTGTGAGGTGCAGATCTACGGAATAAGGAGAGGTACATATTTAATTTATACCAGTACTTCAGTATATAATAATATTGTTCCAGTACCTCACATGCTAATGGTGTAAATGGGTTTGTTAAAGGTCAAGACAACACAGTTTTATATTGAGATGTTGTCATTAAAATACTCTTTTTCATTTATTGGAACAATGGAAACAATAATGTTTCAGTTTGTTTCACTTGGACATTTTTTCTTTAAGTTACAGGTTTGATGCTGATTCCAGAGAACAGGACATGGTTAGATGCACTGATCTACTGCAGAGACCACAACATGGACCTGGCTTATATCCATGACAATGAGACCCAGGTCTGGGCTGAGTTGGAGCTACAGAACTCCACCAGTCCCTTTGTGTGGCTGGGCCTTCGTTACACCTACACACTGGGGTCATGGGTTTGGGTAGATGATCATCCTGTACAGAAATGAAAACAGAAAAGATACGTGTCACATGAGTGTTGCCATGAAGAAAGACAACCAGTACTGGTACAGCAAACCTGACAGTGAAGAGTTTAATTTCATGTGTATCGTATAAAATACATCACTGTCTTGTATGTATTTTTCCACTGGTGTCGATGGTGTGACTGTTTAAATACATTTGATTTCATAGATTTTTTTCACTCTCACCCACAGATACAAGCCGTTACCAACTGTCTACCTTTAACATTAGTTAGAGGTCACTTATGAAGGTAAGGGAGATTGAGCCTCCTCAGGAAGTACATCCTGCTCTGAGCCTTCTGTTTCACAGCTGAGGAGTTCTTTTTAGTCCAGTTTATTGTCCAAGTCACTACCAGGTATTTGTACTCGCTCACCACCTCCACCTCTTCCTTTTTAATAGTGAGAGGAGTGACAGGACTCACAGATTTCCTAAAGTCTATCACAGCTCCTTAGTTTTGCTGATGTTCACTTGGAGGTGGTTCTGTCCAAACCAGTCCACAAATCTGTCCACCACTCCCTGATTCTGTGTGACGTCACCACCCTGGATTCATCCTACAATAGCAGAGATTAGGAAAAATTAATTTTTATATTACATATTTTCTATTTACTGCTTTGGCTCATGTTTGTGTGACATCTATATTCTGTGCACGTTTGCTCATATTAAACACTTATATTTGTATGTTTAATGTTTATTTTAATCCCAATGGCATTTGCTGCCTTTCCTTTGAATGCTTAGATTGATGGATGTGTAAAGCTGAAAAATAAAAGAATATCATAATACCACTTATTGAACTATTTATTGTCTCTATTGCATTCAGTCTTCAGTCGGTCAGGTGGCGTTGGTTACAGCGCAGTGCTGGTGAATTCAAAACACTGTGCTAGATAAACAGAGTGGTTGCCTCAGGAAGGACATGAAGTTTGACTCGTTTCTAGTTTAACTGGTGACCGACTTCTGAATGCCACACTAGTTGCTCTTAGTTGATGTTTGATGCAGGGAAAAGCGAGTTAACTGTCCTCCTCGATGCTTTGACCATGTTTATCATCTGTACTCGATCTAAACAGTCTTTACTGTTTTACCAGGTGTAATCCGACACAGATTGATCATTGTTCATGTCGTAGATATGATAGGACACACTTGTGAACAGTGGAAACCAGATCAACTGGTGACTACTGTTTCTTGCTGTTACATTAAATTTAACAGCTTTTTTAGGACAAAAAGACCCAATATTAGCTACTAACCGACATTTATTAATACAGTTTCAACAAGGCCCCCTGACCCTGAAAACTATTTAAAACTATGTAATCTGTTAAGTTAAGTGTGTATCCAGAGTAAATGGACTTTCATCATAAATATTTATTCAAACTAATATTTTTTATTTTTCCACTGGTTTTATAATATTTAAACCTTGTAACAAATGAAAAAGATGTGAATGTATTTAAGTAAACATTTAAATTTGTCTTTTCTCATTTACATTTTGGCGTTCACCTTATTTGAGCTCCATTTAATCAATAATTTGAATAATGTTTGAATAATGTTTGAATAATGAATAATTACCAGGTAGTATTTTAAGCCCTTATCACGTGGTTTGTCTCTGCAGTGGTTTTGTAACAGCTCTGCTCTTGATACAAACGATGCGTTGGAGAAGCAGAAGGTTTACAAGTTTAGAGGTGACTTGGCTGTGAGACAGGGGAACTATCAGGTACGTAGATGATTAAACAAATCATGTGCTTTGTTCACTTTTAAATAAGAAAGACATAAGTCTGTTTAAGTGTGTTGCATGATGGATCTCTGCTTTATGCTGATACTAAGAGCTGCCTAAACCCTCTGAAGCTGACAGTGGAAACTTCTGTCCAGCAGCTTAACAAGCAGCATATCTTACGCTAAATGCCATATTGTGATGGACAGCTTTGCTTTAACAAGGAGTATATATAAAATATATATATACTCTTCTTGATTTATGGTTTATTTAGCTAATCCAAAACATGTGTGATGTTGCTGTGTTGGTGGACAAGTTAAGTTTCTGCTTTAGGGTGTGTATGCGGGGGTGTGTGTGTATGTGTGTGTGTGTGTGGGGTGCAACCAGCTGCTGAAACCAAGCAAATCTGTTAAGTAAACAAAACTTGGAGATTAATACTAATACCAATAATAGTGTTAGGGTATGTGCACATACTCATAGAAAACATATACATATCATATACATACACATGTGCATTGCATTGTTATACATATCCCATACTACTTAATAAAAGTCATGACATACAAACTTCATTTCTAAGTCCTTAAATTGAACCCTTGATGTGTTGAATTGCATTGTCCTCTGCCACCAAGCACTTGTTCCACCTCATGCTGGCACATTTGCTCCACAGAAAGCGTCAGAACCTCTTTCTGTCCCACTGGTGTTGCTGTTATAAGCTGGTGACGCTACTTCACCTTAAATCATAGACCCTGTCAGTGTGACAAGTGCCTGGCCACAGCAAAGAAGACGTTCAACATGTTAAGGCAAACCTGTTGTTTAGTCATGCATGCAATAACCAAGATGGACAAAATATAATCTGCTCTTTGTAGGGAAAGTTTGTTTCCAATGGTTTTTATATGTTTCTATCTAAGAAAACAGAATCATTACAGCTCTGTTGGAACATCAGTCGATTGCTTGATAACAGTACAGACCTATATGATATGTACAATAGAGTAGAGTTTCTGTGAATGTTCTTTGGAGTTCAGCCAGTGTTGTCTAAGTGGCTTTTTAGTACAAAAATATAAAATCACAGTTCTTTAACGGTGGCAGAGAGGGTTTAGTGGGAAACCAAAGTCATTTGTAGTCGCCACTGATGAATCCACACGAGAAAGTTAAACATCAGAAAATCCTAGTTGTGATTGTCCACAGCCATCATGTACCCAGTTAACCTTTTGCAGTAGAGCTAAGCTGACATTGTGGTCACAGTAGTTTACCTGCTGTCCTGTTGTGCTCATGTGTCTCCTGTTTGTATCATTCGCTATACTTCTGCTGTAGTCCTTGTAATGGAAAAATTGTACTTTAATGCTTCTTGTGTTCATTTCTGACTAGTGACCATGCATTCTGTACTTGTTGATTAGACCCAGAACTGAACATTCTCAGACAGACAATCTATACCCCCTCAAGGTGACCGATTGTTCATGGCCTGAGTCTGCCTTTTACCCCTGGGCTCTGGCTCCTTTCTGTCTGATGCCTCACCAGACCCAAGGCTGTAACCTTGTGTATTCCCTGTGTAATGTAAACATCTTCACCCACATTGTGATAAGGAGATTCCACCAGGTCCAGGGAAAAAGGTTAAAAGGAAGAAGCAACTTGAGGATCGTGGGCTCTTTGCATCAAACCTTCGTGGTGTGTGCACTGATCTCCCCAGCTGGTTTTTGGTTTGTTGATGTGCACGATCAACATCCATGCTTTTTATTTGCTTTCCCCATTATTTTTATTTTCTTTATTATTTCAATAAATCGCACAAAAGGACAACTCTCTCATCTGCTTCTTTATGGAAAATTTCCACCACAGTCCTACAGTATATACAGTATGTCTGAAGCCATGTTGTAACCTATAGAAGGTAGTATTAAAAATATATTGATGAATTTCACAATTGGTTAATCATGGAGACTTGTTTAAAAAGTTGAAATAGCTGTACTGCTTTTTTTTTGTACTTTTTGTCAGCGTTTCGTTTCACAGATGACGGACCCACATGCACAGCTCCAGACTGGATTTGGTAGAAGAAAACAGGTTTATTCTTTTGTTCAGGCATGGTCAGTTCAGGCAGGGTCATACACGGCAAGACTCGGTGACAGTACAGACTGGGTGCAGGAAGGCTCAGGTCACAAGACAAGCGAGACCATTACCAGGCAGACACGGCGACAGGACAGACAAGGATCAGGCAGGATTCAGGAAACGATGGTCAGGAAACAGGGTCAAGATCAGGTGCAAAAAGTAAGATAACGCTGGATAGTGGTGAGAACACGCAACAATCTGGCAACTGGTTTAGGTGATTAATGGTGCTTAGATACAGGTGGGTGATTACTGATAGCAGACTGGTGTGTGTAATGAGGACCAGAAGTAAAGCGGAAACTGATGTGGTATGAACAGAAACGGAAGTGCTTTCAAAATAAAACAGGAACTCAGTCTCAACCATGACAATGTACAATAATTTAGCACAAGCCATGAAATTCAAAACTTATATGACATAATAAAATACTGATGTAAAAATTTTCAAACTATAAAAATTAAACAGACTTATTACTCTCTAACTTTGGTGCGCTCCCTTAATAATATTTTGTAGTTCAATAATAGTTTGTGAATGAGACTGGACGAATCAGATCAGTGGAAGTAAAATATCTCTTCTACTAAAGCAAATATTTACGTCATACAGAAACATTTGCATTTGCTTCATAACAAAAGTATTGATAAAAATCAGTCTGAAGCAGATTTGGCTACCAAATAACACAGAGAGGGTTTGCATTTCTTTTGTTTTGGAACAAACATACAAGGTAGTGGCTTCATGACTTCATACCGACATAAGCATTGAAGCAACTGACAAGGTGAGTGAGGTCAGTACGTTCATTCTTCCTCATAAATGTCTGTGGAATTCTTCACATCTACGTGTGTGATGTGAATTTAACATTTGACCTAAACAGAAGGAGAAACAGTCAGGATCATGTGGAGTCTCTTGTTCATGTCTCTGATCAGTAAGTATCTCTTCTTTTTATTATTATTCTTATACAAAATGTGACTCCTCAGTAATGTAATAAATGATTAGTTGTTAATTGGTTGTAAACAAATGAATTACTGTAAATATTATTGTATAGTATTGAAGTGTTCTGTTCCTAACACGGTGGTGCAGTGAGTAGCACTGTCGCCTCATAGCGAGAAGGTTTGATTCCCGGGGTGGACTGGGTGCCTCTAAATTGCCCATAGGTGTGAATGCTTGTCTGTCTGTGTGTGTTGCCCTGCGATGGGCTGGTGACCTGTCCAGGGTGAACCCCACCTCTCACCCACAGAAAGCTGGGATAGGCTCCAGCACCACCTGCGACCCCAAATGGGACTAAACGGGACGAAATGGGTGGATGGATGTTTCTAGCAGTGATGTCAAAGCTGCCGGTAGCTGTGACATGACTCCAGTCGATATCTCATGATGTCCTCTGCTCCTGTGGCTGGACCAGTACTTTAAAGTGACTTTCCCTGTCCTCTACAGTTGTGTCAAACACACAGAACCTGATAAAAGTCAGGAAAACGTCTCAGTCTTCAACCTGGAAAGATGGTATTACTTACTCTTCTGAAAGAGCCGTTGATGGGATCTGGACACAATGTGCTGATACAAATGGGAGCAACAGCAACTGGTGGAGCGCTGACCTGCTGGGACTGTATGAGATTTATAATATCATGATCTACAACATTGATCAAAATAACATTAATATGGAGGGAGCTCAGATCGTCATCGGGAACTCATCTGAGAAGATGATCAGCACCAGCAACCTGTAATTAACAGTCATGTTCCTTTAAATCATCAGGCTGTACTGTACAGTATTTTACCCACAGTTCTGTTTTTTAGGTGTAAAACCATCACAAACTTCAAATTGAACCAAAACAACACTTTTCAGTGTGACAGTGGATCAATGTGGGGACGCTACGTTACCATATATTTACAGACAAACATTCTTATTCTGTGTGAGGTGCAGATCTATGGAATAAGGAAAGGTACATATTTAATTTATACCAGTACTTCAGTATAGAATAATATTGTTCCAGTACCTCGTGTTAATGGTGTAACAGGTTTGTTAAAGGTCAAGACAACACAGTTTTATATTGAGATGTTGTCATTAAAATATTCTCTTTCCTTTATTGGAACAATGGAAAAAATAATGAAAGTGTTTCAGTTTGTTTCACTTGGACATTTTTTCTTTAAGTTACAGGTTTGATGCTGATTCCAGAGAACAGGACATGGTTAGATTCACTGATCTACTGCAGAGACCACAACATGGACCTGGCTTATATCCATGACAATGAGACCCAGGTCTGGGCTGAGTTGGAGCTACAGAACTCCACCAGTCCCTTTGTGTGGCTGGGCCTTCACTACACCTGCACTTTAGGGTTCTGGTTCTGGGTGGGTGATCATCCTCTACAGTACAAAAACTGGGATCCAAATGAAAAAGGGGCAAATGAGTGTGACATGAGTGTTGCCATAAATAAAGACAACCATTCCTGGTACAGCAAACCTGACAATGAAACATTCAATTTCATGTGTATCATATAAGAGAAATCACTGTCTATTGTACTGGTGTCGATGGTGTGACTGTCCGAATACATTGATTTTGTTTAACATTGTCTTTTTTAGTCTTTCCTAAAGTCTATCACAGCTCCTTAGTTTTGCTGATGTTCACTTGGAGGTGGTTCTGTCCAAACCAGTCCACAAATCTGTCCACCACTCCCTGATTCTCTGTGACGTCATGTAGTGGAAAAATTGTACTTTAATGCTCTTGTGTTCATTTCTGACTCTGTACAATTACCATGCATTCTGTACTTGTTGATTAGACCCAGAACTGAACATTATTAGACAAACAATCTATCTTCCTCTCAAGGTTCTGTCGCACATTAAGTGCTGACATCTAATGTTGTGTTTGACTGACCGATTGTTTATGGCTTGTGTCTGCCTTTTGCCCCTGGTCTCTGGCTCCTTTCTATCTGATGCCCCACCAGACCCAAGGCTGTAGACCTTGTGTATTCCCTGTGTAATGTAAACATCTTCACCCACAGTGTGATAGGAAGATTCCACCAGGTCCCGGGAGAGAGGTTAAAAGGCAGAGACAACCTCAGAACGGGGTGATCTTTGCATTATACCTCCGTGGTGTATGTTCTGATCTCCCCAGCTGGCTTTTTATTTGCTTTCCTCATTACTTGTTATTTTCTTTATTATTTCAATAAATCGCACAAAAGGACAACTCTCTCTCATCTGCCTTTATTGCAAAATTTCCACCACAGTCACCACCCTGGATTCATCCTACAGTAGCAGAGATTAGGAAAAATTATCCAATTTTTATATTACATTTTTTCTATTTACTGCTCTATTTACTGCATACATGTTTGTATGACATTTACAGTATATTCTGTGCACGTTTGCTCAGATTAAACATTTATATTTGTATGTTTAATGTTTTTTTTAATCCCAATTGCATTTGCTGCCTGCTATTTCTTTGAGATCTGTGGGATCAACAAAGTTGAAAAAGCTGGAAAATAAATGATAATCATAATACCACTTACGGAACTTTTTTTTCTCTCTATTCCATTCAGTCAGAGGGGTTGCATCAGGAAGGGCATCAAGTTTGACTCGTTTCTAATTTAACTGGTGACCGACCTCTGAATGCCACACTGGTTGCTCTTTGTTACTGCATCTGATCTGACACAGATCGATCATTGTTCATGTCGTAGATATTGAAGGACGCTCTTTGTGAACAGTGGAAACCAGATCAACTTGTGGCCACTGTGTCTTGCTGTTACATTAAATATAACGACCTTTTAAAAACATCTACAATTAATGACAGCATCATCTACTTGGCCTGGTGATAAAAGCAATGGCTTTGGGTTCATTTTGCTACTGTGGCAGTGAGATTGAACCCTTTCTTTTCTAATGTCACAAAATACTGACATTTTTTAAAATATTTTTTACGTTAAGATTTTTTTTAAAAGCGAAACTTGTTAAACCCAAAAAGAATCCAAATACAGAATTTCGAGGTTCAACATTTTATTAACAAAAGATGGTAGCAATTAACAGCAGATTTATTCAGTCCTTATTTCCTTCTAGACACTACAACACAAGTAAACAGACTACGCCTTGTAAATCTGTAAAGATGCTTTTCCCTGCTTCAAACATCTGCCGTTGAACCATCGCTACTGGACATTGTGTCAGACAGTCACTTTACACTGAAGGATTACGTTTTAATTAGTGTGTGGCTGCAGTTTGCTTTTTACTTTATGCGCGTAATGAAAATGAAACGTTAAAACGTGGTCAGGCATCAGGATGGAAATATTCGGCAGCACCTTGATCATCATGACGTTTTCCGGAGAGAGACATCGAGGGTAAATGGAACCGAGTCAGAGCCACAATAAAGCTAAATAGTCTCTTTAATCCAAGCTAAAACAATGGACAAACATAAGAACTTCTACACCACGACATCCAAACAAATAGATGATTAACACCAAAACTAAAGGGCAAAAAACCAAAGCAGATTAACCAGGCAAATAGGAAAACTCTGAGCAACTAAAATCTCCCAAAAACACGTAACTAATTGAAGATAAACAACGGCAGGACTATGGCTAAAGGGGAGCATAAGCAAGAGCCAGGCTGGACAAACCGATACCAGCAATGGCTGCTGTCATGCTGGTTTTCCACCCCTCCAGACCCAGCTCCTACTGATTACCTTGACCAGGTGACAATGTGGCAGGAAGCAAATACCCAACTGCAGCAAAGGAGCATCTTTGATCATTTTGGAGTCACAGCATCAAAGATGTCGTCTCTGGAGCAGCTGTGTAGCCTTTTGCCTTTTAACCCCTGGCAATGGTTAAACCTGTGTCTACAGTAGCTGGAGAACAACAAAATCACAGCTTAATTTTTCATATCATTTTATTTCCTAAAAGCAAATTATTCAGGCAACTTGATTTGCCTGCACAGTCTGAACTTAAGAGAGGCTGAGGACAAGACAGACTGGCTGAAAGCTTGCATGTGTTTCATCAGGACGAGGTGCAGTGTGTGACTGTCATCAGACGATCAGCAGGCTCTTCACCAAGTGCAGACCTCATAGTGTCTTGTTCCTTCCATCTCTCTCAGACTCCTGTTGAGGATCCTTCAGCAGCAGCAGTCGTCCTTTGTGCTACAGCGCAGTGAAAATGCCCTACATTCAACAGATGAGGCGTTACAGCGACTCAGTCCCAAAGAAGCAACTCTGCAGGCTCTCACTGAGGTGAGGACACACTCCTGGTTTTGTGTGTACATGCTGTGTGGAGGGAGCCTCAGCTAGAGTCTTTGTCTTCAATCTTCCAGGTGATGTCAGAAGACCTGGAGAGGGTTTAAGTCTTGAACCTTTTTTCTCAGCGATGGTGATGGAGTTTAGACTCACGCGCTGAGACTGAAGATTTGAAACTGGAGACTTGGTTTGTCTCATACCAGGAAGCAGTGGAGAAGGCCCGCTGCCTCCTGTGTAGACGTGGACAGGTTTCCATCATTAAGAAATTCAAGAGTGTGAGACTATAGCTTCAGTTCACACTCAATACTTGTGATGAGTAACAGAATAGACTAGAATGGTTTTCCAATGGTTAGATATGTTATATGTGTTATAAGAGCACCAGCCCGGCCCGCCTCCCAGGGAACCAATTATTTACTCTCTCAACCAGCAGGTGGGACAAACCTCCACTCCACAACAGTAGGATCACATGTGGAGGCCTGGTTTACATCATCATCAGGCCTTTTGCTTCCAGCAGACATGGTTTACACCTGATAAACATTGATCATTAATATGCACTTTTCTACTGCAATGAATAAACCTGATATGTCTGTAGCCACTTTAAAACCTGTAGAAAATAATTTCAGAAATATATTAATAAATTGAAATGCAAATGCAAAACAGGATTATAATAAAATTCAGGACTGACGTAAAAAGATTCAAACTACAGCTACTATTCAATGATAGCTTGTTAGTGAGAATTAAGGAGTTACAGGACAGTCTAGGAGTCTGTGTCAGGTTCTGGCTCTGTTCCTTGTTTTATTTTGGTTCCAGTTTCCATTTCCGGTTTTATTTTGTAGCACTCCCGGTTTCTGTTTCTGTTCCTGCTTTACTTCCTGTTTACCCGTTGTCACAGCTGTTCCCTGTCAGTACCGGTCTTCATTACACACACCTGTTTAGTATCAGTAATCAAGTCACGTTGTATTTAACCACCACCTGTGTCCTCAGTTCCCGGCCAGATCGTTGTTTGTGTGTACCCGTCATAGCTCCCAGTTTCCTTGATCCTATCCGGCCGTGTTTTACGTACCTTTTTCTGGACTGTTGACTCTGAGCCTGCCTTATCCCTGTCTGTTCTGTCTGCCCTGGTGTTGTACCCGCCTGTTACCGACCTTGCCTGCCTGACCACGATCTGACGCTCGATGATTCGGGTATTGTATCTCTCTTGTGTATGAACCTTGCCTGTCCCTGACGTCGTCTCTGCCTAACCGGAATAAACCACCTTTTAATCACCGTCAACCTGTGTACGCTGTGCATTTGGGTCCTCATCCGAGCGTTCCTGACAGTCTGGTTACTGACAACAAGAGGAGAGTTTTAAATGAGTGTCAAACTAAGTGTCTGAGTTCTGGAACCATACGTGTGTTGTTGTTTTAACCAACAATGCTGTTGAAGGAGAAAAGCATCTCCCTTAACTTTCACTTGAGGAATGGTTAAGAAACAGTGTCTCACCAGAACACAATGTTTTAATACAAGAGTTAACATCACCTCCTGTCCAATATAAGAATATAAAAATATAATATTCATATAAAAATATGAACATGAATCAGAAACAATCAGATGATTATTAAGACATTAATAATGAAAATGATCAGCATTAAGAGATAATATAAAATTTCCATCACAATTGACGCGTTTTCTTCTCCCTTCTCCCAGTAAGACCAGTATGAACTGTATGTCAATGTACTGTTTGACACTCGTCCACAATAAATGCTGTAAACACAGTGTAACTACAGTTTAACGCATTTTCAAGCTTGCACTTAGGTCTCAATTCTGTAACATACTCATTGCAAAACACGACACATTTTGTAATTAAACACTTTGTTCAAAACCAAAATCAACTGTTATCACTGAGAAAACACTCTGTTCAAAAAGCAGTGCTCATCTGGCAACTGTAGTCACTCACACAAACACACACACACACACACACACACACCAGAAAACACCTGCACAATAAACACAACATCAAACAGTCTGAGCCTCAGCGCTACAAACAGACTCCAGGTCAGACGTGTGGAGAACTATGCAAACATGGAGACAATGAGAGTCAGAGTGAGAGGAGGACGAGGACATGGATGAGGACCAGTATGAGACATGTATCAGATGAAATCATTGCTTCTCTGGTGGATCATGTGATAAATCATGGGCAAAGAGTCCACGCTAACCTCAGTCAGTACACAGTAGCATTGATAATAAGGACATTTAGACTGGACAACAAGTATATCTGCAAGTTTATACTCTATGTGTCACATGATTTGGTATCATACAATATTACAGTAACTGTACCATACAAAGATGGAAAGTGCTGTGTACAAAGTACATATGTGATAAAGAACACGACCAATGACATCTTGTGAGATTTTCCACAGAATGGTTGGACGACCTCCTTAAGGTGGAAGGCAGCGTCTCTTCACTTTACAAGAGCTGGCCATTACTGAAGTGGAGGACAAAATAACACAATTCGACTTTGTGAGTTGCAACAACGCATAATTGCAGATGGAAATACATTCAGCAATAAGTCGCATCCACCAGAAACATCACTTCAGATGAAGCAGCTGTACAGGGTTCCATTTGAGAGGAACAGTGGCAGAATCAAGGATCTGCGCCATGATTATGAGCAGGTATGTATTGCAAACAAAAAAAAGTACTACTAAAGTACTAATACTCTACCACTACTCAGTTTTTACAGGCAGTTCTGGATTTTGATGGTGCTGAACTGCCAAAGGTTCATCTACATAGATGAAGCAGGCTTCAATCTGGCCAAAACCAGATGTCGAGGACGTATCATAGTTGGACAAAGGTTGTGGTGAATGTCCCTGTCCAGCGTGGGGGAAATATCACCTTGTGTGCTGCAATTAGTGTCCAAGGAGTCGTGCGCCACCATGCCACACTAGGTCCCCACAACACTGGACAGATGATCGCTAGATGCACCACATGCAGCTGTGCAGCACAGACCAGTGCAGCTCTGGTCCAGCATTGATTCAACAACCAGAACCAGTTCACAGTTTATACCTGCCCCCTCACAGCCCCTTTATAAATGCAACTGAGGCAGTATATGATCAGCAAACATACTACACACCTGCACTTTCCTGCAAGCAGTGGAAGAGGCAGGAGACACTGAGGTGGATTCAACACACAAGGCCAAATTTACCCAGATGCCAAGACCGTGACGACATTTTGTTGATACATTTCTATAAGAATTATTTGTTTGTGTGTAAAAAAAACTATTGTTTGATTACTGCAGAAATGTTACTTTTAAGACGTCTGAGCAAATCAGAATTAAAAATGGAAACACAAAGACTGGAGTGTTTCATATAAAGTTCATCAGTGTTGCTGGTGATATGAAAGGGTGATTCAAATGGAGCTTTTGTGTAAGGTTTTGTTGCAAAAATTCGATTTTTAGAAAAGAGATAATACTATTGTATTAACTCTCTTTTCTATATATATTGATGAATTTTATGCTTAGTCAATCATGAACATTTGAAAAAGTCAAATGGGATGAAATGAAATAGCTGCAATACTTATTCTTCTTCTTTGCCTGATTTACAAAGCTATGAAAAAGAATTTGGAGTGACAGACACCTAATAAACATTGATGCACTTTTGTTGAAATCAAATAGTTGCATTGCTGATTATCATTCTTTTGTACAACACAATATTTTAGCACAAGCCACGAAATGCAAAACATATATGATATAATTAAAAACTGATTTTAAAAAACTCAAACAGTAAAAATAACAGTCTTGTTACTCTATTACTTTTGGTACTGTCTGTTATTAGTATTTTGTAGTTGAATGATAGTTTGTGAGTGAGACTGTCAGGTTTGCGTAGCGGTCAGACCCACATGCACAGTGCGGACACGTTGGTAAGTTTGTAGATTAACAGTCTTTATTCCACAATCGTAGTCAAAGGCAGGCCGGGTCATACACAGGTGATCTATGGTAAGTACAGAAGGAGCAGGCAGAATCAAGTCCGGGGACAGGAAGGGCTCGTTAAGAGCTAAACACGGCAGAGGTACAGGTAGGGAGCAGGCTTTCTCTTGGTCAGACGGTCAGGTACGTTACCAGCGTTTCCACACTGAAGGTACAGGCAAGGAGCAGGCAGGAGTCAGGCTCCAAAACAAGATCAAGGACACGATCGACTATACGAGAATGCTGGAACGTGGTGAATACACACGACAATCTGGTGTCTGACTGGTGTGTGAGGTGGTGTCTAAATACTGGTGGTTCATTACATGATTGCTGACAGGTGTGCGTGATGAACTTGGGAAAGCATGGAAAACAGGTGTGACATGAGTGGAGCAGGAAGTCCTTCAAAGTAAAACAGGAACTGGAACTAGAACATGACAGAGACTGGGTGAATCATGATCATAAGACGCGTGGGTGAGATAAAATGTTAAATCTAAGTTGAACTGGTTGTTTTTCTAGATCTGATGTTGATCAATGCTGGTAACTAATGAAAACAGGCTACAAGGTGAGTGAGGTTGACTAATTTTTCCTCAGTTTTTTTCTTTGTCACAATGTAAAATAACTGGAGTTTATAATATGTCATGTGAATTTATTGCACTGAATAAATGTTGACATCAATACTAATATTCATGATAAAGACTTAGCACTGTACTAAGCAAATATTCACATGATGCAGAAACATTTGCAAGTTAATGATAAAAATCAGCCTGAAGCAGATTTGGCAACCAAATAACACAGATATGATGTTTGGATTTGAGTTTTTCTATTTTTCATTTTGCAACAAATGAGGTACATGACATTGACACAAACACACAGTACTTGCTTTCAGAGGGCGTCATATTGAGATAAGCCTTAGAGCAGTTGACAAGGTGAGTGAAGTCAGTACGTTCATTCTTCCTCAAAGATGCCTGTGGAATTCTTCACATTTATGTGTGTGATGTGAATTTAACATTTGACCTAAACAGAAGGAGAAACAGTCAGGATGATGTGGAGTCTCTTGTTCATGTCTCTGATCAGTAAGTATCTCACTGGGACTTTTCTTCTTTTTATTAATATTATACAAAATGTGACTCCTCAGTAATGTAATAAATGCTTAGTTGTTAATTGGCTGTAAACAAACGAATTAAATGTTTTGTTCCTAACACGGTGGTGCTGTGGGTAGAACTGTCGCCTCATAGCGAGATGGTTCGATTCCCGGAGTGGACCGGGTGCTTTTCTTTGTGTAGTTTGCGTGTTCTCCCCTTGTTCGATCCAAAAACACGCCTTAGGTTCTCTGGTCACTCTAAATTGCCCATAGGTGTGAATGGTTGTCTGTCTGTGTGTTGCCCTGCGATGGACTGGTGACCTGTCCAGGGTGAACCCCACCTCTCACCCATAGAGAGCTGGGATAGGCTGCAGCACCACCCGCGACCCCAAATGGGACTAAACGGGAGAAAATGGGTGGATGGATGTTTCTAGCAGTGATGTCAAAGCTGCCAGTGGCTGTGACATGACTCCAGTCGATATCTCATGATGTCCTCTGCTCCTGTGGCTGGACCAGTACTTTGAATGACTTTACTTGTCCTCTACAGTTGTGTCAAACACACAGAACCTGATAAAAGTCGAGAAAACATCTCAGTCTTCAACCTTTACATATGGTTCTGTTACTTACTCTTCTGAAAGAGCCGTTGTTGGGAACTGGGCACAATGTACTGATACAAATGCAAGGAACAACAGCTGGTGGAGCGCTGACCTGCTGGGCCTGTATGAGATTTATAATATCATGATCTACATCATTAATCAAAGTAACATTAAAATGGAGGGAGCTCAGATCGTCATCGGGAACTCATCTGAGAAGACGATTAGCACCAGCAACCTGTAAAAAGTCATGTTCGTTTAAATCATCAAGCTGTACTGTACAGTATTTTACCCACAGTTCTCTTTTTTAGGTGTAAAACCATCACAAACTTCACATTGAACAAAAACAACACTTTTCAGTGTGACGGTGGATCAATGTGGGGACGCTATGTTACCATATATTTACAGACACGCATTCTTATTCTGTGTGAGGTGCAGATCTACGGAATAAGGAAAGGTACATATTTAATTTATACCAGTGCTTCAGTATATAATAATATTGTTCCAGTACCTCACGTGTTAATGGTGTAACAGGTTTGTTAAAGGTCAAGACAACATAGTTTTATATTGAGATGTTGTCATTTAAATATTCCTTTTCCTTTATTGGAACAATGGAAAAAATAATGAAAGTGTTTCAGTTTGTTTTACTTGGGCATTTGTTTCATTTGCAGGTTTGATGCTGATTCCAGAGAACAGGACATGGTTAGATTCACTGATCTACTGCAGAGACCACAACATGGACCTGGCTTATATCCATGACAATGAGACCCAGGCCTAGGCTGAGTTGGAGCTACAGAACTCCAACAGTCCCTTTGTGTGGCTGGGCCTTCACTACACCTACACACTGGGGTCATGGGTTTGGGTAGATGATCATCCTGTACAGTACGAAAACTGGGATCCAAATCAAAACAGAAAAGATACATGTCACATGAGTGTTGCCATAAATAAAGACAGCCATTACTGGTACAGCAAACCTGACAGTGAAGAGTTTAATTTCATATGTATCATATAAGAGAAATCACTGTCTATTGTACAGGTGTCTATGGTGTGACTGTTACAACAATACAACATTGTCTTTTTTAGTCTTTCCTAAAGTCTATTACAGCTCCTTAGTTTTACTGATGTTCACTTGGAGGTGGTTCTGTCCAAACCAGTCCACAAATCTGTCCACCACTCCCTGATTCTCTGTGACGTCACCACTCTGGATTCATCCTACAGTAGCAGAGATTAGGAAAAATTATCCAACTTTTATTTTACATTTTTTCTATTTACTGCTTTGTCTCATGTTTGTATGACATTTACAATATATTCTGTGCACGTTTGCTCACATTAAACACTTATATTTGTATGTTTAATGTATATTTTAATCCCAATTGCATTTGCTGCCTGCTATTTCTTTTGAATGCTTAGATTGATAGATGCGTACAGCTGGAAAATAAATGATTATCATAATACCACTTACAGAACTACTTATTCTCTCTATTCCATTCAGTCAGAGGGGTTGCATCAGGAAGGGCATCAAGTTTGACTCGTTTCTAGTTTAACTGGTGACCGACCTCTGAATGCCACACTGGTTGCTCTTAGTTACGGCATCTGATCTGACATGGATCGATCATTGTTCATGTCGTAGATATGGAAGGACGCTCTTTGTGAACAGTGGAAACCAGATCAACTTGTGGCCACTGTGTCTTGCTGTTACATTAAATGTAACGGCTTTTTTAAGACATCTACATTTAATGACAGTGTCATCTACTTGGTCTGGTGATAAAAGCAATGGCTTTGGGTTCATTTTGCTACTGTGGCAGCGAGATTGAACCCTGTTAATGGTATTTCTTTGCTAATTTCACGAAATATTGACATTTTTAAAAATATTTTTTACATTTACATTTTTTTTATAAACACAACTTGTTAAACCCAAAAAGACTCCAAATACAGAATTTCGAGGTTCAACATTTTATTAACAAAAGATTGTAGCAATTAACAGTAGATTTATTCAGTCCTTATTTCCTTCTAGACACTACAACACAAGTAAACAGACTACGCCTTGTAAATCTGTAAAGACGCTTTTCCCTGCTTCAAACATCTGCCGTTGAACCATCGCTACTGGACATTGTGTCAGACAGTCACTTTACACTGAAGGATTACGTTTTAATTAGTGTGTGGCTGCAGTTTGCTTTTTACTTTATACGCGTAATAAAAATGAAACGTTAAACGTTGTCAGGCGTCAGGATGGAAATATTTGGCAGCACCTTTGATGACTGCGTTTTCTGAGGCAAGACATTTAGGGTAAATGGAACCGAGTCAGAGCCACAGTGAACCACAATAAAAGTAAACAGTCTCTTTAATCCCAGCTAAAACAATGGACGAACAAAAGAACTTCTACACCATGACATCCAAACAAGTTGATGAAGATTAACACCAAAACCAAAGGGCAAAATAACAAAGCAGATTAACCAGGCAAATAGGAAAACTCTGAACAACTAAAATCTCCCAAAAACACGTAACTAATTGAAGATAAACAACGGCAGGACTATGGCTAAAGGCAAGAGCTAGACTGGACAAACCGATTCCAGCAATAGCTGCTGTCATGCTGGTTTTCCACCCCTCCAGACCCAGCTCCTACTGATTACCTTGACCATGTGACAATGTGGCAGGAAGCAAATACCCAACTGCAGCAAAGGAGCATCTATGATCATTTTGGAGCCACAGCATCAAAGATGTCGTCTCTGGAGCAGCTGTGTAGCCTTTTGCCTATTAACCCCTGGCAATGGTTAAACCTGTGTCTACAGCAGCTGGAGAACAACAAAATCACAGCTTAATTTTTCATATCATTTTATTTCCTAAAAGCAAATTATTCAGGCAACTTGATTTGCCTACACAGTCTGAACTTAAGAGAGGCTGAGGACAAGACAGACTGGCTGAAAGCTTGCATATGTTTCATCAGGACGAGGTGCAGTGTGTGACTGTCATCAGACGATCAGCAGGCTCTTCACCAAGTGCAGACCTCATAGTGTCTTGTTCCTTCCATCTCTCTCAGACTCCTGTTGAGGATCCTTCAGCAGCAGCAGTCGTCCTTTGTGCTACAGCGCAGTGAAAATGCACTACATTCAACAGATGAGGCGTTACAGCGACTCAGTCCCAAAGAAGCAACTCTGCAGGCTCTCGCTGAGGTGAGGACACACTCCTGGTTTTGTGTGTACATGCTGTGTGGAGGGAGCCTCAGTTAGAGTCTTTGTCTTCAATCTTCCAGGTGATGTCAGAAGACCTGGAGAGGGTTTAAGTCTTGAACCTTTTTCTCAGCGATGGCGATGGAGTTTAGACTCACGTCTAATATTCAGACTTAAGATTTGAAACTGGAGACTTGGTTTGTCTCATAGCAGGAAGCAGTGGAGAAGGCCCGCTGCCTCCTGTGTAGACGTGGACAGGTTTCCATCATTAAGAAATTTAAGAGTGTGAGACTATAGCTTCAGTTCAAACACAATACTGGTGATGAGTAACAGAATAGACTAGAATGGTTTTCCAATGGTTAGATATGTTATATGTGTTATAAGAGCACCAGCCCAGCCCGCCTTCCAGGGAGCCAATTATTTACTCTTTCAACCAGCAGGTGGGACAAACCTCCACTCCACAACAGTAGGATCACATGTGGAGGCCTGGTTTACATCATCGTCAGGCCTTTTGCTTCCAGCAGACATGGTTTACACCTGATAAACATTGATCATTAATATGCACTTTTCTACTGCAATGAATAAACCTGATATGTCTGTAGCCACTTTGAAACCTATAGAAAATAATTTCAGAAATATATTAATAAATTGAAATGCAAATGCAAAACAGGATTATAATAAAATTCCAGACTGATGTAAAAAGATTCAAACTACAGCTACTATTCAATGATAGCTTGTGAGTGAGAATTGAGGAGTTCCGGGACAGTCTAGGAGTCTGGTTACTGATAACAAGAGGAGAGTTTTAAATGAGTGTCAAACTAAGTGTCTCCATTGTCTTTTGATGTCGCACTCAAAGTTCTGGAGCCATACGTGTGTTGTTGTTTTAACCAACAGTGCTGTTGAAGGAGAAAAGCATCTCCATTATCTTTCACTTGAGGAATGGTTAAGGAACAGTGTCTCACCAGAACAGTTGCAAAAATTCGATTTTTAGAAGAGAGATAATACAATAAATATATTGATGAATTTTATGCTTAGTCAATCATGAACACTTGTTGAAATAGTCAAATGGGATGAAATGAAATAGCTGCAATACTTATTCTTCTTCTTTGCCTGATTTACAAAGCTATGAAAAAGAATTAAACATTGATCATTCAAATGCACTTTTGTTGCATTGAATAAATGTGATATGGAAACTTATAAAAAATAATTTGGTGGTTGATTACATGATTGCTGACAGGTGTGCGTGATGAACCGGAGTTATCATGGAAAACAGGTGTGACATGAGTGGAGCAGGAAGTCTAGTAGTAAAGTAAAGTAAAACAGGAACTGGAAGTAGAGCATAACAGAGACTGGGTGAATAATGATCATGAGACTCGTGGGTGAGATAAAATGTTGAATCTAAGTTGAACTGGTTGTTTTTCTAGTTCTGGTGTTGATCAATGCTGGTAACGAATGAAAACAGGCTACAAGGTAAGTGAGGTTGACTAATTTTTCCTCAGATTTTCCTATGTCACAATGTAAAATGACTAGAGTTTATAATATGGTATGTCATGTGAATTTATTGCACTGAATAAATGTTGACATCAATTCTAATATTCATGATAAAGAACTTGAGGAAAAAAGTGGAGATAAAATTTCACATGATGCAGAAACATTTGCAAGTTAATGATAAAAATCAGCCTGGAGCAGATTTGGCAACCAAATAACACAGAGATGATGTTTGGATTTGAGTTTTTTTTCTCCATTTTGCAACAAATGAGGAACATGACATTGACACAAACACACAGTACTTGCTTTCAGAGGGCGTCATATTGAGATAAGCCTTAGAGCAGTTGACAAGGTGAGTGAGGTCAGTACGTTTATTCTTCTTCATAGATGTCTGTGGAATTCTTCACATCTATTTGTGTGATGTGACTTTAACATTTGACCTAAACAGAAGGAGAAGCAGTCAGGATGATGTGGAGTCTCTTGTTTATGTCTCTGATCAGTAAGTATCTCACTGGGACTTTTCTTCTTATTCTTATTCTTATTATTATTATACAAAATGTGACTCCTCAGTAATGTAATAAATACTTTAATTGGCTGTAAACAAATAAATTCAACGTTGTTGTATAGTGTTGAAGTGTTCTGTTCCTAGCACGGTGGTGCAGTGGGCACTGTCGCCTTATATCGAAAAGGTTCGATTCCCGGGGTGGACCGGGTGCCTTTCTTTGTGTAGTTTGCGTGTTCTCCCCATGTTTCCATCCAAAAACTCGCCTTAGGTCCTTTGGTCACTCTAAATTGCCTGTGGGTGTGAATGGTTGTCTGTCTGTGTGTGTTGCCCTGCGATGGGCTGGTGACCTGTCCAGGGTGAACCCCACCTCTCACCCATAGACAGCTGGGATAGGCTGCAGCACCACCCGCAACCCTGCATGGGACTAAACGGGAGAAAATGGGTGGATGGATGTTTCTAGCAGTGATGTCAAAGCTGCCGGTAGCTGTGACATGACTCCAGTCGATATCTCATGATGTCCTCTGCTCCTGTGGCTGGACCAGTACTTTGAAGTGACCTTCCTTGTCTTCTACAGTTGTGTCAAACACACAGAACCTGATAAAAGTCGGGCGAACGTCTCAGTCTTCAACCTGGAAAGATGGTTCTGTTGCTTATTCTTCTGAAAGAGCCGTTGATGGGATCTGGACACAATGTGCTGATACAAATGGGAACAACAGCAACTGGTGGAGCGCTGACCTGCTGTGCCTGTATGAGATTTATAATATCATGATCTACAACATTAATCAAAGTAACATTATTATGAAGGGAGCTCAGATCGTCATTGGGAACTCATCTGAGAAGACGAACACCACTGGCAACGTGTAATTAAGCATTGTGTTGATTTGAATCTGCTTCCGTCTTTACTGATCTTTACTATTTTAGTAACACTTTTTTACACACTCTTTTTTAGGTGTAAAACCATCACAAACTTCACATTGAACCAAAACAACACTTTTCAGTGTGACGGTGGATCAATTTGGGGACGCTATGTTACCATATATTTACAGACAAACATTCTTATTCTGTGTGAGGTGCAGATCTACGGAATAAGGAAAGGTACATATTTAATTTATACCAGTGCTTCAGTATATAATAATATTGTTCCAGTACCTCACGTGTTAATGGTGTAACAGGTTTGTTAAAGGTCAAGACAACATAGTTTTATATTGAGATGTTGTCATTTAAATATTCCTTTTCCTTTATTGGAACAATGGAAAAAATAATGAAAGTGTTTCAGTTTGTTTTACTTGGGCATTTGTTTCATTTGCAGGTTTGATGCTGATTCCAGAGAACAGGACATGGTTAGATTCACTGATCTACTGCAGAGACCACAACATGGACCTGGCTTATATCCATGACAATGAGACCCAGGCCTGGGCTGAGTTGGAGCTACAGAACTCCAACAGTCCCTTTGTGTGGCTGGGCCTTCACTACACCTGCACCTTAGGGTTCTGGTTCTGGGTGGGTGGTCATCCTCTACAGTACAAAAACTGGGATCCAAATGAAAAAAGAAAAAATGAGTGTGACATGAGTGTTGCCATGAAAAAAGACAACCATTCCTGGTACAGCAAACCTGACAATGAAACATTCAATTTCATGTGTATCATATAAGAGAAATCACTGTCTATAGTACTAGTGTTGATGGTGTGACTGTTCAAATACATTGATTTTGTTTGTCTTTTTTAGTCTTTTCTAAAGTCTATCACAGCTCCTTAGTTTTGCTGATGTTCACTTTAGGTGGTTCTGTCCAAACCAGTCCACAAATCTGTCCACCACTCCCTAATTCTCTATGACGTCACCACCCTGGATTCATCCTACAATAGCAGAGTTTAGGAAAAATTATCCAGTTTTTATATTAAATATTCGTCCGACAGTCGAACCTCGGATACAGGAGGAACAATGTGGTTTTCGGCCTGGTCGTGGAACGCTCGTCCCTCGTGACATCCTGTGGGGGGTGCTCCTGGAGTATGGAGTCCAGGGCTCTTTGCTAAGGGTCTCTGTACAACCAGAGCAGGAGCTTGGTTCGCATTGCCATCAATAAGTCAGACCTGTTCCCGGTGCACGTTGGACTTCGGCAGGGCTGCCGCAGAATTTCTAGGCGCAGCCAGGGGCCGGAGGGGGTCTGGTTTGGGGACCACAGGATAGCATCCCTGCTTTTGCAAAAGATGTTGTCCTGTTGGCTTCATCTGGCCAGGACCTCCAGCGTGCGCTGGTGCAGTTTGCAGCTGAGCGGCTGCACAATGATTTTACATTTGAGGTGAGTGCTGCTTGCTCGTCACAATCAGAGGAACCTTGGGTACTGAAGACACTAGCTTTGTTTCTTTTAAATTCCTTTACATTGCCCTTGTCACTACGAGGTTCTGGTGAACGTAGTGCGTAGAGGTGATTGGGTTGCAGGCAATCTCTGCTTCTGTTGACACAAACGTGGCAAAGGCACTGAAACCTGGAAAATCCTTTCCTTCCTATGGGGTGCCAAATGTAAAAGTAGCACCTATAACTAGTTTTCTCACATTTAACTAAATGACACATTTAGTTAAATGTGCAAAAGTCTAAATGTAAATGTTAAATATAAATGTAAATGTTAAATATTAAATCTAAATGTTAAATTTTAAATATAAATGTTAAATGTTAAATCTAAATGTTAAATGTTAAATGTAAATGTTAAATGTTAAATGTAATTGTTAAATGTAAATGTTAAATGTTTAAACTGTAAAACTGAATATTCATGAATGGGCAAGTAGACTCCATCCCTACCCTCAAACAGCGCTGGTCTCAGATCAGAGACGCGAACTCAAACACGCATAGCTCCGCCCACATCTGACTCTGGATCGGTGCACGAAAATACTGGAGAGAAGCCTGAAGTCGAAGCCATCATGGCCGCCAGCTCCGACTCCCTCCCGTTGGGGGAGATAACATTTAACATTTACATTTAACATTTACATTTAACATTTACATTTAACATTTACATTTAGACTTTTGCACATTTAACTAAATGTGAGAAAACATGTTGTGTCATTTAGTTAAATGTGAGAAAACTAGTTATAGGTGCTCCTTTTACATTTGGCACCCCATACCTTCCAGTAGGGCCTTTGTAACCTGACGATTCTTCTGGCAGGTAACTTCTGAGTCAGTTTATGGTTTTCTTCACAGTCATTTAATATGTGAAGACCTTTAACATGAGGCATGGCTTGTAAGCAGGCATTTAAAAAATCTGCAAAGTTTCTGAGACCTTCTGCATCCTTGGGTTGTAGTTTTGGCCAGCTAGTTAATTTTTCTCTAAATGCCCTTTGAATGACAAATGGCTGACCGTACCGCTGGTCAAGTCTTTCCAGGCATCTTGATATGCTTCATCGTCGTTTTTAAAGAATGTGCCTTCAAGGCATCTACGGGCTTGGCCTCCACGTTTGTGATAATGTGCAGCATCACATATGATCTTGGTAGTGTAAACTGTCAGACTTGGGCAGGTGTCGGACCCACATGCACGGCGCAGAAGCACGATGGTGATTAGACACAGGTTTATTAGACAAAGCAGGGTCAGACGGTCCAGGTCATACACAAGGCGTTCAATGAAGCAGTACACAAGGGAGCAGGCAATCTCTGATTCAATGTCCAGGCAGGGTTCGGTACACAAGCAGTCTCGGCAAAAGTACAGGCAAGGGTAAGACAAACTCACGGTCAGATTATCAGGCACGGTTCTCTCACAGGTAGCGGGATACACAGGGTTCAGGCAAGGAGCAAGGGTCAAGGCGATCAGGGTCAAAGCACGAGTGGCTAAACAAGAGATGTTGGAAAGAGTACGGAAACTAACAATCTGGCAACTGGGGTCTGTGAGAGGTGGAGGCTATATACAGGTACTGATTACTGATTGGTAACAGGTGTGGATACTGGGAACCGGAGAGTGACAGGAAGTTAACAAAATAAAACAGGATGTGACAGATGACATGAATCATGACAGTACCCCCCCCCCCTATGGCGTCTTCCACGGCGCCAACGAGCCCCTCCCCCCTCCGCCCAGGGCGGGTGGAGGGAGGTAGTAGGAGGAGGGCTCGAACTCCCCCCCTCGGCCGGATGACGAAGCAGGGTGGGCGGAGGGAGGACATCAGGAGGAGGGACCAGCGCCGGGGTCCTCCTCGTCTGCTGAGCCTCGGTCGCGTTGCCCCATCCCGTCCGGGGACGGGGCCTCAGGATGTGCTGCATGAAAGTCCCTGATGAGGGACTTGTCCAATATGTCCCGGGCCGGCACCCAAGAACGTTCATCCGGCCCGTAGCCCTCCCAGTCGACCAGATACTGGAAGCCCCGACCCCGGCGTCTGCAGTCGCGGAGGTCCCGGATCGTGTAGGCAGGACCTCCGTCCAGGATCCGAGGAGGAGGAGGCGGTTGATGAGGAGGGATCATGGGACATGATCTATAGGGCTTGAGACGGCTGATGTGAAAGGTGGAGTGTATCTTCATCGTCCTGGGCAATGAGAGCCTCACAGAAACAGGGTTAATGATGCGTGATATTGTGTATGGACCAATGAATTTAGGGGTTAACTTACGGGTCTGGGCCTGTAACCTGAGGTCCCTGGTGGATAACCAGACCTGGTCGCCCACCTTGTACTCCGGGCCCGGTGTCCGCTTACGGTCGGCCGCCCGCTTGTATTGGTCCCGTGCCTGCAGCATGGTGCGCCGTGCCCGCAACCACGTGAGGCGGCAGCGCCGAACCAGAGCGTGTGCCGACGGGACGTGGACCTCCTCCTCCAAGGCCGGAAACAATGGTGGCTGGAACCCATAGGCACACTGAAACGGGGTTAGTCCGGTGGAGGCGCAAGGCAATGTGTTATGGGCAAACTCCACCCATACGAGTTTGCTGGCCCATGACCCCGGGTTTCTGGAGGCTAGGAGCCGCAATCCCACCTCCAGCTGCTGATTGGCCCGTTCGGCCTGTCCATTGGACTCTGGGTGGTACCCCGACGATAAACTAACCTCTGCCCCTAGGAGAGTACAGAACTCTCGCCAAAATCGCGAGACGAATTGGGGCCCTCGGTCCGAAACAATGTCAATAGGAAAGCCATGGAGCCTAAATACATGTTCCAGCATGGCTTGGGCCGTAGCCTTGGCTGACGGCAACTTGGGCAACGAGATGAAGTGAGCTAACCTGGAGAAGCGATCTACCACCGTCATAACGACTGTCTTCCCCTGGGAGGGTGGTAGACCGGTGACAAAGTCTAGGGCTATGTGCGACCATGGTCGGTGCGGTACCGGCAGGGGATGCAGCAGGCCGGCCGGTCGCTGGTGCGACGCTTTGCCCATGGCACACGTGGGACATGCTGCGACGTATTCCTGGACGTCCCTTTTCATCGTCGGCCACCAGAATCGTTCTCCCAGCCTAAACAGGGTGCTAGAAGCTCCTGGATGCCCACTTACCAGTGAGGCGTGAGCCCACTGAATCACCTCCCCCCTGAGGTCAGGTGGCACGAACAGCCGGTTGGGTGGGACGCCGCGTGGAGCTGGACGGTCACGGGTGGCCTCCCGTACTCGACGCTCCACAGACCATGCGACTGCCCCCACCAGGCATCCGGGTGGTAGGATGGGCTCTGGTTCCGCTGGATCCTGCTGCGCGTCATGCAGGCGAGACAGAACGTCAGGTTTCACATTTTTCGACCCAGGGCGATATGACAAATGAAAATTAAAACGACTGAAGAACAGTGCCCATCGGGCCTGGCGTGAATTCAGCCTCTTCGCCGATCTGAGGTACTCGAGGTTTTTGTGGTCCGTGTACACTAGGAAGGGCTGGTCTGCCCCCTCCAGCCAGTGTCTCCATTCTTCTAAGGCCACTTTCACCGCGAGCAGTTCTCGGTCCCCGATGTCGTAATTACGTTCGGCCGGGGATAGCTTGCGGGACATGAACGCGCAGGGGTGGATCCTACCGTCTGTGGGATCCCTCTGGGATAGCACTGCCCCTACTCCTGAGTTGGACGCGTCGACCTCCACCACGAACTGCCGCTGTGGGTCGGGCATCCGTAACACGGGTGCTGTGGTGAAACTGCGTTTCAGACGCTGAAACGCCTCCTCTGCTTCGTCCGTCCACTGAAAAGCAGTCTTACACGAGGTTAGTGCGTGCAGTGGGGCGGCAATACTGCTGAACCTCCTAATGAATTTTCGATAAAAGTTGGCGAATCCCAAAAAACGCTGCACCTCCCTGCGGCTCTGTGGAACCGGCCACTCCTGGACTGCCTGGGTCTTGGCCTGATCCATCTCGATCTTGTCCCTGCTGACAATGAACCCTAAAAAGGAGACCTGGTCCGCATGAAATTCACATTTCTCCGCCTTTACGTATAACCGGTGTTCTAGAAGCTTTTTGAGGACCAGGCGGACATGTGCTATGTGCTCCTCCTCGGAGTGAGAAAAGACCAGGATGTCATCAAGGTACACGAAAACAAAGTCGTTAATCATGGGGCCTAGTACCTTGTTCACGAAGGCCTGGAAAACGGCTGGCGCGTTGGTAAGGCCGAAGGGCATGACGAGGTACTCGTAGTGTCCATTCGGGGTATTGAAGGCCGTCTTCCATTCATCCCCCTCTCGGATCCGTACCAGATGGTACGCGTTACGGAGATCCAGTTTCGTGAAGTGAGTAGCCCCTGCTAGCAACTCAAAGGCGGAGGATAGTAGTGGAAGAGGGTAGGAGTCTCTAACAGTAATGTCATTGAGACCCCGGTAGTCAATGCAGGGCCGCAGCGAACCGTCCTTCTTCCCTACAAAGAAGAACCCTGCGCCCGCAGGAGAGGATGACGGACGAATAATACCTGAGGCCAACGCAGAGTCCAGATACTCCCTCATGGCTCGATTCTCCTTGGGAGAAAGCTGATACAATCTCCCCTTGGGTGGTGTGGTCCCTGGGCGCAGGTTGATCGCGCAGTCGTGTTTCCGATGGGGGGGTAGAGAGGTCGCTCGAGCCTTGCTGAACACCGTGCGGAGGTCATGGTAACATTCGGGGACTCCAGTTAGATCGGCCTGCTCGATCCCCTCACTGGCTGTCGCCGCTGCTTCCGCAGGTGCCTGTTGGGAAACTGAGGCCTGAAAGCACGTGTTCAGACAATCTGGGTCCCATCGGCTCACCTCTCCCCTGCGCCAATCAAGCGTTGGATTGTGCAGCCTTAACCATGTGTGGCCCAGTACCACCGGGTGGTAGCACGACTCCACAACCAAAAATGTGATTCTCTCGGTGTGGGTGTCAGCGAAAGTCATTATTACCGGCTCTGTGCGGTGGGTGACTCTCCAGAGCCGACGTCCATCCAGCGCTGCCATCTCCACGGGTGAAGCCAGGGGAAGCGCTGCGATGCCCAGTCGTTCCGCGAGTCCTGCGTCCATCAGACTAGCGTCAGCTCCAGAGTCAATGAGAACCGCCTGCTGGACGGACCGGGTGCTGGAAACTAATGTCACAGTTGGAAGTGAGCGAGCGGAGGCGCTACCTAAAACCGTTCGGCTCACCGCTACCCTCCGCGCTAGCGATGAGCCATGTCTTTTAGCGGGCAGTGCAAGGCGAAATGTCCAGCCTGGCCGCAATACATGCACAGTTTCTGGGAGCGTCGACGCCGCTTCTCTTCCTCTGTAAGCCGTGCGCGTCCGATCTGCATCGGCTCCTCTGGCGTCGGTCCAACTTCCGGGTTCTGGGGGACGGTCCGGCCGCCGGGCTCAAGATACCCCCTCCTGGGGCTCGTAGTGCGGTGTCGACGGTCCTCCCGCAGCCTCTCCTCTCGTTGGTGCTCCCGTTCGGTGCTCCCCAGCCTGCGGTCAATTTGGATCGCCAGAGCGATCAGGGCGTCCAAATCGCTGGGCAGATCCCTCGCCGCTAAACAGTCCTTGACCCGCCGAGAGAGTCCGCGGATGAATACGTCACCCAATGCGGTGGCGTCCCAGCCGGCCTCCGCCGCTAGCGTACGGAACTCGATCGCGTATTTCGCCGTCGGTCTCCCGCCCTGACGGATGTTCACCAGCCGCTGAGCCGCCTCGCGTCCCGGGGTGACTTCCTGGAAGATCTGTTTCTCCTCCTGTTCTGCGGCTCGTTGCTCCTGAGCCATGAGCTGTGCTCGGAAGCTCTCTGCACCGCCGGAGTCCATTTCTGGCCAGATTGTTCTGTCAGACTTGGGCAGGTGTCGGACCCACATGCACGGCGCAGAAGCACGATGGTGATTAGACACAGGTTTATTAGACAAAGCAGGGTCAGACGGTCCAGGTCATACACAAGGCGTTCAATGAAGCAGTACACAAGGGAGCAGGCAATCTCTGATTCAATGTCCAGGCAGGGTTCGGTACACAAGCAGTCTCGGCAAAAGTACAGGCAAGGGTAAGACAAACTCACGGTCAGATTATCAGGCACGGTTCTCTCACAGGTAGCGGGATACACAGGGTTCAGGCAAGGAGCAAGGGTCAAGGCGATCAGGGTCAAAGCACGAGTGGCTAAACAAGAGATGCTGGAAAGAGTACGGAAACTAACAATCTGGCAACTGGGGTCTGTGAGAGGTGGAGGCTATATACAGGTACTGATTACTGATTGGTAACAGGTGTGGATACTGGGAACCGGAGAGTGACAGGAAGTTAACAAAATAAAACAGGATGTGACAGATGACATGAATCATGACATAAACAATGATACGTCAGTTACAGTGACCATTAGAAAGAGTCAGTGTACTTGCACATTCATTTGTTTATTTCAGGTCACAGCAAGATATTATTACCTTATCGTCATTTTTCAGATTAGCCTCACTGAAACCAATTACATACCACATACCTACAATCCTGTGAAACTCCTCTTTAATGGCTTTAAGGAGTTTGTGTCAAGGAAAGCGCTTGAGGTCAAACTTTTCTACATACAGTGACTTCACTAACGTGCTCAGCATCTCCAATGTTATAAAGAAAACTACCGTTTGCAAAAAAACGTAACGCAACACAAAGAATCTGTTCGGATGTAAAAGTAAGCCCATGATGGATGATGTGTTAGACGTATGGGTGGATAAGATTATTAATGTATGTATGGAGTCTCGATAAAAACGGTACTGCTAAAATAAATATGCACGACGATATGACAGAAAATTAACTCGTCCTCTCGCGGCGTAAATTCAATGCCGTGTGAATTAATACAGCATCCTCATCTACAGGATCCTCTAGAAACGGACATTTTGGTCTCTGCGCGAAGGAAACAGGTGAAATCTATGAATGTACTGAAAGATCAAATGAGGCATTTAAACACTGTTCACTTTAAAAAGGGGCGGAGACCGAAGGAAACTCTGGGTTTCCCGAATAAAACCTGCTCTCGACCAGGTTAGGTTCACAGAGTCAGTTGCCATAGTAACTGACTCTGAGTTTCGATTACCTTGCTTCTTGAAATAGGTTTAAACTTACCCCGCTTTACGGGTTTAAGTAACCCCGCTTTCTGAAACCGAAAACTCTGAGTTTTCCTTATTTTGGGGTTAACAAACTCAGAGTTTCCACAAAACCACCTTCTTGAAACGGGCCGCAGGACTGACTCAACTGAGCGTCATTCCTCAAGGATTAGTTCTTTTGTCACGTGACAGCCGGACTGCACAGGCTCTGTAGAGCAGCAAGCGCTCTAGTTCGTTCCTGATTCGTTCCTACGGATTCTTATGGATCGTTCGTTCGTTCTTTTGTCACGTCCCGGCTGTGCTCAGCTACGGTGCTGTGTGTACTGTTAAACAAGGAAATGAGCGATGTCTGATTTCTGACGTTTATTTATTAGTTAGTTTATTAGTTGTCTTTGATTATGGAATATGTGTGTATTGTTATTATGTATTAAATGTAAAGTGTGTTTGTAAATAAATACTTGCGAACATTATATCATCATGTTAATTTTGTGGTCCTGTATACTCTGCCACAATCATAAAATATAATAATAATAATAATAATAATAATAATAATAATAATGTCACGTTTTGGCCAAGATAAATGCACCAATGCACCAGGTAAATATTTTAGGGAACTTATTGTTACTTTGTGCTTTAAAAGTCTCAGTAATTGTCAAAATAAGTTTTACTGTCACTTTACCAGCTGTCATGTAAAAGGCAGCTCGGCTGCGCGATTTAGTTCATCGTTCTCGTTCTCGTCCATAGTTCATCGTTCACAGCTCAGGCTCAGTGGCGAGCACCAAGTACTACAGTTCCTTTGGGACTCGTTCCCATGGGTCGTTCGTTCGTTCACTTGTCACGTGACCGCCGAGCCGCACAGACTCTGTAGCGAGCAGCAAGCGCTCCAGTTCGTTCCTACCGCTACAAAGCGACTGTCGCGCTGTTAAACAACAATGGCAGAGAAGATGCAGGGCATTAGTCACGTTAATGTGGTGCGCATTTGCTAGGTTTTCATATGGTTTGAATTGCTTGTGGTCAGTATATAGTACATTATTACAACGCCCACAGCGCTACCTGCTGTAAATGAACGAAATGAACGACTGACTCGAAATGATTCGTTCACTTCACTGAACGAGACTTACAGATCCGAGTCAGTTGAAAGAACGGAACTTCCCATCACTAGCGAATAGATCTAAGTGCTGATTACTCTCACAGAGGGAAAGAGAGGGAGCAGGAGAAACAGAAGGTCTGGAAGAGCCAGCGCAGGTTTTTATACAACGCCAAGGTGAGCAAACCAGAGGTGAGGATCTCTGTTACAAATCAGTATCAACTGCTCAACAATTGTGATTAAATTTAATAAAACCAGGACAATGAATATTATTGACTTTTATGACAAAAAGACCCAACTGGAGTTGGCTGACTTGTTGGTAATGCCTTAAAATAAAACAACAAATTAGTCTAAAATCTGGTAATGCCCTTATGTAAAACAACAGTAACAAATTAGTGTAAAATATCAGGCTTACAAAATGATGTGTAGTAATTAATACATTTTTTTCAGAGCAAAGAAGCCTCCAACACCTGTCCCTTGACCAGCCTGCTGCTACTAAAGGTGAGCTTTGGCGACATTTTCCTGTTTTCTTCATTTATAGAAATAATAACAGAATGGCTTCACTAACAGCTTTCACTAAAAGGTCAGCATCTATGATCATTTTGGAGCCACAGCGTCAAAGATGTCGTCTCTAGAGCAGCTGTGTAGCCTTTTGCCTATTAACCCCTGGCACTGGTTAAACCTGTGTCTACAGCAGCTGGAGAACAACAAAATCACAGGTGGGCTGGAATTTCTGCTTCATTTTTCAGATCATTTTATTTCCTATTTCCATAAAAGCAAATTATTCAGGCAACTTGATTTGCCTGCACAGTCTGAACTCAACCTTTCTAGGATCTTGTTCCTCAGAGAGGAAATCAAAATCAGCCGGGGAGCAGAATGATGGAGAGGCTGAGGACAACACAGACTGGCTGAAAGCTTGCATATGTTTCATCAGGACGAGGTGCAGTGTGTGACTGTCATCAGACGATCAGCAGGCTCTTCACCAAGTGCAGACCTCATAGTGTCTTGTTCCTTCCATCTCTCTCAGACTCCTTTGTCCTCGTCCTTTGTGCTACAGCGCAGTGAAAATGCCCTACATTCAACAGATGAGGCGTTACAGCGACTAAGTCCCAAAGAAGCAACTCTGCAGGCTCTCACTGAGGTGAGGACACACTCCTGGTTTTGTGTGTACATACTGTGTGGAGGGAGCCTCAGTTAGAGACTTTCTCTTGAATCTTCCAGGTGATGTCAGAAGACCTAATCCCAGAGAAGATGAGGGAGGACTACCAGGACGGGGAAAGTCTGACCAGTGTGTGTGTACAGAGCTTCAGAGAGCGCTGGTGGAACAAGGTCCTAATGATTGGAGTGTTACACACTGATGGATATCAGAGAAATGAGGAGCTGAAGTCCTGATGCTGTTTACAGAGGTGATACCACACAGACCCGAGACTGTCTTCAGAACATCACAAACCCCCAACAAAACTCAATAAATAACATAAGAAGTATCCCCAGCTCCCAGCAGTTTGTTTACTGGCTTATACTGGTTGCATAAAGTGTCCATATGTCAGAAATTAACTTTTAATGCTTAACGACTTTAGATGACCTCCAGTCCAGCTGTTGTTTGTCCTTGCGTAGGTGGAGTCAAAAGAGCAGAATTAACCTTAGAAATTAGCCTGTTTTTACATAAAGAAAAGTCCCGTGCATCCAATACTGTTTCTACTTTGACGTTTTATGTACATTTTGTCCCTTTTTTAAAAATTTGAAGAAAGCACAAAGATTCCAGCACATAACTCAACCTGAGCAAGTGTAAATATTAATAAACTACAGACTCTTGTGTAAACGTGTTTTTTTAACACACAGCTGATCTGCTACACATTCTTTCTACCTTTCCTAATTCCTACTCTTTCCTGTTGTATTAATGTAAAGCTAATAAACGTGTCTGAGGGCCACTTTCCTCACAGTCTGTCAGATTGTGGTCGTGTTTGGATAAAGTGTTGTGGTGGGTCTCTCGGTCAGGCTCTTGCTTCTTCCCAGTGTTGTCATGTTTCTAGATGACCTCCAGCCCAGCAGTCCAGCTGTCGTCTGTCCTGTTCCGTAGGTGGAGTCAAAGGAGCTGGTGCGTGCCACTGGTCTGGTTCTCACAGTGGGACTCTGTGGCTTCCAGTTCAGCAGTGGTGGCCTCACCTGCTGGATGGAGTGATGCTGCAGATGCGGCTTTGCTGTTGAACCTGGGGAAAACATTTTAGCGTTTGCATGGAGCTGAGTTCCCCCAGCTCTTGGTGTCAACTTGAGACCATGTCCGGATCAAACCTAGATGAGTGTTGACCTGAATGGCTGAAAAGCTGTGATGTAGCACCGTGGGACTCTCAAATGGAAGATGACTCATATAGTATAAGGTGTCTGATAAGGTACAGTCCTGTGTGGTGGGTGTGTGGGGTTTGCAGCGTGGAGACAGTTTAAGTCTTGAACCTTTTTCTCAGCGATGGTGCTCATGTTTAGACTCACGCGAGGTGAGGACACACTCCTGGTTTTGTGTGTACATGCTGTGTGGAGGGAGCCTCAGTTAGAGACTTTGTCTTCAATCTTCCAGGTGATGTCAGAAGACCTGGAGAGGGTTTAAGTCTTGAACCTTTTTCTCAGCGATGGCGATGGAGTTTAGACTCACGTCTAATATTCAGACTGAAGATTTGAAACTGGAGACTTGGTTTGTCTCATAGCAGGAAGCAGTGGAGAAGGCCCGCTGCCTCCTGTGTAGACGTGGACAGGTTTCCATCGTCATGAAATTTAAGAGTGTGAGACTTTCAACCTAAACCTTGTGGACATTCATCCAAAAAGTGCATTTTTCTTCAGCGGAACTGGAGATTTTTCAAAACACGCAGAAAGCAGTGCCTCACTGGCAACTGTAGTCACTCACACACACACACACACCTGAAAACACCTGCACAAAAAACACAACACCAAACAATATGAGCCTCAGCGCTACAAACAGACCCCAGGTCAGACGTGTGGAGAACTATGCAAACATGGAGGCAATGAGAGTCAGAGTGAGAGGAGAGAGAGACGAGGACGAGGACGTGGAAGAGGACGGGGACGCAGGCGAGGACTAGTGTCCAGTGTGGGGGAAATATCACCTTGTGTGCTGCAATTAGTGTCCAAGGAGTCGTGCGTCACCATGCCACACTAGGTCCCCACAACACTGGACAGGTGATCGCTCTAGATGCACTACATGACAACGACATTTTGTTGATACATTTCTATAAGAATTTTTTTTGTGTGTAAAAAAACTATTGTATAGTTATTTTTGAGACGTCTGAGCAAATTAGAATAAAAATGGAAACACAAAGACTGGATTATTTTCTATATAGTTCATCAGCGTTGCTGGTGATATGAAAGGATTGATTCAAATGGTGCTTGTGTGTAAGGTTTTGTTGCAAAAATTTGATTTTTAGAAAAGAGAGATAATACAATAAATATATTGATGAATTTTACACTTAATGAATCATGAAAACACAAGAAAGTAAAATGGGATGAAATGAAATAGCTGCATTACTTATTCTTCTTCTGCCTGATTTAAAAAGCTATGAAGAAATATTTGGAGTGACAGACACCTAATAAACATTGATCATTCATATGCACTTTTTGTTGCATTGAATAAATGTAATATGGAAACTTAAAGATAATCATTTAAAAACATATAGATGAATTTCACTGAATCATGAACTGTTGTTTAGAAAGTTGAAATCAAATAGTTGCATTGCTGATTATAATTCTTTTGTACAACACAATAATTTAGCACAAGCCATGAAATGCAAAACTTATATGATAAAATTAAATACTGATTTAAAAAAATCAAACAATCAAAATAAAAAAGTCTTGTTACTATATAACTTTTGGATGATAGTTTGTGAGTGAGACTGGATGAATCATGATCATGAGACTTGGGGGTGAGATAAAGTGTTGGATCTAAGTTTAAGTTTAACAAGCAGCATGTAATACGCTGAATGCCATATTGTGATGGACAGCTTTCCTTTAACAAGAGAGTATATGAGAAATATATATACTCTTCTTGAATAATGGTTTATTTAATGTTTTATTTAGCTAATCCTAAATATGTGTGATGTTGCTGTGTTGGTGGACAGGGTAAGTTTCTGCTTTAGGGTGTGCGTGCGGGGTGAGGGGGTGATGATGGGGGTGCAACCAGCTGCTGAAACCAAGCAAATCTGTTAAGCATCGGTGCAAAATAAATAAGCCGGAATGTATCTTAGGCTAACACATTTATAACTAAACAACTGCTGTACTGTGGTTTACCTTAGAGATTAATACTATTAATACAATAATAGTGTTAAGGTATGTGTGTCAGGGACTCGGGCAGGCGGCGGACCCACATGCACAGCACGGAGGCGAGAGTATAATCAACAAGAGGTTTATTTCTCAAAGGCACGGTCAGACGGTCCAGGTCATGCACAAAAAGGCTCGGTAAAAGTACAGGCAGGGAACAGGCAAAAACTCACGGTCGGTAGATAATCCAGGGTCGGGCAGGATACACGGTGCAAGCAGGAACAAAATACGAGAAACACGAAACACGGGGACTCAGGAAACTAGGGACGCTCAGCTCAGGGATTCACAAGAAACACGACAATCTGGCAAGTGACTACGGGAACAGGAGGTGACTAAATACACGGGTGAGTGATTACTGATGCAGCGCAGGTGAGGATAACGACCGGGTGAAACAAGAACAGCTGTGACGTGACATGACTCGGGAGTGAAGCTAGAACACAAAACAGAGACCGGGGGACTACCAAAATAAAACAGGAAACGGAACCTGGAACCAAAATAAGACAAGGAATCAGCTAGAACAAAAACACAGATCATGACAAGAACAAAAACACAGATCATGACAGTACCCCCCCCCCTATGGCGCCTTCCACGGCGCCTACGGAAGCCCCCCCCCCAAACCAGGGCGGGCGGAGGGTGGTCCCAGGCGGAGGGACCGAATCCCTACCCCTCAAGGTACATGAGCAGGGTGGGTGGAGGGAGGACCGGGGGAGGGCCAAAACAAGAGTCCACAACAAAGTCCGCGACCAGGGAAGACATGAAGTTCAGAGATTCCGTCACGGAGGGTGACGGCGTGGCGAGACCCTGCTCAGCAGCCGCTGAGCCAGGGTGGCACTCTTAGTGCCCTTGGGCTGGACCGATGTCCCCGGGAGCCACCCCGAATGGCAACGTCCTCCAGGCGGACGCTGATCCAATGGGCTGAGGAGTCGAGGAGGACGTCGCCGCAGGAGGCAGCGCCATCCGGGCAGCAGGGGGCGCCGAGGGCAAGACCACCAGTCCGGCGGCCGAGACGAGGACGAGGCAGGGACCAGCGGCGTCCTCCTTGGCCCACCGCGACGAGAGGCAGGAACCGATGCAGGCGCAGCCGGAACCGGGCCGCCAGGAACCGATGCCGGTGCGGCCGGAGCCGGGACGGGAGCGACCCCCTCCTGGAGGTCGGCAGGAACTACGACGGGAGCGACCCCCTCCTGGAGGTCGGCAGGAACTACGACGAGAGCGACCCCCTCCTGGAGGTCGGCAGGAACTACGACGGGAGCGACCCCCTCCTGGAGGTCGGCAGGAACTACGACGAGAGCGACCCCCTCCTGGAGGTCGGCAGGAACTACGACGAGAGCGACCCCCTCCTGGAGGTCGGCAGGAACTACGACGGGAGCGACCCCCTCCTGGGGGTCCGCAGGAACTACGACGGGAGCGACCCCCTCCTGGAGGTCGGCAGGAACTACGACGGGAGCGACCCCCTCCTGGAGGTCGGCAGGAACTACGACGGGAGCGACCCCCTCCTGGAGGTCGGCAGGAACTACGACGGGAGCGACCCCCTCCTGGAGGTCGGCAGGAACTACGACGGGAGCGACCCCCTCCTGGGGGTCCGCAGGAACTACGACGGGAGCGACCCCCTCCTGGAGGTCGGCAGGAACTACGACGGGAGCGACCCCCTCCTGGAGGTCGGCAGGAACTACGACGGGAGCGACCCCCCTCCTGGAGGTCGGCAGGAACTACGACGGGAGCGACCCCCTCCTGGAGGTCGGCAGGAACTACGACGGGAGCGACCCCCCTCCTGGAGGTCGGCAGGAACTACGACGGAGCGACCCCCTCCTGGAGGTCGGCAGGAACTACGGCGGGAGCGACCCCTCCTGGAGGTCGGCAGGAACTACGGCGGGAGCGACCCCCTCCTGGAGGTCGGCAGGAACTACGACGGGAGCGACCCCCTCCTGGAGGTCGGCAGGAACTACGACGGGAGCGACCCCCTCCTGGAGGTCGGCAGGAACTACGACGGGAGCGACCCCCTCCTGGAGGTCGGCAGGAACTACGACGGGCGCGACCCCCTCCTGGAGGTCCGCCGGAGCTGCGACGGGAGCGACCCCCTCCTGGGGATCCGCCGGGACTGCGGCTGACGCGACCCCCTCCTGGGGATCCGCCGGGACTGCGGCTGACGCGACCCCCTCCTGGGGATCCGCCGGGACTGCGGCTGGCGCGGCCCCCTCCTGGAGGCGCGCAGGAACTGCGGCTGGCGCGGCCTCCTCCTGGAGGCGCGCAGGAACTGCGGCTGGCGCGACCTCCTCCTGGAGGCGCACAGGAACTGCGGCTGGCGCGACCTCCTCCTGGAGGCGCACAGGAACTGCGGCTGGCGCGACCTCCTCCTGGAGGCGCGCAGGAACTGCGGCTGGCGCGACCTCCTCCTGGAGGTGCGCAGGAACTGCGACTGGCGCGACCTCCTCCTGGAGGCGCGCAGGAACTGCGGCTGGCGCGGCCTCCTCCTGGAGGCGCGCAGGAACTGCGGCTGGCGCGGCCTCCTCCTGGAGGCGCGCAGGAACTGCGGCTGGCGCGGCCTCCTCCTGGAGGCGCGCAGGAACTGCGGCTGGCGCGACCTCCTCCTGGAGGCGCGCAGGAGCTGCGGCTGGCGCGACCTCCTCCTGGAGGCGCGCAGGAACTGCGACTAGCGCGACCTCCTCCTGGGGGCCGGCGGGCGCTACGGCTCCACGGGTGATGGGGACTGGAACGACCGCTACAGGGCCGACAGGAACGGGGACTGGAACGACCGCTACAGGGCCGACAGGAACGGGGACTGGAACGACCGCTACAGGGTCGACAGGAACGGGGACTGGAACGACCGCTACAGGGTCGACAGGAACGGGGACCGGAACGGCCGCTACAGGATCGACAGGAACGGGGACTGGAACGACCGCTACAGGGCCGGCAGGAACGGGGACTGGAACGACCGCTACAGGGTCGGCAGGAACGGGGTCAGAGACAGGGGTGACCTCTACTTGGCCTACGGGAACGCCCTCTACTTGGCCTACGGGAACGCCCTCTACTTGGCCTACGGGAACGCCCTCAACTTGGCCTACGGGAACGCCCTCAACTTGGCCTACGGGAACGCCCTCAACTTGGCCTACGGGAACGCCCTCAACTTGGCCTACGGGAACGCCCTCAACTTGGCCTACGGGAACGCCCTCAACTTGGCCGACAGGAACAGGAACTGGAACGACCTCAATTTGGTCGACAGGGACAGGAACTGGAACGACCTCAACATGGCCGACAGGAACTGGAACGGCCTCTACAGGGCCGACAGGAACTGGAACGACCTCAACATGGCCGACAGGAACTGGAACGACCTCTACGTGGCCGACAGGAACTAGAACGGCGTCCTCCTCTGAGGAGCCGACAGGAACTGGAACTAGAACGGCCTCAATATGGCCGACGGGAACAGGAACGGCGTCCTCCTCTGAGGAGCCGACAGGAACTAGAACGGCGTCCTCCTCTGAGGAGCCGACAGGAACTAGAACGGCCGCAACATGGCCGACAGGAGCTGGAACGGCCGCAACATGGCCGACAGGGACTGGAACGGCGTCAACTCCGGAGCTGGCATGACAGCTTACAGCTGCCGAGCTCGACGGGGAAGACGTCGGGCCTGATTGGGTGGGGTTAACAATCGTCAGACGGGCGGTGCCCTCTGACGGGGACAAGGACGGAACTGGGGTCTGGGCAACACACGACTGATCTGGGGTCTGGGCGACACACGGCTGATCTGGGGTCTGGGCGACACACGGCTGATCTGGGGTCTGGGCGACACACGGCTGATCTGGGGTCTGGGCGACACACGGCTGATCTGGGGTCTGGGCGACACACGGCTGATCTGGGGTCTGGGCGACACACGGCTGATCTGGGGTCTGGGCGACACACGGCTGATCTGGGGTCTGGGTGACACACGGCTGATCCGGGGTCTGGGTGACACACGGCTGATCTGGGGTCTGGGCGACACACGGCTGACCTGGGGTCTGGGCGACACACGGCTGATCTGGGGTCTGGGCGACACACGGCTGATCTGGGGTCTGGGCGACACACGGCTGATCTGGGGTCTGGGCGACACACGGCTGATCTGGGGTCTGGGCGACACACGGCTGATCTGGGGTCTGGACTAGGTTCGACTGGGCTGGGGCCTGGAGGCGACAGGGCTGCACCAGGGCATGAGCATGGCGAGGCTGACCTGACTGAGAGGTGGGACATGAAGCGGCCGCTGGCTGCAGGCCCGGGAGTTGCAGGGCCTCACGCAGGACAGGCTCCCTCAGGACGAGAGCGGCTGCTTCCTGGAACCGTTGTTCTCTCGCGCCCTGGTCTGCTGCCGAATCGGCGGTGTTCATGAGGTGGGCGAAGAGAAACGCCACCGGAGGAGAGCAGAGGAGGTGGACCCGTCGGGCGACGCTGTCTGGGATGCCCGCTATCAGAGAGACACAGTCAGTTAGAGAATCAAGGGGCTCCTCTGTCGGAGAAGGAGACTGCTCGGTCCCCATGACCGAGACCGCGGGACCCGGAATCCTGGAACCGCGCCGCCGCCGGCGCCGTCCGGAGCAGCTGCGACTGTCCGTCGTTTGGGGCGCTGGGAGCGGTGTGGACCGGACCTCTGTACCGGGACCCGCATGGTGAACCGGGACCGCGGCGTCTGGAGCTTGGGCTGGAGACTGGGGAAAACACGACTGAACTGGAGATTGAACCGCGCGCGGCTGAACTGGGGACTGAGCAGCGCGCGGCTGAACTGGAGACTGAGCAGCGCGCGGCTGAACTGGAGACTGAGCAGCGCGCGGCTGAACTGGAGACCGAGCAGCGCGCGGCTGAACTGGAGACCGAGCAGCGCGCGGCTGACTTGGAGACTGAGCAGCGCGCGGCTGAACTGGAGACTGAGCAGCGCGCGGCTGACTTGGAGACTGAGCAGCGCGCGGCTGAACTGGCGACCGAGCAGCGCGCGGCTGAACTGGAGACTGAGGACCGCGTGAGAGCAGGAAATCCTCCCAGGGAAATAACCATGGAGCTGGGCAGGTTGGTGCAGGCACAACGATCCGACGAGGCGGAGAGGGGGAAACCGAAACCATACTTCCGCGGGAGAGTTATATTTGCCGAAAAAAAAAAAAACAAGGGAAAAACAGTCACTGACCTGACCGGAGGCTAAGTGCTGGCTGGGTCCAAGAGTGGCCAGATTGTTCTGTCAGGGACTCGGGCAGGCGGCGGACCCACATGCACAGCACGGAGGCGAGAGTATAATCAACAAGAGGTTTATTTCTCAAAGGCACGGTCAGACGGTCCAGGTCATGCACAAAAAGGCTCGGTAAAAGTACAGGCAGGGAACAGGCAAAAACTCACGGTCGGTAGATAATCCAGGGTCGGGCAGGATACACGGTGCAAGCAGGAACAAAATACGAGAAACACGAAACACGGGGACTCAGGAAACTAGGGACGCTCAGCTCAGGGATTCACAAGAAACACGACAATCTGGCAAGTGACTACGGGAACAGGAGGTGACTAAATACACGGGTGAGTGATTACTGATGCAGCGCAGGTGAGGATAACGACCGGGTGAAACAAGAACAGCTGTGACGTGACATGACTCGGGAGTGAAGCTAGAACACAAAACAGAGACCGGGGGACTACCAAAATAAAACAGGAAACGGAACCTGGAACCAAAATAAGACAAGGAATCAGCTAGAACAAAAACACAGATCATGACAAGAACAAAAACACAGATCATGACAATGTGCAGATGCTCCTATAAACATATGCACATCATATACATACACATATGCATTGTTATACATAATCTCATACTACTTAATAATAGCCATGAAATACAACACCACAATTTCCATATTCACACATTATTGATATTGGTAGTGATAAGTGTCAGTAATACTTACAATTGGATTTGGAAAGCCTGTTTATCAGCTCAGGTTTTGAGTGTCCCACTACAAGGTTAGTAAGGCTGTAGCTTAACATTGTTCACCCAAAGGGTGAGGCAGATGTTGGTGCATGAACAATGCCACTTGTGGAAGCCAGGGTGATGTGAGGGGCTCGGCCACTACGCCCATCCAACAAGCAGAGGAAGGAATCCCAGCAGCCAGAGAGCCCACACACCTTCAGGTCCAGGAGGGCAGGTGTTGCGACCCAAGCCGCCCACACAGAGCCCCCCAGGCAGAGCTGCAGCAGCCACAGAGACAGCACCCGAGGCCAGAGTGGGCCACCGGGGGTCAACGCTGTCCGCCCCATGAGAACCAGGGGCAAACACTCCCCCCGGCGGGAGGGTCGGCCTGAAAGAGTGGAGCCCGAGGATCCACGGTCCATAGAGAGTTCACCAGGAGATGCCCCCGCGCCCAGAGGGGGGCCCATCCCCAGTCCACCACCCCTACACGAGCGGAGCGGGGCCGACCCCATCGGCCCGTCCTCATCCCCTGGCACTACACCGGGCCATCAACACAAGGCCAGCAATTGGTGGGGGTCAGCAGAAAAGAGACCAACCAGGCAGACGATCAACGTACCCCGGGCGGAAAACGGGACCCCCCCACACTCCAAGCGCACCACACTTATACACACTCACACAGACACAGACACAGACACAGATACACACCCACACAAACATCAACACACACTACCACAAACTCTCTCACAAAGCACTAGTCAATCATACGTAAACCCATGCACTCTGTGATACATTCTCACACCCACACCATTCGCTTAATCTCATTCGTGGGGAGGGTAGGTGTCTGGCCTGCCATCCATGTCGCCCCAGGCAGGGACCGCAGCTCCTCCCAATAGTGTCAACTGATTAATACTTTCCAACAGACATATGAGAAGGAAAAATGTTAACGACTCACCAGTTTCCCCTGTAGTAAAGTTTTTAAGTTCGCAGGATCTGTCAGATAGAAATCAGAGGAGAAGCTTTTGGCCCCCTGTCTCAGTTTATTTTTGTAGAGGATGAGGCTGAGCTACACTCAGGGCGACATCTTTCCACCGTCAGCAAACCCCTCCGATGACCACCAATGGATCCCACTTCTGACACCAGATTGTAGAGGCAAATGTTGGGAACTGATGAATTAATAAGAGTCAATCAAAGTTGTCTTTCTGTTGGTTTATTCTTGCAAGAAGATAAGTACACAGAAACAGTGCAGTTGCCCTGCGAGAGTGTAGTTCTGAAAATCCCTCTCCCTGTGTCTCCCCTAATATCTCTATTGTTGCTAAGGAGTTAAAATGTAACAACTCAGTGAAAAGTGTAACATACTAAGAACAGAGTGTTCATAGATTTGATCATTTTATGCTGAATGCAGTGTTCCATAACACACCGAACAATAAACACAACTCATTGGATTATATAAATAAATTAAACAGAGAGAGAGCGGGGGAGAAGCACAACTACTGGAGAGAAAGAGACAAGGTTAGTTAAACATGGAACAGTGATGGGAGGTTATTGAATAGAAGAGAGAAGAAAACAGAGGACTTCAGTGTACAAATTAAGTCCCCCAGCAGTCTATGTCTATTGCAGCTTAACTAAGAGATTGTGACATTCAGCCTCCATGCCGCTAGAGGCGCTCTTGGGACTTTTTGGTGTGGGTCTGAGTTTTTAATTTCCTGTGTAATTAGTTGACCCACCTGTTTTGGTTGGTATATAAGGGATGTCTTTTGTTTCACACATTGCTGGTGTGTACTTGAGGTTGTAGCTGGATGTTACACCAAGTTGCGTTTCAAGAGAGGAGAGTTCATGGAGTGATGTTCCTGGGTTTCTTTTTATGTCCTGTCACCACGCAAGGTTTGTGAGTGTCTTATGTTTTATGTTTAGTGAAACCGTGTTACGGAGCGTGTTTGGTTTAGCCTGTTTGACAGTGCTGTTGTTCAGGTGTTAGTTGTCCTGCGTTATGTCTTGTGTTCATGTTTAGGATTTTTGCCCGCAGTGTACGGAGCGTTTGGTTTAGATAGAGTTTAGGTTGTTTATCGTTTTCCTGCAATGCAGTGATTTTTAGTTCTTCCTTTGTGTTGAACTGAGTCCTGCGGTGCAGTGAGTTTTTGTTGTGTTTAAATAAACCACTTTATGTTAACTGGTAAGACACTGTGTTTGGGTCGTGCATTTGGGGTTTTCCCTCTCCTGTGTTCCCTGCGACCTGGTCTGCCGGTTGCGGCCAGGTGTCTGTGTGAGGGATTACACAGAGCTGTGTGCTGGAAGCACGTCGGCCGTGTTGGAGCGGGTGCTGTCACCGCCTCTCTCCACCGCATTCCCTCTCCTGCCCCAGGGTTCTGTCAAAGCCCCGTCGGTTCGGAACCGACGGGTGGAGTTGGTAGGTTCCCTGTCAAACCCCGCCGATTTGGAACCGACGGGGCGAGTTCGTAACAGAGATGGTTCCTGTGACTAACAATCATTGCCAGTGACCTGAACCATCTCTAACTACAGTATAAGCTTTATCAAAAAGGAAGGTTTTAAGCCTGATCTTAAAGGTGGAGAGTGTGTCAGCATCTCGAACATGAACATTGTGCTGGTTTCACAAGAGAGAAGCTTGGTAGCTAAAGGCTCTGCCTCTCATTCTACATTTAAAGACTCTAGGAACCACTCGAAGCCCAGCGCTCTGAGAACGAAGTGTTCTGCTGGCAGCATAAGGAACTATGAGGTCTTTAAGATAAGAAGGAGCTTTATCATTAAGTGCTTTGTAGGTGAGTAGAAGAATTTTAAATTCTATCGTACATTTTACAGGCAGCCAGTGCAAAGAAGCTAATGTAGGAGGAATGTGATCTCTCTTTCCAAGTCTTGTCAGAACTCTGGCTACAACATTTTGAATTAGCTGTAGGCTTTTTAAGGAGCTGCCTAGAGGTAACAAAATCCATGGATCAGTTTCTCTGCATCGCTCTGAGAGAGGACGCTTCTGATTTTAGCTATATTTCTAAGGTGAAAGTAGGCAGTTCTGGAAATTCTGGAAAAAAGGTTCCTCACAGTAGAATCTGAAGCTAATGTTATGCCATCCAGGTTTGCTATCTGACTCAATAGTGTTGCTCTCAGATTTTTAAGCCCAACAAGAAGAATTTCGGTTTTATCTAAGTTTAGTTGAAGGAAGTTTTGGGGCATCCAGGATTTGATGCCTTTTAAACAACTTTGAATTTTGACTAGTTGATCTGTTTCATTTGATTCAAAAGACATAAATAGCTGAGAATCATCTGCATAACAATACAAATTTATAGAAATGCAACCTAATAAACTGGAATCTCTTCAACAAATAGGATTTAAACCATCCCAGTGCTGTTCCTTTAATTCTGATGCTATGTTCTAGTCTCTGTAATAGAATGTTATGATTATTTGTATCAATATAACAATAACATTGTACGTAGAGAAGCTGCAGCATCATCTACAAGACAGTCAACCTGTTGATAAGGATTAAGGTGACTGTTCTTGTCAGGTTCTGGCTCTGTTTTCAGTTTTATTTTGAAGGCACTTTGTTGTTCAGTCATATCATCATGTTTTGGGTTCCAGTTTCCACTTCCTGTCTTTATTTTGGTAGTCTCCCGGTTTCTGTTTTCGGTTCCAGCTTTACTTCCGGTCCTCATTAGTCACACCTGCTCCGTATCAATAATCACTCACCGTATACTTAAGCACCACCAGTCCCAGAACACCTTGCCAGATCGTATGTATGCTAGACATCATTTTCCAGCACCCGCGCGTTTCTGGATTCTGTTTTGTTTCCTGACGTCTGACTCTCGCCTGTTCCTGATCTGTACTGTTGCCAGGAAAACTCTAGAATACCGAACCTGACCGCCCGACTACGAGACAGCCTGCTCCTAAACGGTACTGTAATCTGTGTTCTCCCGTTACCGAAACTCTGCCTGTTCTTGGACCTGAACCTGCCTGCCCCACCTGTACCGAAGCCTGCGATTCCCCGTGTACGACCCGGACCGTCTGAGATATCGAATACTGAATTAAAACCGTTTAACTCTACTACCTGTCTGAGGTCTCTGTGCTGTGCATGTGGGTCCTCATCTGTGCGATCGTGACAGTTCTCCTCTGTGAATCTACAAGACGATGAAGCAAAAGATGACGGAATCATCTGCTTAAATCTGGCAACAGCGTTGTCAGATAAACATCTGCTTTAGTAAGATTTCTTTCCAGCTGTTGCAAGGTCAATTATGCTAAATTCAAAAGTTAATGACAAATGGTCAGATAACAGAGGGTTTGGGGGAAGAACTATTAAATTATCAATTGCAACCCCGTCACAGGAACCATATGTAAGGACAAGATCGAGGGTATTATTAAAACGATGAGTGGGTTCATTTACCTGCTCAGTAAAACCAATGGTGTCTATTAAGGAGTTACTGTAAAAGCAATGCTGAGACAGTTGCTGTCAACATCTACATGAATAGTAACGTCTCCCACTAAAATGACTTTGTTTGTGCTAAGAACTAAGTCAGATAAGAATTTAGAGAATTCAGTTGAGAACTCTGAATATGGAGTAGGAGGACGGTAAATAATACAAAACACAACTGGCTTCTGGGTTTTAGAGTCTCTGATACCACAGCAGCAGGAGGACACAGACCACAGCAAGGAGGCCTCACCGACTCCCACAACGTCTGCAGCCATCACGTTCTGGACAGACTCACCAGCTACTACAAGCCCTACACCAGCATGAAAGGACTGTTTCTGAAGCTTCAGAGGCCGTGAAATTGCCATACAAGCGCGTGTGTCTGACACTGACACTTGCTTATGACAGTTTTCAGCAAAGGAAAATATGGAAAGAGAAACCGCAGAGTGAGCTACATCTGAGAAGTGCTCTGCCACAGACACTGGTTAAAACTACAGGAGAGGCTTCAGACGTGATTGATCCAAAATCTTTGCTCAATTGATCTAAATTCATGCTTATCTGCTTGCAATGAAGACTCGCTTTTTGCCCAAAACATCCCACAGAGTGATTTTAAAATGATAACAGCTACTGTAAATGACAACTGCTGCATGACTTTGCAGTCTGATGGGTTTAAACAATTTTCTGAGTTTACTCTGACCTTTCAGGGAGAAAGTATGGTGTTTTTAGTTCATTCGGGTATGACAAATTCACTTATAAAATCTTTTATGTTTCTCAATCAAGCCTTTAGGTTCCATTAGGCATGTTTTAGACCTACTAAACATTTATCATTATTATGCACTTTTTTATTGCATTAAATAAATGTGATATATCTATTGCCACCTTGAAAATTATTTTAGAAATATATTGATGAATTTTGCACTTAGGCATCATGAACACTTATTGAGAAAGTCAAATGGGATGAAATCAAATAGTTGCATTGCGGATTATTCTTCTTTTGCAAAACAATAATTTAGTACAAGCCATGAAATGCAAAACTTGTGATTATAATAACATACAGTACTGATAAAAAACAAAACAAAATTAAACACACTTATTACTATTACTTTTAGTGCTCTCCGTTTTTAGTATTTTGTAGTTTAATGATAGTTTGTGAGTGAGACTGGATGAATTATGATCATGAGACTCAGTGAGATAAAATGTTAGACCTAATTTGAACTGTTAGTTTTTCTAGTTTTAGTGTCAATCAGTGCTCGTAAACTAATGAAAACAGGCTACAAGGTGAGTGAGCTTGAGTCATTTTTTTCTCAGTTATTCCTTTGTCACAAATGTAAGATGATATGTTTGTGGAGATTATAATATGTTGTGAATTTATGTCACTAAATACAGATTGTTGTTGTATAGTTAATACGGGTAGGGATCAGGAGGAATAAAATGGAAATAAAATTTCTCTTTTACTAAAGCAAATATTTACATCATACAGAGACATTTGCATGTTATTCATAACAAAATTTGTGATAAAACTCAGCATGTGGCAGATTTGGTAACCAAATAACACAAATATGATGTTCTTGGATTTTCATTTCACAGAAAACATAGTAGTGGCTTTGAGAGGGTGTCATATTGAGATAAGCATTGGAGCAAGTGACAAGGTGAGTGAGCTCGGTGCATTCATTCTTCATCATAGACGCCTGTGGAATTTTTCATATCTATGTATGTAATGTGAATTTAACATTTGACCTAAACAGAAGGAGAAACAGTCAGCATTTGTTTATTTTAGGACAAACAAAGTAGTGGCCCCAAAGTAGTGGCCCTGAGAAGGCTTCATATTGTGATAAGCATTTGAGTGTGTTTGTTCCGCCTCATACATGCCTGTGGAATTCTTCACAGCTACATATGCGATGTAAATTTAACATTTGACCTAAACAGAAGGAGAAACAGTCAGGATGATGTGGAGTCTGTTGTTGTCTGTCATGTCTCTGACCAGTAAGTATGTCTTCTTATTATTATTATTACTATTATACAAAATGTGACTGTACAGCAATTTAATAAAATGCTTAGTTGTTAATTGGCTGTAAACAAATGAATTAAATGTTATTGTGAAGTATTGAAGTGTTCTGTTCGTAGCAGTGATGTCAAAGCTGCCAGTAGCTGTGACATCACTCCAGTCGATATCTCATGATGTCCTTTGCTTCTGTGGCTGGACCAGTACTTTGAATGACTTTCCTTGTTCTCTACAGTTGTGTCAAACACACAGAACCTGATAAAAGTCAGGAAAACGTCTCAGTCTTCAAGCTATACAGTTGGTTCTTTTATTTTCTCTTCTGAAAGAGCCGTTGATGGGCTCTGGACAGAATGTGCTGATACAGCAGTGAACAAAAACAACTGGTGGAGCGCTGACCTGCTGGGCCTGTATGAAATATATAACATCATGATCTACAACATTAAACAAAGTAATATTCACATGGAGGGAGCTCAGATCGTCATTGGGAACTCATCTGAGAAGAGCAACACCACTGGCAACGTGTAATTTACCGTCATGTTCATTTGAATCATCAGGCTTTACTGTATTTTACCCACAGTTCTCTTTTTTTAGGTGTAAAACCATCACAAACTTCACATTGAACCAAAACAACACTTTTCAGTGTGACGGTGGATCAATATGGGGACGCTATGTTACCATATATTTACAGAAAGACTTTCTTGTTCTGTGTGAGGTGCAGATCTATGGAATAAGGAAAGGTACATATTTAATTTATACCAGAACTTCAGTATATAATAATATTGTTCCAATTCGAAGTCAAGACTACAAAGTTTCATATTGATATGTTGTCATTAAAATATATTTTTTTCTTTGCTTGACAGGAACAATGGAGTATATATATATATATGAATTTCACCATATAATATATGAAAATGTTTCAGCTTGGACATTTCTTCTTTCATTTGCAGGTTTGATGCTGATTCCAGAGAACAGGACATGGTTAGATTCACTGATCTACTGCAGAGACCACAACATGGACCTGGCTTATATCCATGACAATGAGACCCAGGTCTGGGCTGAGTTGGAGCTACAGAACTCCACCAGTCCCTTTGTGTGGCTGGGCCTTCGTTACACCTACACGCTGGGGTCATGGGTTTGGGTAGATGATCGTCCTCTACAGTACGAAAACTGGGATCCAAAGCAAATAAGAGAAGATACGTGTGACATGAGTGTTGCCATAAAAAAAGACAACCATTACTGGTACAGCAAACCTGACAGTAAAGAGTTTAATTTCATGTGTATCATATAAGAGAAATCAGTGTCATGTATTATTTGCACTCGTGTCAATTTAAATACAATGATTTTTATATGAACCTGATGTGTTGAAGCAAGAGATTTTCACTCTCCCACAGATACAAGAAAGCTTTTACCAACTGTCTGTATAAGCATTTATTGATATTATAGTTTTCTCGGTGTACCTTTTAACAGTCTTTTTTAAAGAAGAATTATCTAATTTTTATATTTTATTTACGGCTTTGGGTCATGTTTGTGTGACATCTGCATTTTGTACACATTTGCTCACATTTAATACTGATTTGTAACATTTAACATGTATTTTAATCCTAATTGCATTTGCTGTCTGCTATTTCTTCTGAATGCTTAGGTTAAAATTAGTGATTTTCGTAATACTACATGTGGAGTAACTAATTCTCTTTATTCTGTTCAATAAAAAAAATATTTACATTGAAACGTTTCTATCTAGAAGTGATTTACTAAGTCAAAAATGTGGAATTTAAGAAGCTACACCTTTACATAAAATGCCACCGTGATATGCATCACTAATTGTGTTTTTAAAGGGTTTTTCATCTTTTGATAGATTCTACCCTGTGTTATTAGACTTTTTAAACTGAGCTCTGTGCATTTAGACAGAACGAGGCTCTTGTGCCAAAGCTGAATGTTCAGTCACCAATCGTGATAAGAGCCGCTGTGAGGCAGAGGTCAGGATCCTCTGACAGAATATTAAAAACAAAAGCATTTGGCTGTGGCATGTCCCACTGCTGATCTCTCCCTAACAAGACTGCAATGGCCACCAAATCACTGACACCTTGCCTTTTATGTTGACCTGTACTTAAAGGAACACTGTTCAACAGTATTTAGACAATAATTTAACTCCAGCCTGCACTTTAAAAAAAACATGAAGCACCTGAACTAAACATTTTAGTAATTGCACCGGAAAAACCCATTCCGGGCGGGGTCGTGGGGGGCCAGAGGGCAGGGTACACCCTAAACAGGTCGCCAGCCTAATGCAGGGCCAAACAGAGACAAACAACCACACAGAGTAGCCAGTCAACCTAACCGCATGTCTTTGGACCAGAGAACCCAGAGGGAACCCACGCGAACATGGGGAGAACTGCAAAGTCCACACAAAGATGGACCCGGGCTGTTAGGGAAATTGTTAGTTCCCTTTGTAAATCTTAAATAAAGCAGACACAATCAGTTGTGTCAAATCGTATTATATCTTTTACTAGAGTTTTTGCTACAGCTAGTGAATCTATCCATTTGGAAAAAAAGGTTAATAACTGTCAAACACTACTTTTTACATTGAGAGGGGGTTACATTGAGGGTTATATTACAGCATGTGATGCATCGGGAACAACATTTTTTAGAATAAATTGTAAATCCATAAGCAGTATAGTATTTGTTTTTTATCCAGACCATCCCCCCGTTGAGACATGGCAAAGCCCACGGCTCAATATTGCTGCTCATTTATAGAGGGATGTTGGTAGAACAGGTTCCCCTCGTCAAACATAATAATAACTTAACAGTTTGTCCTTTGATTCCATTTTTTTTTTCTCTTTTGAGAGTGCAGTGCATCAAATGGCTATTTTTGCTGGTCTTTCCCGTTGATGTCATCATGCCTGTATTTTCCCATTGACTGGTAAATATATGAATAGTTCATTGTGCGTATCTGCTATCAGTATAGATGATAACTATCTGACCTGAGTTTGCATGTCTCAGTCAGTGCAATTATTTCCTGCTGCTTGTGCTCTGTAGTGTGGGGGGAAGTGGTTCTGCTTTCAAGGTCTCACTATCAGTCAGAACCGCACAGCCACTCTGTAATTTTCTAGTTTCCGACTTTGTGCTTGGTCCATCAACAAAGCCAAATACAGAACCAGGTATTGGGTTGTCCTGTAAATCTGGTCTAGGTTCTCTACTTTTGAAAACTCTTTTACAATAACCTTATTGTAGCCTGGTGTATGTGCATTGCTGACCTTTGTAAGTAAGCGCAAACCAAAATTGTGAACCTGGGGGAACTGGGATGCTACAAAAGGCATTACTAATAATGTGTTGCAAGCATTCTTCATTGCTGTTAGCTGTGACATCATCAGTGTGTGTGTGTGTGTGTGTGTGTGTGTGTGTGTGTGTGTGTGTGTGTGTGTGTGTGTGTGTGTGTGTGTGTGTGTCAGTGCATTCACCTCCCTCCTCAGTGTCATCTACACTGGTACTTGAACCCCATCGACCTCTCGCCCATCACTTTGCTCCAGCAGAATCATTCTGTGGACAGTCAGCTGGTCTGTGGCCTCAGCCGTGCAGTATGGGCTGTGTCGCTCTGCCAAACTTAAAGCATGCTGTCACTGATTGTTGATTTCCTCTAAGGTGGGCTCTTCCACACCGTCATTGAGCTGTATTCACACTTTGTTTTGGATTCCAATCATACACTCTGTTAACAACCTCATGTGCAGGTTTTCCTTTTTGCCAAATATGGTTAGGGTAACTCGTGGGTAATTATGCAGTCTTTCACATAAGTACACTTTTACTTGAGGTTCTTCCTCATCAACGTCACTCTCACTTTTCTCACCCTAAATGGTCGTCCACCATGTCCTCTAAACCTTTTTCTGTCACGTCCTCTCTGTCCACTGTTATCTTGCCAATAGCATTCTTCACTGTCTACAACAAACATTGTTGCTTTTGCTTCATTTCATTGATTTGTATTCAATATCTGAACATAGACTGTTAGTTTCATACATCACATAAGGTATTTTATCAATAAGGAATTATAACAGAATGTTAATATTCGTGCACCACTTCCACAACGTTCCATCTAATTAATCAATGAGCTTGTTCTTTCCTATATTTTAATTGACGCATGCCTTTATAATTATATTTAAGCACATCAATTATATTATTATTGTTCTATTATAGGTTATTTTTTATATTAATATAAAACAATTATTAAATTATATCTATTATATCGTTTCTATTATTTTTCTATCATTTCATTAATATTTTTTATGCTTTTACTTAATTTATTCCATAGTTTTACACCCCTTTAGTGTTAATTTTTAATTCAAAATCTTGTCGTGCATATAGCATGAATTTTTAACTGGTCCCTTTATTATATTCCCCATCTCTTTCTTTAAACAGTTTCAGTTATCACAGTTATTTTATCCATCAAATCTTTTACACAATTCTACTTTTTTAAATTTCTATCAAATCCAAATTTCTTTTTCCACTGTGGTAAGTTATATATATATATTATTATAGTCGACTGAGAATGTCTTATAGACATGTATTTGGAATCACCTTCAAGGTTTTCACCCTTAGGGTTTTTTAATTTGCTTCACTACGAGGATTGAGATCAACGATCAGTCACAGTGTTCACAGAGATCATCGACTGTGCCAAGCTTCTACAGGAACTAGTTTCCTGCGGACACAGCTGTCTGAGCAAACCAAACTCTCAATTTTGATTTCAATCAGACACACAACACAAAAGGTCTTTGAGACTTCCTCTAAGAAGTTAAAATTTACTTAGAGACCGACAAACAGTAACACTTATTTATATAGTCTGATTTACTTCAGCTGATCACAGAGTTTACGTTAACACCGTTAGGTTTCCACTCTGCCGCTGCTTCATTCAGACAAACTATCATAAATCTATTTTACGAGGACCCCGTCCTCTTTTACCTCGTGACCTCGTCACGGAATTTAAGATACCTTAGGATTTACTCTTTTCATACTCGCCTGATCTGTGTCCTGGCTCTGGTTCAGGATCCCGTCACCTCGCCTCATCGGACCACCAGCCGACGTCTGACCTGGGCAGGAATTCACCTCCCAGGATTTTCTGCAGGTTCCAAACCTGGCTGTGCACAGACTTCAGTCTGTTCCATAAAGCAGGGTTGATTAACCTTCTGCTAAACCCTGAGTCCATGACAGTGGAGATAATGGTTGCAATGCCTGAAAAAGCTTCACCTTCGCTCTGTAGTGGAACGTCAACCAAATAACACTTTTTAAACGTTGTCCTTATCACCATTCTTTGCTGTTAGAGGAGAGATCGATGAAGCTTTGCAAATAAACCTATGTGCCTACATGGCTCGTATCCTCGTTTGAACAGAATTTCACCAACTCTTGACTCAGAAGATGATTATGAGGAGATAAATATGGGACTTTGAAAATGAGAAACTGTTGGACGGAGGTTCTGTTTAAGTGTGTTGCATGATGGATCTCTGCTTTGTGCTGATACTAAGAGCTGCCTAAACCCTCTGAAGCTGACAGTGGAAACTTCATTTCTAAGTCCTTAAATTGATTGAATTAAACCATTGATGTGTTGAATTGCATTGTCTTCTGCCACCAAGCACTTGTCCCACCTCATGCCGGCACATTTGCTCCACAGGAAGCGTCAGAACCTCTTTCTGTCCCACTGGTGTTGCTGTTATAAGCTGGTGACGCTACTTCACCTTAAATCATAGACCCTGTCAGTGTGACAAGTGCCTGGCCACAGCAAAGAAGACGTTCAACATGTTAACAAACCTATTGTTTAGTCATGCATGCAATAACCAAGATGGACAACTGCTCATTTTGTACATATGATATTTTATATTTATAAATAAAATCTGCTCTTTGTAGGGAAAGTTTAGTTCCAATTGTTTTTATATGTTTCTATCTAAGAAAACAGAATCATTACAGCTCTGTTGGAACATCAGTCGATTGCTTGATAACAGTACAGACCTATATGATATGTACAATAGAGTAGAGTTTCTGTGAATGTTCTTTGGAGTTCAGCCAGTGTTGTCTAAGTGACCTTTCAGTACAAAAATATAAAATTACAGTTCTTTAACGGTGGCAGAGAGGGTTTAGTGGGAAACCAAAGTCAAGTTAAACATCAGAAAATCCTAGTTGTGATTGTCCACAGCCATCATGTACCCAGTTAACCTTTTGCAGTAGAGCTAAGCTGACATTGTGGTCACAGTAGTTTACCTGCTGTCCTGTTGTGCTCATGTGTCTCCTGTTTGTATCATTCGCTATACTTCTGCTGTAGTCCTCACTCAGTTTCTGTATTTATAGAAGTAGTCGCTTGAATGTTTTTACTATAAATCTGCAGCTTTTTGGTAAAAAATACTGTACGTATGAATGCAAATGATTTCTGACTTCTGCTTTTCTTTCTGCTGACGGTGGCCCAGGCTGCTTGGTAGAAGTGTGCTTTGCTTTAAGTGTAGACTCAACAGCTCTTTGTTCTCTTGCAGAACAAGTCATACGTGTATTTCCACAGCAGTTTTACTGAATGACGACAGTGGTCTTTCAGTTTTTATAGTCCATTACAAATGTTTTTTAGACACAGATACTGTAGGAAGAATTCAATGATCTGACTGTATATTCTCCTTCAATAAATGGGCAAGTATTAACGTACAGGAAAGAAGCTTCATAACTAGTGTGTGCTATATCCACTACAAACTTTTCACCATATCTGAGCTACTACATGGGACTAAACAAGAAAACATATTTGAAATAACATTCGATGAATTTAAAACAGAACTTGTTTTGTTCGTTCTTCCTAAAACTCACATTCTATTCACAAACACCTGTAGGTGCCATACATTTTATGGAAAGACAGTAGATCACATCTGGAGGCCTGATTTACAAAGCTATGAGGAAATATTTGTAGCTCCTGCATCATCAGGATCAACTTTCTTCTTTTGTACAACACAATAATTTGGCACAGACCATGAAATTTTAAACTTATATGACATAACAAAATAGTGGTTTAAAAAAATTCATACTTTAAAAATAAAAGACTTATTACCCTACTGCTGTTGGTGCTCTCAGTTATTAGTATTTTGTAGTTTATTGATAGTAGTTTGTGAGTTAGACTGGATGAATTATGATCATGAGATTTGTTGGCGAGACAGAATGTCGGACCTACAGTAAGTTGAACTTAGTTAGTTTTCCTAATTCTGGTGTTGATCAGTGCTGATGAACTAATAAAAACAAGCTACAAGGTGAGTGAGGTTGACTCCTTTTTCCTCATAGTATTTCCTTTGTCACAAATGTAAGATGAAATGTTTGCAGAGTTTATAATATGTCGAATGACTTTACTGCATTAAATACAGAGTAAAATTAATACCAATATTCATGATAGAGATCAGGAGGAATAAAGTGGAAATACAATACCTCTTGTACCAAAGCAAATATTTACATCAAACAGACATTTGAATGTTGTTAATAACAAAGTTTGTGATAAAACTCAGCCTGGAGCAGATTTGGTAACCAAATAACACGAATATGATGTTCTTGGATTTGCGTTTAGTTCATTTTCACACAGAGTAGTGTAGTTTGTTTCACTTGGACATTTTTTCTTTCGGTTGCGAGTTTGATGCTGATACAAGGTCAGATACAACAGGACATGGTTAGATTCACTGATCTACTGCAGAGACCACAACATGGCTTATATCCATGACAATGAGACCCAGGTCTGGGCTGAGTTGGAGCTACAGAACTCCACCAGTCCCTTTGTGTGGCTGGGGCTTTACTACACCTGCACCTTAGGGTTCTGGTTCTGGGTGGGTGATCATCCTCTACAGTACAAAAACTGGGATCCAGAGCAAATAAGAGAAGATAAGTGTGACATGAGTGTTGCCATGAAAAGACAACCATTACTGATACAGCAAACCTGACAGTGAAACATTTAATTTTATGTGTATCACATAAGAGAAATCAGTGTGTTGTTTTATTTGCACCAGTACTGATGGTGTGATTGTTGAAATATGTTGATTTTTTAGATAAACATGATGGGCTGAAACAGGAGATATTCACTCCAACCCACAGATCCACAAAGCTTTTCCGAACTATAAATGTATGTATGACCATTTATTAATTTTATATGTTTTTCTGTCTTTTTTAAGAAGAGTTATCCAATTTTTATCTTACAGATTTTCTATTTGCTGATTTACATTTACATTTACATTTTTGTACATTTATTTGTATATTTAATGTGTATTTTAATCCTATTTACATTTGCTGAATACTGTTTCTTCTAAATGCTTAGGTGGAAAATAAGTGATTGTCATAATACTTCTACGGAGTTATTTATTCTCTTTATTCTGTTCAGTCAACAAGGCGTATTATCTACATCGGAACGTTTCTATCCGGAACCATCGCTACTGGACATTGTGTTAAACGACCACTTTACACTGAGGGGCTACGCGAGAACTAAACAGTGTTTGGCTGCAGTTTGCTGTTTTCCCATTTATGCGCGTAATGGTCACGAAACGTTAAACCTGTCTCGGACGTCAGGATGGAAATATTCGGCAGCACTTTTGATGACTCTGTGTTTCTCGAGGCGAGACACCGAGTGTGTGAGTCTCTGTCTTCATACAACGCCAAAGTGTGCGAACCAGAGGTGAGAGTCTCCATTACAAATCAATATAACCTGCTCAACAATTGCCATTAAAGTGAGTAAAACTAGCACAATAGATATTATTGACATGATAGTTTTCTGACTATCATGTCAGTTTTTTTTCTGACTGAAAACAGACCCAAAGCTAGCTACTAAGTGCAACATTATTTAACAGTTTTAACAAGGCTCCTTCACCCTCAAATGGGCTTTGGGCATCATCAGAAATATTTACTCTAATTATTATTCAACCACTGGTTTTATATTATTTTAACATTGTAACAAATTAAAAAGACGTGAATGTATTTCAGGAAAAATTTGTTTGTTTTTCTGTTTTACTTTTTGACCTTCACCTTATTTGAGCTTCAGTTCATCAGTAATTTGAATAATGCTTTATCAGTTTTCATGTAATTGAATTTACCAGGTAGTACTTTAAGCCCTTATCACATGTGGTTTGTCTCTGCAGTGGTTTTGTAACAGCACTGCTCTTGATACAAACGATGCGTTGGAGAAGCAGAAGGTTTACAAGTTTAGAGGTGACTTGGCTGTGAGACAGGGGAACTATCAGGTACATAGATGATTATCAAAATAAATCATGTGCTTCGTTCACTTTTAAATAAGTAGCATTTCTGTTCTCATCATCCATGTAGAAAGCCTTGGAAGCGTACAGCAGCTGCCTGGAGTGGATCGCTGACAACAATTTGACCATCAGACGAGATGTGCTGGAGGGAATGAGCCGGTGCTGTACCAAGCTGGGACAGAGAGACAGGGCGCTGGAGTTGGCTGACTTGCTGGTAATGCTTTTGAATAAAACAACAAATGAGTCTAAAATCTCATGCTTACAAAATGATTTGTGTAGTGGGTTATACATTTTCTCTGTCCAGAGCAAAGAAGCCTCCAACACCTGTCACTTGACCAGCCTGCTGCTACTGAAGGTGAGCTTTGGCCACATTTTACTGTTTTCTTCATTATTATAGAAAGAATAACAGAATGGCTTCACTAACAGCTTTTACTAAAAGGTCAGCATCTATGATCATTTTGGAGCCACAGCGTCAAAGATGTCATCTCTGGAGCAGCTGTGTAGCCTTTTGCCTTTTAACCCCTGGCACTGGTTAAACCTAGGCCAGATGTGTCTACAGCAGCTGGAGAACAACAAAATCACAGGTGGGCTGGAATTTCTGCTTTATTTCCTGAAAGTAAATTATTAATGTGATCTTGATTTGCCTTCACTGTGTGAACTTAACCTTTCTAGGATCTTGTTCCTCAGAGAGGTCCAAATCAGCCGGGGAGCAGAATGATGGAGAGGCTGAGGACAAGACAGACTGGCTGAAAGCTTGCATATGTTTCATCAGGACGAGGTGCAGTGTGTGACTGTCATCAGACGATCAGCAGGCTCTTCACCAAGTGCAGACCTCATAGTGTCTTGTTACTTCCATCTCTCTCAGACTCCTGTTGAGGATCCTTCAGCAGCAGCAGTCGTCCTTTGTGCTACAGCGCAGTGAAAATGCCCTACATTCAACAGATGAGGCGTTACAGCGACTCAGTCCCAAAGAAGCAACTCTGCAGGCTCTCACTGAGGTGAGGACACACTCTTGGTTTTGTGTGTACATGCTGTGTGGAGGGAGCCTCAGTTAGAGACTTTGTCTTGAATCTTCCAGGTGATGTCAGAAGACCTAATCCCAGAGAAAATGAGGGAGGACTACCAGGACGGGGAAAGTCTGACCAGTGTGTGTGTACAGAGCTTCAGAGAGCGCTGGTGGAACAAGGTCCTAATGATTGGAGTGTTACACACTGATGGATATCAGAGAAATGAGGAGCTGAAGTCCTGATGCTGTTTACAGAGGTGATACCACACAGACCCGAGACTGTCTTCAGAACATCACAAACCCCCAACAAAACTCAATAAATAACATAAGAAGTATCCCCAGTTCCCAGCAGTATGTTTACTGGCTTATACTGGTTGCATAAAGTGTCCATATGTCAAATATTAATGTTTAATGCTGAGCAACTTTAGACAGAAATTAGCCTGTGTTCTACATAGATAAGTCCCTGTGCATCCAATACATTGTTTCTACTTTGATGTTTTATGTACATTTTGTCCCTTTTTTTAAAATTTTGAAGAAAGCACAAAGATTCCAGCACATAACTCAACCTGAGCAAGTGTAAATAGTAATAAACTACACACTCTTGTGTAAATATGTTTTTTTAACACAGCTGAATTGCTACAAATTCCTTCTACCTTTCTTAATTCATACTTCTACTTTTTTTCTACTCTTTCCTGTTGTATTAATGTAAAGCTAATAAACGTGTCTGAGGGTCACTTTCCTCACAGTCTGTCAGATTGTGGTCGTGTTTGGATAAAGTGTTGTGGTGGATCTCTCGGTCAGGCTCTTGCTTCTTCCCAGTGTTGTCATGTTTCTAGATGACCTCCAGCCCAGCAGTCCAGCTGTCGTCTGTCCTGTTCCGTAGGTGGAGTCAAAGGAGCTGGTGCGTGCCACTGGTCTGGTTCTCACAGTGGGACTCTGTGGCTTCCAGTTCAGGAGTGGTGGCCTCACCTGCTGGATGGAGTGATGCTGCAGATGCAGCTTTGCTGTTGAACCTGGGGAAAACATTTTAGCGTTTGCATGGAGAAAAGTTCCCTCAGCTCTTGGTGTCAACTTGAGACCATGTCCGTGTGTGGTTCTACTTGGCTGGAGGGGGGGCTGGCAGTGCTGCCTGGGTCCCAGGGAGGACACTTTAGGATTAAACCCACATGAGTGTTGACCTGAATGGCTGAAAGGCTGTGATGTAGCAGGAACTGTGGGACTCTCAGATGGAAGATGACTCAAGTGCTTCTTCAGGGTTGTTTGATAACGTACAGTCCTCTGTGGTGGCCGTGTGGGGTTTAACTCGTGAACCTTTTTATCAGCGATGGTGCTCATGTTTAGACTCACAAACTGAGACTGAATATTTGAGACTTGAGTCTGACCCAGACAGTTGGTAGGACTATTACCCTGCTTTTGATTTGCCTCCAGAGGATCTACATAGGTTTGCTTATTACACAGGGTGGCGATGCTGACTCCTGGAGTATATAGTTGTGGAGGTTTAGTATGTTGTTGTTCATCTACTGCGACTTTGTGCTGAAGTTGGTCATTGCCTTTGCTGTGCTCCACTCCTGGGTTTTCTGGATTAGACAAAATCTGTATTTTAGTTTTGATCTGACTGCACTGAACGTCTTCAGGCCCATCCAGCTTGCACAATGGTTTAGTGTGGCTTGATTTTTTTTCACTGATACCACAGTTATTGTGGTGGATTGCATGTGAAATATGAAGAGGCAGAGTTATGAAGGTGACAAAGCCAGGAACCGGTGTGGAGCTGAAGTAGAGTCGGCGGAATTCCTGATGGAACGGAGTGACTGCACTGCCCTTCACAAGAACACCAAGACTGCGATTGACCTGCCAGGACAGCCACGAGAAACTACACACAAACACACACAAACAAATGTTGTTTTGTGGGTTCTCTCAGAAACACAATGCATTTCTTAGCTTGTCTTTTACCTGAATGAGCCAGTTAGAACCTCAGTCCAGTCAGCCATAATTAAATTCTCTGCAATTTCACCAGTCAGCTTCCTGCCCGACCTGGCGCAGTAGGTCTGTCCATGAGCACTGCGTACCGACAGTTTCTTCACATACAGTAAAAGAATACACACATACTGAAAAGCTTGTAACTAAGTGCATCACAGCATCAGCATTAATCAGAATTTCATGAAATGTTCCTGCAGCAGTTTTTTTAAGGTTTAGTTCAAGGTTGAGGGATATAGAGTGAAACTCACTGGGAAGTCGCTGCTGTTGAGTTTGAGGTCCTGCCACATGCTAATGAACAGATTGAGGTTGTGATGGTCCAGCAGCAGGTAAACCGACACGTTCCTCTTCCTACTCGCCTCCAGAAGGTCACACAGCAGCTCTACGTCACTGAAGGTATCTATCACTATGGCCAGGGCCTACACACACACACATGAACCAAACCACAAACATGCACTGATGGTTATCACTCACAGCATATCTCACCTTTAAGCATTATGAGCTCTAACATGTAGAAGCATGCACAGATTACTCCTGTCCTGTCACTCACACCTTCATACATACCATGTTAGCCTTTCTGATGAATTCTCTAAGCACGTCTTTCAGACCAGCTGATTTGCTGTCATATTGGAAATAAATCTCAACGCTGGGCTGAGCAAGGACAGGACCTGTCACTTGGAAGTCTGGACAGTAATGCAGAAAAAAATAAATGCTCATTTGTAGCACGCTAAATTTCATTAAAAACCTAACGATTGCCTCCTAGTTCTTGTATCAACATGTTTTTGATTACCTGCCACAGTGGGCTCAGTGTCTGAGGGCAGTGTAGACAAGGAAGCAGCAGACATGCTTTTCAAATCTCTCTCATCACATGCACCAGGATCATCTGTGTAATACACAAAAAGCTGTAATGAGTAACTAACATCAAATGTAATTAATTTAGGAATTATTTATTTTGATCTAGAATCAGACTCGTTTTAGCCAAAAATATTAAAACATAACCTGTTTTGCCATCTGTTCCATTGGCCAGGATGTAACTCTTTTCCAGCTCGGACAGAAAGTCCACTTCTCCCTCTGCATGTAACATCTCCTCGTAGCCCTCCATCCCCTGGCTCAGCAGGCAGTCGACTGCCAGCCGCGCACTCTCGTTGTGGCTCAGTTCCAACGTCGGTGTGATGGCTGAGCAGTCGATGGAGGAGGCTGGAACGCGTAGGTCCTGAACCCGTCGTCTCACCTTCCCCAGAGGTTTGGACCGCTTGTACCACAGCACAGACACACTGCTGACATCCATGGCAGAAAGATGAGCTCAGGTCCCTGTGATCCACTGCAGCTGAGCACGACTCTCAAACCCTGAATTATACGGTTACTAACATTTCTCTGACAGCTAAAAAACACTACTGCTAGGAAAAGACAGAAGTAATGAGAAGACAAGAGGAGTTTTTCTCTCTAGGGCCTCAGAAAGGGTGGATTGTGAGCACGAATAAAGGAAGGGTGGGCAAGAAACCAATGACTGACAGGAATGATGATGGCTGTCATTTCAGCTAATGTCAAACAACACCTGGATACTAAAAGGAATAAAAGCAAAGAAATAGCTGAAGGCACGACCAGGCAGAGCAGTGATGGTCACAAACACACAGATTATCATCTGGTTTAAAGTAATTACTGCAGAAGTCAACCTGATCCTCATCCGTCATCTGCCTCAAACCGTCTACCAAAAACAACTTGTCCACACACGCAGAAACAGATGATGGCAAATCAAAATGAACTCAAACATCCAGTCAATCACAAGTCTTCACATTACCACTGTAAAATGTGAGAAGTGTGGTTTTAAGATTAAGAAGATTAAAAAATACAAAACACATTCATCGTTTTACAAACAACACAACAATGAAAGTAGATTTTTAAAACATTTTATCCAAAACAGGTTTTTAAATGAGAAACATAAAAATTAAAAAAATTTAATTCTACTCACTGGTTAAATAAAATGCCTACTGTGAGTCATCATCCATAAACCTCTGAATGGAAAGCATAAATACATGCAATTTAAAATGTAACATACATTAAAGCATTACAGCATATTCAGCCTGAAGGACTCGGCTTGGACGGCGCTGGGCTTTCTCCTCTGTCTGAGTCACTGTTGCTCCAGCACGTTGTACAGGCCAGAATATGTTCTTCTGATACTGGGAGCACTATGTGGTCACTGGGAGACAGAGGACAGTGTGTTCACAGACTGTGGGGAGGCGGAGCTGCCCTCTCTGGCTCTGGCTGCTAGCTTTTCTCTCAGCTTTCTGATTTCCTGCAGCATTTCTCTCTCGCTGCTGTCCAGCTGGGCCCGTCCTCGATCCAGGGAGACTGAAGAAATGTAGAGAAAAGAGGACAAGCAGGAATATTTTGACAAAATGGCCATTTAATGTAAAATTGTTTTGACATATAGAGTATATCCTTAAAGAAACAAGAACACAGGAGCTTACAGTTGGTGGAGGTGCTCTCAGAAGGTGAGCTGCTGTTCAGACACACCATGTTGGTCCCTGCTTGCCTTGGTGTGGTGATAGTGGTGGGTTTGGCCAGTGGATCAGCACCCCTGGCTTCAAGTACAACTGCAGAGTTGACACTAGATCTGTAAGAAATTCCTTTGGAATGTTCTGGCGATGTCACCTTCATCGGTCTCTGGACACCTGCCACAAAAAACATTAGAATAACATCTGAGTCTGCATAACAGCTCAAAGCCATAAGGGAAACTGTGCGTGTATGTGTGTGTTTATACCTATGTCTGCTAAAGACAAGGGCTTTTGCAGCTTCTGTAGCTCTTCTCTGGCAGTCATCACTTCCTCCCACTGCAAATTATTATTTATCACACATAATCACATATCACACGCACATATTACATACATATATATATATATATATATATATATATATATATATATATATATATATATTATATAGATATATATATATATATATATATATATATATATATAATATAGATATACATATACACACACACACACACACACACACACACACACATATATACATACATACATATATATACACACATATATATACACACACACACACACACAGATATATATACACACTCTATTCTCACCCCACGCGGGTGGTCTCATCCACTTTCCAAGCTCGGGTCCTCTACCAGAGGCCAGGGAGCTTGAGGGTTCTGCGCAGTATCTTTGCTGTTCCTAGGACTGCACTTTTCTGGACTGAGATTTCGGATGTTTTTCCAGGGATCTGTCGTAGCCACTCCTCCAGTTTGGGGATCACAGCCCCTAGTGCTCCGATCACCACAGGCACCACTGTGGCCTTCACCCTCCAAGCCTTCTCCAGTTCTTCTCTGAGCCCTTGGTATTTCTCTAGTTTCTCATGTTCCTTTTTCCTGATGTTGCCATCGCTTGGTATTGCCACATCCACCACTACGGCTTTCCTCTGCTCTTTATCCACCACCACAATGTCTGGTTGGTTCGCCATTACCATTCTGTCAGTCTGGATCTGGAAGTCCCACAGGATCTTGGCTCGCTCGTTCCCTACCACCTTGGGAGGTGTTTCCCACTTTGACCTTGGGGTTTCCAGTCCATACTCCGCGCAGATGTTCCTGTATACTATGCCAGCCACTTGGTTATGGCGTTCCATGTATGCTTTGCCTGCCAGCATCTTACACCCTGCAGTTATGTGCTGGACCGTCTCTGGGGCCTCTTTGCACAGTCTACACCTTGGGTCTTGTCTGGTGTGGTAGATCTGGGCCTCTATGGCTCTGGTGCTCAGGGCCTGCTCCTGTGCAGCCAGGATGAGTGCCTCTGTGCTGTCCTTCAGCCCAGCCCTTTCAAGCCATTGGTAGGATTTGTTGAGATCAGCCACTTCAGTTATGTTCCGGTGGTACATCCCGTGCAAGGGCTTGTCCTCCCATGATGGTCCCTCTTCCAGCATCTCATCCTCTGTTCTCCACTGCCTGAGACATTCACTCAGCACGTCATCTGTCGGGGCCTTATCCTTGATGTACTTATGGATCTTGGATGTTTCATCCCGGATAGTGGCTCTCACGCTCACTAGTCCTTGGCCTCCTTCCTTGCGGCTAGCAGGAAGGAGGCCGAGTCTCAGGGTGCTGGATTTGGGGTGGAACCCTCCATGCATGGTGAGGAGCTTTCGTGTCTTAACATCTGTGGTCTGTATCTCTTCCTTTGGCCACCTTATTATTCCCGCAGGGTATCTGATCACTGGCAGAGCGTAGCTGTTTATTGCCCGGGATTTGTTCTTGCCATTGAGCTGGCTTCTTAGGACTTGCCTTACTCGTTGGAGGTATTTGGCTGTTGCCGCATTCCTTGTTGCCTGTTCAAGGTTGCCGTTTGCCTGTGGTATTCCAAGGTACTTGTAATTGTCCCTCAATGTCTGCTATTGTTCCTTCTGGGAGTGAGACCCCCTTCTGTGTGGATTACCTTGCCTCTCTTTGTCACCAATCCTCCCACATTTCTCGAGTCCGAATGACATCCCGATGTCCGAGCTGTAGATCCTGGTGGTGTGGATCAGCGAGTCGATGTCTCGCTCACTCTTGGCGTACAGCTTGATGTCATCCATGTAGAGGAGGTGACTTATGGTGGCCCCGTTCCGGAGTCGGTATCCATAGCCAGTCTTGTTTATTATTTGGCTGAGGGGGTTCAGACCTATGCAGAACAGCAGTGGGGACAGTGCATCTCCTTGGTATATGCCACATTTGATGGATACTTGGGCAAGTGGCTTCCCATTGGCTTCAAGGGTGGTTCTCCACAACCTCATCGAGTTTGCAATGAAGGCCCTTAGAGTTCTGTTGATGTTGTACAGCTCCAAGCATTCAGTGATCCATGTGTGTGGCATTGAGTCATAGGCTTTCTTGTAGTCGATCCAGGCTGTGCACAGGTTGGTGTGTCGCATTCTGCAGTCTTGGGCGACTGTTCTGTCTACCAGGAGTTGGAATTTGGCTCCTCTGGTATCCTTGCCAATGCCCTTCTGTGCTTCGCTCATGTATTGACTCATGTGCCCACTTATCTTAGCTGCGATGATGCCTGACATGAGCTTCCATGTTGTGGAGAGACAGGCCGGTAGTTGGATGGGACTGTACCCTTTGAGGGATCCTTCATTATCAGAATCGTTCGCCCTTCGGTTAGCCATTCAGGGTGAGTCCCATCCCTTAGCAGCTGGTTCATTTGTGCTGCCAGGCGCTCATGGATTGCAGTGAGCTTCTTTAGCCAGTAGGCGTTGATCATGTCACTGTACCATGTGTACAGAAATCTTCATCCAGGATGAAACAACTAAGCTCCATGAATACATCAGGAAGATGGTCCCAACAGATGACGTGCTTAGTGAATACCTCAGGCAGCAGGAACCAGAGGAGGAGGGAAAAGGGGGAAAGTAGTGGAGGAACCTGCATGGTATGTACCACCGGCAGATATCGACAAATCCTAACAGTAGCTGGACAAAGCTGGACTGAAAGACAGCACAGAGGCACTAATCCTAGCAGCACAGGAGCAGGCTCTGAGTACTGGATCAATAGAGGCTGGGATCTACCATACGAGGCAGGACGCCAGGTGTAGACTGTGTAAAGATGCCCCTGAAACAATCCAGCACATAACAGCGGGATGCAAGATGCTAGCAGGCAGGGCATACATGGAACATCATAACCAAGTGGCCGGCATAGTATACAGGAACATCTGTGCTGAGTACAGGCTGGAAGTCTCAAAGTCCAAATGGAACGCACCTCCAAAGGTTGTGAGGAGTGACAGAGCTAAGATCCTGTGGGACTTTCAGATACAGACTGACAAGCTGCTAATGGCCAACCAACCCGACATAGTAGTACTAGACGAACAAGAGAACAAGGCTGTAGTGATAGATGTAGCATCCCAGGTGATAGCAACATCAGGAAGAAGCACGATAAGATGGAGAAGCACTAAGGGCTGAAAGAAGAAATAGAGAAGATGTGGAGGGTGAGGGCACAAGTGGCACCCATGGAGATAGGAACCCAGGAACAACATCTGAGGTGATCTGTCTAGAGGGGTGCAGTCCTAGGAACAGCTAAGATACTGCAGGACCCTCAAGGCCTCTGGTACAGGAGCCGAGCTTGCAGGAAAAAAAATGGCTCCAAGGAAGGGGTGCGTGTGGAAATATTTATTTTCTTATATGTGTGTATGTGCTAAAATATTCTTTTTAGTAACTCATCTGTGTATTGATTTAAATAAAACCCAAAAGCCCTTAAAATGAAATCATGTTCATTACAACATACATACAAAAGGCAGCACATGATGTAAACAGACGTGCCGACAAACCTACTCCTGTTGTTCTCACCTTTCTTCCTGCCACGTCTCTCAGGGTGTCAGCCAGTCTGTCTTTTCCTGCCAGGGCTTCCCTGTGAAGCGCTGCCAGTCTCTCGCTCTTCCTCTCCTGCTCGGTGTTGGCCTGTTGCAGGAGCTGTGCCACCTCTCTTTGCCAGTCTGACTCCGAGCCCAGCTGGCACGCCTCCGTCAGGGCCTCCTCCAGGGCCTGGGTAAGATCACACACACACCTGCTTGGCAAACTGTGGGGCTTTTTGCTCATGGAATACCAGAAATATTTAGATATGGCTTCATGTCAGGTTTTACTAACCTGAATATTTGTCTCTGTGCTGTGCTGAGCTGTATGGCTCTCCTCCTTTTTTTCTGCCTCTCTCATCCTCACCTCCACCTCCTCATCAAACGCTTGTCCCAACTGTGCCTGCTCCTTCAACAGATGCTAAGGGTAATGGAAAAATAAAAACTTATCATCAATTAATACACAGTGAAGTCATTACTACACCAGCATTACACCAACTTAACAACACAGGAATGAGATTTGCTTCATATTTATTTCAGTTACAGACAGATTTACTTCTTCAATAAACATCTATATTTAGAAATGATTGATTGATTTATAGATAGATAAATACAATGAATCATTATTTATACAGCACTTTTCATACATAAAGTGCTTAACAGATAACACTCCCTACCAAAGGTTGTTGGGGGAGGTAGTATTGAAGTTTGTAGCTGTCAAGTCCGATAGAAGACATTTTTCTGAAATCAAACAAAAATAAATACCTGTTCAAGTCGCCTGCGTTGAGCCTCCAGCTCCATCTGTCTGACCTCAAGATCCTGGACTGTTGCAACTGTTTCTTGCTCCCGGAGTTCCATCTACGATAAAACTATAGGTTATTAAACGTACTGCAAGTGGGTGGGATGTGTAACTAACTCCCACTGTATTGGTTAGATAAATGACGTGGATTGTAACCACTTAATGTGAAGGCTTTCACTGTTAAGCTTTAAAATGGTCTTTTACTGTGAAATGTCATTACCATCCAGTATTCCTGCACTAATCCCTAATTGCTAATAATAAAAATGAAACCATGACTAACTTCAAACAGGCGTCTCGTGTCTGATCAGTGAACAGTCTTGCTACCTTTCTACTTATGTCCTGGTCTAGTCGTCGTATCTGTGACGCTCTCAGGTCCTGCTGGTGGCTAAGGAAGCGTCTTCTAGTTGCATCCAGCAGCTGCAACTCTTTCACCTTCAGCTCTCTCTTCATGGCTGTCAACCTGCAGAGGATGCACGTAGTGTCTGCAACCACTTTCATTTTCTCACAAATTAACCACTATTCATTAATTTCTAGATTTTACTTTGCCCTCTGCTGTGTTAGCTTTTCCTCTTCTTGTGCCAAGATGTTTCTGCGCTGCTCCTCTGCCTTTTGTAGCAACTCCTGTTTAAACATGCCAAAGAATTTAGTTCAACTAATGTCAAAAACCTGTATGAGGAACTGACCAATATACACTACAAATTAATCTATGCTTAATATAAACTTTGATAAAACCTGCTGAGCATAATAGGCCTCCTCCTCAGCTCGGCGACGCACAAAATCTGCATGAAGAGCTGACACCTCCTGTCTGTTTAGACAACACACAAACTTAGCTCTAGTGTTTTTCGATCACTTCTTATTTTAAATTGAATTTTAGTTGGACGCATATACACATTCCTGGACTTATCTGAAATCTGACCTCTCACGGAGATATTCCATCTCCTGCAGTCGTATCTTCTCTCGCTCTCTGCTCTGGTATTCCACTATGAATTCTGGGTATTGATTGAACACAGGGTACTGGCCATTGGTCAGTGGTGTAAAGTCAGACAGCATAGTCCTGGGATGGACGTCTGCTGGCGTGTTACTCATCAGTCGGTAAGCCTCCTTTATCATGGCTCCCACATCCAGGTTGTTACGATGGTGAAAAAAGTACTGAGGAAAAAGAAAACAAGAGAGATTGGAGGAATGTGAGTCAGCTGTTAGTTACTGACTCTGACTGTGGGATGATTGTGAGAGGAAGTACCTCAAAGTCTTGTTTCTGGGAACAGAGCAGCAGAGGCTCGCGGCAGCAGGTGATGTAGGCCACAGAGGTCATAATCAGGAACGAGGGATGGTTGGAGAAAATGTTGTCAAATAGTCTGAGCCACTCATCGCGAGTCAAAACCTCAGAGAACAACGTCTCCAACAGGGGCCAGACATAAAGCTGGGATACAAAGGGTTCAACAAAACATGTGTAAACTTAATCAGTTGTGAATGCATTTGTTTTAATGTGCAGATCTGTTACCTGTGACGTAATGCCACAATCCACCAGGTGCTGCAGAAGCTCCTTGTCATGATGAGCCAAAACATTCTCCACCATGTTCAGGATGTTCAGAGGAGGGTTGGGAAAGTACTCAAACCAATGCTGGCACCAGTTCACTGAAAAACAGCATGCAAGTCAAGAAGCCATTAACAGACCAAAAGGAAAAACTATAAGTAAATAGTTTAAAAAGTTGAACAACGTAATTTTGTACCTATGACAGTAGCCACCACCTCAAAACACAGCATTGGGTTGTTCTGGAAGAGCTTAACAAAAGGGAAGGCCATGAGGGGAAGGTACTCCACCTCTCCAAAGATGGCTGCCCAGTGAGCCAAAGCTGACAGAACCCTGCGGATGGAAAACAAGGTCTAAACTCTGAACGAACTATGCATAAACGGTCAGACTAATTATGTGTTGGATGTGTGTGTGTGTGTGTGTGTGTGTGTGTGTGTGTGTGTGTGTGTAGTTACCTCTGCAGTCCCCTCTGCAGCTTGTGACTTTTAATGGGGTATTTATCGTGCAGAGTAATAAAGGCTGAATGAAGGCCTTTATCAGTCAGGCTGCTGTATGCCGCATGGTTCTCTGGGAGATACAACAACGATCGCCACACAAACATCCTGCATCATAACATACAAATACAAAATTGCTCTTAATAATTTGTATGTTTTTTTCCAGATTATCAGGTGCATGTCAAGTGATGTTACCTGTACTTAGCTGGATACTCTCCAAATGCCTTGAGCAGAGAGACCAGTCTCTTCTTATTTAGTCCAGCTGGTAGTTCATTCTGTTTAAACACAGACACAAAACCTAACACCTCGTGCATTTATAAATTACACACACTATGCATCAAGTCAAAAGAAAAGACACAATTTGTGTCTACTCGTGGTTCAAAGAGCAAAAACAAAACACAAACAGGCATATATAAATCAGTTAATATACATTGGTGTGTGTTGTTTCTACCTCCTTATCCTCAGCTGTTGATCCAGGAGGGGCTCTGAGTATCTTTACTGGTGGCCGACTGTTTGAACTCTTTGCTGGTCTCTGAACCATGTTTGATCTGACCTTGACCTTTACATTTGATAAGTCCTGATCAGCTGCTGTCACTATTGCCACCTGGCACGAAGGAGGCTGAGGGAGACCCAGAGACAAAGACAAGTACGGATATTTAAAACATATAGACAACAATGAATCAATAAAACTTATTGTCAAATGAAGTAACCATTGTAACCTTGTTTAATTCTTGTGTGAGATTCTGTACACTGTAGATATTGATGCTGCCATTATCCATGATGGCAACAACATGTCTTCCATTAGGACTGATGGCCGCTGTGCTGATAGCGTTGTCATGGGAACCAATGTGGAAATGCAGCTTGCAGGTATGGATATTGATAAAGCGCAATATGCCGTCCTGGCTCAATACACCTAGCATCTACATAAAACATTGTAAAATGGTTAAAGAGTCAAGTTAACGTGACAAAAAATATGTAGTAACAGTGATAAACAGTAATAAAGTAACAGTAGTAAAGTCCAGAAAAAAAAAAAACTATAGATACATGAATATTACATTTGAAAGCTCTAGACTCTCCTGATCCTGTTTGTACCTGGTTGGCTCCTCCATCAAAGCTGTCTCGTAGGAATTCCAGCTGTCTGACAGTTCGGACCTGTGTGGGCATTTGAATCACCCTGACCAACTGTTGGCTATCCAGACACCACAGATGCAGCAGGTTGGAGCGTCCCCCAGCTACAAGGCTCTTTCCATCACTATCAACAAAAATCTGTTATTTATACAAAGTCCAGCAAAGTGTTTCATGAAGAAATTTACATTTAAGAGCTTAATAATCACTGAGCTGATGACTGACCATGTGACAGCAAAGGCCCTGTAGGAGATTTTAGGTCCACAGTTAGGGACAGGAAGCTGGTACTTGCACAGGAGTGTGTCGCTCTCCCAAGCAAAGATGGAGTCATCGCTGAAACAGCTGAGGATGGTGTTACTGAGAGGCAGAAAAAACACCTGCAACGTAAACAAAGGTGTAGCGTGGTCATGACAAAAAAAAGAGCAAAAACATATCCTATTTTACCTTTATGTAACTGTTTACCTTTTGTATGCCTACAGACTGTCTAACGTTCAGCTTCCTCTTCCTCTGGAAGGTGTCCAGGTCCCAGAGTTGAGCTGTGTCTGAGGATGTGGTGATGGCGTAGCGACCTGAGCAGTGAATAGAGATGGACGAAACCGCTCCCTCGTGACCTCGCATCCAACTGACCAGCTGCTTTGTATCTATACATAAAACAGTAGATTACAACTTTATCTATATCTATAGTATAATTGTGATGGTAGGAACGCGTATAATGGGATAAACTGCTCTATATACTGGCTCACTTCTCTGTTGCTACAATGATGGAAGTCTTAATGAGATATCACAAAATATAATGTCAGTAACATGTTGAGAACCAAACAAGAAGACCATAGAGACCAAAAGTCTTTAAAACCTACACAACAATTAACTATTTTAATTATTCTACCTTTGTCAAAGCACTTGATGGTGTAGTCAGCGAGGGCAACAAGGAACTCTGTCGTCCTGCGGAGACTAAAAGCCAGTGAAGTGCAGGCCTGTCCTGTCTTCTGAACCAGACGAAATCTTCCCCACGGGAAACAAAGAACAGGTCATAATTCCACAGTTCAAATCTTACAAAATGTTATATATGCTTTTAGCCCAGGATTTAGGGTTTGGTTTTGAATGACTAAAAGACTTGGATCAGTATTGTAATTATTTATGTGTGTTGTGATCACCTGTTTCTGATGATGTCAAAGACATAGATGTTGCCATGGTAATCTCCAGCCAAGAAAGAGTCTCCTGTAGTGTCAAGGCTCACATGGAGAAAGCGCACCGTCTTGGCCTGCTGAGCAGTGTGAACCACGGTCACCAACACTCTGAGGAAGAGGAAAAATCATATATACAGTCAGGACCATAAATATTTGGACAGAGACACATTTTTTCAAATTTTGTTTCTGTACATTACCACAGTGAATTTTAAATGAAACAACTCAGATGCCATTGAAGTGCAGACTCTCAGCTTTAATTCCATGGGTTGAACAAAAAGATTGCGAGCCCATGAAATAAAGGCATTGTGTTTAATAAATGCTTTAGTTTTTCACAGTTTTATGCAATCTTTTTGTTCAACCCATGGAATTAAAGCTGAAAGTCTGCACTTCAATGGCATCTGAGTTGTTTCATTAGAAATTCACTGTGGTAATGTACAGAAACAAAATTAGAAGAAATGTGTCTCTGTCCAAATATTTATGGTCCTGACTGTATATATTACTATATATTATATGTATATATACACATATAATATATATGTATATAACCATATAGATTACAAACAATATATTGAATACACTATACAGCCAAAACAGACATGCATAAGAAACTGAGATTGAAACTATAAACTGCTACTAAACCACCTCATAGTGATTTGTGCCTACTCTTTAACTGCTGGATTTTCTACTATGAACAAAAACACTTTAAGACTGTTCACCAACCAATGAAATAAACTGAATCTAAATCAGGCTACAACAACAAAATGTAAAATGAGACTGTAGGAATAAAGCTTCTATTGTAACAGCTTATCCATACAAGTGGTGCAACAAGTGTGCTTGAAGACGCAACAACTCCATAGTAATCAAATGGCCAGTTTATGATGTAGTTTTAAGATCAGAATAATTGGTCATGATACCTATTATAAACCATTAGAGGTAAATCTGTCTTTGCCTGCAGGACCAGGTGAATATAAGTGGTCACTCAACAATCCTTCCGACATGTCAAACTCACCCTTTGCCTGGCGTTGGTTTTCGATGCCAGATTTTTCCCTCTTCCTTGTTTCCGATATCAGTCACCTCCATGTTGAAGAAATATGAAGACGTCTCGCTTACTTTTCTATCGTTACTACCAGGGTTTATCCTGTCATGGCTAGTGTTACTTAGCTAACGGGCTAATCCTTTCCCAGGCGACGCAAACAGCGCGAATTTTAAACGCAGATCATTCCATGCGCCCAATTTTATGTAAACGATCAACTAAAAAAACTCAAAAACATTTATTTTCCTCAGAGTTTTAGCAGTCAATTTAACGTATAACAGGCGCTACGCAAACGTTAACCATTGACCTGCCATCCCGGGATACTGTTTTTGTGTTTTGAAGACGGTTATTTTGTCGCCCAAAGCCGACGTAAGGAGTTGACACCAAGTGCATTATGGGACTTGTAGTTCAAAAGCTCAGTGATGGCATCCATGTATTTTATTTTTAAACTTTATTCATAGTGTTTCATTTGCAGGTCACAAAAGGAAAGCAAAAAAAGGGAGAGTTAAAAAAATAAAATAATTTCAGTCATATAATTATCATTACACAGTGTGTCCACCAGAGAGCACTAACATATTTATTTTGCATTTGTAAACAGTGCTGCACAGTGCAAAATAAATCACCAGTAAAAAAAAGCCAGGTTTTCTTTTTATAATGTCACTGTTTGTTGTAGTAGAGTAGTCGTTTTTAGTTTTCTTAACAAACGTTTCTTAAATTAGTCTTTAATGAGTTAATGTTAATTACTTTTTGTGTTATTAAAATACATGAAACCAGGAGATACTAAACCTAATCCTTTTCATGTGATATTGTATTGTGATGGAAGAGTAAACTCTGGCTCTGAATTTATAAGCTGGCTGCCCCCGGATGGTTAAGTGTGACCTGTCGCAAACTTCACCGGAAGTACAATAATTGCAAAAGTAAACTAAAAGATACTGGAGTTTCGTAATAAAGTATCATCCTGTTCTAGTCTTGTTTCAAATTAAAAGAGGTACATTATATTTATAGGCATAAGCCTTCATTATCTGTGCATTTATCGGGAAGTTAGACAACGAATACCCTGATATTATTGTGTCATTGTTTTTCATAAGAATAACTTCAAAGTTAATCTTGCAATTGTATGTGTTTACTTGTATTATCTTTTATGTAACCATTTGTCCCTTTTGTTAACTGTGTGCTGATTTTATTTTTACCTGTAATATATAGTGGGCTCTATATCAGTAAAGGCAGTAATAAGCCACGTAGTCTTACTTTGAAAAGCTGAACCGGACGTCCATGTGTGTCTACTCTGATTTCAGTAGCTGTATTATGCAAAGCTAGCTCCCTGAGATTAGCCACGTCATGTAAACTTAGCAGTGAAGCAGTAGAGCTAAAAATACAGTGAAGGGTCGCTGTTTTGAGGGGTAGTGATTCGTATTCAGAGATAAGTTCTTGTTTTAGGGGTATAAGTGGTCGGTAATCCTATGGAAAGATGTCAGACATTGGGGACTGGTTCAGAAGCATCCCTTTCATCACCCGAAGCTGGTTTGCTGCCTCGATTGCTGTTCCCTTAATTGGGAAACTAGGACTGATTAATATCAGACACCTTGTGTTGGCTCCGGAACTTATCTTTAGCAGATTTCATGTAAGTTTGTCTTGGTGTCATTCACTCGTATTTTGGGTAACCTAGCGAATAAACTAGGTGGCTTTCCTTTTGAATGTAGAAGGGTTAGTTAGCAGGTGGCTAGCAGTGCTAACGGACAGGCCTCAGCTGTGCAACAGCCAATGGGAGGCCGAGACGTGGTTAGTAGCGCTTCCGGGTGCTGTCAAATTTCTCCCTAATTTAGCAACAATAACAAAACAATGTATAAATACCAACACTGCAGTAATAAGTTAAAGTAGTTAAAATAGCGCACTGTAAATGATTAGGTACTTAGATCATGTCATGCACGGCTGTACAGGGGCTCCACTGTCCGCTAACCAAATCACGTAAACAGTGGCGTAATGCAGTGACGTCATTGTGTCTCCTGAAATACATGATTGAGGACGTAGAACGTTGGTTTGCTAAAATTACTTTGAGTACAAATGCCTTTCCCATATCCGTAAATAAATAACAATACAATATGTGTTGTTAATTAATGGCACACAATTTTTACAATTTTATTCTTGGGTATCGTAAACAAATTATTACATGATTACTGGGATTCATTTTGTTGTTGTTGTTGTATTGTTCATTTGAGCCAGTACAAAGTTAAAAAACAAAACACTGAATTTAAATACTGTTTCAATGCTTTTAATTTGAATAAAAAAATACCCACCATACCCACTATATCCACCATCACATAATGCTGGGTTTACAGACTCTGTAGTGGAATACCAAGAATCGATTACTAATGTTTTAGTGTATAAGTTATTATCTGCAATCCTCAAGCTTTTTCAGTCCAGAACACAAGCACAGCTATGTTGATGTATTGGTGATTGTTTCTTCTGTTTGTTTCAGCTCTGGAGACCAATTACATCCACCCTGTATTTTCCTATAACCCCTAATACGGGCTTTCTCTACCTGGTCAATCTTTATTTCCTCTACCACTACTCCACACGACTAGAGACAGGTGAGTCTGCTGACCTCAGCTGTTTACACACATCTGGTGCTCAGAGCTCTTTCAGTCACGCTGTTCTTTTTTGCTGTATTGTCTTGCAGGGGCGTTTGATGGCAGACCCGCAGACTATGTCTTCATGCTACTTTTCAACTGGATCTGCATTGTTGTATCCTTTTGCTTGTATTAAACCTGTTGAACTGTACCTTAAAAAAAAAAAAAAAACTGTAAATCATAATCCTGTTTGCTCTTTGCTACTCCAACGTAAATTAAGACTCTCTTGTTTTGCTTTGCATTTCTGGTTTTTGTAACCCAGCTGTCTCTCTTTTTGCAGCAGCACTATGGCATGTTGGGGTGGCTCTGTGCCAGTGCCCCAGTGTCAGTCTACCCCTGCAGAGGAGAGAAACCTAATCTAGGTCACATGCAGCACCAGCAGTACAGCCTAGGCCACATCTCAGTGCCGTGTCTTTGTTAAGAGCTTAACTGACTTTTCACAGACACTCTGAGACAAAATTCAAGGGTTTAGTTTTTGTCACCTAATGCACAATATGGAAATTTAAAGGGAAACAAGTGAGGGAGGTAAGCTGAGGTTTAAATCTGTGGTGGTGGGTGAGAGTCAGATGGTGTAAGGATTTAAACTGGAAACCTTCCAGTTGCCAGCTGCTGTAATCTTAAGGCTCATGCTGTGATTGTTTTAAGCCATGACACTGCCATCCTTGACTCTAAAGCTATAGATAACTGGGCTCCTGATGAACATGCAGGTGGGAAACCTCCACTCTATGCAAAGCATGTTACACTTTATGGTGATGGTCTAAAAATAAAGTGTCTTGCAAATTTCTGAACTTGTGATTGTTTATGTTTTCAGCTGCTGATGATCCCGTTGATAATGTCAGTATTGTACGTCTGGGCTCAGTTTAACAAAGAAACGGTCGTGTCCTTCTGGTTTGGAACACGATTCAAGGTACATCAAGATTCATTACACATTACATCAAAACAGATAAATGATCGCGCAAGGACAATGTTTTACAGTAATTAATTCGAATGGTCTGTCTCATAAATGTATTTATAGCATGGCGTGCCTTCATGTGGTCATAATTTTAACTAATTTAACTGAATGTGAAGTTAGTCATTATAAATGAATCAGTTCTTCAGTATTGTCTGTTGCTCTGTCCCAGGCACATTATCTACCTTGGGTTATCTTGGCCTTCAACTTCATCATTGGAGGCTCGTAAGTTACCGTTTCAAAAAGTGAATTTGAACACACTCTTTAAATATTTGTATTTACCTAGTTATCTTCACTTTTGCAGCTTTGTGAATGAACTGACAGGGAACCTAGTGGGGCACCTCTACTTTTTCCTCATGTTCAAATATCCCATGGACCTGGGAGGACGCGCTTTCCTCACCACACCAGAGTTCTTGTAAGTTTTTGGATTTCAAGGTGTGATGTATAGTAGCTCCACAACAAGCCAAAATAGGCCAGTGTTTGATTCTACTGTGCCACAGGTGGCCACAGCAGCTCCTGTTCAGCTAAAGTCATTCAGGATTGTATTAAACCCATCCTCTCCTTTCTTCAGGTATCGGTTCTTCCCTAACAGGAGGGGGGGGGTGTCGGGCTTTGGAGCTCCTCCCAGCAGGAGACCGGCTCAGGAGCAGGCAGGAGGTGGTGGAGGAGGACGCCATAACTGGGGCCAGGGGTTTCGTCTGGGCGATGAATGAGTGGCTACGACCACCTCCTTAGCACCCAATAACAAATGGCCATGCAGTTGATGCATGAAGTTAAAGTTCTTGCTGCAGCTTCTCCTATCTGAAGGGAAAAAAACATGAGCTCTGTTCATATAAAAGTATAGTGATGTTTAGTATTCGGGGATATAAAACAGGAAGGAATTTGAAGCATGGATTTTAACCAAAACATCACGCAGCTGGACTCAGACTCTGGGTACAGGCTCACTTCACCCAATAAAGTCAACTCTACTACTACTACTACTACATATGAAGCAGACTGACTAAATATGAATAAATCAGCTATTTTTTTATTTCAGTTATAAATCTTGAGCCCTTCCTCCCACATTGGCTTTGTTTTTTTTCCATTCTCTCCTCTCCTCCGCCCTTTCTCCTAACCCTGACTGTCGAGGCAGCTGCACACCAGCACCCTGTTGATTTTGATTTGTGTGTTCCTTTCCTTTTAGTCTCCATCCCATCTCTCTGTGTCATGCCATATCAGATTACATTGTAATTACTGACACACTGGGAGTGAGCTTTCAGCCTTATCTTTAAAGAACATAGGTTTCCAGGTCTTAATTTACATGGGTGTACATTTTTTAAGCCTTTGTGGCACAGATCTGATGTTTTTCTGCTATTGTAAGATCTGATCTTAACTAAAATGAAGAGAAGATTGGATTTTGCTCATTTTTTGTAAATATAGCAGTTTATTAAAAGGATTTTGTAGATTATATTTTTGCTCATTTTGTATAGTTTATTAAAAGGACAAATTAGTCTGGGTGTGTGATTATCTATGTCCATGTATTCTTACTATAGCATTTCATTGTCTAAAAATATTTTGGATACCTGTGAATTTATAGACAATACTACATAATGTCAATGAAAACATCCTCACATTTTATACATAAAATCTAATTTAAAGTTCTGTCTTTCTTAAATATTCCTACCTTGAATTCAGTACTTTATCCCACTCTTTCTACATTGAATATGTAGCATCTGTGGACTGTCCTTTCCAGATGTCTCCACAGATGTTGAGTGAGGCCATGCTACCTTTCTCTTTGTGTGCTTTGGATCATTGCCATAGTCAAAGGTACCCATCAGCCCAGTCTCAGCTCTAACACGATCTGAATCAGGTTTTCTTAAAGGATGCCTGCATGTTTGGCTGCATTCATCTTTTACTTAATGCATTTCAATCTTTGTCCCGACTGCTGAGAGGAGTGAATAATGTATGTACAATATATAATTTATGGCTGATTTCAAAATATTTTTGGATGGTTTTGTTCTATAAAAATTTGAAATTGTGAATTATTCTTGGTTAGTGCCTTAACAACTTTACCTTATAAGAAAAATCTAAACGTAGACATTTGATTGTGAATTCCTGCAAATTAAGCTAATGTAACGACCAATTCTTTATATTTCTTATTTGCAGTTCATGGACTTTCATGCAATAATGATACCATAAATCCTAATATGAACGTGCTCCAACACTCTGATTTAATGATGTGCACATAAAGCTGAATGCTGGTACAATAGTACAATTAAACCTTTTTGCAAACCTAAATAAAAGGGAGCAGAGGAGCCAGTGGGCACGTTACCATAATTGCAGTTGTGTTCAACTTGTTTGGCAGTAAAGTGGATGCAACTGCTGTTGGAGGTGGCTTTGAAAATGACAATGCACTACAGTACATGCAAGTAGAAAAGATGAAGCCTGCAGAAACATAATTCCAACCCAAAGAGAAGCTGGAGAGGCTTGGAATCCGAGACGGGCCCTGGAAGTTGTCATTTAGGCTTAAACTGATATCTCCCATGAGGCTGCTATTCAATCCTGCTCAGTGAAAGCTGAAGGAAAAACTATTGTGGACCTTCTGAGGTACCTTGATGTGATTCAGTTAAAGGTTTGCTTGGACCTCAGGCTTTTTTTAGTGCCAGTAGAGATCTGAGTAAAAACATTGTGCTTCATATGCGATGTGGAAAAATGATATAACCAGTGGATGGCAGGATTTCATATGATTCCACTGACTGTTCTGGAGGTGCATCTTAGTCTGCGAATAGAAACAGACTATACAAAGACAAATGCACCTCTCTTATCCTGTACAAAATCACAATGTTCTGATGCAACTGTAGAGTGCCTTTGTTATTCACCTGAAATTCTCACCATTCACATTCATCTTTCCTCATTTTGATGCACACAAGTTTAAACTGGAACACTGGGCACGTTTACAGGCAGTTTGTGTGTTTATTGAGTTACAGCAGAGTAGAAAATAAAATTGCAAGCAGTATTTTGTACTAGTCAACCAAATGTACAGTATCCCAGATACTTGTCTGAACGTGAAACTAGAGCAGCAGCGGCATTTGACATTCAGCCAATAAACAGCCATACACCTACTGTTCAAATGAGGATCATGGTCAAATTAAACATGACAGCTGCACTTGTCTTCTTTTTTGATCTTCATTTTTCACAAACATTGTAAGGAGTTTCATCCGACCCAGAAATCCCTTTGAAGTGTTTTTGAAAAGGAGCTGAAGCACATGCGAGCAGTACATGAGATCTGGCAAAGACTGCGAATGCTTTTGCTGGTTTTCACGAAAGCATGTGATTCTTTTGTCTTATGACTTTTGAACTGACTGTACAGAAATCCACTCAACTAAACTCTGCTTTGAATATAAGGGCCTAGCGAAAGCCAGAAAACAGGGAGAAGACAAAGAGCTGTGTTTACAGACCATGGCTGAGCAACGGAAATCCAGAATGGGTTAAATAAAGAAGCTCTGAATATTTTATCCATGCATGAAACTCTTGCACCAAAACGTCCTTGTCAGGATCAGTCAAAATATTTCAAGTTTTATGTGACAAGCTGAAATCACCATCACCAGTCGGTACTCTACCCAGTGAGGAAATGTCCAGAGATAAAGAGAGCTGAAAAGGCAGCATGGTGCGATCATATAGACACTCCACTCTCTTCACTTAATCATTTGCGTGTCAGAAAAGAAAGAACATTCTGTATTGTATGTTGAATAAGCCTCAGATGCTGATGCCATAACCAGCTGACTAGAAAAGTTACTACAAGTTAGGAAGTACAGTGCATTTATTCATTCACCCTAATGCTTTTAGTCTTGGTCTGCCCATGTAGCAGTTCATTCTGTGGCCTCTTAGCAGTACTGTCCCAGGGCGCAGTCACTCCTAACTGCCCCTCAAGCACCGTTTGAGTCATTTGCACCTTCAGCGTAATTCAATGTGGGCAAGTTGCAGTGACGCTGAAGGAGAAAAGGAGAAGTTACTGTTTGAGATGAAGCGGACTAGTCTGAGAATATCTTTCACTACAGCGAAGATATATTGAAGTGCCATCAAAGACTCATAAGAGCAGTGTGCAAGTTCGATTCCCCCCCCCCCAAAAAAAAAGTACAGGTTCTCCGCGAATAACAAACTATCATACACTTTGATCTTTAAACATAGACAACAACAAAAACATTCCAGGTTTGGGCGCACCAACAGACTTATTAAAAAAAAATGTAACAAAACTTGCCCTCCCAATAAAACTGTACAAACATTTTTTGTAATACAGAAAAATATTTACAAGGGTGCTTCTTAAAAAAGGGTGGTAGTAGTTAGTAGTAGTAAGAACAATGCATCAAGTCCAGCTTTGGCACTCCTCTTAATGTCAGCATCTGCACCTTGCATCAGTGCTTCAACAGTGAAACTCCAGAGTCCCTGGCGCTTTGTGAGGGCAGGTGGACAGTTCCTTCACCGTTGGTCGCATTAAGTCGTCGCCTGGTGGTCAATGACTCAGCAGCGTATGGCTTAGTCCAGCTAGAACAAAACCAAACATTACACTTGACCTGTGTTCTCAATATATACAACTTCTTCACATTTCTATATTGAAACAAATTACATGTGTGTTAGAGTGGGCAAAAAAGACACTTTGACATGTGCAATGCTAATAAGGGTGCAGGCCAAACATCATCCTGCCATCCCAGCATGCCATGTTTTTGAAGGACCAATCAGAGGTAATTACCCACTAATAACTTCCTGGGTAGCGGGAGGCTGCAGCTGTGGCTTCTTAAAGCAACAGCTCACTATTTTTTTTCTTTTCACTTAAGCCAAGGCACATTGTGAAGCTGTAAAACCCCATCTTCAGCTACACTGTCTGTTGCCAATATCTGGTTAGTGTAATAGGGGGCTGGACCCTTTCTGAGCTTGCACTGAGCGAACAAGCAGCTGTGCAACATCTTGTTTTCTATAACTATACTTAACCCTCTTTGTAGGTTTATGGAGTCCTTTGGCTCATTGTTTTTGTTGTGAAACTCAATAAAGCAGCTTAAAATCTGTCTCTTTTTTATTGCAGCAGAAAAAAAGCAACAGATTGTTCTACAAATGTGCAGTAAAATTATAGAAGCACTTGCTGTACAGTCACCACAATAATCAGAAAATCTTAAGATTTAATTGTTTTACTCTCCTGACATCAGTTGTTATTGTAATTAATTTAAACCTCACACTCCCTAGTATCACAGGATAGTTCACCAAGTTAACCTACCGTCACCCAGTGACCTTTGAAGTCATAACATCAGAGTCTGTTGAAAGCCTCCGTCTTTCCACTGCACCTTCATGCTCATCCCCAACCGAAACGTTCACCTTTACCCACCTGCAGACACAAAAGATTAAATACTAAGAACTGGACACACTCACAGAAAGTTCTTCTTGCTTCTTTTAAACAATAATATAGACCAAGCATGAAACTCTTGCCAATGATACTAATAAAAGTAGTTAATGCAAAGCAGCATATCTGCTTAAAAAAGCAGTTTCCGTTTTTCCACGCACCTCCCATTATCTGCAGTGTTAAAACTGTTCTGGTCCGGTCTGGTTCTACCAAGATCTGCCACACTGTGGGCTAATCGGTCATTCAACCGCTGGACTTTGACTTGATCAGACAGCTTGGATTGCTCTGTAGCTGCTGTGTTCTCACCAGCCTCCTCCACTGCAGCAGCTGAAAGATAAAACATGCACAAAAGCAGAAAATGTAAAAAAATCACTAATTTGATAAAATGAGACGCTATGAGACTAGTGAGACTAGATGTTAAAAAGAAGAAAGATTAGATTTTTAAATGTTTACCTGTCACAGCAGTGACTTCTAATGAAACACCCTGCTTTTTCTCAGACCCGTTCTGGTCCCGGCCTTGGCTTTGGACACCTTCCATCCAGTCCAGAGATTCACCGTTCTTCAGTGCTGAGCGGTGGTCCTTGAACCAGCGAACAATGTCAGTGCGTCCCAGGCTTGTTTGGGTTTCCAGCTGGCTATACTCATCAGGAGATGGCCACTGGGTCCGACAGAACATCTGTCAAGACAGATGTGTCATTTTAAGACCTGATTAATTTCATTGTTAGACAGGAAACACCTGTATTACCTGTTAAGACCATGCACAAGTACATTAAGTGTACTAGTACTTATATTCGCATTTCATAGTGCCTTTTACTTCTCCACTACAGTCCAAAGTAAACTCCTCTGTTGCATAACACCAGCAGCAGAATCCCCACAGCTCTCTTATGTAGGCTCAAAACTTTGGTCTAATTCTATTATTTTTAAATTCCACAGTACAATACTATAATTACACAGGCTATGTTTGATATAGACATATACGGTTGATGCTCTCGCTTTTAAGCCATCATTTTCTGTAGCCTAAAATATATAGGTCATCAGTAAATGCCTGCATAACATGTCGCACAGCTTAAAAGTACTGCAGCTGGATGCTCATGGATATACAGGCTCCTTCCACAGCTGGTTTTATTTAGGTCTTTCAAAAGAGCACACATACGCAAATAAATGTTTAGAGTTTTATTATTTTTAAATAGTTCTGATTAGCTAAAATGGGGCTCCGATACAGAAGGTATAGTATAAAAAGCTGAAAATTCTGCCCTTTGGTCTAATATTTACATTTATATCCTAAATGCAGAAAGCACAATGACGTAGCCTTGCTAATACATTATGCAATACTTTTGAATGGGACTGTATGTTCTAGTCAAAAGCTTTGTAATCCTGTGAAATCCTGTTATTTCTGAAAACAACACCACTCCAGGATCTCTCTGACAGGTAGTCACCTACAGTAGTTTCTAACCTCACTGAAAATATTCTCGTATAAGCCAATGTTATTATGTGCTGTGATTCACAGTGCTGCTTCTTGAGTTCAGTATCATCACAGATAGAGCGTTTACCTTTAGCCTCACTGATGTGTCATTACACCTACATTAAAGTTCTAACTTGTGATGTGATGTTCGGCACTTCTTACCTCTCTGAGCAGGCTGAGGGAGCGGCTTGTGATCGGAGCTGGGCTGGTGGAAGCTGACAGTATGGGAGGATGGGGAGAAGAGGATGATGACGACGTGAGGATGGGAGGAGATGCTGATGAGGACAGGGTCGGTGGGTGAGGGGACGAAGCAGCAAGAACAGGGGGGGAGGACGAGGAGAGGGCAGGGAGGTGAAGAGAGGAGTGTGATAGTTTCCCGTCCTGCTCTCGATGGGACCCTCCATTCAGCAAGACTTTGGGACGGTCTACTTTGTCCTCTGTGTTCTTTGAGGCTATGGTGAGTAAAGCCTTCTCCATGTTGTCCCTTAGTGCCCTGCGCTCTGAAAACCAGCAGTCCACCTCGGTCTTAGACAGCCTGGTCTCCTGGGCCAGCTGGTCTGCAGTAGAACAGAGTTCAGGAGATCAGATGAGCTGTGCTGCCTGAAACGGGCCTTTTTGGAAACCTGGGGAAATTGGCTCATTAAAACCATTTCTGTCATATGGATTCCTACCAGAGAAGGGCCTGCAGCTCCTTTAGGGTAAAAAAAATTAAGTCATATGCTCTGAAAAAAGCAACTGAAAATTGTTTTAATACCCAAGTTACAAAGGGAGGATACCGGACTTGGCAAGAATACTACCAGCTGTTACTCTGACCAGTTGAGTCTAAGCCAATTTATCCTACTTCAGTAGCTTCAGAATGTCCTCGCTTCTTTATAAATTTGTTCTGTTTTCTATGAAAGTTGTTCAGAACTTACATAAAAAACAACCTAAAAGGACGTTTGCCTCATTAGCTGTTTTTGTAAAGACCAATAAAAATACAAAATATGTTCATATCCATCATCTTATTGCTTTCCTATCCCAGCTGTCACTGGTTCATGCTGGACAAGGCCACAAACAGACAGACAACCACTGGCCCTCACACCTATCTCCAATTAACCTGACTGACTGGTCCTTGGACTGCAGGAGCAAGTAGAAGTACCTGGAGATATAAAACCGAGGCAGTGTTAATCACTACACCACTGTGCTGCCTATGCCCATTTGAAAGGTCTGAACTCAGAATAACACTTGGAATCAGCTGAATTTGGGAAATTACTACTCTATTTTCACCAGCATGTGACTTTGTTTATTTGTTTTAAGTTTTGTAGGCACCACACCTAGTGCTGCCTCAGTTGGAGAACTGCTTCTCTGGAAACTCTCCTCGAGCGCCTTCAGCTGCTCTGATGACTTCCCCTTCACCCTTTCCAGCAGAGGAAACTGGCTGGGAACTGCTTTCCGTACAGGTCCGTCTTTAGGCGCTGGTGAGACCTCGGCTTTCACCAGCACTGGAGGTGGAGGGACCCCTTCAACCCGAGAGAGAGAAAATAAAAAAAAAAGAAGAAAACCAACGTTACCTTTTGAGATGCCAATTTCCAGTGGCCCCAATTTTTCATCTGACAAAAGGCAAATTTTTGAAAAATTACAAATGTTGCATTTATCACGTAACATAACATACCTTTAAGATTAAGAAGCCTCTGTTCACTGAACCATTTCTTTATCTCTCCTCTCGACAGCCCTGTGGTCTCTATCAGCCTGTAAATCTGTCATATAACATGATTTAACACACACCGTAAGTATGGGCATTCATCAATGGTAGCCCTGACACAAAATATAACCCATAAATCTATATATCTAAAATGTCATGGTTGGGTCAAATATTTAGACAAAATCACCAGTTTCAATTTTAGCTCTCTATGAAATAGGGATGTGCTTAAAACTTCAGCTTTAATCTACTGTTACATATTATGAAACATATTGTGTACTGTTGACTATTAGATAAGTGGCTGCTCAGCTGTTCTTTTGTCCAGTGTATAATAATGCCATATTAGCTCATTACAAGTGAACAGATTAAGAGTTAAACTGCCTTCAAACAAAACAAGGCCATAAAGTCTTGAAATTAATGGACCTGACTGAAGGTTGACAATGACAGCACAATTACACAGATTTACTATGGCTTCTTACCTCATCCTCCTCAGGGAAAGGACAGTGTGTGTAGCTGGACCTCAGGACCGACAGCTGCTCTGCTGTTTTATTAGGGTCAACTGTGAAACTCAGTACTTTAGGTGAGGCCACCTTGGCCATCGGTGCTGAGATGGTCTGGATAATGGAGGGTCTTTTACTTTCCGTAGTGATTACAGGAGATGCGAGCGGTCGCTTGAGAGACTGCGCCACCTGTAGTATTCATGGAAAAAAATCTAATGCATAAACTGCAAGCATGCTGTTTGTGTTACTCCCGGAGGACCTGGTTTTCTACCTGGTTGGCAACTGTGAGTGCCAGTGGTGCACAGGTGACAGTAGAGCCATTCACAACAGGAGTAAGAACCAGGCTGGTCTGTCCCAAAAGCTGACAAGGGAGGGGCTGGAGCACGGAGGGGGTTGTTTGTGAAGGCTTAGAGGCTGCAGAGTGGTTGGTGGATGATTGGGATTTGATTTGAGGAGAAACCACAGTAAAGGTTTGAGGCACAGAAGTGATTGTACCATTAAACATTTTCTTTCTGGCTTCTTCCACCTGGTGAAACAGAAAAGTACTTGTTATACTCTCATCAACAATTTAACCCCCTTGTCTGTATAAAATAACAGTAATATCTACACTTACTAGATCAATACAGTGAATAATGGTTTTAGACAGTAGGGCCTTTTTTAAATAAAACAGAAATCAAGGACCAGATTTAGGATGTGTTTCAAATAAAACTAAATCAAAAAAATAATAAATTGATTTAGAAACATACTTTAGTACAAATAAAATATAATCTTGGTTATGATATGATCATTACTATCATTCCTACCTCCTCAGGTGACCAGCTAATGCCCTGTTTGAGCCTCTGTGTAGTGAACCAGACTTTGATTTGCTCCTCCGGATGCTTTGAAGCTGCAGTGAGCCAGGACAGCTCAGCCTGTGTCGGATAGGGGAACTTGTTAAAGGAAGAGATGAGTGTCAAGTTGTCGTCTAGGGAGGGGTTGTATTTGGTTGTGTTGAGGGGCACTGCAATCTTCGGCACCTGAAATAACAACAATATAAAATGCATTGGGCTTTTCTTGTCCTCACAGAAATAAGACTAACACAGTAAAATTACAATTGTACTATTTTGGTAACTGTCTTAAATAATGTACTTAGCATGCGATACTGACAAATGACACCATGAAATCATTTAAACAGAAATAATTAGATCAGTGGGAAATACTAAATCACAATAACCGTATGCTTCCTCCATTGCGTTTCCTACCTGGGTATAGTTTACAGGCCGCTGCAGAGAAGGCATGATGTGAGAAAGGCCGTCTGCTTTGAGCAGACTGGAATCAGGAATGATCACTGTCCCATTTACGTTGACAGCTGTGATTGGCTTCTTGGTCAGATCAGGCGTCAGTTTAACCAACTGAGAATCTGTCCGTTTATTTTCTGATGACAACATTTTTGGTTTTGCAATCTTGACTGTGGTGGGTTTGCCGAGTGGCAGGTTACATAGTTCGTCTCCCCTGCCAGAGATGGCGTTAGAAGCGTTGTAAATAACTGCATTGTTACTACAACCCTCTATTGTCTGTTCTAAGATTGTCTGGTTGTTCATTTTGATGCGTTTAAATTTGAAGTTGGTCTCCCCCGGGTGACATCTCTCGTTGTGTTCCGTCAGGGTATCAAACTTCTTTGTGTTGAAGTTGCAGACAGCACACAGGTATAGGGGATTAAGAATGACATTAGGGTGGTTGGCGTCTACGTGTTCTTTGAAAGTGTTGAGGTTCTGTGTGGAGAAGGGACAGTATTTGCACTCGTAGCCTCCCTGCTGCCTACGGGCAGGCTTGGAAAGGTCTGGCGGCTCTGTCATTGCTTTGTCTGGAGCAGTGGGAGGGTTTGAGGCCCTGTCTAATTGATCCAAGTCCATGGATGGCTCTGCTTCTGAGGAGGGGTGTGTCCCCATAGATCCCTCCTCAGTATGGTTCCCAGTTGTTGTCGTCTGGCGGCAAGAAAAAGCAGAATTTAGATGAAAAAAGTCGGCTGGAAATGCATTAAAGAAAATGCAGGCACATGTTACGTTTACCTCCATGTCTTGTGACTCTTCTGCCTCATCATCCAGCTCCACCATGGTCTGCTCAGGTCGGATCATACAAGGCGTGGATGCCTTTCGACGACTGGACATGATGATTGTGGATCCTCGATTGGACCTGATGGACTTCTGCCCTCTTGTTGTTGGCCAGGGATGAAGTGAAGGAGGTTATGGCTGAGAGGCCCAGGACTCAGAATCTGAGCCAGGCGTGCTAAACGACAGCTACGAGGACTAGCTGGTGTTCGAGCACACACACACACGCCTTTTTAGTATGAGGTTTAGCACACCGTTTGTATGATGGGACGCCTATGAGTCTGACCAATGCTGACTTGCGGCCCAGTTATTGGTTGTATAGAGAGGAGCAGAAAAAGGTAAAGATCTTGTAGAGATGAGGCTCTTGTGATGTTGGGTAGGCTGGGCTCGCTGACTGTGTCAGCTCCAGTCCTGACAGACCTCTTGCAGCTGCATGACAGGACATTACCTGGACAAATGGAAAATAACAATCAATAAGAGTATATAAATTATAGAGTAACATAGGCCTGCACAATTACACATCTCACATCAATGTGAACAAAAAAAAACATTATGTCTCCAAGTGTCTTGAATAGGTGTTACAGCAGGACAGTTTGACCATTTTGAGTACAGCAACACGCTGAAATCTTTCAGCTTAGCAGCATGTCACCACTCAAAAGAGGTAGAGTCGACATCCAGCAAGCTGTTAAAATGGCTCAAAATAAAAAGGGTCAAAAAAAGGCCGACCTACAGCGGAGGGCAGGACATGCGTGTGCTAAAGGCAAGCTTTAAAAAAAAGTGCAAAGACCCAATAATGAACTTGAACTGAAAAGTGTTGCTTCATGGTGATGAACAGCAGAAACAGTGAGTGAAGTAATCCAGTGGCACTTTCACCAGTGTGGTGAGTCCATAACCTCACGATTAAGCAACTATTTTCTTTGTTTTGTGATTTTGGCACTGTAGAGAAAATTGTTTTTTTCCATTGCTGGTCAGACAAAACATGCACTACATACTACTCTAGGTCAACTGCTGGAGTTCAATTGTTTCTCCCACATTTGTTTGGGTTAAAGTTTCTGGACTGGAAAAACAACTTAGCCGCACTATTTAGAGTGAATAAGTTGCTGGAAATTAAAACAATATTTGAATTAGCATGTATGTTATTTTTCTAACATGTACTAAAAAAAAATTAACATGATGAGTAACAGTCTTTTGAAACCATATGGACTTCGGCCACTTTCAGCAAACACCTGCTACAATTATTCCTCGTCAGTTTTACTTGGCTGAGACTTGAGCTGGCAGCTGTTATTCCACTTAAAATTGACATGGATCTTTTTTTTTCAGTTCATCTTCACACAAGGTCTACTGTGGTCTATTTATGCCAAGTAAGGTAAAGTTTCAACATTACAGTTTGATAAATGATTTGACAATGTAGACAGTATGCAAGTATTTGCAACTGACAGGTCTGCTGCCGTCAGTAATACAAGTTGTACTGAGAATGTGACTAATAATAAATCTGTGTGTGAATAGAAAGGGGCCAGAAACAAAAGCAGCGCGAGGTGCATATAAAGGTTCTTCATATGGCTTGTGTGGAAATGACACCTCCAAGAAAAATTTTCCCAGGACAATATTATAATGAGAGGCGAATGAGAGAAGCTTATCTGACTGGAAAGGTCTATTGATATTCTGGAGGCCTAACACTAAAGCTTCATACTCATATTCACATGAGTAAAAATCAAATGAGTCGATGCAGCAGTGGTGCACTTTTATGGAGGACATAATGAGGTGCCGTAAAACCCAAGTCAGCACAGAGGAAGAGGGAAAGTCCTCTTTCAAATTAAAATCTCCCATATACAACACTATACAAACACGGTACTTCAGAACAAATATTGGTACAAGACATTGGTGTGAAGATCTTAATTACCGGCACGATCACACCTAAAGTTGTCATATTATTTTAAGCCAGGTGCCCGTTCACACGTAGTCAGGGACTCCAAAGCTTGAGGTAAGCATGAGATTTTTTTCTACTGTCGTCTGGCGCTGGTTCGACTGAGTGTACAGAGACAGTGATACCTGGCAGAAATGTTTTTTTGGCCGTTACAGAACATTAACTTTACCTGTTCTAAGGTTGAAACAGCTGTTATCTTTTCAAACGATCTAAATGGATGCCCGTCTTCAGAACCTGCTCTAGTATGCAGCGGAAATTTCAGCTAGGTCGTGCTGTAGGAAGGTGCTGTTTCACCTTCTCACAATTTATCCACGGAAAAATGTAAAATAGAAAGAAAATGCTCCTGCATTAAGATAACATGTATATATTTTTTATACTTAATAATACTCTGATCACTATCCCCTCACCCCCAACCAGTTGAGGGAAATGACCACCTGCCCTGAACCTGATTTTCCTGGAGGTTCAGGGAGTTTTTCCCCCTCTCCAAATGTTCCCTAGTGGGATTTGATGGTTTTCTGTACAAATAAATATGAATAAACGGATTTGAAAGTTAAGCATAATACGGACACTGCAAACATTTATAATAAAATGTAAATCTATATTTATTCGGTCAAGTCAGTCAGTAAGGCCTGCAGTCATCAAATTATTAAAGTGTCACATAGTTCATCTGGACCACTCCAACCGTCACACATTAATCACTCCATACCCTTCAGGCTTTAAGGCCATCGTTCGCTATTCAACTCATTGTCCCGAGATATCTCAACTCCTCAAACAACCCACTGAGGCATCATTAGAATGCAGACTCATTACCATGGTGTCGCTATAGCAACCGTGGACGTAGAGCCATAGTCAAGTAGCTGCTACATCCGTGTCACTGACAGAGACTGTACATACAGGGATGAGCAAACTGCATGCGGGACTGTATCTGATGTGTTCAATAACCGACAAAAAATACAATCCACAGTGATAAGGCTGAAGGAGAAACCGTCAAGCGGAGTGCTTTTAACATGGAAAATCCCCCTCCTGCACATTGCCAAGTGGTGTGCAGGTTTGCACCGTTTCCGCTTCAGTCACTGAAAGCCGATGGGAAAGGTCACGGACCAGGCTCACTTACCATTGCAATCAAAGCCAGTCATGAAGAGCATGGGGGGAAGAAAGACTCGACAGGTAGCAGAAAAGCTTACATGCTTTCTGATTAAACTATTAACCCCGTTTTGAGTGCTATACAGATAAATACAAAGTCTTGAGAGCACATGTAGCACAACTACAGAGTAAATATGGTGTCATAGTGCAACGATCACTATCTGGCTTTATGGGTCTTGTCCATGAATCCATAAATGCAGTAAAGATCTGCCAAATAGGAAATGGAGATGCAGCTGTCAGCTGCAGCTGAAGAGCCACTTTCTGTGACCTGCTGAACCTCTGCAACCGCCTCAGTGCTGACAAAGCCCAAACAATGAACAAGCATAAAGACAAACTATGGACAATTACAACTATGTAATATACACAAAGTGTATATTGCTTGTAAAGGCTGCTGCTGGATTGTCAGAAGAAGGCATCAAATGAAAGAAATGGCTTTGCATTTTACTAATTGCTTATTGAGTCGTCTGTAGAAAAAGAAACGTTGAAGACAATTTAAATTTTGAGAAGAGATGAAGTCAGAAAAAAAAAACATTATTGTACACTAAATAAATACAATCAGCTCTGCAGCTTGAGTTGTAGCAGTCTGGTTAAACTTGTGTGCACTGACTGTCTCAAACAAAGAGAGAAGTCTGTGTAAAGACTGCTGAACACTGAAATTACACTGGCACCCGCAGCCTCACTAGTCTATCATTTGCAGCAGAGCTGGGAGGGGCTTTCTCGCGCTGCCTTGGCAGGATACCTAGGAGCACTGAATGGCATCATGGAAAAGATAATTGGCGCAGTGTGATTAATAATCAAGGCATAGTATATATTCAACCAACGGTCAGTCAGATTTTATTATTACTATAATTTATTACCCTACCAATAGTCTTCAGTTGCAGTGACAAAAGGTGTCCTTGAGAGAAAAAGTCTTTTCTCTGTGCTCTTTGATTGGCTGCAAATGTCGCACAGACAGAGTTCAAAGTAATGTTTCACGCTGCTGTCTGAATTTGCCACTTGATCACTTTCACCTTATTCTCAACACAGTAAACGTTAATTATTGCAGGCTCGACCCTGGTCAAGCAGCTAGTCTCCCACCTGTTCGTTAGTGTGTCTAACCTAGTCAGCCTGTTAGCCTCTGTGTGCAGTGTGAGCTCAGTGCTGGAGCCACAAACTCCCCACTGTCTGGATGCTCATTAAACTTGTATGAATACTCAGCCTGGCAGCCCCTTGCCTTCCCGTCTGTCTGTACTTGCCTGCTGTCTGATTGGTGCATTATATTACTGGAGCCATCTCTCTGAAGGAGTTACCTTTAATGCTGCCAGGCAGCAAATACATTTATCAGCCCTGGCAGAAATCAGTTTAGGCTACACACTGGCATACAAACTGGAGTGAACACAGGGGAAATCAATAGAAATCCTCAGCACCACTGAGCCTGTCTAATGTATGAAGACAGACATATGATCTGATACAGCAGAAACGGTGGTGCAATAGGACGGATAACCATCCAAACAGCAGTGAGGAGGCAACGACAGTGAGCAGATGAGTCACAGCGGCACACTCCACTCGGATCCCATTTCTCTGTATCATTAATGTAATCAAAGTAGTACAGAAAAAAAATGGCTCAGAATCGGATCTCAAAAACGGGAACTTTGGGAAAGTGCTCTTCTGCACTAATGCGTCAATCTTACCCACAGGGCAACTTGTCAATGCATATGTCCCTAGCTACACTTGTTATGATTGATGTTTGTAATTATGTAATTATTGGAAAAGAGCTCTTCTTTTGGGTCTCTATGGTAACTGCAGTAGCTGTAATGTTAAGGAAAAGGTTACCGCTCTATTATTATGTGATAGTCGTCCCCTACACAAAATTATATAATGCAGCCAGACTGATGAGATTTACTTGAGTCTCTTGCAAAGCTTCCTACTATTTGTCCTGTGCCACAACAGCCAGGATGAAGATTAAACCCAGCGACAGGCAGATTCTGGTGCAGATAATTGCAGAACTGTATGTACAGTAGAAACGCAGCTTCGGTGAGCGCGCGCCACAGTTTTGCAGCCATCATAAAAACAAGGCATACGAACGGCAACCTCCGTGGGTCACACACCAGGAGCCTAGCATGAAGTACGAACCAACCAGTTAGAACAGGACTAATAAGACAGAAGCACAAACCAAGCAGAACCGAGCCCAACTTTGAGGTTAAATTAAACTTTAAAGCTGTTCAACGCATACAGCGCAGAGGGAGTGTACACACGGCTTTGTTGCCATTCTCTCCATCTCTGTCTGTTCCGTGTGTATTTTTCCCTCCTGACTGCTTGTTCCACAAGTCCGCCGCTGCAGTGAGGAGGACAATGTGTGTCTGAATTGTGTGGGTGAGGAGAGACGTCGTCACCATTAATACACGGTCCCAGCAGGGGTGGAAGAGGCAGAATTTCGGACCGTCGCAGAATTAATTTAAATCTCATCACATGGCTGCTCTGGAGCAAAGCTAAGTACTGCACTGTGTCTGAGTGCCTGGTGTGGTCTGCATAGCAACAGAGCAGTGCTACTTTTCCTGGACTGGGATGATGACTAAATGTTAATGAATGGTGAAAATGGTAGTTTTGTCACTAAACCCTATTTCTGCAGGTAATTATAAAAGGGGTAAAAGGGTAAATGTATTATTTAATGCACTTAAAATAGAAAGACAAGCATGTAAGAAGACATAATTATTTGCCATTTGCTGCATTAGGAAACTGACAGGTGGCTAGCTTAGCTTAGCATCAAGACAGGAAACATTGGGCTGATTGTTCTGGTTCTGCCTAAAGATATATCTGCCCGGTTTGTGCCGAGTGCAACTTTTAACACTTCAGAAGAAACTCATCAGCTCTTTGTGGACACACTAATTAAACAGTGTTTCTAAATGGCCTGTAAACACTGGTATTTCTGGACAATTTCTGCTGAATGTGTTGCTAACTGGCACATGCTTCAAAGTTCATGTAACACATTGCAGCTGGCGTTTTAGTGGAATGACCCGTTTATGCCAGTGTCACCGATGGCTTTTAGGGCAGGTTGCCAAACTTTCACAGATATTGATGAAACCATTGTACACAATATTATGGACTGACTGTAAGCCAGCCTTCCTATAAACCCCCCCCCCCACCCACAAGTCTCACATCGCCAGACCTGTCTCCTCACTGAACACACACAGGCACGCACACAAAGGGCAAACTATAAAAATATCCAAGTGTCACCCACTCCACAGCTGATGGTTGGGTTGCCATGGTAACACTTACAGCCAACAGACAGCGTGTGTGCACGCATCCAGGAGCAGAAACCCTGCAGAGGTCAATCAGTGTCACGACAGCAGCGATGCTTAAAACCCGACTCAACTTTACTTTTCCTGCGCGACAGCAAGGTTAACGGCGCCCACTCAGCACCGCACGAAAACAAATCTTTAGCTTTAGCACATCCCAGTGACAGTCGGAGGGAGCAAACCTTGTGTGTGACAGTCACCCATGGTTTTCTTTAACATTCCGATCAGAGGCATAATTGAGTTCTGCTTTTGTTGGCAAGTCAGTGCAGAGGAACCTACAACAAACATATAGCTATGTGTTTTTGTTGCCTGCTGGCCATTAAAATCAACATATATAGTCTGTCTATGCCATTTAGCACTTTATACAGCTTCCAAGATATCAGCAGCTCTTGATTAGTTTCCTTTTTCCAAACTCCGTGCTCCTGTTTTTACTTTCCCCGCGGCCTTGTGCACAGGCAGCCAGTGACGCTGATAACGGTGTTCTTTCCATCTTATGCAATCCATGGGCTCCACAATGTCAACTTTCAAGACTTCAATACCCTAATAAAACTGCACATGTAGCTCCTTTTGACTAGAGATGTTAAGATGAGAGTTATTAGTCTCAGTACTTGCACCGTGGGACACAAATGGAGCGGGCAAGGGTCATCAACCAGCAGCCTGCAATCTAGGTCAGCAGTGACGGTGGAGGTGGGAGGCGGCTCTGCGAACTGCAAACAGCTACCAGACTGTAGTCACTGCAAACGACAGCACGATATATGTCTATGGGATGTAAGGAATAATGTTCAGGAGATATACTTCTATTCCTGCAGCATATCTCTACATGTGTGTGTATGAATGTTTGAGACGGGAGAATCTTTGTCTTAACTGCCTTGTTCAGTGGAAATGAGAAAGCCTTGAGATTCTGGCGCTCCTTTATTTCGTGTTTGCTTGAGTCTCAGCGAGCGTTGAGTGCTCCTGTGCAGACAGATTTCCCACCTGTCAATCTTTGCCTTCCCTGCAGTGGGTGTGGCTTGTGAATCCTCTCCAGCCCGTCCCCATTGGTGTCGGGCGGGCGGGAGGGGCATGTTCCAGCTCTGCCAGTGGCTGACGTGGTGCAGTGCAGAAGGCCTTTCACTAAGCCTCCTCACTTTATTTTACCCTTTCCATTCGTCCGCAAATTTCAAACGCGTGGGACACAGCAGAGGACTGGCGAGTTAGCCGGACCGACCTACATGACGTACGCGCGTCGACTGTACGCATAAAATTAAGGCCAACTTTGAAGAATTTAATCTGTCAACTGCAGAAGTTGTTCAAGTTGTAAAATACCGCAGTGACTGCAGGAAAGGAGCCCCGTGTCTGGTGCTACATGCTTAGAGATGCAGAAGCACGTTGCTGGAATGACTAATTGAAATATTCATAAAAAATTAAAGTCAGTGCCTGAATAGAAGAAGTGAAGTCTTATATTTATTATGGGGTAATGAATACACGTCTTCTAAAATGACTGACTGCAGACGGTATAATATGTAATAGTAAGGTCCGGGTTGCCCGCCTCTACTCCCACACACTTATCTTGCACTTTCACACTGTGAAGCTCTCTTGTTTCTCATTCACACTGCTTAGACTCACTGACTCCAGTGTCCTCTTTCCTTTCTTTGTCAAAACTTTGGTTGGTTTTCCAACAGGTTAAATACCAAACCCAGCCTTTCTATTTATCCGCGATTTCATTTCAAAAGGGCACCAAACTATGACACCATATCCACTACGGCACTGGAGACAGGCAATGCCTTCGCAAACAGATAATCCTGTTACACGCAAAAATCTGTGACCCGTTTTGTGTGGTTTACCTGGAAATGTCGCCACTTCCTCCTAGAACCACAGAAGATTTCCAATCATCCAACTACATCCTAAAGTTTCAAATAAAAATTGGGAATTTCTTCTGCTGTCCTTCAGTGCAGTACAGACCAACCGTCTCTTTCTCTGTATCAGCCCTTCTGCTTCAGACATCACGTCCTGCTTTATACGCTGCTGATTTTATGCTGCCTATTTGCTTGTCCCTATGCAACTCCTCTGCACGGCCTCTCTAATTGTCTCCTTCCCTCCATCACGCTCTCCCTCTCAACCCCACCTACAGGTGATGAGCTCATCCATGTGGTTGCCTTAGTCACCTAACAACACGTCTGAGAAGCAGGCGAAGGCACAACAGAGAGGTGGACCTGGACCTGAAACACTGGAACAAAGCATGACGTAAACGTTGGTGATGTCATCACAGAGCCAAGCTGAGCACGACAGGCTGTGATGACAACAGCCTCCCTTCGCCAACCGTGGTGACTCACTCCAGTGTTTCACCAAGAGAATGGACAGCCATTACAGGGCGCTCGGTTGGATGTGGAGGTGTGATGCTCACCTCGGAAATGGCAAAACCCAAATGTGTTGAAACCTGCCGTAGGTTGAACAGCACAGCTCTAAGTATACCAGTCACATATTAAGTGTCACTTAACAACAAGCTAACAAAAAGATACACCCACTACACTGGTGCTTTTGTCTCACAAGCCAAAAAGAATAAAAAAGCCTCAGCATAATATATTTCTACACAGCCAACCATCTGTCCATTACTCATACAAAGCTATTTTCGACAACTTAAATACAACATCCCATCACTATAGTCTCCCTATACTGTCCTATAAAACAAGTACAAGGTCAATAGCATAAGAAACACTCATTATTTTTATGCTATGGGGTGTATCAATTTTTACTTAAGTTGCTACAGGCAAGTCTGCACAATTTCTGCTGTTCACAGTGAAATGAATTTGTTGGTAATAAACAATTTGGAGCCATATGTCTATTGGACTCTAGCAGACAGTATAATAATCAGAATAGTTCAGGTTATACGTCATTACACAGTAATGCTTCCAAATTACTTCAATGAGGGTGTGAAGACATTCACAGCTGAGTGACAGCATGTCATGTTAGACATAAAACATGCCTAACATTTTTTTTTTCCTTTTGAATTAATCAACATCTTTCTTGGTGCTGCAGGAAAGATCAATGTGAAGCATAGAATACAATAAATACAGTAGTATTTATTTAAATACTAGTATATTTATCTAAATAAATATAATGTTAAAATACCCTTTTAATATCAATCAAAATGTTTGAACTACGCAATTACTGGATGTACGGTACTGACAATACTGTTTAACATCCTGTTATGAAGCTGTGACTTCAAACACTATAGCTATACACACCTGCACATGTAAACACAATTGATTTAATTATTCCAATTAGAATGTTTTCACTGTCAATGTTGTGCTTAGCACGAGCTCCAGTTAGCAGACACAAACTACACAAGACAATCTCTGATTGACACATGAAACATCTGCTGCGATGATAACTGTCAACAATCAGTTTTCATACATCCATTTATAAATTAAATTTGACTATTCAATATATTTTGCCATGAAAGTGTAACAAAAACAGATTCGGGTGTCGTATAAAATTAGATTTTATGATATTATAATAAATGTATTTTGATTCTAAATGACACCTTTGGCTTTGATACTGAGGCTCTATTGTACAGACTGTGTATAGACATTTATCTGAATAGAAACATCTTCATGTACTTTGTTTTTTCCTTTAATCCTCCTGTTGATGCGCTGTGATTTTCAATTTAAATGAATGTCAGGGACTGATTCTTGCCCGTTTTCCACCGTCTGACTACAGTAAGCGAATGAAAGCCTCTGGGAACAAACAGAGCAGATCACTTCACAGCTGGATGTTTTGGCTGTGACATTATAAGAGGCCACAGTACATTGAGAAACGGCGCATGGTTGGGCAAGACTGGAAAGATAGGAGATTCAACAAGCGTACGTTTAGATTTATAGGCCACTTCTTCAAAAATGAAAACTGACGAACACCTTACTGGAAATAAAGCTAATGATTTTCACTTCGCATTAATTCTGTGAAGACAACAGAAGGAACAACAATACTGGGTAATATTTTAAGTATAACAGACTTAATCTTGCACCTGTCAAAATGTTTTCTAGACAGAAAATCAATTTGTGGGGTTTATCTACTATTCTTCTATACTACACTTCCAAGTGGATAAGCAAAGGCTATTAAGATTTGGCTGAATCTCATTTTATTAGGCCATTAATTGCATGCATTCATAAATAAATAATTACATATATGCATTGCAACATTCTTAGCGGGTTATCCTCCATTATTCTGCATAAATGTTGCGCTAGACATGGCACAGTCAGCAACCGCCTGCGTGTGATCTGAAACTTAACGGTGCACTTTTATCACGAGGAAGCCTTTGATCGCTCAGCCACCAATAAAAATGAATCGGTTGTCATTACGAATTATAAAATATTGTGTATGAACTGGCAGATCACAGGCGAGAACCATGTGAAGAACATGAGCCAAAAATTCTCTTCACATAGAAAGAGCAGGAGTGCGTGGCTTCGCGAGCAGAGCCAAGTCTATACCCAGAGGAATAGCTGGTAACAGGTTTGACAGGCAGGTTAACTGCACTGTGATCAAAACCACTTACATCTTTTAGTGAGGGAACACAATAGAAAAGGTCATTTCAATGCTAACATAACGTTGTCTAATGAAGGTATTTCATCACACGCACACAGTATGTGAACACAGAAAAGCTCGGAGACAGCTCCTATCCTTAACATGCTTTTTAATCTGAAGGTCCACCTGTAGGGTTTTACTGAGGGATGAAATTGTGCCTTTTTGAACTGAAATATTTCACAATATGTCTGTTAAATCAACCAACACCACACGATTTGCTTCACTCTCAACACAGCTGATGATGCAACATTTCTCCTGACAACGTCGCTCAATTTCAGGTGTATTACAATCACTGGCACGAAATTTTATCTTTGGAAAATATACAGCATCACCAACATAATTTAGCTTTGTTCAACTTGTAGCCAATATTGCAGCTGATTCCTGATCACCGTTTGGCTCTATTAGCACATACAAAAGTACAAAATCACTCCAAGTAAACAAGTCTGGCACCGATTGACCTCTGGCCTGATGGAGGATGCGCTCCAACCAATATAACATAGTACTTATAATATAAGTTCATTTAAACTTCATAAGCATTATAAACAGCAAAAGCCATTCAATGCAGTACATGTGATTTATTATCATATTACATAATGATGGAAAAAACTAGAACACTGAAAAGCTGCTGATGGACACCAGAGCTCGTTTTCAGGGCATCACCACGGAGTTTGAACGGTGGCACTTCGGTGTCTGTGATCAGAATTATGTGCCACGTTTCGGGTTCACCGTCTATGATTCAACACTGAAATGTCATCTTAGGACAAACATAAAGCCGAGATGCGACGAAAAACAGTCCACACCGAGCATTTTACCGGGGGCAGCGAGGACACGGCGCGGACTCCAGAGAAGTGCGGCACCGGCTGCCTACAGACCGGGACACTAAGCAAAGTTGATATCCCGAATTAAACGAACCACGCCTGACTTTTCACTCCAGTTCGGGGCCTGCTGCAGTGACGGAGCGCTGGCGTCCGCATGCGGCGCAGCGCGGAGCCGCGGTCTCGGAGGGGAGGAGGCATCACCAGGGGTAACGTCGCGCCTACATCACAGAGTCGCAAAAATCAAAGTCATAAACAACGTCGGACTCCAAAAGTTGCTCCCGAACCTCAGCCCCGCGGACGGCGAGCGGCTGCGGTGGCGCCGGCGGCGAGTTTGGCGGCCGTTTCCGCCGGCAAACCCCGAGATGTGACAGAGGGGCGCGGGAAGAAAAAAAACACTCTCTCCCCAAATGTGCCCCTCTCGCCATCGACGTAACAACATGTCGGCAAAGGACGGCCATGTTTTGCTGGTTATGTCGACACGGGGAGGAGGAAAAGTAGACACGATGTCTCCCCTCTCTGCCTTTTCGTCGCCGCCGCTACGCATTAAAGTGAAACTTAAACAACAAAACGCGGGGGCGAAAACGTCCAATTAGCAACTTGGCGGACACATTGTCTCGCGCACGCAGGTGTAGACGACAAGGGGCAGGCAAAGTTCACGCGACCAGACAAGTTAAAATATTCATAGCGGAGGCGCGGGGGTGTCGGGGAGGCACAAATAAACAACTACGCGCTGCGTTAAGTTGACGGCAGACCGGGAGCGAGAGCCGCCGTGGCTCGTTTGAAAACCAGAGGAAGAGTTTCTCCATTTCTTACCTGCCCACCGTTTTGGCGCGATGCTCGCGTAGCGCGGTACAATCCCCGAGGCCCCCCCGTTGAACGCGCGAGCACGCCGGTTCTGTTTGAAACACTCTCGCGGCGGCCCAATAACCGAGCAGACAACAGGCGACAGGAAAGAGAAGAATTGGCGATCACAAGGAGGATCTACGCCAAAAGCCACATGATCACCGACGTCAGAGTACGTATTTGCATGCCGTACCGGAGCGCCGGTGTCCGTCCGTAGCGGATCCATAGTGCGTTGGCCGTGAAAAGTTCACGCGCCGGCGGGCGAAAGTGAAACAACTGTGTGTCCAGACCTGAGGAGACGTGCTCGTGGCTGCGGGAAGCATGTCCGCTGCCGTGGAAATGAATGACCCGCGTCCCGGTGTCGTCGAGCGGTCCCCCCGCGCTGGTGCCTGCCTGAATCTCCGCCGGGAGCTCATTGAATATTTCAGTATTCCGAGGGGGGAGGGCTAGGGGGTGGGGGGAGCGTCCGTACCCCCCGCCCACCACCACCACCACCTCCACCCCCCACCCTCCCGGCTCACTCTCCCCGCTGTCTGGGCGCGTGAACGCGTGAGGTGAGGAGCTGCTGCAGTGCTTTCACCGGTGGAAGCTGTGGTGCTTCGCCGCCTGCACACGTCACAGCCCTCGCGCTCACCAAACCCCCTCCGCAAGCTGCCGCGAAGGTTAGTCCGAGGTCAGCGCCGTTTATTCTGCGGAGTGAAAGTGCCCTGAAGTGACACACGCACAGGCGCGCGCGCGCGCACACACACACACGCGTCCCCGTGAGCTCATACACAACAGTGACCTCCACTGGATCCTCGTGATAATTGATAATGACCTTGGCCCATGCACGTCTCCCAGCCTTCGTCTAACTAATTACTCGCGGGGTCTAAAAAGTGCCGTACAGCTGCGAAGGACGAGGCGAGAATTCGCTTGATTGCACTTGGATACACAGGGATGACCCTGCAGCGGCAGCATAAACGCGCGGCAAATCGGCATCAGGCCTCAACGCAGTCCATGTATCATCATCAGCGTCTGTAAATGAAGGAATCTGTAATAAAAGAAAACAATTTGATCCAGTGCATTTCTGGGGCCCGTTTGCTGTCACATGCTCTGGAGAGGCCCGTTTGAAGCTAAACAGCTGAAATCAGGGCTGCAGTAGCGACATCGCAGTTAAGATGCAGCTATGTGAATATGACAAACGCCAAGTCAGTGTAATACAGTGTAATTACCATGACAATGAGCAACATTCAAACAAAGGTTCCTTCAACACAACAGCGCTGAACAGACACTGGATCCTGTGTCTGTGTGGCATTTGTGTTTCTCTGTGTAAGGGCTGATGTACATTATTCAAACCAGCCACTGGTGCCAGTATAAATATCAGTTCTTCAAATTAATGAAATAAACTAATTCAGAGTAAATTGATCATAAAATGTTGCACCTTTGTGCTGAATAGGCTCCTTTACTGAGGTTTAGAGCTGGGGGGTCGGATTCGCTTAAAAATGCTGACGTTACTGGTTTAGTACTGGTTGCCAGTTTTAACCACAAATGACTTTAAATAATAAGCTTTGGGGGCCAGGCGTTAGCGTCTTGGATTGTGATGGGCTGCCTATAACAGCAAAGCTGAGAACATGATTATACGAGTAGTGATGAAATCGTTGTTTATTCAGGCGCAGCATATTTGTAGATATCATTTGTAACCATTAGGTGGATGTAAAAATAGCTCGGGTCAGAAGAAAAGGCTTGAATGTCAGCTGGGCTGCTGATAGTCTCCTTGAATACTCTTAATGCCGCTGCTTGCGTGTAGACTAAATTCCCTCGGCTGGGTAAAAACAAATATAAAAGTAAAGCTCATAAATTAGATGTCACCAACAATTTTATGACTGTAATAAGCCGAAATGCCAGAACGCATTCGAGATCAAGAGCCGTTATTTCTCCTCCAGAATGCCTTAATAATTCACTCGTATTATTCTCTCCCAGTCACAACACAGAAACCTCTCACGAGCCAGGAATGATTAATATTTAGGTCTCAGCTGAGAGCAAAACATCCATCATGTGATTAGTTTCGACGCTGCTAATTGCCAACCGCCTCTTAGCTAAACCTCTTCTTTGAAAAGTAAATATTTAGCGACTGTATCTAGACACAGGGTTGGGCAACTTTTACATTTCAGCAGCTTAAGGAGGGAAACACAGCGGCAGTGTCTGCCTGGGCCTCTACTGTAGAATGCTGTACTGTGACGCTGTCAGATCCCTGGAGACGTCCCTGCTGCTTAGTGCTTTCTTGCAGCGACTCAACGTATACCTCAACGCTCATAAATGTTTTGATCAATAAATGCTTTGATCATCACTTGGGGCCGCGCGAGCAGCCAGTCGCTGAATGCGGACTCTGAAGGTCGGCCGGTGCAGATGGAGCTGACGGGGTGTCGTAAGTCCTGGTATTGTTCCGCAGGCTGATTCACATCATAACAAACCGACCGCCGGTGCCGGTGAGAACAATTTGCTCGCTGGTTTCTCCGAGACCGACAGCAGCACAGAGACGTGGCCAGATAAAATAGATGACGTCAGGGTTTGTTTCCATTTGAAATGGAGCCCATAATTACACTTAGAATGAGAGAAGGGGGGGTTTTATTGCCACTCTGGGCTCCTTCCGAACTTCATTAGAGGTGATGTCACACATAACAGAGCAGCTCAACTTGACCTTTTGTCACTGAAAACTAGCTCGTCCACAGCAGAAGCTCAGACCAACCAGCCACACAGTCAGCTTCAAACTATTTTTGTCGCAATAAATATTTTATGCTGTTACACGACCTTGTGTTATTGTACTCACAGATTTCCTTTTGTCATTCTACTCAAAGTAAACCCTTTCTAAAAATGTACGTTTGAGCACAGAGGCAGTATTTTCAGCACCGAGATCATGAAAGGCCTTTTCTCATGAATGTGCTTGACACAAAAGGTCACTAGATGGTGCTGTGATTGCTTTTTGCTTGCTCGCTTGCATGCTTGCATGTCTGCCAAAGGGCGAAATGTGAATGCTGCAATTTATCCAAACTCACTTGGATGAATTGCGGATCCTTACAGCCTCAGTGTGGGTCTGAGCTGTTGAATGCTTTTTCAGGCACCTTTGGTGGAGCCGTCATCAAATGGTTTGGTTGGAAACAATGAGCACAGAGTTTATGTTAACAGGCTGTTTGTTAATGGCGGAAAATTAAAACTGACAACTGCTTTGGTCCTACCTCAGTCTGAATAGACTAACTAATGTAAAACCGCATGTGTGTTGATTTAGAAACAAAGTAACATTAATTAATGGGTAGAAAGAAATTTTTAATATTGACAAATGATGAATATTTATAAACGTGTCGATTTAATTTTTGTTTTAGCAGAGTCACTTTTGTCAATGTGCTGCAATGTGTGTTGTTTGTGCAGGTTGTGCTGGCGATGCAGCTATCATAGGGCAAGCGAGAAGCACGAAGTCGGAGTCAGAAACAATGAGAGGACAGGACATCAGCATCATGAATCGTCCAGCTAGAGAGACCCTGGTGTTGCATCTGTGCTCCTGTGTTCTGGCAAATTAGCTCATGTAAGTAAGAAAAGAGAAGAGGTTCAATTAAGTTAACAGCGCTGGTGGATCTGGCAAATACATAAAATCCCCGAGGGCCATGTGGTGTTGGATTAAACTGTTTTAAAGTGGAGCTCTGCTTCTTAAACAGTGCTGATTATTGTCTTGTTGGCTTTGGTGAAAAGCTTGATTCCAGCTCTTTGGTTCATTAGTCTTCAAAGGAGCCATGGTTTTCTTGGCCTCTAAATTTATTTCCCATAATGTGGGAAAGTACGCGATCACAAATGCGCTTTTTACGCCTCCAGTCTACTTTCATTAACCTGCTGAAGACAAGTCCACCGTCTGACAGCCTGAAAGTCCACAAATCATACTGTAGCAGAGAAACCGCACCGCTGTTCTTACCTCCCTTTCCTGTTCATCTCGGCTTTCTTCAGTTTAAACATAATTCTTTTGTTGTGCAAGACAAAAACAACATTCTTTTTAATTGAGCAAGGCAGAGGCACAATGCACAAAGCTTGGCAGTGTTGCGTTTTCCCAAGGCACATAAAAAAGAGGAAGAAGGCCATCTATCCTACAAACCATCCATTTCCATTTCTGTGAAACACGTATCTGGTGGTTTAAGGTTTGTCACTTGACAAAACCTTGGCATCAAAATATTAACCACAGTGACATAAATGGGAAGAACTTGTTTGAAACCGCTTCCTTTTAGTCTTTGAAATCTGCGTCTTTAGTTAAGAGATGCCTCTGATGATGCTCGTGTGATGTCAGTGTCACCTCTGTGTGTTACAGTGATACAGATTCCTAGAGTCTGATGGAGCGGCCACTGTAATAATCAAAAACACACACGTACAGTAGATGGATGCTGAGTCCTGTCCTGAGGAGCCGGCTCTCCTGTGCTGCGTCATCTGTCTGAGAAGCCGACGTCTGTTTTTTCTTTCTATTCATCGTTTCAAACCCAGCAACAGACTGAAGCGGAAATGTTCCATGCTCAAGGACACCGGCAGAGCAACCGAGTCTGTGCATCTGTATATAGGAGAGATCAAACAAGCTTGTTTTTTTTAACATCCCATTTCTGAGTCATCATCAGTCATGTTGGCACCTTAGAGTCTGGTAAAAATAGACACGCAGGACAAGAACAACAGTGACAACAGAAGCTCCATAAAACCTGTTTGATATTCACGTAGAAGCTTCTGTTAAAACCAAGCCGTAACTTAACAATTACTGTTGTTATTATTCTATTTAGGTTAAATGTGTGAATGTGTGGCAGTTGTGGCACGTCTCAGGATGATGCAGCGACCTGACGGGAGTGTGACCCATGGGAGCTCATACCTGCCTCCTGAATCAACTGTGTGAAATTACTTTCCCCTAAACTAAAGTCTGGCTGTTGGATGATAAACTTGTTTCCTCAGCTGAGCACCGCTGACCCCTTCTCACACATAAGCAGTCAGATGGAGGATGGTGGAGGTAGTTCTAAGTAGAAGCATTGCTCCTTTGATTTGAAAAGGCGGTTCAGGCGTCTGATTAGAATCCCCCCACAAAAGTGCAGCAATGTGACGTTTACCTTAGTTCGGCTCCAGTCCTTGAAAGCAACCTGTGCACAGCAACAATGCTGCCTTTGTGGCTCACCGAGCGCAGCAGGAATGCTGGACGTGAAGCAGCCATGACGCCTGCGTCGCTCTGTCACCGAGGCGACGCTTCCTCCTCTCACACATGACATTTGCACGTGCGCCTTCTTCGGTTTCAGCGTGCATCTGTCTGGTTTACATAGATATGATGCATTCAGGCTCCTTGGTCTGTAATCAAAGAATAAGAGGCCGACGTGGTGTAAGCTGTTGCAGTGTGCCGGGTTTCCCCTCTCATTTCTGTGTGTATAGTGTTTCAAAGAGCCTCCGCTGGCTTGTCTGCCTGGAATTTAACAGCCAGCATCAAAATGAAGGAAAGACTTTAGTAAATAGTTTGGATCAGGGCTGCATTGTAGTGTTTGGGAGCAAGGCTATAATTTCCTACACAATGCTGCATCTTCACAGCATTTCTCCACCTTGTTGTGTTGCCTGGTTCTGTATATATTTCTCATGGAAATATATACGGAACGGTTTCTCCGTCTTCCTCTCTCCTCTGTCATTTGGAAGCCACAGCATTTTTTGGTGATTTATCTGTTTGTCTGTGTTATTGTTCTGGTCCCTGATCACAGATGTCTCAGCATCATTTTAAAGTTTCAACTTTCACATCCTATTTCAGTGTTTCTGGTACGGGGGGGGGGACAAAGCCAGTGTACATTTCGTCAGCTTAGGCATATAAGAAAAAAAACAACCCAGTAAGGCTTAAAATGTTACAAATTACCGTGGGATACAGAACAAAACCAGCACCAGGGTTCTGCTTCACCGACTGGCTTCCTTTCCTCTTCCTTTCCCACTCCTCCCTCAGTCATTTTAACTCTTCCCTCTCACCTCATGTGACCTTTCGGCGTCTCTCTTCTTTTATCATTCCCATATCCCTCCTTTCACTCCCTGGGTCTTTCTCATCTACACCACACTATACTGTGGCGACCTCCACGCCACAAAAGTCTTTAATTATTATACCAACATCACACAATAATACAGTCTGTACTAAATGCAAGATGAAAAGATGCAAATGTACAAACATGAAAAGAAAGCGTCTCTCCTCACATCTTGTTCTGCTTACAGTCTCCCTCTCCTTTTCTTCTTCTGTCTGCACAAACCCAAACATGAGCCTTCCAGCTGGGTGTGTTGCGTGTAAAGGAAAGTTAATTGGGCTAAAGTGGCTTAAGGACTCCACTGACTAATGGTGTCCGTTTACAGCGAAGGAGTGAATGGAGGCACTGCTGCGACCGCACCCTGAGCCGGTCAACTTGAATCGGACTCACCTGAGGAGCAGGATTTATTCCAGCTTGATTCACTCAGACTTTAACTGAATGACTGACCCATCGTCGGAGACGCGGCTTCGATACTGGACAGTGAGACCAGTCAATGGGTGTAGTCACTGGAGGGGAAAATTGTTTGATGCCCTGCAGAGCTACCTGACATCACGCTGTTTGCTGTTTCATAACAAATTCATTTGGCTGGTCATTGAGGACACCGGCACTCTGCTCAGACCCAGCACGGCTCTTTTAGGTCCACCAGTCCCACAGAAATGTCTTAATACGGTTCTATACTATCTATACAGAGCAAAGCTAAGAGATGGTGGATCTGTGAAACACACAAAGATGCTGACATGGATAAAACGGACTGGGCACACAGTCCCTTCAGGCCCCTTTGTGAAGACACACACACTGCTGCTGAACGCACAGCATCTGTGAACACACAGTGTTGCCTCCTCAAGGTAAAGCCAGAGTAAAGTAATAGCTCCGCTCCACAGAAACAGCAACAGAGGTTAGAAAAACCTGGCAAACCTCACACAATAATGCGACAGATGTACAGCGTCTTGCCAGCTGAGACCCATTTGTGAGACACATGGATGAATTTCACCCACGTTCCCATTGGTTGATGGGATGGGTGCTATAGTATAATATCTCATTGTTATTTCCTGCTGTCTGTGTAGTTCTGGGCATACTGATCCATTCACCCTAACACCAGCCTTGACCTGCCTTGTCAAGTCCTAATACTTTCCTAGATAACACAGTTGCACAATCGCACATTTGTGTCAAGGGCCGATAAGATCAGAGTATTAGCACTTACTAGGATATTCACAAGCCCAAACTGAAACCTAATCCCTCATAAATCTTCCTGGCGATCAGAGGCTGTCGGCTGCTGCTGAGTACGGTGTTCCTGTAAATGTGCCCACAGTAAGCCTCCTCCTTTCTAGTGGTGGGTGCGTAGGCCTGTGTGGGTGCAACGGTCAGAGGAGTCTTCCCTTTCCCCACCTCCGTTGGAGCTGTCGCTTGGTCAGCCGCTGTCCCCGCGCTGACCTCAAATAACATCTGCACATCTGGAGCTGCTCTGAGAAGGTGAACCACAGCGCTGCTACCTACCAGCATCTGCAGCAACTGAGGTAACCGTGTCCACGGGCCAGTCTACTATGGCACAGTGTCGAAATGCAAATGTACAATCAACATCACCATGTCACAATGAAGAATGACTCACGTCCGGTTTCGGTAACAGAGCGGCAGTGGTCAGCCTCTGGATGCCCCGATGTCACCTTAACAAACACATGGACCTCAAATGGATTTGTTGTCAGAACCAAAGATGTCACTAGGACAAGAAAACGAATGGAGCAACAAAAGGTATTAGTTTCCTAAATCATATAAATGATTGTACGTCACAACCTCTGGGGAGGACAGGCAGTCACGCCTGTCTTTTACTCAGACTTACCTATGCACTAATATTATAACTACTGCACTGATGCAGTGGCTTGTACAAGTATTCATGGTCCTCGGTTGATGAGGCTTTTAACTTTTTCATTTACATTCCAGTTTGTTTCAGCAACCTTGTCTGTTTCTGTGAAAGGCTGTGGAAAAGGCGCGATGTGCATCAGAGGTCAGAGGTCATGCTCAGTCCTTCGTCAATGGGTGGTCTAACAGGATGTGAAGTCCAAATGATTCAATACGAGTTCACCCTTGGGGAACCACAACCAATCAGAGGTTCAAACACCAGTGACTAGGAGAACATGAATTGACAAAGCGTGTGTGTGTGTGTGTGTGTGTGTGTGTGTGTGTGTGTGTGTGTGTGTGTGTGTGTGTGTGTGTGTGTGTGGATGGTGACATCATCTGGATGTGAAAGGCAGTTAAAACAACTAACTGATTAACTGATGCATCACGATGAACGCACGTTGTGAAAAACAAACACACTTGCGCGTTGTAGGAAACCTTTTGATCGTTTAACTGAGATATGATTTCCCAGTTTGCCGTAATGAACATAAACATATGACTAACGAAGAAAAGCGATGAAAAACTATATAGTCTAGAGTTTGGAAAATCATGACTCATGTTATTAAGAGACTCAATGCCGTCTAAAATCTGACAACATGGTAAACTCACTTATTTTTATTTTCTCAGAGAATGTGGATTAAAGCATCTTTTGATCTACTGTAGCATGCTGAAATCCCCTCAGTCCTCATTATACCCATGCAGCCATGGGGATATAACCATTTCCAAACCCTCGGTGGACTGAGGGTCAGACTGTGGGGGTTTTGTTCAGTCTGAGTGTGTATCCTGATGCCGTACAGGGTGTGTGTGTGTGTGTGTGTGTGGGGGGGGGGGGGGAAGCGCTGCCTTGGTGGTGGCCCACTGTGGAGGAAAGCAGCGGGGGGCCGGGTACACGCATGCACACATGTTCCCCACAATGCACGATAGGTACGTGTGCAGCCAGGCACGTACCGCACCGCCTCGTCCCGCTTACGCACGCAGGCGGCCGCAGAGCAGCGAGGCTACTGGAGGTAACCCCGTCAGAGGGGGGGGGGGGGGGAGCTGGAGCCGGAGGGGGCTGGAGACAATTGGAGACAAATGGACGGCAGATGAAGCTCGCTTGAGTCTGGACACTCGTTCGCTCTCCCACACTTTTGCTCGTTGCTGCTTTTGTGTCTGTCGGCGTAATTCGAAGCGGTCCGTCCTTCCTCCGTCTCCCATCCCGTGATATACTGACCTATATATCACAGTGACGTGACAGATCGCCGTCCTGGCTTCACTTACACTAAACTCAAGCAGATCCTCACCCATTCTTTTGACCACTTGGGGGCGAAGCTAACACAACAGTGGCATATTATCACCCTATAAAGTGACATGCAGTCGTATTAGCATTTTTTGTTTTGTCGGTTATCTGACAAACCCACATGTGCTCGCGCTCACAATTGCTTTACATCTAAATTCAGATGTGCCTCCAGGCGACAATATCAGTCTCTTTAGCGACTTAATGCTCAGCTCAACATTCAGCTTGTAATTAAAAGCTTATGTGTAAGGTCACTTTTCTGACATGCACATTATGAAACATGTTGGCAACAAACAGTATTAATGGCATAAATAAGCACATTTTGTATTGTTTTACAGAGGAGTATGAAAAACGTAGTGACAGTAAACAAGACCGGGACCAAGGACATTGGATTTCACAAAGGAGTTTCCTGAACTATCAAATAACCTGACGGGCTGCTTTTGATAAATGAATGTGCTTTTCTAAAACAGCAGCACATTGTGTATCTTTTCTAGGCTGCCACTAAAGAGGGGAAATCAGCTGTAATGTTTAGCTGTTACAGGAAGTCTGAGGAAACGTGATTTACATATTAAACCATAATCTGTGTGGCGCTTTTCAAAACATCTGAGGTGAAATAGGTTTTCTAGTTCTGCCTGTAAACAAAGCACATAGGTTTTTATTTTTAGTTCCTTCAAGTCTCTTATTTAACTTCCAAAATTAAAGCTTTTTCAAACACGACCTTGTCATTAACCAACAGCATGACAATTAGATTCACACCAGAGATTAGAACAGTATTTGTGTACAATTCTGTTTGTTTGACTGTGTGCATTTCTGTGTGTGTGTGTGTGTCTTCTGCTTAATCTCGGCGCGTGGAGAGAGCGATGCATGGCAGGAATGGCAGTAATTGTGTTGATCTCATTAGGCGCCGACCCGCCGTTCCAGGGCCAATCAGGACGCGCAGCACCATGGGGTCATTAGAGAAAAACCAAAGGCAAAACACTAATTAGCCTGCTAGCTTTAGCGTCTCTGTGTGAGGAGGAAGAACCGGCAGCAATGCGAGCGCCGACACACTTCCTTCCGCTCAGACCCAGAAGAGCGGACGAAGCGCATGGTTTGACATTAGGTAGCGAGTGGAGTGCAGCCACCAAATCAAACAGCACATCTTCTGGAAGCGTTCCACTGTGGCGAAATGCAAAATGTCAAAATTATACAAAAAATACAAGAGTTAAATCAAAGATCTGACATTTATCAAACTGAAAGCGTCTCCGTGTCCAAGATGGATGAAGTGCATTTAGTGTCAGCGTTAAGTCTGACTTGATGGATGAAGCTCTGACAAAGAAACATCTAATAAATCTAAACACATTAGCTTCAAGCCTCGTGCGTGTTTTCATTACAACACCGGATATCGACCACACAGAGCGCAACCGACACCGTCGCTGTTCGTCGAAGGCGAGAAGCGTTGCCAGAGCTCCGATGTCCTCCCTCGGTGCCGCGCGTTCCAACTCCTCCGCTGGAAGAAGTGCAACAATCGGATTAAGCTTCAACATATGCTCAAAATCCCTCAGGCGGCTCGAAGCGCTAACGCCAGTTGCGAAATATGCATATTAAAGGCGATAACAGCAGTGGTCATCATGATTCACTGGCCTCGTAGCACCGGCCGCTCAGCGTCTACAATGTGTTTGCTATTCTCGAAGCAACGCTGAGTATTGTTTTCCAGCTGCTCACCTTCTGACTATGAGGTCATGAAAGACCCCAACGTATAAATCAATAATAAGATGTAAAATCATTTCGAAGCGGGGCCAAGTTAGATACTGAGTGTTTCTGGAGGGAATGACTTCTAGCGGGAACATACTGTGCATGTGCATTAGTTGTGATGGAGTGGTGCCGGGGAAGGAAAGCAAAGCACATGTACGTGACCCCATATTTGTTTTTGTGCGCAAATACGCGCGCACATGAGTACGTGTAGCGTGACATGTTGATGTTGCAATCCCTTTTGGCTGAGCGCCAGCGGACGCAGCGCGCCAGCAAACGGACACACGGACGTGCGTTTACAGTCAGAGCGTCGGTCAGGGCCTCACGCGAGCTGCACGGTCCGAGGCCATCGGCTGCAGCAACGGGGTCTGATTACACGTCCACACGAAGCAAAAGGTGGGAGAAACGCCCGTCGTTCATGTGAAGCTGCTGCCTTTGTCATTTACGTCAGGTTCAGGTTCAGTAGATGTGAAGCTGTACTGGACTCATCACTTTACACCGTGCTTGCGTTTATGACTTGGCCGAAACCTTCCAGAGTTCAGTGAGGCCATTTTGCCTCAACAGGGAGATCATTAGTGACAAAGACGTTTTTTTTACTTCAATTCTTTTGTAAAACTACATATAATGTATCACTTGGCACTGTCTTCATGGTTTAAATGCACAGCACCGGGTGTTGGAATAATGAAATCCTTCTGCAAAACAAGCAGCAAAATAAAGTTTCTCTATGGTCTGATTTAGCATTTTTATTAAAGAACAATGGCACAATTGTATTAAATGTGTGTTGATTCCAGTAGTTTGATGGTGTTTTTAGCCATAAACTTCATAGGCAACATCAGTCACTTGTGAAAATGAATAATAAATAATAGTAAATAATGTAAATGATGGTGATTTGAGCCTTTGTCCTGTCTCGCTTCATGTTGGGATCCATGTATAAGTCTCCTTGAATTGTGCTGACTGCGTTAGCAGTCCAAAATATTCCCATGGGAGGTGATGAGAGATGTTTGGGTGTAAGTTAACGAGCACAGGCACCGTCTGCAGCATAGTGGTGAGACTGATGCACAATGTAACACAGATGTCATGGTGCTACGGACTTTTGGAAGTGACTGCGCACTGATGAAGGAGAAGCTCGTGTCGCTGAAAAACAATCCTTTATTGGAATACCTTCAAGACTTCGTGCATGATGTTATAAAGCTTCCTGGTGTGAATAAGCCACTAATGATGAGGGAATTCCTAACTAAGCACAATGATACATTTTGCTAAAGGCAGAAGCCAGGGCTTTCAAACGAGGGGACGCGGCATCTGTGTTTACATGATGATCAAGTCTGACCAAGCGATTAGTAACTTCCTGCAGAGAGATCAGAGCAGTGGGTGGGTGGTCACAGGCAGGAGGGATTGTGTGTGTGTCTGTGTCATTTTAAACGAATACAAGATCATCATGACATTTGAAAAGTAATTTATTTGACAAGCAGAAAAATGCCACAACATGGACATGAATCTAGGCACAGAAATCTAAAGCCCCCAACAATCAATGGACCTTCATCATTGTACACACATTACACAGCTCTTCATGCATCTTCATGTCTTCCGTCCATGTGTGAGCTACTGTATCACACACACACACACACACACACACACACACACACACACACACACACACACACACACACACACACACTAAGATCAACTGGGGGTCCTGGCGTTGCCCCACTAAATCCCACTAAATAACACAGCAGCCACACTCTCCTGTAGCTACTGCCGAACTCAAATATCATGTTTCGCACCGCAAAGTGATTTTAGCCCAGTGCTGTGCGCATAGGCCATCTGGCACGAAGGACAAATCACAGCGGGCCACGGTCTGTGGGTCAGCGGGCTGTTTTCATAGCAGCCTTATCTTTCTGTCTGTCAGTTCAAGTGGATGAGAGCTGCCGCGTGCAGGCTATATATAGTGTGTAATACCAAAATACATGAATCATCAAATTTTAAAGAAGCCAGGAGCCACAGGTCAGTTTCAGGTCTCATTTTCACCATTTCACCAATTTATTTTAGGTTATGACCCAGCATTACTGTAAATAAAGACGCTCTACAAAAAGCACAAAGATAATATGTTGCTGTTAGTTCTTGATAGTAACATGACAGCTTGTAATGTTGTTTTTCAATATCCCTCCCACTGAATAACATCCACCTGCTCTAATCAACCATTCAGCAGGTAGCTAATTAGCCAGTAGCCGGGCTGCCTGCGTGTTGAACGTACAGAGCAGCATTGTGGAAGCCGTGGCAGCTTGTCAGCCATCATAAACCGAACCCCGGGTGCCAGCATCCACTGAGGGTCTTATTAGTGTCACTTCTTAATCCCGGCGGCGTGTAGCGCTGTCTGCCTGGAGAACTGTTTAGTATATAAACAGACGCTGTGCAAGAGCAACGTGGAGGGAATCCAGGAGCTGGAGCGAATAGCAGGAGGCCGACGTGTTTAATGTCAGGCACATATGTCAATCAAGGCCTTTGGCGCAGATATCAAAGCTTTCCACCAATATGTCAGTGTTATTAATGGAATATCCATGTCTGCCTCACACCTACCAGGCGACCTGGGGTAAGTGACCATAATGTGTCTTGATATGATGGAGAAACACTGGAAGAGGGCAAGGGAACGTGTAGTTTGTGTGGGCGCTCCTGTGTCCTCTCACAGACACCGTTAGGCCGCTTAGAGTGGTTTTTCTGTCTCTATGTGATGCCCAGAGATGGAGCCGCCTCTCGCCCCACTCACAGCCGAGATAGTAGGAAGTGAGTCACTGGTCATTCCCTCTAACACATCAATAGATTCCATTTCTATCCATGCAAACGTGCATATTTACATATACTCCAGGCAGCTCATGCTTGTTTGCACAGTCAAGTATGAACTAACCAACTCTATTCGTATGATAACAATACAAGCACTGTTACAGGGTTTACACGCAACAGTGGTTCTATGAACGTCCTGCAAAGACAAACAATGGAGATAATGTCAGCGTGGAATGACTTTAATAAAAAGTTAAATGGGTGCATTTGTAACATATAAACAGTACTTGGCAGAATGGCTCGGTTGTGTTCATATGTGTGTGTGTGTGTGTGTGTGTGTGTGTGTGTGTGTGTGTGTGTGTGTGGTGCTGCACTGAAGTAATGTAAGTCTGGGTGGGGGTGAAAGACAAGGCAGAGAGCGTTACACACAAGGTATTCGTGTCACATTTGGCTCCTAAGCACCTCTTAGTGTTACGACTCAGGTTCTTTCTGATTTATTTCCTTCCTGTTTTGTTCCAGGTGCACATTATATTATAGTGCAAGGGCCTGGCAGCCAGTCATTAATTGTACCTATGCTTTAAGCTGAGTGAGACGGGTACAGTGGCTGCTTCTCCCACGTCAGGGTGTGTTATTCCAGCCAAGCATTAAAACTGGAAGCAGCACCTACTGTATCAACACCTTTAATGTAAAAATCCTAATCGCTCTTGGATGCCGCGTCCCTCCTGCCGTCACACAGTCCTCCGCCAACAGACGGAGCAGAGCTTCAAGAAATAAAACAAGTCTTATTTGTTGGTTTTTTTCATGTCACGTGATCTGCAGCCAGTGCTTTTCATTGGCGGCCGTCTTGAGGGTCGCAGGGTGTTGGAGTGAGTCCCAGCTGTCACAGGTGAGAGGATGGATGGACACAGTCTGTCATTATTAGCTACAGCCTTTAACACAATGCCCAGTGAAGTGAGTGTCATCTGCATATCCACGAAAACACACATCTCCTTGGTCTATTTTTAGTGGAAATGATTATTTAATTAAATTTCACCTCAGACTTGCTCAGATACAACGATTCCTCCAGTGCAGTCCTAACCGTGCTGTCGTGCTCTGTCACGTTTGCCTAATGGTGATGAATCTGTGCAATAACGCAGCAAAAGGCCTTCAGAGGTCTGGTCTCCACTACTAACAATGCAGGGATTCACACTGTTTCTATGCAGTTTAACGGGCTGCAGGACCTGCGACCGCACTGTGTATACAACCCACTCGGAGTGAGTTCGGGGGCGTGGGGCTGATTAAGGAGAGACCAGGAAGTTAAGAGGAGGTGGGGAAATGCCCGCATACACAAAGGGGAATTTAACGGCTACAATAACACAATTAAAGGCATCAGAGGCCTGTTACTGAGCCAAAACGGTAAAAGTAATTTTTCTTTGTTATCTGAAGTAGCTATATTTACTCCCTGCATTTGTATACGATGATCATGTACCTTAAGGACAGCAGGTGTTTATTTTCCATCATAACATTTTTGTGAAAAAGTTGTCTTACTGGTGTTTGCATTGATATGTATTTAACTTTTCAGGATCTTGTCTTAAGATGGAATAAATATTTTAATATATTGTTTCTGTGACATAGTGTACCATAAACAACTGGACCTAATTGTTTTGCTTTCGGCCACTTGAGGGCAGCAGAACAATCCGAAAACTCACCAAATAATTTTGTTTTGCGAAGGTGTTTAGATTAATAATTACCATTAGCATCATGGGTCTTCGTGGCACACAGCTTTAAATGCTTTTTTTGCCAAACAAAAATAAAGACATCTCCATATAAATTGCAGCTGCGCGTCCTCAGAGGAGAATTCTCACAAGGTTTTCAGTTTGGCTGTGGCAACGTGGTTGATGTAGCAATAAAACAGACTAATAAAATGACTAAACGATGACAATGTGTCCTAGGTGACACCTGGGACCTCCACACAGTTAAATAGTGACAATAAGTGTTTAAGGAATAAGAGGAACATTACTCCTCCTGTGTCTCCTTCCCTCTGCTCCTCCCTGGTAATTCAATCAGAAGATTAAATGTTGCAACATCAAGCCTGGATTTGGACCGATTCCCTTTATCGCTATGGTGATGGCTGCCAAATAAACACAGAAGGAGAAAGTTGCTGTATCTCTGAGATGCACTGCAACACAAAAAGCCAATTCTTTAGGCATTGTGTGTCTCACAGAAATCGAAGCTCATGCATCCACACTGAACCTTCTTCCCCTGGAGCATATGTTTATTATCTATAAATGTTGTACAGTCCTTTCTGAACAGCTTGTTGGTGAGTGTTTCCGCCTTCGGTCTCGTCCTCCTCGATTCGGATGACACCAGGTGACGGATTCATCTGCTTTTAATGATGTGACTAGAGTAGTGATAAGAGGTTACTCACATTTGTGAATGTGTGAAACTGGCTAGAATTCCTTAATTTATTGCCACATTTTGATCAAACCATCCAATTAAAGCTACAATTCTTAACTTCCCTCTCATTTCAAATTCAGACCCAACTGTATGAAACTGTCCTGCAGCCTCTGGTAGATGTTGGTTCAAACACAACCTCACATGCTCACATGCTTTAGCTTCTGTGATTTGCCAAGTTAATGAAGCCGACATCAACTTTCTCTGTTGGCGTTTGTCTGCCAGTGAACAAGATTCAGTTTTTCTGCCCAAAGTGACTTGTGACTCCTGTCACAAATAGCACCACCATTTTGGGGTCGCGACCCTTAATGATGGAAACCATTAGCGAACTTAAGTAAATGGCTTCTTTGTGGATTTTCCTTGGCTCCTTTCCTTAAACTGTAAATTAACCCCAAGGAGCCTTGTTTCTGATGAGGTTAATGGTGCCTCCTTATTTATATCACATGTCTAAAAGCTTCACACGTCCTTAGACTCGTACAAAGACACACGACAAACACACAGACCAACATTAATGTAAGGCAGGTTTTGTGCAGAGCAGCGCTACAGACTGCTTCAACTACAGGGACATGTAGCTGGAGGCCACACTAATGTTTTGACACTTCATAACTTCATTAATGAAAATCATGATCATGTGCCTTTTGTTCTTTACTGAGAACATCGTTCTTCTACTCACTTTTGGGCCACAACCCCCTCAACAGCTACTGCACCTGAACCGAACGGGATGTTCTTGCATTTTGCTGTTTGCGTGCTGCTGGTTGCAAACTGATGGGCAACAGCTGGTACGTAATGTGTTAGATACACGTCTAATCAACTACGTCCCACAGATTTTGCCCTTGGCTAAAACACCTTGCTGAACACATGAATGCAAATCCGCTCAAGACTAACTTCACAGTAACAGTTGGAGCTCGACTTGCGGTGACTCAGTGTAGTTGGCTTTGGGAGAAGGGCTAAGTCATTAGTGGAATTTAAAAGCCCCAGACACTCAGCTGTGGCTCTGATGTCTCCCACTGCCTGGAATCCTCAGCAGCATCCGCATCAGTCACTGTCACCGGAGCAGTCAGCTTACGGGAAAGTTCTTTGACGCCTGACAGCTTTTACTGCAACTACAGGAACGCGAGGGAGTCTGTGGTTGCAAAGTAACCTCGCGAGAATGGTGTTCATCTGGCCCACCTGTGACACACACACACACACACACACACACACACACACACACACACACACACACACACACACACACACACTTCTTTCACGCGGTGCCTGTGTTGTGGTCCTCACTGCAGCTCGTCCCTCCTGTCCATCCTGTCCATCTCCTGTCCATCACGGCTGAGTTCACCGCAGGGTGCTGCAGCATCTTTAACCAGCCTTTCAAAGGAGCATCTGCTGTGCTTCGTCTAGGTTCCTGTACCGCTGATACAGAGACCACTGCAGCCTGCTGCCCAGGTCCCTGAGGTGCTTCCAGCCACAATTTGATTAGCTAAAGAATTCCTGTGTGAGGTTGGAGGAGTTCAGTTCAGATAATAGAAGAAAGACAGAAAGTGGTTACATCTGTATAATGTCATTCTAGAGTGAACACGTTTCTTCCTTAGGAAGCCACAGAACAGTATGGACATATGGCTGCTCTGTTTCCTCTGAAATCCAGTTCCTGCCGTCTTTAATTTTTCATTCTTACTAATCAGGTATAAAGCCGCGTATCTAAAACAAAGCGTTTCTATGCTTTTATCTCACAGTAAGCTATTGAATCCTCCCATATGCTAACACTGAACCAGACTTTCGTGGTCAGTGTTGTTACTTTGAACAGATGTTGAGCAACACAAACACCCCGGGAGCTCCTAAACCAGCTTCAGTCCAGAGTGACAAAACCGATTTCCACCGGTTAAAACAGGAAACCACACCATTGTCCAGGTTCCCATGTCTTCCACGCAACCACATCACAGGTCGCACACTAACTATTCTACTCTTTTGTAAATTTCATTTGTAAACTGGAGTTCTTCACGCACAGTTTTCAAACAGGATTATCTGCAGCACCTTTGTCGAGTGGTGTCAGAGAATGGAGGCACATCAAGTTGGTCAGTAATATTTATTCACTGCTGAACTGCATTTTTTTTTTTTTTTTTTTTTTTTTTTTTTTGTTCTGTCCAGCAGTTAAGCAAGCAGCATATATTACGCTGAATGCCATATTGTGATGGACAGCTTTGCTTTAACAAGAAGAGTATATATAGAATATATATACTCTTCCTGATTTATGGTTATTTAATGGTTTATTTAGCTAATCCAAAATGTGTGATGTTGCTGTGTTGGTGGACAGGTTAGGTTTCTGCTTTAGGGTGTGTATGCGGGAGGGTGGGGGGGAGGGGGGATAAGGGGTGCAACCAGCTGCTGAAACCAAGCAAATCTGTTAAGTAAACAATTGGAGCAAAAAAATAAATAAATAAGAAGCATGGATGTACCTTAGGCTAACACATTCATAACTAAACAATTTTTGTACTGTGGTTTACCTTGGAGATTAATACTAATACCAATAATAGTGCTAAGGTATGTGCACATACTAATACAAACATATACATACAATATACATACATATGTGCATTATTATACATATCCCATACTACTTAATAAAAGTCATGACATACAACACCACAAATTCCATATTCACACATTATTCATATCGGTAGTGATAAGTATCAATAATACTTACAGTTGGATTTGGAAAGTGTCCCACTACAAGGTTAGTAAGGCTGTAGCTTATCATTATTCACCCAAAGGGTGAGGCAGACGTTGGTGCATGAACAATGCCATTGTGGAAGCCAGGGTGATGTGAGGGGCTCCGCCACTACGCCCATCCAGCAAGCAGAGGAAGGAATCCTAGCAGCCAGGGAGCCCACACACCTTCAGTTCCAGGAGGGCAGGTGTTGCGACCCAAGCCGCCCACACAGAGCCCCCCAGGCAGAGCTGCAGCAGCCACAGAGACAGCACACCCGAGGCCAGAGGGGCCACCGGGGGTCAACGCTGTCCGCCCCATGAGAACCAGGGGCAAACACTCCCCCCGGCGGGAGGGTCGGCCTGAAAGAGTAGAGCCCGAGGACCCACGTCCGTAGGGAGCCCGCCAGGAGATGCCCCCGCGCCCAGAGTGGGGCCGCCCCCAGCCCACCACCCCCACACGGGCGGAGCGGGGCCTACCCCATCGGCCCGACCTCACCCCTGGCGCTAAGCGGCCTGCAGCACAAGGCCAGCAGCAATTGGTGGGGTCAGCAGAAAAGAGGTCCACCCAGGCAGACGATCATCGTACCCTGGGCGAAAAAACCGGCACCCCACACACTTCACACCGCACCACACGCATACCAACTCACACAAAACAGACGCATACACCCATCCACATGTCAACACACATCATCACATCAACACACAACACCCCATAGACTCTCTCACAACAAACTAGTCAATCATACGTGAACCAATGCACTCTCAGATACATTCTCCCACCCACACCATTCGCTTGATCACAATCGTGGGGAGGGTAGGTCTCCGGCCTGCCGTCCATGTGGCCCCAGGCAGGGACCGCAAGCTCCTCCCGAGCCCCGACCAACCCCCCCAACCCGGGGGAGGCAGAGGGCAGTAGAAATAGGTACCCCCAGAACCCTGCAACCCAGCTTGGACGTGAGTGTGTGGAACTAAAGTGCACTGAAGGTGGGTGACACCTCCAGGAGCACAACCGCTGGCTGACGGTGTGTCCCCGCGGACAGTGCCCCCCCCTCGCCCTAAATGTCTTTTTGCAGTTAAAACTGGGTGGTGATCTCTCCATCAGGGCCAGTGGCCGAGGCCACAACTGGCCTGAGCCCCAGGCCCCAGTGAAAGAGCCCACCCCCGGCCCTAAATGTATGTGTATGTAGCTAAGTATGAGGAACTTTGGGAGATACCCAATTCTCCGGGGGTCCAGCAGACAGAGCCATCAATGGGAAGTCTACTGGCCCCCCCGGAAGGAGCCCCCAGATTCCTGGACAAGTGTGTATGACTAATGCAATTAAAACTGCAGAGCATCCCACTTGGAAGGGACGGAACCACTTCCCAGTAGCCCTGGTCCCTCCATCAGCAGGACGCCCCTTGCAGACCTAAGTGGATGAATGCGGAGAAATGTTAGTTGGGAAGCAGAGCACCAGGGTCCGCAGAGCCAGGTTCCCGACTGGCTCTGCTACCTATCCCACCACCCCCCACAACCCCAGCCAGGAAGGGACAGCCGGACCCAGGGACCGCAGTACTACTGCCCAGGCGCCACACGCAGCACAGCCAGAGCCATCCTCACCCTTCTTTCACACCTTACCCATTCTCTCGCTCAAGTATGCCCATGCTTCGCCCCGTGTAGTGTGACACTCAAACCCACACACATACTCTGCGGTTGTGCATTGAGGGCCAGCCTCCGCCCAGGGCCCAATGAAGGTTCTAGCCTGAGTAGTCCGCCAACCCCCCCTGCAACGGGCCCGAGCAGTTACCAGAGGGCGTCGGACCGCTAGGGCAGGCAGCGCCCCACCCGAGCAGGGGCAGCGCCCCAGGGGAGAGACACCCCTCCGGGCACAGGCAGGCACCCCCAGAGGGAGTCCCCCGGACGCAGTTACCCAGGTCTCCACCCCCAGGTCCGCCCCCGCACACCGGCAGGGAGGCCCGCCTCCGGCTCCCCGGAGACAGGCACACGCCAACCCTCAAAATGGTCTCAACCCCGGCACAGGGCCGCCCGGTCCCAGCAGCCACCACACCCCCACCGCAGGGGACCCATGCGGCCAGCCCTGAGTTCCACCAACCCGTTTGTCCCGGTTCCTTAGGCAGGCAGGCACCACCAACCACTAGTCACCCCCCCACCACCACTGTGCCAGACATGACGCAGCACCCGAGCCCCACGCATCCTTACCTGGAAATGGAATCAATCAGAGTATAGTTTTGGTCATTGATTTGATGAAGCAGACAATGTGTCTAAGGTGGTATAATCTAACAAGCTGTTCAGGTATTGAGTAATGCTTAATTTTTTTTTAGTTTTCCAGTTCATGAGGATGATTTCTTTGCGACACAGAGGGCAGAAAGAAGTGTGTGTGATGAGTTTGTCTCTAGATCAAGCCCACTTAGATCTCCTAGAAGACAAAGTGCAGGGGCTGCTGGGATTGGACAGCTTAAACTTGGTTGACAGGTGTTCACATACTCTTGCCAAAATTGCTGCACAGGTGAGCATGACCAAGAATGCATTGTAGGAATCTATCTGCTGTGTTATCTGTACAGTGAGGGCAAATATTTGAGTTTGTGAGACCCATTTGGAACATCCTTTGTCCTGTATAGTGAGTTCTATGAAGAATTTTGTATTGTATTAGTTGTAAATTTGTATTTTTGTCATTCTGAATAAATTAGAACATATGTTATTCCAGAACGTGTAATTAGTGGTGATATTGAGATCAGCTTCCCATTTAGAGATCGGAAGGCTCACTGTCTGGTCTACATTGGAAATTAAGATATAGATTTTGGATACTGTCCTTTTCCCTGATATAATCATAAATCGCTCTATTACTGGTGGTGGTTGCATGTGGATGGCTAGTATTCTTACTTTTTGCATTTAAGTATTGACTTTAGTGTTGGTATTCTAAGAAATTGGCACTAGTGATTTCATAGTGAGGACACTAGTTCTCAAAAGAGGTAAACTTGTCTCTTGTGAAAACATGGTTTCAGATGTGTTATCCCTTTGATATGCAAGTTGGAAAGTGTATTGCCTTTTGTTTTGTATGATGTCTGGATTGTTCCAGAGAGGTGTGTTTTGGCAAAGAGTAAGCGAAGACCCATTAATTTTAAGAAACTCCCACCAGGCTTGCAGAGATGCTTTTATGCTAATGTTCTGGTAACAACTATGATGTTTGATTTTGGTGCTGATAAGGGCAGATCTGCAACTTTAATATTTCCACAAATGTTGTTCAATGTCTATCCAGGAGGAGTCTGCTGGCATGGGTTTATCCATTTGTGGACATGGTTCAGTCTAATTGGCAAGAAAATAGTGGTGGAAGTTAGGTAGGTTCTAGGCCGCCGCAGCCGTCTGGATTTTTGAAGAGTTTTTAAACTAATTCGTGGTGGCTTGGTTTTCCACAAAAACTGTGAGATGTAGGAGTCTAATGTCTTAAACCACGCCTGGGCTGGCTGAGTTGGAATCATTGAAAATATGTAATTAATTTTTGGCAGGATCATCATTTTTATGGTGGCAATTCTTCCCATAAGTGAAATGGGTAAGGACTGCCATCTTTTGAGGTTGGCTTCTATTTGTTTTAATAATGGATTGTAGTTTAGATCAATAAGCTCTGATAGCCTAGACGACAATTCAATGCCCAAGTATTTAATGTTTCCTGAATGGAGTGTGGTAGAGGAGATGTTAGTCACCTTAAGGTTAAGTGGTAGCACTATAGATTTGGTCCAGTTAATAGAGTACTCTGAAAGTCCTGCGAATTCATCTATGAGGCTGATAGTTGTAGGAAGAGACGTCTGTGGCTCAAGGAGAAACAGTAACACATCGTCAGCATATAAACTTATTTTATGATTTACTGATTTGGTCGATATTCCAGTAATTCCTTCATGCTGTCTTATTGCTGCGGCTAGAGGTTCAATAAATATTGCAAATAGTGATGGGACAGTGGGCAGCCCTGTCTTGTCCCTCTATGCAGATTAAACCTTGGTGAGATCTGGTTGTTTGTTCTGACTGCAGCGTTTGCTGAGTTGTATAATATTTGGATCCAGTCTATGAATGTTTCCCCAATGCCGAATTTGTGCAGAGTGGCTAAAAGAAACTTCCAGTTTACTCTATCGAAAGCTTTTTTCTGCATCTAAGGAGACGATGGCTGTCTCTAGTTATGGATGGTGACATAATCAATTAAATTAATTAGTCTGTTCATATTGTTTGTTGACTGTCTACCTTTAATGAAGCCTGTTTGATCAGAGTGAATTATATATGGAGTGATTTTTTCTAATCTTCTAGCAAGTGCTTTACACACTATTTTTAGATCTACATTTATTAGTGAAATTGGTCTATAACTCGATGGGAGTGTAGGGTCTTTCCCTGGTTTTTGGAGCAGGCTTATGAAGGCAGAATTCATATTGTGGGTAATGAATGTTGTTGTTTAATTTCAGCTAACATTTTGTAAAAGCTGGGTGCCAGCATGGACCAGAACTCTTTATAAAATTCAGTTGGGAATCCATCTGGTCCTGGAGCTTTTTTATTGGGCATCTCCTGCAGAGCTTCATGTAGTTCTGCCAAAGATAACAATGAGTCTAGAGTTGTAGATTGTTCTTCATTTAGCTTTGGCAGTTCTAGTTTATTCAGAAACGCCTCTATGGCTGAGGTGGGTGGATCTATTTGGGACGTATATAACTCTTGGTAAAAGTTTTTAAAGGTATCATTTATTTCATGGGGATCACGAGTAATGTTGCCTTCCTTATTAGTTATTGAATGGATGATTTGTTTCTCTTTATTATTTTTTAATTGGTTAGCTAGAAATTTACCACATTTATTAGCATGGTCAAAGTTCTCCCAGCGTAATTGGTCTATCTGAAACTGAGTTTTGCAATCAATTATATTATTTAATTTCAGCTTTAGATTCTTTAGGTCTTCTAGGAACATCATTGGTTGGAGAGGCTGCATATTTAATCTCTAGAGATTTTATTTTTTGCTCTAATTCTAATTCAAGTAACATGTCCTTTTTTTTCTTGTGTGATGAATATGAAATAATTCTACCGCGCATAACTGCCTTCCCAGTCTCCCAAAGAACACAAGGTGAGATTTCCGGTGTATCGTTGATTTCTATAAAGGTTTTCCATTCTCTCCTGACATAACTGATGAAGTCTTGATCATTGAGTAATGATGTATTAAACCTCCAATTCCTGGTTGATGGTGTGGCTGTCTTAATCAACGAAATGGACATTGGTGCATGATCACTGATTGTGATAGAGTGAATATTGGTGTCAGAGACATCTTGTAAGACTGAGTTATTTACTAAAATATAATCTATACGGGAGTGAGAGTGGTGAACTGGTGAGAAAAAGGTATATTCCCTGGATGTAGGATGAAGAGAACGCCATGTGTCACAGAGACCAAAGTCATCCATGTACTGTTTTAAGGTCTGTACTGATTGCCAGTTCCTGTTGCTCACAGCTTTGCTTAGCCTGTCCAACTCTGGGTTAAATACTAAATTAAAGTCCCCTCCTACTATAAGTTTGGAACCAGAGTGAGCAGACAGTGATGTGAAGAAGCTGTGAAAGAAAGAGGGGTCGTCAGCATTAGGGCCATACACATTAGCTATGCAATATTCAATGTTTCCTATCAAGATATTAATGATTATATATCTCCCTTCTGGATCTACAATGGTATCGTTATGCGTAAAGTTAATCTTTTTATTTATCAGGATGGCGACCCCTCTTTGTTTAGAATTGTAACCGGCTAAGTAAGCATGTGGGAACTCTGCTGATGCCAGAGTGTAATTTATAATTTTGGGAATATGAGTTTCCTGTAGTAAAACAATGTCTGCTTGTAGGGTTTTCAAATGGTTAAACATTTTAAATCGTTTCTCCTTCTTATTGATTCCACGTACATTCCAAGTGACAATCTTCAGTGGTGTCATATCTTACCTGACTGCTGTGGATCACTAGTCTTGTGTGTATGTAGTGTGACAGACTTTAGGTGTGTGGCTAACCTTAAGTACCTGTGTATTCGGAGTTGTGTGTTACCTATGTATGTGCACGTGTTTCCCCTGTGCAGTAGATGTTTGTGTGTGGCTGCTGGAGGGCTACATAGCTGGCTGACTACGTGGGAGAAGAATAGAGAAAAGGATGTAGACAGTGTGGAGTGAAAGTAGGTGAAGGAAAAAGAGTAAAGGGAAGGAAAATTAAAGTGAAAGGAAAGTGAGTGATTACGTATGGTGAGCGCTTTGCAAAGTGAGTGAGTGAGTGACATTAGAATGACAGTAAACATTTATATGAAACATCTGCGAGAGAACGAGTTTGAATACTGGATGTAAAGTTATAACACATAGTTGCATTGCATCTATTGTTTTTTTAACAAACCTTTTATATTAAACCATTGTTTTTACATACCACCTGCTAGTACAGCCACGGAGTTGCTTCCCGGTCCCGGTAGAGCTCTCCGTTGACGTACAGTTTGTCGACGCTGATGACGGCCCTGCAGGCCTTCTGCCATGAACCTCTTACGGATGGGGAACAGTCGGCGGCGGCGGTCGAGGATCTCCTTGGGGAACTGGTCGTTGACGCTGTAGTCGGTTCCCTTCAGCTGTCTGCCCCGGCTCTTAACCAGTTCCTTCGCCTTAAAGTCATGAAACTTGGCAACGATGGGTCGGGGGCGCTGGCCATCCGGTCGTCTTCCTCCAAGTCTATGCGAACGGTGGAACGCCATCTTGTCGACAACTTCCGCTGGAATCTTCATCTGTTGTTTAATGAAGTTTTTAATTGTGGTTTCCGTGTTTTCCTCCGCCTGTTCTGGAATCCCCGAGAACACCAGGTTGTCCCTCATGCTGCGGGCCTGCAGATCGATGATACCTTCTTTTATTTTTTTATTTTCGGCCGCTAGCTGAGCCACATCCTCCGTCAGGGACTGCACCGTTCCTTTCAGGGCCTCGTTCTCGGTGGCGAGAGAAATCACCTGCTGCTGGCTAAATTCCAGGGAGTCGCGGAGGGCCATAAACTCTTTGTGGAGGAGTTCCACTAGCGCCAGACGTGCGTCGAAGCTTGATATTTTTTTCTCGATTGACTCCAGGATGTCCGTGATGTTTTTATCCGCCGAGCTAGCTCCGGGTGACTCAGGTGAGTCAGACGGACGGGAACGCTTGTTTGGAGCCGTCTCCTTTTTCCCCATTACCAGACGCTCGAAGCACTCGTCGATGTACTCGAAACTTTCTTTGGTGTTATCCAGAATGGTAGGGTGGTTGATTATTTTCCGTAAAATAAGGTAGTTATTTATTTAAATTGGCGGATAGTTTGTCGCGCTGTTGTTTACTATCGGTGTCGCGCCGCCTTGTTGAATTTCTCGTGCTGTTCTCGCAGAGTCTCGCGTTCTCTCACAGCATCGTGTCACTCTGAACTGCATTTTAGTCATCAAACGTATGCATTGTTTTAAAGGCATTTGATTGATTGATTTTATTTGTTTTAATGTTCTGGCTTATTGTGAATTTGATCTGTACAACCTGTCCAGTCACTGTGGGCAGTCAGGATGTCTGGCTTGTAACTATAATAGTTTCATGGCTGGACTCATTATTGCTCTGCTTCCCACGATGCAGATCGAGGTCGAGGTCAGGAAGTTCAGACTCACAGAATAGTCACAAGAAGTGTGGCTATTAGGTGAACTCACAATGAACACTGTGTTGTTTGCCAGCACCTGCTATGAAAGCGTTTCTCAGATAGATCGATTCCAATCATATTGTTTGAGTTGTAGCATTTTGAACGGTCATGCTCATTCAAGTGTTTTCACTTTCTGGAAAGTTGGTTTGAAACCTCAAATTCAACCTCTAGTGTTTTTTTACGTCTCACCTGAAGTAAGAAAGACGTCCAGTTTGCATGACTGCCATGATGTCACAGCAGGTGTTTGTCTTTTAACAGTTGGCAGGAAACACCTGGAGCCCATTTTTAAACTAGGTGTGGTCAGATGTCAGTGTTTTACCCCCCCATTCTGACGTACTGTGATTCCTACCAACATGAGCATCTCTGCTCAGTGAGATGTAAGTTTGGAAAAAGATCATTAAGTTGTTTTTAGCGCATTAACACGCACAAGAGAACGTTCATCTGTAACTATGGAACAATACACATCTGTGCCAGGCTATTGTGTCTACTGAGTAAATAATGGTGCTGAAGGCTGACACACATCTGACTCCTTCACACAATGACGTAATGTATTAGAATGATGCTGCAGTGGTTTGATGGAGAAGAAATGAGATGCAGGAGACATTGTTTCATTTGCCACAATCTGTTCGGTAACTGGCGATAATCCCTGTATTGTATCAGAGTCACTTCTTTGTTGTTCAAAGCCACTGACCCAGAGAAAGTGCTTATAGCACCTGCAGGGTGTTACAGAAAACACTCGTGGGCATTTCTTGCATTTGGGAAACATCCACCTCAGTACGCTGGAGGAGAGCAGAGACGCAATCTCTAACAACACACAAGGAAAAAAAGGCAGTTCTGTTAAATCAAAGCAGACACAAACCCAAATCTTAGAAACAGCAGCCAAAGAGGTCAAAGGTCAGCCATGCAAAGAAGAAGCATATTTATTTCGCATTAGTTACCCTTCGGAGTGTATTATATTCTGGGGCTTTCCACTACTGCTGGGCTCTCAAATCATACACACTCGGCATTGTTAAAATCCATCAAGATGTTTTTGGTTTGATGCTTTTTCTTCTCTCCTAATCTCCATAAAGCGATTTACAGCCAGTTGTGACACTGATCAGATCTGTGCTGTACAATTTATGTGACCATATTGGTATGATCACAGAAATCTTCAGATGTGATCTGTCTGTCTGTCTGTCTGTCTGTCTGTCTGTCTGTCTGTCTGTCTGTCTGTCCGTCCGTCCGTCCGTCCGTCCGTCCGTCCGTCCGTCCGTCCGTCCGTCCGTCCATCCATCCATCCTTTCCCTTTTGCACATTATAAATTTAAATTCTCTGACATTCAGGATCACACCACATTCTCACGTACATGTACATGCATATGCATATGCAAACACTCATTTAGTGAAATCAGGTCTGTGGGTATGTTTTCACGCAACTGATCAACGATAATGAACCATCATTGTATTGTCAGGAATCACCAGTGAGTTGGTTCCTGACAAAATCCTCCATCACAGAAACAATGACGGCAGCTTTCCCGGACATACTGGCACATTTTTGAACTTTAAAATTCTGTAGATATGTCATGAAGTTTCTCTGTTCTCCACTGACAGATTGCCATGAACTCTTTAGGGTTGTTCCAGGTCCTGGAAGGATATGAAATTAACTTACAGTTTTTCTCAGTTTCTTTAGTTTTTTTACAATTCTCAGATCAGAATGAAATTCTCAAAACTATTTGTTCAATCTTCACATCATGATGTCACGTGTGCACATCATATAAGCAGTTTCTCACTACTTTGAACAAGTTGCAAATGCTTTTGGTACATCCATTCAAATGATAATGTCCTTAATTGGTAAATTGCTTTAAGGTGACTTGACTTTCTCTAACAAAGGTGCATGTCATTAACAATCAATGGGCAAGTATATATATGGCTGGAGCACAACACAATGTTCTATGTCAACGGTGTGCTTACACATATTCCCATAATTGGTCCATACAACACAAAGCATCTTGGTGATAAGAAACTCTAGAAACTCTCTACAGAGATCTCATCCCTGAAGAAGAGAGGGGTCGGAGTGGAGATCACCTGCCAAAGTGTGTGATAGTTTGGGACAATGTGAGTTCTCATTACTCCAACATCATCAAGCAATGGTTTGCAGCCCACAACAGGATGCGGATGGAGTTCATCTCACCCTACTCTCCATTCCTTCACCCTATTGAGGAGGTTTTCTCAGCATGGAGATGGAAAGTTTATGATCGCCAGCCACATACACAAATGACCGTCCTGGCTGCCATAGATGCAGCGTGTGATGACATCACAGCAGACGCCTGCAGAGGCTGGATAAGACACAAGATTCTTCCCACGCTGCATCGCAAGAGATGATATTCACCGTGATGTGGATGAGAATTTGTGGCCCAACTTACAGGAACGACAGGGGGTGTAGGAAGACCACACCAATTCCTACAGCACCGCTTGTACTGTTTTACAGAATATTGTCCTATCTTTTTTTCCCTTTGTGTTACTGTTTGCAGTGGGCTTTTTTCTACATTGGTATGACATGGTCTGTCAACAAATTACAATTTAAACAATAAAAGTGTAAATGTTATCGAGTCTCTTGCAATCAAACAAAAAGGTAACTTACATTTTACAATAATTATCATCAAAACTGTAGCTATTGTTTACATCAGAACCTCCCCCCAAAGTACACAGTTATATTGACAACCTGACTAAGTAATTTGACTGTCTTGTTCGTAGACAATGACAGGACCTGACATTCTGATGTCACTGACATGGTCAGGTTTTATCAATTTTTACTCTGTTTAAATAAATTTATTCATAAAAAAACATTATAAACAATATATAAACATTTCTGTGTTGCTAATAGTATTGTATATATTGTAGCACATATTCATTAAACAAAGCAACTATTGGTGCCTGTAAAGTGAATAGAATACATACAAAGAAGCCTATAAACTGCTACATGTGAAACAGGTGCTAATTATTAAGCAACACACATTTAACAATGTAAAGATGTTTCTGCCATAGCTTCATTAACCACAGCTTTATTTTGCCACATGCAAAGTCAGACTATGACCCCAGTTCAGTTGTTACTCATTTAAAATTAAAAGCCTTTGTGCCAGGAGTTCAAGACTAATAATTTGCTCTGTGCAGACTCTGTTCTTTTCACACCGCTCCCAGATTAAAAAAAACATCAATAGTAAAATCCTAAACAGCTGAATCTTTTCCAGAGGCTCTGTTTTCCTGGCTTGCCTTGATTTACCTGGCGTATGTTTGTGAGACGGATGCTTCACCTGCGCTGCTCTAGTCACTGTTGATGCCACTGTCCTCGCACTGCTGCACTACCAGGTTCACAGCGATTCACACACACAGTCTTGTATTTAAGGAGCCGACGTGCAGTCGTTTGCTCACAGCGGGAACAACACTTGGCAGATGTTAAGGGATTAAACAACACTACTGGGCTTAAAGTTAGGAAACTGGACGTGGCTCTGCGTCTGGAAAAGAGTCTGGTTACACACTACAAGAAAAGGTTAATTGCAGGCCTTTAATGGGATAAAAGCTCCAGTCTCTTGTATAAAAGTTAGACCATGCCATGCACCAGTTCAACACTTCAGCCTCCACACCCTTAAGTTGGGTCTCGAGGGCACAGTACTTCCTACACTGGCACAGAGCAGAGCTGTTTATGGACACAGTCTTGGAGTCTAGTCAAAATTGCCCGCTAACCCTAATCTGTATTATTACCGATATTTTTTATTACCAAAATCACAAAGACACTTTTAAACCACTCTAACTGTTAGCTCTCCTCCTAATCACCCCCTCTTGAGCATGAGCTGACGTCCAATAATATTCAACAAATCTTCTATTAAACACTTACGTGTTTGTTCGCAGGACACGTAAAACATACTGTACCTACGTTGCACCTGTATATTTGCATAAAGACTTTTCTGCGGACTGGAAGATCATGGTCCTCACTCGACACATATGAGGAACATATGCGGAGCCACACTGCAGTACACAACAGCCTTCACAGCAGGATGAGCTTGTCCAGGGTCAGTGTGCACACTGTATATCCACAGGGTTTACTCCCTGCAAAGACTTGAAATCACTTCAGTGTGCAGAGAAACCAAACACTCGCCTGAGAGTCGAACCGACCCATTATGTCATCTGTGCATATGGTCTGTCCCTCTCTTTCTCTGTTGTTCTTTATCTGTAACTGTGGTTAATCCATGTGTCATAACTCATAGCTCCGCTCTCCATGTCAAAGGTTTTTTGGGCTCTTCCTCTCTTTCTAACCCATGCATCATAAATACATACACCTGAGTGTTCTCTGGCAGCCACACGGGCTCAAAGGTCAGATTTTGTCATGGCTGTCGACGCACACCCCATCACTCCCGGGCCCCAGAGTTGCATTCGCTGCTGAGGAGACAGGAAGTTTGGATGTAAACCAAAAGTGGGAATACTGGCCAAGTCTTAGCGTGAGGTCAACCTATGGTTTCGCTCACTTTGCCTGTGATACCGGCGCGGAGCAGAAGCCGTGTGAGACTCAGCAGGTAAACAACGTGTTGAGTGATCAAAGCTCAGGGCTGTTTATGTGGTGCGGTGGACGTTGGCTCGTGCAGCTGTGAGAGCCCAGAGGGAAGCTCTGTGCATGTATTCGTGTGTACATGGATGTGTAGCGAAGGGTTATGTCGTTTATGACGTGAGATGTATGCTGTGCACAGGTCAACACAGTAATATACTGTAGGTAGAATGATATGGTAAAGTATTAGTATCAGTATAGTAGATGTTCTGTTAATGAGAATGTTTATTATCGGAGACATTCTGCCATTTTACTTAACATCATAAACCGACCTTATGTTTTTCTAAAGTTTATTTAAACTGGGGCAAGAAACAAAACCTTGTTTTTTAGTGGTTTTACTTCTTGGAATTTACTCTTACGTGGAAAACCTTTCTTGACCCATAAAAATGATTAAAGAAAAAAATAAAAGCAGTTACCTCTTGGAAGTACAAGCCGGTGCTGGACACAGTCCTGTGCAGCACGTCGCTCTGCTGTCAGTGTTGGAGCATCAGGAGGAGATTGCATCATACCAGGGGCACGCACACACACACACACACGCACACACACGCACACACACACACACACACACACACACACACACACACACACACACACACACACACACACACACACACACACACACACACACACACACACACAAAGGCGTGGGACATGAATCAGGACTCTTCACTGAAAGCAGCAGCACAGTGTTAGAGCCATGTAAGCTCCTGACTGATACGCTAGATCACTTCTGACATGCAAGACATGGGTGCATCCGCGTGGAAGTGCTCTCTCCAGGGTCAGAGCAGCTGGGACTAAATGGACCAACCCCTGACCACCAGACACTCACCTTTTATTAGATTACACCACACGTGGACAGTCAAAGGTCTGATGTCTAGGTGTCTGTGAAGCTGTCAACCTTCAAAAGCTCATTACAGTATGAACTACCATACTACAATACCTTTGTCATTCTCATTTCTTCCTCTCATGTCCCTTTTTTTCCAGGCTACGTTGTGCAAATGTCCACCAGAAATCATGGTTAAGGTCCCATGGTGTCCTTACATGACTTGATTCTGATATGAGCCGACTGCTTGACACCATCACCCCTCACTTCAGACTAAACATTTCTAATGAGCCTCTCGTGACTCATCCTTTTGATTTCTCCATCCTGGCTGACTAACAAGAGCATCAGTCTGATCTTTTACCCTGAAAATACAGTAAATCAGTTGTGATTCAAAGAAAAAAACATTTGGTTACGAAGGAAAATAAGAAAGTAAGTAAAACATTTTGTTGAGTTAAAATGCTCAATCTCTATGAAATCCAATATTTTGTTCATGTCAGTCTGATTTAACTGCAAACATCTTCATTAATACAATCACCTGAGAGACATAAAAGGTTCATCATAGTCTTTGAACTTGGAGGAGCTTTGCTGCAACCCATGTTGTTATGTCATCAAAACAACATGTTGGCTCTTCGTACATACATTCTTCAGATTCTTCAGACTTGCTATAAAAAATCCAGGGTGGCACACACAGTTTAACCCACAATGAAATACTAAGTCAGAGGTGGGCAGACGGTCTGACACGCAACCAGCCATGCGATCATCCATTCAGGCAGCCAGACAGACAACATGCCCTGTTACTGTTCACCCTCCAGGTGAAGCAGCCACAGCGGCACTTTACAGACTCTCCCAAAGAACAGATAATAACTGAGTAAAGCCATGTGAGCAACAAGCAGCTCCTTCATATGAAAATGTATAGCAGCATTTTAGTAGAAACTGTCCTAAAGACTGGATGTCTGGACCCAATGTATTTCAAGTGGTGTGATTTCCTCCCAGCTAATTAGGTAGAAGGTGTGTCATCTAATCATGCTTTTATTCTTTAAGCAACAGGCCGTGAAAGTGAGTAACGTCAAGCAGTGAAGGTTTAAAATGGTTTTCATGTGTTTGAGCAGCCGCAGCCGCAGCAGCAGCAAGAGCTGCGTCTAGTGCTTCCCTCCCACAGACGTGGATCGCTGTGAAGCGTTAACTAGCAGAGGAGCCTTCTCTTGGCCCCTGCCTTTAATGTTGACAGTACAGCATGCGTCTCCTCAGTGTTAATGCTTGCACGCTGTCTCAGGGGTGGGACTGAAGTACTGTAGCCATAGAAACAAACATATACTGACCCCTACTCAGTCCTAATCCCACCATTAACCCTCCAAACAATTTATTACACTGTGATGACTACAGTAAGAGAGGTCCTCATGTGTTGTTATTGTTCTACTGAGAACCACTAGACCTCACAGGAAGAGTTCATACTGACAAAGACTATGAGAATGGATGTGCAGGGCTTACACATGTACTTTAGGTGGTTCCTGCAGCATCAGTGTCAAATACATATATTAATATTTAGGAAAAACACAAATTGTTACAAATATATGCTGTTGAACTGTTCATTGAGAGATTATTCTAACAACCCAGAAACCTCGCTAGTGCTGCATACAGCAGGTGGCATATTGTAGGAGAGGGGCTGTCAGTGGAACAGTGCTAAAATGCCAAAAGACAAGTTAATGTGTTTGGAAAGTGGGTGAGGGAGCGTTCAGGGCTGAAACAGGTGAGTTCACTGACCACTTAATGCAGGTAATTGGGCAGACTGGAATGAGCCGGCTAAGGTTAGTCAAAATCTAGGGCACAGATTGTTACCAGGTGATCAGGCAGAATCCGGCGAACACAAAGCCAATGTTCAGGTGAAGGAACCCGTCCAGAGGCAGTCGAGCAAACAGAGTGCACACAGGCGAAGGCACACAGGATTTCTGTAAACAGGCAACAGGTGAGAGGGAGGACGAGGAGAGGCTGGGGGTCAGGTGACTGTAAGACATGCTGGTCTAAAGGCCTGGGGATAGTCTGGCTTTATTCCCCCTAAACAAAAAAACACCTGGAGACATTATACAACTGAAATAGTTTTCACTTTGGCATAGATCAAATTTGAGTTCAGTCCAGTTATTCCATTAAGATGCTGCTAGTTTATATTTAATTAGCGAAGCAATCCTTTAACAGATGCTCCCGAGGAGAAAGAGAAGAAAGAAGAGGCCTCTCGCTCGATCACGTCTACAACACAAACTTTTCCAGTGTTTCTGGGAACTGGACCCGGCTGCGCTCCACTTAAACGTCTCCTGCGCTGATCATTTGGCTACTGCTGCTCCTAAAAGCACCTCGGTAATTTGTTGCCATCCTGTGATTCAGCCATTAGAGGCCGGCCATGAAAGCAGCCGGGACCTGCTCGCTAACTTTGTTAGAGATCAAGGTTTCCATGAGCTCACCCGCTTTACAGGACATATTCTGTAGCCATTACCGACAAGAGCCCGTGTCAGCCTTCTCCTAACACTACACATGCCGCTTTTCCACTGTCCACTGCAAACATTAGCCTGTCATCTCAAAGCCAGGCAGTTTACTGTTGCGCTTCCACTTAGGAACTGGCTCTAATCACGTCGGGTTTGCTGCTCAACGAGCACCGCTAACATGAGAGCGCAGCCCTTTGAGGAGCCCTTCGCAGCTCCTTGTGTTCCCTCTGATGTTGACATGGGTTAATAATTCAAAGGGTTAAACTGCTGCAGTAACATCTTTATTTAAACCTCATGGGAAACGAAGCTTTTAACACCGCTGCAACCGAGTCTGACAAGAAGAGCATCACGTTTTATAGGTTTGACCGGAGAGGACATCTAGACACTAGTCTAACTTACATCATCAGCAGTGACTTGGCGAAGGGTGGTGTGTGTGTGTGTGTGTGTGTGTGTGTGTGTGTGTGTGTGTGTGTGTGTGTGTGTGTGTGTGTGTGTGTGTTTTTTTGAACCTCGCTAACCTCTCCAGAGTGTTTATTCCTCCTTGTCACTACCACAAAGAAGAAGTACCAGCACTTCCTAAATCTTGGACTCAGAGTGAACCTTCACCACCCATAAACCCATTCGCTGCTACGAACTGTAATGCAGGAATCATTGGAGGAATTTGACTCAGGGTTATGTGAACGAGCAGACAGCTAAACCAGCAGACAGTCGTACCTGACAGCATGTGAGGAGCTGCTTCTCTAATGGCCAAATTAGGCTGAAACAGCGCATGAAACAGGTGATGGTGAAAATAATGGTTATTTCAGGTGAACTGATCAAATAAACTACTGACTTGAAACAAATACCTTGTATAAAATCCAAACAATGCGAAACGAAGCCCTATGGGCTTCACTTGCTTTCTAGTAACAGGCCAGTGAGTCTACGAGGCCACGTCCAGCCTCTTAACGCCGCCACACCTCACACACACACACACACACACACACACACACACACACACACACACACACACACACACACACACACACACACACACACACACACACACACACACACACCACCTCACCGCTCATTGACGTGTTACGTTATCCAGACGTCAGCAGCGTCGGTCAGGAGATGTCAAGGAGCAGGGGCAGTTTAGCTCATCTGGGCGAAATCATACAGGAGAACGCATGACGCAACAGAACAAAAACACAGAGGCTTATGGAACAAAAAATCTGGACAAATCTTGGCACTTGACAAAAGATTAACATGACAAAACTACTACCTTGAAAACCCAATTCTTGCCAGAATGGAACTAAAATAAACCAAGAAAACAAAAAAGAAATCCCACTGCTGATACAGTCTTAAGCAACACTTAGGAGGTCCTGCTTCTTTCACGTAACGCACTGTTGTGTTTTCCTGGGGCTGTGAGAAACACACGGTCACTATGGCAACAATGTATTTGTTATGGCAGCGCTACGTCCAAAATATCAGGAAAATACTGAAGATGAAGAGAGAAAAGAAAAACGATAAGGAGGTGCTAAGATTTAGAGGCTGAGGAGGAGAGTGGCTCCAGTGTCAGCTGTGTTTGAAACACCTACAACAAGCTGCTGCAGGGCTGAGCTGCACATCAGCGTCTGTACACACACGTACAGTGACTGTGGCAACGGGCAAAATGAGGACACAAGGAAGGCAAGGAAAAGAGGTCGTCTCCATTTAAATCAAATTAATTTGAAATGTCATCTATTTAAAATGATATCTATTCAAGGTTCTTGGGGTCAGAGCATCAGTAATTGTGGGTTTGGCTCAAAATGTGTGAAACAAAAACAATTTCTCAAACATGTCAATGCACATTTGTGATGAGTCCTGATGATTTTGAATCCCATTAACGTGTCTGCGGTTAGAAATAGGCCTCACTGGTCATTAGCGGCCAATGAGTGGAGAAGGTCAATCTCAAAGTCAAAGTGAGGAGAAAATGGTTAAAACAATTTTAAATTAAAATTTAAATAAAAAATTAGGGCAAAGATGCAAAAATGGGGAGGAAGGCTGCTCTGGTGGCGCTAACGTGGGCGATTTGGACAGGATGAAGGAATCTTGAAGCTGGTTCTCATGCTGATTCTTACGTATGCTGCCTCATTTTCATGATTCTTCAGAGTGTAGAAGAGATGAGACTTTAATAGACTGTGATTTATGGCTGTTTTAAGGACAGAAAGGAAAGATAATCATGGGCGGAACACAGTCCCTTTGAGAATTTATTTCTGGAAATGAGCTTTTTTCTCAACCTGAAAACATGGAAAAATGACAGAAGCTGATGGAGAGAAGCAGGACAAAGGTTAGTGCACTTGTGTTAACTCGTGTGTTGGGTTCTGCACGGTCTTCGTTGTTGGGAGGGAGCTCTTACCCAACACACAGCACCAAGCGTGGACTCAGTCTTGGATCGCAAATCTCCTGACTTTTGACTTAACTAAAGCAAAACAGACTTGGGGCTTGAAATAGTTAGATAGAAGTCCAAGCAATAAACTTTGCCATATTAATATTCAAACCCACATGGCAGCTAATAATCCAAACTGATTGAATAGAATATTATTATTATGGTATCAACAGTTCGACACAATACAGTAACAAAACCTGCCTGTCCACGCTAAAATATCCCAGTGTGCTTTGCGTTGAAAACAATATGACATTCATGATCCCCAGATAATGAACCCTGTTTCATTGTGGAGGTCTCCAAACCCTTTCTTCAGACAAGCTGTGCAGCATTCTGTATCATTGTACAGGATGCTGCACCTACAGTATCACATGGCCCTTGATGATGTGCTACTGCTGTTCGTCTCCTGACCCCACACTGCATGCGTGACTACATAGGATTTGATTTCAGAGACAAAGGGTGGGACCCTCACTGATCATTGCCTCAGCAGTAAGGGGACATGTGTGTTGGATCAGTTGTGGTGTGAGCGCGCGTGTGTCTGGACACTCTTTAGTGCCGGGCATGTGCATTTCTTGACGTCCAGATGAGAGGACGTGTTTGTTGGTGACGCCCACGATAAATCAGAAGGCTTTCGCTAATAAACAAAGGGAAGCAACAGTTTGAGTCTCATATGCAGACACAACTGCAGATGTGTGCAGAGGCAGAAAAACACAGAGAAGGAGAAACCAAGGAGTGAAAAGGACAGAGTTGAGGATGGGGGAGATGCAAATTAAGACCTGCGCTGCCTCCTTTTACGTGTGTTACGTGTGTCTTCATGGTACCAGTCCAAAGGTTCCACAACTTGTCTGGGCTTCATGTATGCGGCGCTTCCTTTGAAGACGGTGGTCAGGAGTTAAAATCAGGAACATATCTCAAGATGAAAGTGACTTTTGGTTATTTTGCAGTGGAGCATGACAAAAAGAAGAGGACAGAAAGTCCTGAAATGGAACAAAGCAACTAGATCCGCTTACATTATCAGCAAGCTTTCAAGTGTTCAAGGTGAAGGGAAACGCTGCCCAGTGGCCATCCATGACGATTCCCGCCCCTTTGGCGTGGAGTATTTAGAAATCTGGACGGAAAACAAAACAATAACAGTGTCATGGAGCCTAACGTACATTTCTGTTAGGAATTACCCATTGCCACAGCGTTTGTCATGGTTATCAAACAGACAGGATGTTTAGGCTTTTTACCAGCTAATGGATTCAGATCTTCTCTCAGATGGTCCCGTCTGCGTCTACCGTGTCCCACCATTTACGCTAGAGAGCCACATGTTTCTTATGTATTGATTTGCATGCACTGGATTTAGGTCGGGTTTGTTTAGGGATGCTGCCTTATCAAACACAGGACGCAGCGAGATGCTGTGAAGAATTGGCAGGAAAGTTCTTACTCCAAACACAAAGATATACAAGACTAAAATGTACAGGGGACACATTTTTACCTCCTATGTGATTGATCTGGTCGAAAGTAGAGCATTCAAACCACAGGCTGAAGAAGCCACACTGTCCACAACTGGTAGTGGTTCTGATTGAACTGTATCCCTGACGAAAGGCAGCAGTGGCAGGATGTTACATTTTGCAGTGACTCATATACTGTACTGTGTGTGTGTCACTAAAATGAAACCATTTAGCTTCTTTATTATCTCTTCATATAATTTAGCTGTGTGCGATCTTTGAGTGAGGTCACAGTAGGCGTAACGCCACACCGCATCCATCATGTATTCCTCTTGTGTGACTAAAATCTTCTGCATGGTGCATCTAGTTCTACTGAACCTGTGCTGCATCAGAGAAAAAGAAGGCTACCAGCTGTGGCCGGGGCAGAGCCAGATGTGCTCGGTGCCCCGGGACGCGTGACTTGATGTCGCAGATGGAACGATACGGCGATGAAGTGGACGCGGTCCGAGCCGGTAACTTAGCCAGTATCATCTGCTTCCAGCCACGATGGCCTGATAATACGTCAAACAGCATCAGAGCCAAGAACAACATGGGATGCACGGTACTGCAGTGGGCGTGTCGAAGAGAAGAGTCAATGAAACGTCAAATAAATAAACACAATGGAGCTTCGCTGCTGTGTGAAGTTTACCAAATGAAGTTGGCCTGTGAGTGGTGAGGAAGCCACAAGCCAAAATCCTCTTGGTGAACTGTTTGTGAACGCACGGGTGTTGCTTCGTGCATACTTTCATTCCCTGTTCAAAGGCTTTTGTTGTGCTCACATGATCAGACTCCTCGTGTGCAACTGACACCTCTTATTAAAGGAACGCACCCACAAAGTATGAGTGACGATGGTTCAGTGTGTGGGGACCGGATACCAAAGCAGTGAAACAGACAAACCCCTCCATGTTTCTAATTGAAGATTAAAATGACCACAGTGACTACGACTAAACGGAGGACCATAAAATGTTGGCAGTAAACTTTATATTGTAGCTGTAGTACAATTCATTCTGTACCAGCCATGATCACATCTCGTGACGATGCACGAGGGCAGAGCCAGCGTTACGGTGTCTCTCACTGCGTAGTGAGCCACCAAGAGGCTGAGAAAACAATGGTGTGATTGCACAAGCAGGCTGCACAATAGAGTAACACACCGCATATGTGCACTATAATACCAGATCAACTCAGATGAAAGCGATAAACTTAGAGTAAGCAAGTGAACAAACATTGCGGTGATCAGCGTCATCTCCAGCCGAAGACATAAATCCACTAAACCCCGTCCATATACCGCCATATTCATGTAATCAGATTACTCCGTGATCAAAGGGCGGAGGAAACAGGAACGACAGAGGGCTAGTAAAAAACAGACGCTCGTAGCACAAGGACCCTCTCCTCGGTGACCTCCCTGAAGATCACGTTGTGCAACCGCTCCCCCGTCGACCCACACAGATGCCGCTACAGGCTCCCGGCGCTCGTTTGTGTGGGTGATCCCGGCCGCTCTGACTCACGCTGACGCGGCGAGCGTCGTCAAACGCATGGGTGGATCCAGCCTTCACCCGGTGCCGTTGCCCCGGCAACAACATGAATAGAAACACCGTGATGCGAACACACGGCCCTCCAGCGTCTCCACCTTTGTACTGTAGTGATTTATTAGAGCGTTTTCCTTGCTTAAACGACACAGACTCTCCCACAGTTTGTTCGTTTCACCCACCGGTGCCTCGAAGCAGCGCCACCCCAGTGGATCCGGCCCAGCTCATCCAGTACCGCTCTGAAGGGAGTGCAGCCAAACATGTGTACATGCTCGCGCTGTTGCCTAACGCCTTGTGTGTGTCTGCCTGCACACAGTCTTAGGGGCTCTGGCACCGCGGCAGACAGAAAGCCTTGTCTTTACAGGACCGAGTGCAAATGTGAGCTATCACATTATATGTACATAAACATCCCATCTGCTCTACAAAGCACAGAGGGGGGATTTCACAACTTGGTGAGCTCTGGTTCTGGAGCACGTGTTGCAGCTGAAGGCTTTGGGTGTGAGCGGCGGGTCGAGCCCTCGCTGGAGAGCTTCAGCTCCTTTGCCCACATTAAGTCACATCTTGGATGAAAACAGCTGTGTGGACAGTTTTTGGTTCCAGGGCATCGCACGGCTTTGCGCTCCGGACCGTCACACAGAGGCGAGCTAATGGTTCTGACCCCAATATATTAACAGTCGGTCCCACTGCATCAGCTTATTTGTCAGCTTGTCTCCGCAGCGATGATTACTCATTTGAAGCTGGCCGGTGCCTCGGACGGGACCCAAGTCCTGGTTGGCAGCGGAGCCGCGTTCGGGCTCCCACCCCGCGGTGAGGTCATGCTGGTTGCACTGGTGGTTTTTCTATTGATGTCTGGAATAAAACCTGGAGAAGAAGTATGTGACTCTTTTCCTCAATATTACAAATATATTACATATATAGTATGTTGATTTTCCAGATTTTTCTGTGGACAAGGATCCTCAAAGTGGACGAATGCTGCACAAGGGAGCAGTGAGCAGTGCACAGCTGGTGACCCGCCGGCTGTTCGACCCCCCCCCCCTTTCGTCCAGTGACCCCGCTCTGCACATCACGTCTCACCTACTGTATATGACTCAAACAGGACACAGACATCAGCTTGGAGCGAGTGTGTGGACGTATTGGATTTAGCACCGATTCTTTCGATAGGTGGTTTAAAGAGAGTGTGATATAATATGAAATATATTGGTGATGATTAGACAAAGGATGTCGTTGCGTGTAATTCCACAATTTGTCAGCTTTTCATTTCTTCTTTTGACGCTTGTCATGTTCACATGTTTGCACCTATTGTAGAAACAGAGTGTGAATGTGAGGATTCATCATCACTTGGATTTCATCATGTATACAGTATACTGTACAACGCCGCCTGGCTGGGTGTCAGCTGGTTGAAAGATTCTAAATGACTCATCGTTATTTCATGTCATACTAAAATCAGAGTAGTTCAGTGTCTACATGTAGCCTGTTATGCTTGGTGTCTGTTCCATTACACATTTCCGCTATATCTGTGTGAGCAGTGGTGGTGCAGCCAGATAAGACTGGATGGCTTCTCTGTCTCCTCTAGTGGAACACAAGTGATTACAAGGGGCCACACTCTGGGAAGGCAGGACGTGAGAAGATGGAGATAAAGCGCTAGGACCGGCCGGCAAACACGCACTAGAGTCAGGGCCTTAGTTGATGTGCAGTGGAATCAGAAAATCAGTCACCAGAAAAGTCCATTCACAGAAATGCAGTCTTTTGAACCTTCAGTTGTGGTGTTGAAAAACGTCGGTGAGACTCCAAATGACCCAATCTTACCTTACTCTTGTGTTTACACATAGTATATACTGTGAGATTGAATGAATTAAAACCAGATTTGCTACTAAAACCTGCCAGGACTTAAAACGACGCTTCGCGTCTCCTCAACCGCCCCCCGTTTGTGTCGAGTTAGTGAAGGAAACTGTCCTGGCTCCGTCTAAAATTACATTACAGACAAGTGGATAACACTCACAGACACAGATAGGACACGGTCGCACCTCACTTCCAGCTGCTGATTAGAAGAAACGAAAACTCAGGATGTCGGAGTGTCATTGTGAACACGCTCACATCTCGTGAGCTCATTTTCCGATGGAGACGCCTCCTCTGTGTGTTGTTGACCTCTCGGCTTTGGATCAGAGGGGAAGCGAGGGGCGGACTACTAGATAGGAAATAATCTAGTATAATAATAATATGTGAGAGTGAGTGGAAAAGGAGAATTTTAGGCCCAAGAGCAGACACAGGCAGAATCTACGAGTTCTGACACATTTGTCAACAAAGCTCACAGAAATCTTAAAAATGTGTTTTGAATTTGGATTCAACAAAATTTCTGTAAACTTGAATTCAGTGATATCAATGAGTGGCTGACACACACACACACACACACACACACACACACACACACACACACACACACACACACACACACACACACACACACACACACACACACACACACACACACACACACACTATATCTCCTTGTTCCCACTGCTTTATTGAGCATCTGGGCTCAATTTCACAGTCCAGAAACATTGGGAGTAGCACAGCCAGCGTTGGCCAGCACTGTGTGTGCGTACAGTGTGTGCACTGGACGGCCGACGTCCCAGCGGTGGGCAGGAGATCTCACTGTTGACAATCTGCATCGCACAGCTTGATGCCAAAGACTAGAGCTGGCACCCGCATGTGGAGCAGCGCGACGTCAGGACGCAGCTCAGTCGTCACTTTCGAGTCTGACGACTCCTTTGATCAGTGGCTCAATGATCCCATTCATTATATGATCTTCCTTCATCGCAAGCTGGTGTTTGAGTTCATCTCCAATGTCACAACCGCCGCCACCTTGGTCGTTATTCACTCGTCATCTCCCCTTAAACTGTCAACATCAGTTTCATCACTGTCCTTTGCCCTCGTTCCCCAATGACCTCCTTAAATTTTAGAGTCATCATGTAATCAACTGTGCGGCTGAGACAGGAAATCTCCTTAAAATTGCTATAGGAACAAATAATCTCTCTTCCTCGCCTCATCGTCTTCAACATAGCACAAAGGTTTTACATAATAGCATTATAACACTACAATCATCTGTTGCAGCCTGTCAGTTGGAGCCAGAACCTCAGAATTGGTCAACCGTGCAAAAACACAGCAGTGTCTAAAAACTGCAAAATCAAAACAGTTTTGCTCCAACTATTGCCGTAATAGCTTCACTGACTTTATACACTATTGCATAATAAACAACACAAGTGTTTTCAGAAATCCATCACTGCGTGTCATTCGCCGTGGAGGGAGGTTGATTGGAACAGGTCGCTGTCCTACAGCAGAGCAAGTCTGCAGAGCTGCAGCCGCTGTGAACAGAATCGTTCGTTTATTTGACTTACGAAATTTCCCAGAGAATCTTCCTTCAGCTCATAAATCACCAGCCATAGGTTTTTAGGGTTACTGTGTCAAATACACACTTTTAGTTTTAAGTGCACCGACTGGAGCATTAAAACCCGCTCAGTTAACCTTGAGGGGCATTTGACACACACCTAAACGTGCATCCGGCGTGAACGTACACACAAACACACCCGTGCCCACTTACCGGCACTTTCTCTGCAGGAGCGAAATGACATTATGTCGTATGAAAACCATTTTCATCTGTAGAGCAGAGGAAGCAATCACACAGAAAATTGCAGGCGCGCCTGTTGAAGGAGGGGCCTGTAGAGTCAGGCTGCAGTCATTAGCGTGGAGCAGGATGTGTGTTGGGGGCTCAGGCACACGTTCTCACCATTTTACCTGACTAATGTCACCTTAGTTCACCAGTCACTGGACGCAATGGTGGGTGGGCGGGTGTCTGGCCACATATCTTAGTTCACAGAGAGACATCCATTAGATGCTAAGTGCACAGAATTAAGCAAAAGATAGTATTTTATATTACAGAGAAAATGACAAACATTATAAAAATAAATGTTATGTATAAATATATTATATATAATGTTATGTCATAAACTCCAGGTGCTGCCCAACAGACGTGAGGCACATGCAGTAACATATATAAATATATCATCCTTCACCTCATCCTCTAAGAGGAGCTGACATTCTGGAAACAATGCTCAGAACGAAGGAGAGAGACGAGGAAGAGGTTAGGACTCCTAAAGGACAAGGGTCCTGATCCAAAACATCTGGAATAAAGCCCCAACTGTCAGGAAAGGGAGATCCCACGCTGTCCACAGAAGTAAAGATGGTTTTAAATGTAGGCCAACATTAGACTTTAGAGACCATAATAATCTTCACCAAGTCCACAGTGTTCATAGGTCACAGGTGTCATTTGTGATTGTTTAATCCATCCATAAACGATTAAGATTCATGTGAGAAAAACATTGTCTTAGTTTAACGCTTGTATCGGTCATGTAATTTAGGCTATGAGTTAATAAATGTTAGGTTTAGAAGTAGGGACTGGTGTAATTAAGATGCTAATTAGGATTGAACAAGACAAGCTGTCTGAACGAGTGTGAGTGTGTGTGTGTGTGTGTGTGTGTGTGTGTGTGTGTGTGTGTGTGTGTGTGTGTGTGTGTGTGTGTGTGTGTGTGTGTGTGTGTGTGTGCGCGCGCTCTTTCCTCCCGGGGCGGTTATCTGGTGCCGTACCTGGTAAATGGGGACCAAACCGGCCCTCTGGTGTCTCTGACTGGCTGTGTACGACGACGTGCGCTCAATGGAGGAGCTCCAGTGTTATTTCTGTTGGCACGCAGCAATTAGCTCTAGAAAGCCTCACAGTAGTTCCTAGTGCTGAAACCTCCTGTGCTTCTGGAAAATTTCAATGCTTTGGCAATCGCGCTTTTACAGGCTCATGCACCTCAGCACAGCTGTCACATCTGTATACTGCAGGGATGCCACGGCTTTGTCACGTGCACTAAAATGTGTATGCAAGTGAATAGAAGTGGAATTTGTTGAAGCCAATATGGAGATTGTCATATGTTGTATATTTTCTATTAATAAGAAAGGATAGACTGTTTTTGGACGCATTTCTCATTATAGTGACATACTCTCAACTTTCATGTCATATAAGATACTGATGTAAATAATATGAACAGTATGTCATGATCCGTGTCTTTGTTTCTAGTTGTTCCCTGTTTTCACGTCATGTCCTGCTTGTCTTATTTTGGTTCCAGTTTCCGTTTCCTGTTTTATTTTGGTAGTCTCCCGGTCTCTGTTTTGTGTTCTAGCTTTACTTCCGGTTTCTTGTCTTGTCACAGCTGTCCCTGCTCATTACCCACACCTGCACTCTGTTAGTCATCAAGTCACTGTGTATTTAACCACCACCTGTGTCCTTAGTTCCCTGCCAGATTGCCGTATTCGAGTTCCCTGAGTGTTCGTGTTTCTTGTGAGTTGAGCGTCCCTAGTCTCCTGAGTTCCCTGCGTGTTCGTGTTTTTCGTGTTTATTCCTGTTTGCACCATGTATCCTGCCTGACCCTGGAGTATCTACTGACCGTGAGTTTTTGCCTGTTCCCTGCCTGTACTTTTGTCGAGCCATTTCGTGTATGACCTGGACCGTCTGACCGTGCCTTAAGAATAAACCTTTCTGATCGTAATCCTGCCTCTGTGCTGTGCATGTGGGTTCGCCGCCTGCCCGAGTCCCTGACAGAACAATCTGGCCACACTTGGACCCAGCCAGCACTTAGCCTCCGGTCAGGTCAGTGACTGTTTTTCCCCTTGTTTTTTACGGCAAATATAACTCCCCCGCGGAAGTATGGTTTCGGTTTCATCCTCTCCGCCTCGTCGGATCGTCGTGCCTGCACCAACCTGCCCAGCTCCATGGTTATTTCCCTGGGAGGATTTCCTGCTCTCACGCGGTCCTCAGCCTCCAGTTCAGCCGCGCGCTGCTCAGTCTCCCGTTCAGCCGCGCGCTGCTCAGCCTCCAAGTCAGCCGCGCGCTGCTCAGTCTCCAGTTCAGCCGCGCGCTGCTCAGTCTCCAGTTCAGCCGCGCGCTGCTCAGCCTCCAAGTCAGCCGCGCGCTGCTCAGTTTCCAGTTCAGCCGCGCGCTGCTCAGTCTCCAGATCAGCCGCGCGCTGCTCAGTCTCCAGTTCAGCCGCGCGCTGTTCAATCTCCAGCTCAATCGTGCTTTGCCCAGTCTCCTGCTCAATCGTGTTTTCCCCAGTCTCCAGCCCAAGCTCCAGACGCCGCGGCCCCGTTTCACCATGCGGATCCCGGTACAGAGGTCCGGTCCACACCGCGCCCAGCGCCTCAAACGACGGACAGTCGCAGCTGCTCCGGACGGCGACGGCGGCGGCGCGGGTCCAGGATCCCGGGTCCCGCGGTCTCGGTCATGGGGACCGAGCAGCCTTCTTCCCCGACAGAGGAGCCCCTTAATTCTCTGACTGACTGTGTCCCTCTGATAACAGGCATCCCAGACAGCGTCGCCCGACGGGTCCACCTCCTCTGCTCTCCTCCAGTTGCCTTTCTCTTCGCCCACCTCATGAACACCGCCAATTCGGCTACAGACCAGGGCGCGAGAGAACAACTGTTCGAGGAAGCAGCCGCTCTCGTCCGGAGGGAGCCTGTCCTGCGTGAGGCCCTGCAACTCCCGGGCCTGCAGCCAGCGGTCGCTTCATGCCCCACCTCTCAGTCAGGTCAGCCGTGTGTTACTCATGCCCCGGTGCAGCCCTGTCGTCTCCAGGTCCCAGCCCAGTCGAACCTAGTCCAGACCCCAGATCAGCCGTGTGTTGCCCAGACCCCAGATCAGGTGCCAAGCCGTGTGTTGCCCAGACCCCAGATCAGCCGTGTGTTGCCCAGACCCCAGATCAGCCGTGTGTTGCCCAGACCCCAGATCAGCCGTGTGTTGCCCAGACCCCAGATCAGCCGTGTGTTGCCCAGACCCCAGATCAGTCGTGTGTTGCCCTGACCCCAGTTCCGTCCTTGTCCCCGTCAGAGGGCGCCGTCCGTCTGACGACTGTTAACCCCACCCAATCAGGCCCGACGTCTCCCCCGTCGAGCTCGGCAGCTGTAAGCTGTCATGCCAGCTCCGGAGGGGACGCCGCTCCAGTCCCTGTCGGCCATGTTGCGGCCGTTCTAGTTCCTGTCGGCTCCTCAGAGGAGGACGCCGTCCCTGTTCCCGTCGGCCATATTGAGGCCGTTCTAGTTCCAGTTCCTGTCGGCTCCTCAGAGGAGGACGCCGTTCCAGTTCCTGTCGGCCATGTTGAGGTCGTTCCAGTTCCTGTCGGCCATGTTGAGGTCGTTCCAGTTCCTGTCGGCCATGTTGAGGTCGTCCCAGTTCCTGTCGGCCATGTCGAGGTCGTTCCAGTTCCTGTCGGCCATGTCGAGGTCGTTCCAGTTCCTGTCCCTGTCGGCCATGTTGAGGTCGTTCCAGTCCCTGTCCCTGCCGACCAAATTGAGGTCGTTCCAGTTCCTGTTCCTGTAGGCCAAGTAGAGGGCGTTCCCGTAGGCCAAGTAGAGGGCGTTCCCGTAGGCCAAGTAGAGGGCGTTCCCGTAGGCCGAGTAGAGGGCGTTCCCGTAGGCCGAGTAGAGGGCGTTCCCGTAGGCCGAGTAGAGGGCGTTCCCGTAGGCCAAGTAGAGGGCGTTCCCGTAGGCCAAGTAGAGGTCACCCCTGTCTCTGACCCCGTGCCTGTCGACCCTGTAGCGGTCGTTCCAGTCCCCGTTCCTGTCGACCCTGTAGCGGTCGTTCCAGTCCCCGTTCCTGTCGACCCTGTAGCGGTCGTTCCAGTCCCCGTTCCTGTCGACCCTGTAGCGGTCGTTCCAGTCCCCGTTCCTGTCGACCCTGTAGCGGTCGTTCCAGTCCCCGTTCCTGTCGACCCTGTAGCGGTCGTTCCAGTCCCCGTTCCTGTCGACCCTGTAGCGGTCGTTCCAGTCCCCGTTCCTGTCGACCCTGTAGCGGTCGTTCCAGTCCCCGTTCCTGTCGGCCCTGTAGCGGTCGTTCCAGTCCCCGTTCCTGTCGGCCCTGTAGCGGTCGTTCCAGTCCCCGTTCCTGTCGGCCCTGTAGCGGTCGTTCCAGTCCCCGTTCCTGTCGACCCTGTAGCGGTCGTTCCAGTCCCCGTTCCTGTCGGCCCTGTAGCGGTCGTTCCAGTCCCCGTCACCCGTGGAGCCGCAGCGCCCGCCGGTCCCCAGGAGGAGGTCGCGCCAGCCGCAGTTCCTGCGCACCTCCAGGAGGAGGTCGCGCCAGTCGCAGTTCCTGCGCACCTCCAGGAGGAGGTCGCGCCAGTCGCAGTTCCTGCGCACCTCCAGGAGGAGGTCGCGCCAGTCGCAGTTCCTGCGCACCTCCAGGAGGAGGTCGCGCTAGCCGCAGTTCCTGCGCACCTCCAGGAGGAGGTCGCGCTAGCCGCAGTTCCTGCGCACCTCCAGGAGGAGGTCGCGCTAGCCGCAGTTCCTGCGCACCTCCAGGAGGAGGTCGCGCTAGCCGCAGTTCCTGCGCACCTCCAGGAGGAGGTCGCGCTAGTCGCAGTTCCTGCGCACCTCCAGGAGGAGGTCGCGCCAGCTACAGCTCCTGCGCACCTCCAGGAGGAGGTCGCGCTAGCCGCAGTTCCTGCGCACCTCCAGGAGGAGGTCGCGCTAGCCGCAGTTCCTGCGCACCTCCAGGAGGAGGTCGCGCTAGCCGCAGTTCCTGCGCACCTCCAGGAGGAGGTCGCGCTAGCCGCAGTTCCTGCGCACCTCCAGGAGGAGGTCGCGCTAGTCGCAGTTCCTGCGCACCTCCAGGAGGAGGTCGCGCCAGCTACAGCTCCTGCGCACCTCCAGGAGGAGGTTGCGCCAGCCGCAGTTCCTGCGCACCTCCAGGAGGAGGTTGCGCCAGCCGCAGTTCCTGCGCACCTCCAGGAGGAGGTTGCGCCAGCCGCAGTTCCTGCGCACCTCCAGGAGGAGGTTGCGCCAGCCGCAGTTCCTGCGCACCTCCAGGAGGAGGTTGCGCCAGCCGCAGTTCCGGCGGACCTCCAGGAGGAGGTTGCGCCAGCCGCAGTTCCGGCGGACCTCCAGGAGGAGGTTGCGCCAGCCGCAGTTCCGGCGGACCTCCAGGAGGGGGTCGCGCCCGCCGCAGTCCCGGCGGACCCCCAGGAGGGGGTCGCGCCCGCCGCAGTCCCGGCGGACCCCTAGGAGGGGGTCGCGCCCGCCGCAGTCCCGGCGGACCCCCAGGAGGGGGTCGCGCCCGCCGCAGTCCCGGCGGACCCCCAGGAGGGGGTCGCTCCCGCCGTAGTTCCTGCCGACCTCCAGGAGGGGGTCGCTCCCGTCGTAGTTCCTGCCGACCTCCAGGAGGGGGTCGCTCCCGTCGTAGTTCCTGCCGACCTCCAGGAGGGGGTCGCTCCCGTCGTAGTTCCTGCCGACCTCCAGGAGGGGGTCGCTCCCGTCGTAGTTCCTGCCGACCTCCAGGAGGGGGTCGCTCCCGTCGTAGTTCCTGCCGACCTCCAGGAGGGGGTCGCTCCCGTCGTAGTTCCTGCCGACCTCCAGGAGGGGGTCGCTCCCGCCGTAGCTCCTGCCGACCTCCAGGAGGGGGTCGCTCCCGCCGTAGCTCCTGCCGACCTCCAGGAGGGGGTCGCTCCCGCCGTAGCTCCTGCCGCATCTGCATCGGTTCCTGGCGGTCCGGCTCCGGTCGCATCTGCATCGGTCCCTGGCGGTCCGGCTCCGGCCGCATCTGCTTCGGTTCCTGCCTCTCGTCGCGGTGGTCCAAGGAGGACGCCGCTGGTTCCTGCCTCGTCTCTGCCTTTGCTGCCGGACTGGTGGCCTCGCCCTCGGCGCATCCTGCTGCTGGGATGGCGCTGCCTCCTGCGGCGCCGTCCGCCTCGACTCCTCAACCGCCTGGATCAGCGTCCGCCTGGTGGACGCTGCCATGCGGGGTGGTCCCCGGGGACATCGTCCCAGCTCAAGGGCACTAAGAGTGCCATCCTGGCTCAGCGGCTGCTGAGCAGGATCTCGCCACGCCGTCACCCTCCGTGACGGAATCCCTGGACTTTTTTTTTATTTTCCTGTTCATGGACTTTGAGGTTTTCGTGTGGACTCTTGTTTTGGCCCTCCTCCGGTCCTCCCTCCACCCACCCTGCTCATGTACCTTGAGGGGTAGGGATTCGGTCCCTCCGCCTGGGACCACCCTCCGCCCGCCCTGGTTTGGGGGGGGAGGCTTCCGTAGGCGCCGTGGAAGGCGCCATAGGGGGGGGGGGGTACTGTCATGATCCGTGTCTTTGTTTCTAGTTGTTCCCTGTTTTCACGTCATGTCCTGCTTGTCTTATTTTGGTTCCAGTTTCCGTTTCCTGTTTTATTTTGGTAGTCTCCCGGTCTCTGTTTTGTGTTCTAGCTTTACTTCCGGTTTCTTGTCTTGTCACAGCTGTCCCTGCTCATTACCCACACCTGCACTCTGTTAGTCATCAAGTCACTGTGTATTTAACCACCACCTGTGTCCTTAGTTCCCTGCCAGATTGCCGTATTCGAGTTCCCTGAGTGTTCGTGTTTCTTGTGAGTTGAGCGTCCCTAGTCTCCTGAGTTCCCTGCGTGTTCGTGTTTTTCGTGTTTATTCCTGTTTGCACCATGTATCCTGCCTGACCCTGGAGTATCTACTGACCGTGAGTTTTTGCCTGTTCCCTGCCTGTACTTTTGTCGAGCCATTTCGTGTATGACCTGGACCGTCTGACCGTGCCTTAAGAATAAACCTTTCTGATCGTAATCCTGCCTCTGTGCTGTGCATGTGGGTTCGCCGCCTGCCCGAGTCTCTGACACAGTAATAATAATAATACAAAAAAACAATAAAAAATATGTTTTATTGATTATCCCGCCCAGGCGTATTTTATTTAAGGTTTTGTCCTTCAGATTTAAACTTCATACTGTCCTACATTGAGTATGATCACTTGAATTGAAGCTCGCACCAAACAGCACATAAGGCCAAGAAGACAGACATGGCAAATATGTTCACTTGTTTTGATGTTTGGCTTTTCTTTCAGTTCAGCTCCAGTTCTCACACAGAGCTGAATGGAGATTTGGCTTCAGAGCGTCTGATTCAGAGAAGCTTGTGGCCTCTTTCTGTGAACTATTGCGAAATATTCTTTATTGTGATGATGCGGCTACGTTTAATGATCCAGCTCCATATTCAGCACTGATCCCACAGAAGTAGCACTTGATCTACTATTATTATTGTCTAACTGTTGTTTTGTGATTTCCAGGATCTGAAGGCTTGAATCTGTTCATCGCATCATTAGTAATACTTTGGCTGTGAGTTGAGCAACTGCCTGTTGGAAAACCTTTTCAATGATGAGTAGAAGCCACATGTGCAGGTTGTGTTCTCACATTCGACCATTAAGACAAAAGCGTAAAGCTCAGCCATGAAATTCTGCCATAATATCTGGGTGGCTGTCATCACATAAAAGCATTTGTGCTGTGTTTTTATGAAAGTCATGATGAGACTGAACCCACAATATAAAGCAGGAATCTGCTGCACAAACAGCGAATCATACACATCTCTGTGAAACTCTATCAGTGGGATTCGTAAGCAAATGGGAAACGTAAGCCAGAATGGGAACCAGATGGCACGAGCAGTTTTCACAGACTTTCACAGTCCGAAACGCCGCTCCGTTATTTAACACAAATATTTAGTGTGTCACTTTCTGGCTCTCAAACAAGGCGTATGGACGGTCATGAGTCTAATGATGTGTTTAGATTCCTGAAGGCTTCCTCCTCAGATCCGCTGCCGTGCATATGAACACAGATTGGTCGTTTTGATGACAGGTTTAACCGCTGCACCGAAACAAGAGGGATGAAGAAAATCTGCATGCGCATGAGGTTTTCTTCGTCTGCCCATGCGTCATGTTTACATTAAGATGCATAGAATCTCCAAACGTCTGCTCTCTGAACCCTGTGTTTGAGGAAGGTCAGAGGCATAAGCTGTAGTTTGTGTACAGTATTTGTACTTTCTCAGACTCCATCAGTCACGTTTGTAGCCGGCTGCCGGATGCCCGGCTTAAATCATGGCCTGAAGGAAGGATAAAGACGACCTTTCCTACAAACTAAATACTGTAAGAGCAATGGTTTCAGATCATTATGACTCAGGTTTAAAAACACTAGAGTAGCAACTCATTCAAGATTCATAAAACATTACTGATCTCAGAGGGTAATTATTATTATGAGGTGGTTCTGTCCACACCAGTCCACAAAGCTGTGATACATCCTACAATTGCAGAGTTACAGATTTAAGATAATGACGTCATGCTAAACAGAGCAACAGTCATGAACACATATGAATGAATCAGTCGGGTCAAATGCACATGTCCTTTCACCAGTCGGACGAGTGTGAAGAAAGACGAGGCAGATGTTTAGGCACCACGTCACAAGCGTTTGTGGAGAAACTAGACATGCAGTGTCTAGTTAAGTCTCATTCGTCATTAAAACTCTAAAGATGACCCTTTATATCTCAGTGCCGGTAACTTTAGGAGTTAACTTGTTGGCCTGGCCTGTCTCCATTTCCTCCCTCATCCCCGGACCCGTTTTTCTTTGCTGGGTCATTCTGCTCCTTCTTGCCTTTACACTGCGCTGCTCCACTTTCTTCTTTCTATCAGCTAGTTTAGCATGTTTGTTGTTTTGTCTCTGAACTAGGACCCTTAATGCAGAAGGTCTCTTTGCATATTCCTATAATGCAAACGTGTGTGACGACTCTATCAGCAGCATGATGTGTTCTTCCTGAGCTGCTCCTATTCCGAAAGTAAAGCCTAATGTTTCTTTACCTTTTTTAAGGCTGTCATGTCACTACAATATAATATAAATACCTTTATGCTACTTTTACCATTTTGCTCAAACACAATCCATGGGTTGAGGACACGTCCTCCGTAAACACACAAGCTAACAGGGAGGAGGGCTGTGACATGTAATAGATCTCCCTGCTTACACATATGCCTCTTTCATCACTGTACATCTGTAGCTGTACTTTCATATACATTTCATCTCTCAGCCCTCGTGTTGCCCCCTTCTCAGTTCCTCTTCCCTCCATTTTCTTCCCTTTCACCCCATATTTTTCCTCACCACAGCCCCGTTTCTGCTCGGTGGCCTCTTCTGATCTGCTGCATCTAATTTCTTTCGCGACTCCTTCCATCGATTCCCTTCCCTTTGTATGCTGACCCGTCCTGACCCTGCACCCCCCCCCCATCCTTCTTTGCCTATCTTTTTTGGTATATGTAGGCCAGGCCTGACAGTGTGTGGTAACACAGAGAGCAGCTTAGCCCCCCCCCCCCAAACACACTAACCCGTCAATCTTGCTAACACAATGCAGGCAGCTGCTCAGATCGACACAGCGATACAACAAGAGAAACTAGGTCATATTTAGAAGATTTTATTGAACCAATATGTGCTAATATTGCTACCCTTCAGGCAGGTTGAGGCAGATCTGCATGGGGAGCGCATGACCTGAGAGTTCAACGAGAAGAAAGAGAAAATGAGTCGAGTCTCCAAAGCAAACTTTTCTTTGCAACGCTATATAAAATAAGCTGGTCTTGGTCACCTGTGGTCCACTGGAGCATTTAGAGCGTCAGAGGTAACAGTGGTCCCAACAAGAATTCTCTCCCCTTTTCTATTCACACTATAACTTCAGACTTCCAGTACAACCCCCACCACTGTCACCTACAGAAGTTCTCAAATGACAGTGCCATTGGTGGCTGTGTATTGGAGGAGGACTTCAGGAGGTCCCCTCCACCACACACACCGGTGAACATCCAGGGCTCAGACATTGAGACTGTGGACACATTTAAATAGCTGGGTGTTCATCAACAATAAACTGGACTGGCAATCCACACCAAGGTCTGTATAAGAAGGACCAGAGTCGCCTCCACCTGCTGAGAAGACTGTGTGCAGACAGCTACTAAGGACTCTCTATGACACTGTGGTGGCCTCAGTAGTCCTGTATGGAGTTGTGTGCTGGGTAATGTGAAAAATCTACACTGTGTAGTATTTACAGTATGATGTGCAATACCTCCATACACATACATGTGCAATGCACCATATATAAATGCTGTAAATATGCTCTTTCTGTATTTTTTTCAGTTTTACTTGAGTGCCATGTGTTTTCGTCTTGATTATTTCTCAAACATTTTAATACTGTTTTTTTTTTTTATCTTTTATCTCTGTCTGTTGTTTTTGTCATTGCTACAAACAAAGGAATTTCCCCATCTTATCGTAAGATGAATGTAACATCATCAGTGTACTTCAGCTGCTTGATCCCTTCTTTAACAACTGCCCAGCATTAAACAAATGTGGCAGAAGAAGAAAACAGCATTTCTTCATATTGGTAGTTTTAACTTATCAAAACTGCAGCAATAGTTGGATAGCAATGTATGGATGTCTTATCAATATCTTACCTTATAAATTCAAAACAACCAAGCTTCAGAAACATTCACTCTCCTTTACCAGTAGTATTTTGTCTTTACTGTTGCGGGTCAATGATTGAATTTCACTGATGTAAACAAGGGATTCATTGCAAGGCTACTTTCTCAAAATACTTCTTCCCTGTTGAGTCTACGCTCCTGCTGTTCACTCACCAACCTGCTCCTGTGGTCACATAACTTCATTTTGTCTCCTTCTCGCTGCTTCTTGATCGCTTTTCATCTCGACCTCATGCGCCGACTTTGAACTCTCTCTGCTTCCTTTATCATAGTGCGACCATGGAGGTTTGACGGACATTTAGACTTTGATTTTGTGAACATGGTCTGTGTTACTGAGATGTTGGGGATAATCGATTTGACCATGACATGGAGGAAGGTAATTTGCCTCAAACGTCATCGTGCTGTTTCAGGTTAAAGTTGTAGGACAATTTGAATGTTTCTTTCCCTTTGAAAGCTGCTGACATCAGCATTACTAAAAACTCTTCCACGTCATTTTCATTTTTCTATATCTTAAATACTCTTTTATACTCTTCTTTTCTTCTCTTCTGTCCCGATTTTTTACAGCATTCATTCATAATATTATAAAAGCTTTTATTAGGACTACTTCTAATACTTCTACTTCTGTTGCACTTGTAAGGTTTAAAACATTAACATCACGATAAAAACTCTGTCTGTTCGTGCATCCTCGAGGTTCTGTGTAAGATGAAGCAATCTGTCAAACACCCTCAAGCATCTCTAACAAGAAGTACTTTAGTTTGAATAAACAAGTCAAACAATGTCTCCGGTGTCCCATAAAGTGAGCAAGCCAACTAAATCATGTCTCAAGGCCAGGTGGAGGCTTGGACTTAGACAGGCTGTAAGGGAGACGCCCCAGAAGAGGTCCAAGGATGAGTTGTCTCACGGTGCTTGTTCTTGTTTCTACAAAAGAACAACTTAAGAACTGATAAATTACTTTACAGCATTTAAATGTTTACTTAATATGCACTCATTCATTATGAGGCAGGGCCCATCGTGGACAGGTCACCAGCCAATGCAAACACGGACAGGAAACATTGAAAGGTGTCCATCAATAAAGTATGGGAGCGTTCTCCTCCTGCTGTTACCTGTTGAGCTTTATAAAGAACCTGCCCAGAGCCACAGTCATCGTAGTTTCTAAAAAGCCAAATTAAAGCAACCGCAGCTTTAGCTCTCGTCCAACTGCGCCACTGATTTGCTCACATCACACACAAACATCCTCCGTCTGGGCTGTTGTTTCGGGCTGGTTGCCAGCGAACAGAGCCATTACTGGGTTTTCTGTAATTGGTGGGTGGGATATTAATCAGAAATGTCTTTCTCTACTGTTACTGTTCTGATGTAAGGAACAATAAATTAAAAGTGGAGTTTTTTACCATATTAGTAAAAGTGTCGTATCTGTGTTTAGTCCTCTGCTGTGGTGATTAGTCTGGGCCGATTGTATCAGGAGCATCACAGACTGTGGTCGAAGGCTGAATGACATTCTTGTTGGTGTGTGTGTGGTGGTCATCTCTGCTCTGCGTCAGTCACTCTGTCTGTCTGTTTATCAGCCTCGCTCGCCTCCAAGCCCTATTTGAGCAGCCCACCCCAGAGCCAGACCGAGGAATGCCTCTGAGACAGACGCTTCGCCAGCACTCAGCCAGGTTGCCATTTGAACCTGGCAAATGGCAATTACAGTATGTAAGAGCAATGTGGATGTACTGTATGTGCAAATCACAATCCAACTTCTCCCCTGTTTGGTCTAAGAGTTATAAACACTGTGTTAGACTTTGATCCGTTCGTGGGTTTTACATGTTCTGTGCAGGTATTTGTGGTTTCGCCTGTTCGTTTTACTGTGACACTGAGATAAATGACCCGTGTATCACCATATCTATCCTTCAACATAGCTACTGACAGGTTATAAAGCACTATTTAAAGCATCTGTCTCGGGTTCCAGACGTGGTCTGTACACAGATATTCATCTGGCAGGTAGAAGCAGACGCACCCTCCTTGTCTGCCTTGACATGCTGCTCTGTAGAAGCCTCACGTCCAACCTGCATCTGCTATTCTACGCTGCACCTCCACCTGCCAGAGCCTCCTTGGATTAATGACTCAGTTAATGTTCTATGAAATCACGGTTTGAAACAATAATAACACTTGATAATCTTTTGTGTTTGTCTAACTTCATTTGTATGAAAATCGTTGGAATTGAATTTCAGCACAGAAGCAACATAAAATGAGTAACTTGATTGGGAAGCTGATTGTCTCGCAGGGTGTGCCGCCACTGCTACCACAACCTGGCCTGAGCACACACGCTGCTGTCTGGCCAACATATGGAGAGGTCTGGCACAGAGATGCTCACCAGGGTGTTCCTCGCCGCCGGCTGTGAGAAAACCCGTAAAGCTGCAGAGAGACAGGGCTCCTCAGGCTGCAGCCCAGGTCAGGACCTCCACGCTCTCAGTGTCGGCTGTTATCCAGGCTTTGATTTACTCAAGGACACTTCCGCTGGGCAGACCTGCAGAATAAAAAAAGCCTTGGACCTTATAATGAGTCGCATAATACATCTTTTTAACTTATCCACATAATCTGACCTTTGGTTAGTGGCTAGACATGATAATCTTCCACACCGGTTGCTATGTAATAAAAATCTGTTTTGTGTGCGACACTCAGAATCGTCTTGATTTCCACAATATTTCCATGATGATGAAGTGCACAGGAAGGTGCTTGGCCTAAACCTTGGGTGCATGTGAGCCCTGTGCACGTACAGTACTGCAAGCACTGAACAGTAAGTGTAAGTAAGTCACTGCGTTTGTTTGTGTCAGCACACAGTCACATTTGTTTTTGATTAATTCCCATCATTCATTTGTATTGTTGGACATGTTTTTGAGCAGCTCTGTGAAAGTCGATACAGAGCCGTGTCTTGGCCCTGATTGATGAGACTGAGACAAACCAAAAAGTAGGTCAGGAGAGAACATAAGGATGGATCCAGTGGGCGTGAGCGAAACTGTTCGTATTCAAGGACCACAGTGAATACAAAGATAGAAACAATATGGATAAAAGTGGAGCTTGACACAACAGTCACAACAACAGCACTTGTGCCTTTTGTGCCTCATCAGGTCACGTTCAAGGTCAATCTTGAATTACACAGCATCGGTTCATGTCTATCACTGAGAGGATGCAGTGTGTGTGTGTGTGTGTGTGTGTGCGTGCGTGTGTGTGTGTGTGTGTGTGTGTGTGTGTGTGTGTGTGTGTGTGTGTGTGTGTGTGTGTGTGTGTGTGTGTGTGTGTGTGTGTGTGTGTGTGTGTGTGTGATACCAACGCTGTGCAGCGATCTTAAAGCAGACTGTGCAGACGTCAGGCTGGATCACATGGTAGAAGACCTGTGTGCAGGAACCTCAATCCCTGCAGCAAACACAACTCAGAGTCCTGGGAATAATGAGAAAAGAAGATAAGAAACATACTGTATGAAAATATAAAAGCACACACCTGCAGCAGACGAGGTGTTGATCAGCGCTGCAATCCCATCAGTGAATAGTGTTGTTGACAGCCCACGCTCCCACCTCATAATTGTCCTTGTTTATTCAACTGGTGCAGGTTCAACATCCAAATTAGTGTTATTATGGGTTAGTCAGTGATTTTTCAAAAGAAACGTGTCGATTGCAGCATTAAGTGGAACCAAGCTGTGAAGCATGAGGCTCTTTCCCTCCCCCACAATCTTTAGAAACATCACAGTCAGTGTGAGCCACTCCATAAATCTCATACTGAGGGCAATTACTCCAATATCCAGCCAGCAGAGAGGAAGGAGAGGACGGAGGGGGAAACGCTCTAGTCATGTTTAGTGTCTGTGTTATCTTTAAATAAGTGTCAACACAGACACCATCATGTGCACGGTTGCATTTGTAAATACTAGAATAGGTGTGTGAAAACACACACACACACACACACACACACACACACACACACACACACACACACACACACACACACACACACACACACACACACACACACACACACACACACACACACACACAGAGCCAGCATTGATCTTGGCTGTGGCTGTTTCTCGTGCTGAGAGAGTGGATGGAGCATTAAACGCCGGCTGTATATTCATGGAGACCAAACTTCCACAGTTGTGCGAGTGTCTGCATCCAACCATTATGTGTACAGTGGATGCATCCCAGCTAGTGTGCAATTGGTGTGTATTTCTGTGGCAGCAATTCAACAATTTCTTTAAATTGCAGACAGAAACACCAAAACGCATGCTAATGCAATATCTGTATCTCACACAATGTGTCTTTTATTTAGTGACCATATAATAAATGCTTGACTAAACTGTAGAAATGATATGTATATATATTCTTAGGGACTGAATACATTTTTAAGGAGTTGAAGCTACATTTTGACAGTTTCACAGCTTTACCTGCAGCTGGTAAAAAGTGTTAAAAGCTGTAAAAAGGAAAGGTGGCTGAATGTGAAACTACAGCCCTTATGGCCCACAACATATGATATTAATAAAACATTATGGCATAGAATCCTACCAATAGAGGAGATTACACAATAAACACTGGACAACACACACACACACACACACACACACACACGCCTAAACACTGACAGATGCATGAGTTGTATTATGCAACAGTGTTTAAAGTCTGAGCAGCTTTAGCTCATTTATGGTGACAAAAACCAAAATTCTCATCATCTTTAATTGTTGTAAATTTACAGTGTTTGGACTTGTTCAAAAGCATCTTCTGCTATTGTGAAACTCTATGTGAAAATGATGACATGCAATAAAAAGCTCAGGAAAAGACCTGTGAGTGGATGCGTTTTGTAGTTTCAGATTCATACTTTCAGCTGTCACCTGACGCCAACACAAGTCAAACAAAGAACTGAAGGAGATGGATGAAGGTTCTGAGCCCGAAACCAGTGGCCGGCTGTGGCTTTAGGTGGAGTCAGGATGTTCTGCCTGTTCTTACGTGGGTTCTCCGGTTTTGTTTTTCTTGGTTGAAGCAAGAGGAGCGACTACGGCTTCATGAAAACCTGTTTGTGAGCAGGTTCACATGTTCGATCCCTTAAAACACAACTCCCAGAAGGTCCATATGGTGTGTTATAAAGCAAACAAAATCAATATCACACACGTTATCTGTTACACTTGAAACTAAGACACAAACCTTCTGTCATAACAACCAAAGGGTTTTTTGGCCTCGACCCACACAGGAAAAAAGTCTCAAAAGCTTAAATAAGAACAACACAGTGTAACCTGACTTTCTAGGAATCTGACGGTGCATTAGAGTGAATTTACACATACTGTACAGTCAGGTTTGGCCTGAGTGTTATCCCAGCATGACCCTCGTCAGCCAACAACACGTGATGCACACAGCTCTGTGATGGCGTGTGTCCGCTGCAGCCATCCTCACAGTGTGCGATTGCATTTCGCGTTTGTTGCCAACCTATGTTTCATTGTGGTAACTGTCAAAACAGCACATGTGGACTTTCAGCCCTGGCAGCTGTTTTTATATCTTCTGTTGTTGATGATGGTGTAATTTTCATCATCGACGCGGTCGGAAATGAATCATTCAGATGTGTGTTTGTGTGTAAAGCACGGGGACCAACACGAACGCCGGTTTCCCACCTTTGAAGGGAAGAAGTGACATCACCGCCGCATGCACACACAAACTTTGGCGAATGGGCAACGATCCACATGAATCAATTAACACCCACTTAGCGCTGCGCACCTTCGTCGTCCTACATAACCAAACTCTCGCCCTGTGTTTATTTCCACAGGCTCACAGACACACACACAGAAACCCCCGTTGCCGTGTGTGTTCTCGGCCAGCTGCTTTCCATCCTGTTGTGATTGTTGTTCATGGACCATAACAAACAAGTACCACACCGTCCATGCTGTGTTCTCCCAGGAAGAATAAATGGAAGTTTGACCTTTGCTTCACAACTCATTTGTGTCAGTCCAGCCTGCTTTAGCAGACAGTCGGTTTTATCAAACCTGGTGATGGTTTCTCCTCTCGGATTTGAATATTCTTTTGTATCTGACATGTCTCTGTGGTGGAACAGAAAGAAGATCTGCATCCAGTGTGGGTGTGAAGGCTTCACCTGTGGCTGTGGACATCTACCTGTGATCCACCATGTGTCAAGAAGCTCTCAGTGGACCAACTGCAACCTTCATCTACTGTATCTTATGCAGTATTTTTCATTGTTTATATACAGTATATTAGCCCTCACTCAGCATTTAAACTACTGGAGCCTCTCCCAGTAGTTACTTAAAGTAAGAGAGGCCTGATCTGGACATTTCCACGGTGGGGGCAATGTGGCAATATGGCCGTGGCCACAGTCTGCGTTCCCCCGCATGGTTACTGAGGCAAATCGAAGGCTGGAGACACAATGCTGCACAAACACCAAAGCAGTGGTAGAGGAGAATGACAGCAAAGGCCAGACGACAGATCCTAACCTCCAACGTGGTTAATCAGAAACAGCATCACCAAAACCATAAGAATCCAGACGTCCAGGCAGCACCCCTGTGTATTACACACATGCTCCTAACGTTCATGTCTTTGTTCCTACTGTGTAGTCGAGCGGCGTCTACTGTATCGCCCATTCCTTTGGTGACGCCATAGTAAAACAACCATTGAGAAAGACTGTGTCCGAAAGAGCCGATCAGCAGCCAGCAGAACTAGACCGTGGTTTCAGTGGGAAGGCCCCACATGTAAATCTATTTGACTGTAAATGGCCTGTGGTCTGTTGCAGTGTAAGAATGGATCCATATATATATATATACAAAATTGCCCCAATTGAACAATAGACACAGTATTTTGTCCCGAATCTTTAACAGATATAAAAATGTCTGGAAGTGAGAACATAGCAATGCTTTTGTTTATTAGTTTGACCGCTGCATTTTTGAGTTTATTTAATTGGATTTGAACAGATTTCACAAAACCACACATTATGTCCTAAAAATGGACTAAGCCTGAGGGTAATGGACGCATAACAGGATAATAATAGTGCTGGTGATGCAGATGTCTAGCCTCCACTTAGAGACCACAGCTTGGCAGGCCAGTCATCTAACACTGTATATGCGTATACTGTATGCGTGAGCAGTCGCAATAATATCATCAGTAGTTATGAAACAGCAAGTCAACATAATTAACCGTGTCACATGAAGTGGTTGCATAATAAAAAATAATAAAATAACAATGTTAGGCCATCGTTAGATTGATGAAGCCTCTTTGGTCTGTGGAGGGATGAACTTTGGATATATATATTTTTTTATTTTCTAGTACTTTATAATAAATAGATTAGGTAAAAAATCAATGTATCATGTGAGCCTCATGTACCTGTGCACCATCTCCTTCCTAATGTACAGTAAGCTGTTGATGGGATAATATTATTTTAGCCAATGTTTTTATTTTATGATCATATTTGCCAACAGAAGTCTCTATATGTTATCCTTACAGTATATTTTCTTCACTGGTATCTGGGAACAACACGATGTCAGTGCACCCATGTGCCTCTCATCACTTTAAATCAGCTGATGCGATGCACCTACAGTCCACAGGTGTTTCCACTTCAGTGCAAAGCGAGGCTCAGATGACTGACATGCGCATCGCCCTCTGAGTAGTTATGCTGCACCTGCGGAGGTTCAGCAATTTAGGCCTCAAACGTTCCTGTTAGATCATGAGTCCTGGTGAGGTCATGAAATTCCCAACGCAGCCCCACCCATCGTCAACCTGAGCAGCCACAATAACCAAAAGCACCTGTGTGAGCGAGTGAAGCTTTAAGTGTGCATGGTAATGGAACAAGTGAAGGCAGTCGCCAGCAAGTTCAAAAATAAGCTGTCACGTGTGGAAAAGCTGACTCTAGGCTGCTATTAATGGGTTTGTTAAGATGGTGGACATCTTATAGGACTTTCAGCAAACCTGTCTTTGTTCCTGAAGCTGTGACACATCCCTTTCATTCTCCCCTTGCTGCCCCCTGCTTCCACTCCTCTCTGTCTACACTATCACTGCAGGTACAGGCCCTGAGCCAAAGCCTCACATACTGTCAGCCAGAACAAATATCTGAGACTAGGTGTAGTATGACCAAATGTGTTCTTAAGATTCTGGTAGCAGCATTTTGGGATTTTTTCAGTCTTTTTCATTTTGCAGTCTTTCAGCGAACACAAATTCAACTGTCAGAGAACTCTGCTACTGATTTGAATAAGTCAGTCCTAACCTTTATAGTAGAAATCACTGAGATACTGAGTGGTGAGGAACCGACACGAGCTACGGAGGAAGCAGTGAGGATGGGAGCTAATCACCAGTTATTCCCTGCAGAGGAGACTCGTGCAGGATGCTGCCACAGCTCTCCAGACGTCTCCGTCTTCATATCTGGCAATCATTCGTCCTGTATTTGCAAATGTTTTCTCTTGACTCATCCACAATCAGTTAAGAAGCTAAGTACAATGGCCAAAAATTCTCAACACCTTTTTAGAAATCCAAACTGTTATAACAAACATGATGCTGACCAATGACACGCTGATCCACAATGATGTGAGCTGTCTTCTGCAATTTCCATAATTGTCTATGTAATTTCCATAAACTGTAGATTCCTCATCCTCATGATACATTTAACCAATATTTAAGCATGAGCATTATGTTTGGATGGAAAACCACTGTCTTATTACTCATATTATTATTATTTGTGGAAAATATGCCAGACTGATTGTAAGAGAAGATCTCAATGGCCTCCTTGTCTTTTGCCTGATGTCTCTTGTGTTTCTTTACGTTATTGGTGCCATATGTTTGGCTCCCGTTGCTACAGTTTACCATGATGTACATAGTCTAGGCTCCAGGAAACCAATACACAGTGAACTAGCTGGGAAAGAAGAACTGAGACAGTGACTCAATGCTGCTACTGTAATGCTAAAAACCTATAGCTACTGTGTATGTGATGCTGTTTATACTTTACTATATGAATCATTCTTTCATTTAGCATGAATGTGAAGATATAACTGAAGATAACTCAAACATAACTGAAAATAATTGAAATACAATTTCTTGTACCACAGTTATAGATTTATGAACCCAATTTATAAATATTTGTTTTATGGATGAGGAAACGGTGGGAAACCAGAAGAGGACATTCAAACCTGAAATCAGGACGCTCACAATGCTTTTCACAGATTTCAGACTCTGGGAAAGCTGTTCCTGTGTCTAGACAAGGCAGTGAAAAACGACGAGCTTTTAGTAGCTAGAACCATTTGCTTCCTGGTTGTTTTCACGACTTTGACTTTGTCTTGTGGGACTGAGGCTACACCTGCTGAAACTGTGTGAAAACGTGGTTGCAAATGGGATTTTCTTTGGTGTGTGCATGCATGACTTACTATGCACCACAGCAGGGCTGCCGTCTAGTCGTGGTCGGCCTTTTTTTTATGGTTTTCCTAAAACTCCAGCATTTATAATTCTTAAATAAAAAATACAGTAAATGCAAAAATAAGAACACCTAATTTATCAGCATATTATTTATAAATAAGCTGATGTTACGCATGACCAGAGTACAAACCTGCTCTGTGTCCAGTAATGTAAAATAATGTAAAATATTGCAACATCCAGCCTCTTAGGAGAGGATTAAACAGAAACCTAACACTATTTTACATTAAACTACAACTGATCCAGTTTCCCTGCGGTGACGAGGTTGTGGCTGGAGGTCACTGTTCGATCCCTGCAGCAGACGTGTTCGCTCACAGTGAGTCAAGCTGGATGGAAGTGCTAGAGCGCAGAGACGCGCGGTTTCACACCGCGTGATACACGAGAGCCGGGGAAACTGCAGAGCTGTGCAGGTAGAACGTCTGCGTCTGATTACGGGAAGGAGAAACATCTGTGGAGAGGATGTGAGACCACGTCGGGGGAAGCGGAGCTACTTGTTCAAAAGGAAAGGAACAAAGAGTGAGAGGAGCAGCCATTTGGCTCAGCCCTGTGTGTGTGTGTGTGTGTGTGTGTGTGTGTGTGTGTGTGTGTGTGTGTGTGTGTGTGTGTGTGTGTGTGTGTGTGTGTGTGTGTTTGTGTCCAGGTGTTTTGGGAGGAGAAGACAGCAACAGGAAGTCCTTCCAGACAGAGGGAGCCAAAAGGTGATGACTGACTGACTGACTGGTGGACTGCTCTATAGGTGTCGGCCTGGCTCAGCAACTGACCCTCTGATTGGTTAACAGGCATGTTGTCATGCAGCCAGCTGATTGGATGCCTTAGACAGGGACTGGCCGTGTGACTGATGGTGTTTGCAGACTGTCACTCAGGCAGGAGACAGGCTCTGGCTGCTGGGGGGGTGTTGTTGAGACGGCTGAAACAACATGATCACCCACTTAGTTTGCTTCCCCGGGTTTATTTACAGACACGGCCTGCATCCCAAGAAGCCACGCAGAGGAGGCTTATCTGAAAGAGGACAATCCCAGAAAAGACCTCTCCATGCTGAGACGTGTTAACGCTGCTGCATCACCTTCACTGACTCAAACAAATAAACTGTCAGGCCACAGCAAACAAAGGTGGTGCGAACACTGACAATAAAAACAGGAACTTTCATCAAGAGCCTGTCTTTGTAGTGATGGGATCAAAAACTCCATCAGGCCTCAGGTCTGTGGAAGCTGTTGTTCTTGTGTAGCAACAAATGTCTTATGAGGGCAAGAAAACAAACCCTGACGCTGCAAACCAGGAGAAAGGAAGGAAGGCAATTCACTGTTTGCAAGACCTCTTATCCTCAGCAGCAGTTGTTTACTCTCAGCTTAGTAACTGTAACTAAGCACAGCTGGGCAGATGTGGTATGTGTGTGAGCGTTTGGAGGGGCTTTTAGTCTCACTAGACACTATTAGCCAGGATTAGACTCACAGTGTGATGTCTAGTGTGTGCAGATGTAAGCCTGACCGGCTCATTAGCTTAGTACCTACCACAGTGATAAGGCTTGACTTAAACCAGGGCAGCCGATGGTCTGGACAAGGACTAGGAATTGTCTTTTTTTCAAACTGATTCTTTCAAAAATGTCTTTGAATGGTGATTTTGCCACTATTCTGTGCTGCGCATGACCAAAAAATCTTGTGCAGCAGCAGCAGCGAGGCATTAGAGGAAGACAAATGCTTTACCCAAGTCTGCTCCAATGTAAATGCTGCCTAATATATTATATTTAGTGTCACTGTGTCAAAAATGAATCAGCTTCTAATTTGATTTAGCAATTCTATTTCCTGTCATGAGCAGCCCCCAAGTCCAAACACAACCACAATAATCAGCTGCAGAGTGACCATAAATAAAAATCCTAATCTGAATCCAAACATGCTAACTTCTTGTATAATTCCATCATATCAATCTGGCAGAACGGCCGTCCTGCTGCTCCCAGCTGGATCGCAGCTTCCGTCTGATCTGCAGGGAGAAGCACAACGTGAGCGGTTCTGAAGTTTCCCACTGCTGCTTTATTTGAGTAATAACAGATCTACTTTCTCGTTCTGGGCAGAGTCTGCGTAAGCTGACAAATTGAAAACCGCTTCAATTTGTCTGTGTCTTTACGTCTCAGAGTGGCCGCCAGTCACAACACACGTATGATGGAGCCTTGGCCAAATATGGAGTCTAGTGCTGGTGCTGCATAGAGTGGTTTGTCCCTCCAGTCAGCCAGTGGTAATATCCCACTCCAGCATAAAGTGATTGGGCTGATTTAATCCGTCTCAAGTTTCTTCATCAGGAAGCAACTTTCTGCTTTTATCGTACTCGCTGACAGCTGCAATAAAGAAAATAACGTTCACGGCAAAATCTGTTTGGAGACGTTTTTCCAAACACCAGCCACCACTGTTTACTGTTTTAACATCAAGTTATAGTGTAGTTTTGGAGTTTGGGTTGTAAAAGGCCAAATAGCGTCTGACATCCAGCAGGTCTGTGATAAGAGCAGGTGTGATTGGAGCCTGAGCAGCGCTGTGAAAATACACATTAGACCCATGTAGACGAAACTGTCCAGTCAGCTGATAAGATTACGCAGTGAGTCTGTGCTCTGTGTGTGTGTGTGTGTGTGTGTGTGTGTGTGTGTGTGTGTGTGTGTGTGTGTGTGTGTGTGTGTGTGTGTGTGTGTGTGTGTTATCAGATGCCGGCAATTAGGAGCGTCACTTAGCTTAGCGTATTTCTACACACAGTGTATTTTCTGTGTATGTTTTGAGGAGGTTTACAGGCTCTGGGTGGTACGAGCACGTCAAAGTAAAATATTACTGTTTGTTCCCTTAAGTGTTATGGGCACAAACATTGGATCCAAGAAGGAAACTAATCGTGTCCTGTGTGGCAACTCATTATCCCAGGGTACATCTGAAGGCACTTGGTTCTTCACTGAACCAAGACCATGACGTGTCTCTAACCTCAAACGACTGCAGACGCCTGATTAAACCGGGATAATGAGGCTGATAACTGCGAAGGCCTGACGTGTTTGTTTTTGTAAATTAGTTGAATTTAAACACGACTTGTGTAAGACAGAGTTTGTATTGTGCCACTCGGGGTTTCTATAGGGAGTATTTGGATGGACCAAGAACTTTAAACTGAAAACTCAGCAAATGTGGAAGCGTTTGAACTGATCATGACAACAAAGCAAAAAAAAAAAAACACATCTCTTTGTGTGTTTTGCTGAGTTTGTCAATGGTCATTTCAACATAAAACAACCAGTGCACATAATGAGTCACATGCGTTCGTTTACTAGTGGTGAGTTAAAATGAGTTAAGATAAAACACATGAACTGTTCTTCACAGTCAATCCCCAGTGCCCATTAAAGCACCACACATATCAGTCAGAGCTACAGGGACATGCTCGGCCCTGGTCTCTGCACCCAAAGGTCCTGAAGGGACAGATAAAGACATGAAGGGGGGGGGAGTAGAGACAAACAGAGACGTGAGAACGTGAGAGGGTTAACACACTTAAAGAGAACGATGTTGGGGGTAAAACAGGCTGGGATGTGTGTGTGACTCACTGGTAGCAGGCAACAGATGTCAGTGCAGGGGGTAAAGCTTTCTCCAAACTGAACTGCCCCCCTCCAGGAACATTAGTTACTAACAGACCAAGAGGAGAGACGGCAGGGGGTGAAAGTAAAGAGAGGCTAGAGGAGAAAAGGAGGGGAAAGTACAGAGGGGAGGAAATGGAAATGAGGAGGCCGAAAAGAGACTGGAAGCCAGTGTAAAAGTGTCGGGGACTCGGGCAGGCAGACGGCGAACCCACATGCACAGCACGGAGGCGATATTATAATCCACAAAAGGTTTAAATGCCCCTGGTAGGGTCTCCCAAGGCAAACAGGTCCTGGGCGACGGGCCAGACTAAGAGCGGTTCACAACCCCCCTATGAAAGATAAACCACCAAGGCCAGAGACGTCGCCCGGTATGGCGCAACCGGGGCCCCACCCTGGAGCCAGGCCCGGGGTTGGGGCTCGTATGCGAGCGCCTGGTGGCCGGGCCTATTCCCACGGGGCCCGGCCGGGCACAGCCCGAAAGAGCGACGTGGGGCCGTCCTCAAGTGGACCCACCATCCGCGGGAGGAACCGTAGGGGGCCGGTGCAGAGTGGATTGGGCGGCAGTCGAAGGCGGGAGCCTGGGCGCCCCAATCCCTGGATAACCAATCTGGTTATTGGGACATGGAATGTCACGTCACTGGGGGGAAAGGAGCCTGAGCTTGTGCAGGAGGTCGAGCGGTACCGGCTAGAAATAGTCGGGCTCACCTCCACACACAGCCTGGGCTCTGGAACCCAACTCCTTGAGAGGGGCTGGACCCTTTTCTACTCTGGAGTTGCCTGCGGTGAGAGGCGGCGGGCTGGTGTGGGCTTGCTCATAGCTCCCCAGCTTAGTCGCCATGTGTTGGAGTTTTCCCCGGTGGACGAGAGGGTCGCTTCCCTGCGCCTTCGGGTGGGGGATAGGTCACTCACCGTCATTTGTGCTTACGGGCCGAATGGCAGTGTGGAGTACCCGGCCTTCTTGGGGTCCCTGGAGGGAGTGTTGGAAAGCGCTCCAACTGGGGACCCCATCGTTCTTCTGGGAGATTTCAATGCCCACGTAGGTAACGACAGTGATACCTGGAGAGGCGTGATTGGGAGGAACGGCCCTCCCTGATCTGAACCCGAATGGTGTTATGTTATTGGACTTCTGTGCTAGGCACAGTTTGGCCATAACTAACACCATGTTCGAACATAAGGGTGTCCATCGGTGCACGTGGCACCAGGACACCCTAGGCCGGAGGTCGATGATAGACTTTGTAGTCGTTTCACCTGACCTTCGGCCATATGTTTTGGACACTCGGGTGAAGAGAGGGGCTGAGCTGTCAACTGATCACCACCTGGTGGTGAGTAGGATCCGCTGGCAGAGAAGGAGGCTGGAACGACTTGGCAGGCCCAAACGTATTGTGAGGGTCTGTTGGGAACGCCTGGCTGAACCCTCTGTCAGACGGACCTTTAACTCACACCTCCGGGAGAGCTTCGACCAGATTCCGAGGGAGGTGGGAGACATAGAGTCCGAGTGGACCATGTTCTCCGTCTCCATTGTCAACGCGGGCCGTTCGGAGCTGTGGACGCAGGGTCTCCGGTGCCTGTCGTGGTGGTAATCCCCGAACCCGGTGGTGGACGCCGGAGGTAAGGGACGCCATCAAGCTGAAGAAGGAGTCCTACCAGGTATGGTTGACCTGTAGGACTCCTGAGGCAGCTGATGGGTACCGGCAGGCCAAGCGTGCTGCAGCCCGTGCCGTTGCGGAGGCAAAAACTCGGGCTTGGGAGGAGTTCGGGGAGGCCATGGAGGAGGACTATCGCTCGGCCTCAAAGAGATTCTGGCAAACCGTCCGGCGCCTCAGGAGGGGGAAGCAGTTCTTTACCAACTCTGTTTTCAGTGGAGGTGGGGAGCTGTTGACCTCAACTGGGGATGTTATCGGACGGTGGAAGGAGTACTTTGAGGATCTCCTCAACCCCTCCGACATGCCTTCTGCTGAGGAAGCAGAGGCAGGGGACTCAGAGGCGGACTCGCCCATCACCCAGGCTGAGGTCACCGAGGTAGTTAGTAAGCTCCTCGGTGGCAGAGCAGCGGGGGTGGATGAGATCCGTCCTGAGTACCTCAAGTCTCTGGATGTTGTGGGGCTGTCTTGGGTGACACGCCTCTGCAACATCGCGTGGAGGAGGGGGACAGTTCCTCTGGACTGGACAACCGGGGTGGTTGTCCCTCTTTACAAAAAGGGGGACAGGAGAGTGTGTTCCAACTATAGGGGGATCACACTTCTCAGCCTCCCTGGGAAAGTCTATGCCAGGGTACTGGAGAGGAGAATTCGGCCGATAGTCGAACCTCGGATACAGGAGGAACAATGTGGTTTTCGGCCTGGTCGTGGAACGCTGGACCAGCTTTATACCCTCAGCAGGGTGCTTGAGGGTTTGTGGGAGTTTGCCCAACCAGTCTACATGTGCTTTGTGGATCTGGAGAAGGCATTCGACCGCGTCCCTCGTGACATCCTGTGGGGGGTGCTCCGGGAGTATGGAGTCCGGGGCCCTTTGCTAAGGGCTGTTCGGTCTCTGTACAACCGGAGCAGGAGCTTGGTTCGCATTGCCAGCAATAAGTCAGACCTGTTCCCGGTGCATGTTGGACTTCGGCAGGGCTGCCCTTTGTCACCGGTTCTGTTCATTATTTTTATGGACAGAATTTCTAGGCGCAGCCAGGGGCCGGAGGGGGTCTGGTTTGGGGACCACAGGATTGCATCTCTGCTTTTTGCAGATGATGTTGTCCTGTTGGCTTCATCAGGCCAGGACCTCCAGCGTGCGCTGGTGCGGTTTGCAGCTGAGTGTGAAGCGGCTGGGATGAGAATCAGTTCCTCCAAATCTGAGGCCATGGTTCTCGACCGGAAAAAGGTGGTTTGCTCTCTCCAGGTTGGAGAAGAGTTCCTGCCTCAAGTGGAGGAGTTTAAGTATCTTGGGGTCTTGTTCACGAGTGAGGGAAGGAGGGAGCGTGAGTTTGACAGACGGATCGGTGCGGCGGCTGCAGTAATGCGGTCGGTGTATCGGTCCGTCGTGGTGAAGAGGGAGCTGAGCCGAAAGGCAAAGCTCTCAATTTACCGGTCAATCTACGTTCCTACCCTCACCTATGGTCATGAGCTTTGGGTCATGACCGAAAGGGCAAGGTCACGGATACAAGCGGCTGAAATGAGCTTCCTCCGCAGGGTGGCTGGGCGCTCCCTTAGAGATAAGGTGAGGAGCTCTGTCACCCGGGAGGAGCTCGGGAGTAGAGTCGCTGCTCCTCCACATCGAGAGGAGCCAGCTGAGGTGGCTCGGGCATCTAGTTCGGATGCCTCCTGGACGCCTCCCTGGGGAGGTGTCCCGGGCATGTCCCACCGGTAGGAGGCCCCGAGGAAGACCTAGGACTCGCTGGAGAGACTACGTCTCTCGGCTGGCCTGGGAACGTCTTGGGGTCCCACCGGAAGAGCTGGAGGAAGTGTCCGGGGAGAGGGAAGTCTGGAACTCTCTGCTTAGACTGCTGCCCCCGCGACCCGGCCCCGGATAAGCGGATGAAAATGGATGGATGGATGGACAAAAGGTTTATTCTTAAAGGCACGGTCAGACGGTCCAGGTCATACACAAAAAGGCTCGGCAAAAGTACAGGCAGGGAACAGGCAAAAACTCACGGTCAGTAGATAATCCAGTGTCGGGCAGGATACACGGTGCGAACAGGAATAAGACACGAGAACACGAACACTCAGGGAACTCAGGAAACTAGGGACGCTCAACACATTCTCAACTCAACAATCTGGCAAGTGACTACGGGAACAGGAGGTGACTAAATACACAGATGAGTAATTAACTGATACAGTGCAGGTGAGGATAACGATCAGGTGGAGCAGGGACAGCTGTGACAAGACAAAAACCGGAAGTAAAGCTAAAGCAGGAACAGAAACCAGGAGACTACCAAAATAAAACAGGAAGTAGTGTTACACAGGACATGGCGTGAAACATGATACAACTAGAAACAAAAACACAGATCATGACAGTACCCCCCCCCCCTATGGCGCCTTCCACGGCGCCCACGGAAGCCCCCCCCCCCAAACCAGGGCGGGCGGAGGGTGGTCCCAGGCGGAGGGACCGAATCCCTACCCCTCAAGGTACATGAGCAGGGTGGGTGGAGGGAGGACCGGGGGAGGGCCAAAACAAGAGTCCACATACACTACAAAGGTCCATGACCAGGAAAAACATGAAGTTCAGGGATTCCCTCACGGAGGGTGATGGCGTGGCGAGACCCTGCCCAGCAGCCGCTGAGCCAGGGTGGCACTCTTAGTGCCCTTGGGCTGGACCGATGTCCCCGGGGGCCACCCCGAATGGCAACGTCCTCCAGGCGGACGCTGATCCGATGGGCTGAGGAGTCGAGGCGGACGTCGCCGCAGGAGGCAGCGCCATCCGGGCAGCAGGAGGCGCCGAGGGCGAGGCCACCAGTCCGGCGGCCGAGACAAGGACGAGGCAGGAACCAGCGGCGTCCTCCTTGGACCACCGCGACGAGAGCCAGGAACCAGCGGCGTCCTCCTTGGACCACCGCGACGAGAGACAGGAACCAGCGGCGTCCTCCTTGGACCACCGCGACGAGAGACAGGACCCAGCGGCGTCCTCCTTGGACCACCGCGACGAGAGACAGGACCCAGCGGCGTCCTCCTTGGACCACCGCGACGAGAGACAGGACCCAGCGGCGTCCTCCTTGGACCACCGCGACGAGAGACAGGACCCAGCGGCGTCCTCCTTGGACCACCGCGACGAGAGACAGGACCCGATGCAGGTGCGGCCGGAGCCGGACCGCCAGGAACCGATTCAGGTGCGGCCGGAGCCGGGCCGCCAGGAACCGATGCAGGTGCGGCCGGAGCCGGGCCGCCAGGAACCGATGCAGGTGCGGCCGGAGCCGGGCCGCCAGGAACCGATGCAGGTGCGGCCGGAGCCGGGCCGCCAGGAACCGATGCAGGTGCGGCCTGAGCCGGGCCGCCAGGAACCGATGCAGGTGCGGCCTGAGCCGGGCCGCCAGGAACCGATGCTGGTGCGGCCGGAGCCGGGACGGGAGCGACCCCCTCCTGGAGATCGACAGGAACTACGACGGGAGCGACCCCCTCCTGGAGGTCGGCAGGAACTACGACGGGAGCGACCCCCTCCTGGAGGTCGGCAGGAACTACGACGGGAGCGACCCCCTCCTGGAGGTCGGCAGGAACTGCGACGGGCGCGACCCCCTCCTGGAGGTCGACAGGGACTGCGACGGGAGCGACCCCCTCCTGGAGGTCGGCAGGGACTGCGACGGGAGCGACCCCCTCCTGGAGGTCGGCAGGGACTGCGACGAGCGCGACCTCCTCCTGGAGGTCCGCCGGGACTGCGACGGGCGCGACCTCCTCCTGGAGGTCCGCCGGGACTGCGACGGGCGCGACCCCCTCCTGGAGGTGCGCAGAAACTGCGGCTGGCGCGACCTCCTCCTGGAGGTGCGCAGAAACTGCAACTGGCGCGACCTCCTCCTGGAGGTGCGCAGAAACTGCAACTGGCGCGACCTCCTCCTGGAGGTGCGCAGGAACTGCAACTGGCGCGACCTCCTCCTGGAGGTGCGCAGGAACTGCAACTGGCGCGACCTCCTCCTGGAGGTGCGCAGGAACTGCGGCTGGCGCGACCTCCTCCTGGAGGTGCGCAGGAACTGCGGCTGGCGCGACCTCCTCCTGGAGGTGCGCAGGAACTGCGGCTGGCGCGACCTCCTCCTGGAGGTGCGCAGGAACTGCGGCTGGCGCGACCTCCTCCTGGAGGTGCGCAGGAACTGCGGCTGGCGCGACCTCCTCCTGGAGGTGCGCAGGAACTGCGGCTGGCGCGACCTCCTCCTGGAGGTGCGCAGGAACTGCGGCTGGCGCGACCTCCTCCTGGAGGTGCGCAGGAACTGCGGCTGGCGCGACCTCCTCCTGGAGGTGCGCAGGAACTGCGGCTGGCGCGACCTCCTCCTGGAGGTGCGCAGGAACTGCGGCTGGCGCGACCTCCTCCTGGAGGTGCGCAGGAACTGCGGCTGGCGCGACCTCCTCCTGGAGGTGCGCAGGAACTGCGGCTGGCGCGACCTCCTCCTGGAGGTGCGCAGGAACTGCGGCTGGCGCGACCTCCTCCTGGAGGTGCGCAGGAACTGCGGCTGGCGCGACCTCCTCCTGGAGGTGCGCAGGAACTGCAACTGGCGCGACCTCCTCCTGGAGGTGCGCAGGAACTGCAACTGGCGCGACCTCCTCCTGGAGGTGCGCAGGAACTGCAACTGGCGCGACCTCCTCCTGGAGGTGCGCAGGAACTGCGGCTCCAAGGATGACGGGGACTGGAACGACCGCTACAGGGCCGACAGGAACGGGGACTGGAACGACCGCTACAGGGCCGACAGGAACGGGGACTGGAACGACCGCTACAGGGCCGACAGGAACGGGGACTGGAACGACCGCTACAGGGCCGACAGGGACGGGGACTGGAACGACCGCTACAGGGCCGACAGGAGTGGGGACTGGAACGACCGCTACAGGGCCGACGGGAACGGGATCAGAGACAGGGGTGACCTCTACTTGGCCGACGGGAACGCCCTCAACTTGGCCGACAGGGACAGGAACTGGAACGACCTCAACTTGGTCGACAGGGACAGGAACTGGAACGACCTCAACATGGCCGACAGGGACAGGAACTGGAACGACCTCAACATGGCCGACAGGGACAGGAACTGGAACGACCTCAACATGGCCGACAGGGACAGGAACTGGAACGACCTCAACATGGCCGACAGGGACAGGAACTGGAACGACCTCAACATGGCCGACAGGAACTGGAACGACCTCAACATGGCCGACAGGAACTGGAACGACCTCAACATGGCCGACAGGAACTGGAACGACCTCAACATGGCCGACAGGAACTGGAACGACCTCAACATGGCCGACAGGAACTGGAACGACCTCAACATGGCCGACAGGAACTGGAACGACCTCAACATGGCCGACAGGAACTGGAACGACCTCAACATGGCCGACAGGAACTGGAACGACCTCAACATGGCCGACAGGAACTGGAACGACCTCAACATGGCCGACAGGAACTGGAACGACCTCAACATGGCCGACAGGAACTGGAACGACCTCAACATGGCCGACAAGAACTGGAACGACCTCAACATGGCCGACAGGAACTGGAACGGCCGCAACATGGCCGACAGGGACTGGAACGGCGTCCTTACTGGAGCCGACGGGGACAGGAACGACCTTTAACGGATCGACAGGAGCTGGAACGGCCGCAACATGGCCGACCGGGACTGGAACGGCCGCAACATGGCCGACAGGGACTGGAACGGCCGCAACATGGCCGACAGGGACTGGAACGGCCGCAACATGGCCGACAGGGACTGGAACGGCCGCAACATGGCCGACAGGGACTGGAACGGCGTCCCCTCCGGAGCTGGCATGACAGCTTACAGCTGCCGAGCTCGACGGGGGAGACGTCGGGCCTGATTGGGTGGGGCTAACAGTCGTCAGACGGACGGTGCCCTCTGACGGGGACAAGGACGGAACTGGGGTCTGGGCAACACACGACTGAACTGGGGTCTGGGCAACACACGGCTGATCTGGGGTCTGGGCAACACACGGCTGATCTGGGGTCTGGGCAACACACGGCTGATCTGGGGTCTGGGCAACACACGGCTGATCTGGGGTCTGGACTAGGTTCGACTGGGCTGGGACCTGGAGGCGACAGGGCTGCACCAGGGCATGAGCATGGCGAGGCTGAACTGACTGAGAGGTGGGACATGAAGCGGCCGCTGGCTGCAGGCCCGGGAGTTGCAGGGCCTCACGCAGGACAGGCTCCCTCAGGACGAGAGCGGCTGCTTCCGTGAACAGTTGTTCTCTCGCGCCCTGGTCTGCTGCCGAATCGGCGGTGTTCATGAGGTGGGCGAAGAGAAACGCAACCGGAGGAGAGCAGAGGAGGTGGACCCGTCGGGCGACGCTGTCTGGGATGCCTGCTATCAGAGAGACACAGTCAGTCCGAGAATCAAGGGGCTCCTCTGTCGGAGAAGGAGACTGCTCGGTCCCCATGACCGAGACCGCGGGACCCGGAATCCTGGAACCGCGCCGCCGCCGGCGCCGTCCGGAGCAGCTGCGACTGTCCGTCGTTTGGGGCGCTGGGAGCAGTGTGGACCGGACCTCTGTACCGGGACCCGCATGGTGAAACGGGACCGCGGCGTCTGGAGCTTGGGCTGGAGACTGGGGAAAACACGATTGAGCAGGAGACTGGGCAAAACACGATTGAGCTGGAGACTGGGCAAAGCACGATTGAGCTGGAGATTGAACAGCGCGCGGCTGAACTGGAGACTGAGCAGCGCGCGGCTGATCTGGAGACTGAGCAGCGCGCGGCTGAACTGGAAACTGAGCAGCGCGCGGCTGATCTGGAGACTGAGCAGCGCGCGGCTGACTTGGAGGCTGAGCAGCGCGCGGCTGACTTGGAGGCTGAGCAGCGCGCGGCTGAACTGGAGACTGAGCAGCGCGCGGCTGAACTGGAGACTGAGCAGCGCGCGGCTGAACTGGAGGCTGAGGACCGCGTGAGAGCAGGAAATCCTCCCAGGGAAATAACCATGGAGCTGGGCAGGTTGGTGCAGGCACGACGATCCGACGAGGCGGAGAGGATGAAACCGAAACCATACTTCCGCGGGGGAGTTATATTTGCCGTAAAAAACAAGGGGAAAAACAGTCACTGACCTGACCGGAGGCTAAGTGCTGGCTGGGTCCAAGTGTGGCCAGATTGTTCTGTCGGGGACTCGGGCAGGCAGACGGCGAACCCACATGCACAGCACGGAGGCGATATTATAATCCACAAAAGGTTTATTCTTAAAGGCACGGTCAGACGGTCCAGGTCATACACAAAAAGGCTCGGCAAAAGTACAGGCAGGGAACAGGCAAAAACTCACGGTCAGTAGATAATCCAGTGTCGGGCAGGATACACGGTGCGAACAGGAATAAGACACGAGAACACGAACACTCAGGGAACTCAGGAAACTAGGGACGCTCAACACATTCTCAACTCAACAATCTGGCAAGTGACTACGGGAACAGGAGGTGACTAAATACACAGATGAGTAATTAACTGATACAGTGCAGGTGAGGATAACGATCAGGTGGAGCAGGGACAGCTGTGACAAGACAAAAACCGGAAGTAAAGCTAAAGCAGGAACAGAAACCAGGAGACTACCAAAATAAAACAGGAAGTAGTGTTACACAGGACATGGCGTGAAACATGATACAACTAGAAACAAAAACACAGATCATGACAAAAAGGAGACGGGAAGGCGACAGTAAAACGGATCAGCAGAGGATGTTTCCTCAAATGTGGGGCAAAAGTCACAGTGTTAATAAAAAGGACACACATCTATTCTCACACTGAAAGGTTTTCTTCGATAAAAACAACCCTCTGGACATGGCGATGTATCACACACCTACATTTAGAGTCCATCACAGCTCCCAAACATGATTCTGACACAGAGGGGGAATTATGGCTGCTTTTCTTCATCCTTCATTTGATTTTATGCCTAAACTCAGGGGGCACGGCTGACTAACAGTTTCTGGAACCCGCTGGCCTCGCTGACAGCCCCTTTGACAGAAAACGGGGCTAATCTGTTTCGAAAACGTGTCAGTGTGCGATAAACACATTCCACTGCCGACCAAGTAAAAATGACCATGATCTCTGTAAGCGCTTCCTGTTGGCAAACGCCCGCTCCCTTCAGAGCGTTCCTAGAAGCTCGGGAAAATAAAGCGTTCCGCGAATCCATCCATTTCTACCCCAGTCCCATTATATCCACATCATTCGTTTTTAAGCGTCTCCGGCTCTAATGATACCAATTTGCCAAAAAGTGTGATTGCTGCTGAATGCTGAGTGTGATGACTGCACCTGCTCTCCGCTGCCGTTCACTTACACATCGAAGACGTCGGCCTCGTTTGTTCGTGCCTTGCGATGACAGTGCGGGTCTTCCTCCCTTTACGACTGACATCGCCTGCGCCAGCATTCCCGACGCTCCTGAGAGCATCGGGATTTGGTGGTGGACAGAACCACCTCGTAAATAGCCAGTGGCTACTGCACGTGAGACGTGTGTTTGTGACTGTGAGCGCTGATCAACAACATGCAGAGCCACAAAGTTCCACGCGTCAACTCCCCCGAGGCCTTTTAGTCATCGCTTGCTCAAACTGAAATGATTGACAAGCGGTTGCACCATCACATGCTAAATCGCTAAATCGCTCATGATTGATGACGGCGACGGTGATGGAAGGAAGCAACACGGTATCCATGGAAACGCGATGCATTCATCCCACAGCGGGTTTTTGTTCCAGTTTCACAGCACGCAGAGAAGGTGACACGCCCCCAGTAACCAGTCCATCGTTGCACTGGAACGATGCTTCAGGTTTAGGATGTCTCATAGGTAAAATAGAAACGGTCCTGCTGGGAAGCTGCATCTGCGCGTTCCATTTGCGACGTGTGACTTGGAAAACCTGCATCTTTATGTCTATCTGTAATTTTCATCAGCTTTTCTCCAACTCACCGTCTGACCGCGTCAGGAGCGGCTGACTTACAGTACAGCCGTACCAGCGCTCCACAGGCCTAATCCTTTAAAAGTGGGGCGAGTCTGCTGGAAAATGTCTATCTCAACACGACGGCCTGCCAGCGGCCGCGCCGTGATTAGCTTTGCAAAATGAGTGAGATTAATGACGTGATATAAGGTGATGTCAAGGGTTTTCAGCGTTCTCTAGCTCGGGTCTAGCGCTGTCTGCTTAGGAAGGTGCCTGCGTGGTTGCTGGTTTGACTCCAGCTCAGAAAAAAGAGGCTGAATTGGACGCCAGTAAAATAGCTCTCTCCTCCTTCAACAAGTGCTCTCTGTGTTGATGTTAGAGCCGTCTATAAATTATTAATTTGTTTTTTTCTCCAACGATTTCAAACTCAGAGATCAAAATCCCTTCCCACCTCTGGTCCTAGCCCGAAACCAACCCACTCCCTAGGATTCACAGCCTGAACCTGAGTCTCCATCCTTCCCTCCATCAGTGAGTACCTTCTCCAGTTCTAGATGTTCTGCCAGGCCTAATGACCTCAGCTCTGACCCCAGCAACCCCAGGCCACAGCATCAGGTCTGGTTACAAGGCGTAAATCACAGCTCCAGGTCCCCCCCCAGTCCTCCCTTCAGCAGTATTAGTTTCATCCTGCACCAAGTCACAGCACAGCCCAATCCAAACAGGGCCCCAGCCAGTGTAAAACAGGGTGCACTTCATAAAAAGGTGATGTCAGCTGGCAGCAGGGACAGACGGCACTCTGTGCGTGTAGCTGCACACATGCCTGAATGTGTGAATGTTGTGTATGTGTGTCACTCCGGCCCAGGCTCCATCAGCAGACAGGTTTCAGTGGCTTTGAAGTGGTCTCATGGGAGCCGTTAGGCTCAGCTTGAGCCCTGCAGGAGGAGAACGAGGCATCGTGGAGAAGGGGGACACCACACAACAAGCACTTTTCTGTGAATATTAATGGACAGACTCTTCTGTTTGTTGTTGTGTTAACGGATATTTGTCTCATCCACTTTAATGCTTTTTAAATTTTTGATAAAATTTTTTAACTTTTTTCTTTTATTCTTCTGGACATGTTAGGGACACTTACGTAGCGTAGGAATTTTTTCTTTACCATCTTCTCTATGGACATTTTCTTGCATTTGTTTCAGTGTTTTGGGGCAAAGCAAAGCAGAAAGATTAAGGGTTAATTGCATGCACAGTATTCAATGCGATCCGCTATTTGTTTCATTCTTTTGCTCAGATTCATTTTTATGATGTGATTTTTGTCATACTTGTAATGAACCAATACCCGAAAGACAAAATCATCATTCCAGGCCGATTGGGTTTATAATTACAGCGTCTATGCTTCCATTTCCATTTATTTGCATCTCTTCTTCGTTCCCTTCGTGAAACCATGAAGCCACATCACGGTCCCACTGCCTTTTCTCCTTCCCTCATTTTACTTGGCACTCGTCTTCCTTCTTCCTCTATCCATCCACTTTGTCTGTATCTCCACGAACTCACGGCGACACACAAATTGAGGCACACACCCATTCTGTCTCCTTCACACATGCACATGTATTTGCAGATAAAGTCACGCTGCTACAGAGGAGCCACACGTCGGCAGAGTCTCACGCCTTCATGCATTCGGAGGTTACACCCTGTTTGCTCTGGCTCACGTGCCAATTGGACAATTGGACGAAGAACCCAGGTTCCCATAGGACGACATCGATGAGGGCGACTCGGCATTTTGAACAGCACACACACACACACACACACACACACACACACACACACACACACACACACACACACACACACACACACACTGGGAGAATTTACTGACAGATACTGCAAGTCATTAATCACGCAAAGCTGGTCACAGAGTCATTACCAGTTCTCCTCCTTGTTCCTGTTTATGAGTCTTGTAGTTGGCTCGGTATGGACACTCTGCTCCAGAATGTTTTGCTTCTCATCACTGCAAAGTAAATGTTAATTTGTAACGTTTGCACCGTGTTTTAGGGAAGTTAGACATCTTTAAAAAAGTCTGTCGGCTCTGTAATCTGTGACAGCTGTGAAGCTGGACAGAACGTTTTCACAAACTCAATGGATTTTATTATTCAAATGTTCCTCATTAGGGAACAATTTGCGTTTTTCAAAACAATGAGGAGGAAACAGAGCTTGCCTTACAGGAGTCACATGATGCACAGTACAGTCCATCCCAGAGAAGGTTGGAGCGACCGTCCTCCTTCCAAGAATTGGGACATCTTTGTTATTTGGCTCTGTCTGCTCACAGCTGCTGAGACGCGTAATTGCATATGTGTGTGCGTGTGTCTTGATATGAACGCATGATAAAAATGGATGCCTAAATATTGGGTCCCAGATGCACAAGCCTTGAGTTTCTGCATTTCAGCACAATCAACGCACTGTGCTCCACGGGCTTCGCTATGTCTAACATCTGTGTGCGTCCTGATGTGCACATCCAATGGGTGTGTCCACCCAAACACACAGCGGTTCCTAGAAGGCTAACTGATGTGAAGCGTGGTGGTCTGGCTGCTTGGGCTGAGCGCAAGGGGATTTTCCCCTGCAATCTAATTAGACCCAGTGATGATGTCATAAGCCAAACATGGGTCACCGTTGTCAAGACGATAGGTGCTATGTAAACCTAGAGCTATACATACAGGGTCTAGTGGTAGAAATGACTGCTTGGTTGTGCTTAGTAACCAACATATGGCGTGTGTGTTCATGGCCACATACTCATTATTGAAATCAAATTATCACTAATTAGGTCATTATTAAAGTCAAGTTTTAATGCACAACTGTTTGCAAACACTCATGGCTGCAGGACATGTGTGTGTGTTTGACTGATTGCCCTAAAACAATACTGTCTTTTTCTGAGTTAAAGGAGCTGTAAAGGATGCACAGCCAGATGTTGTCTGCCAGTTTGCTCACACACACACACACACACACACACACACACACACACACACACACACACACACACACACACACACACACACACACAGTTCCTCTTTCAATGTGTTCTCCATTTGATCAGGCAAAGTGACACACCACAGACCCACTATCTCCATTTAAAAGCAACACAGGACGCACAGATGAATACGTTCTCTGTCCAAATTTCTTCTTCTTTTTACACACACACACACACACACACACACACACACACACACACACACACACACACACACACACACACACACACACACACACACACACACACACACACGAACAACATGCGTGCCCATATGCATTGTATTTACTATACTGTCAGCACAGGGTTGAGGGTCCAACCATCCTTTTCCTATTACTCTGACTGAGGGTCAGTGTCCTGGAGAAGAATAGACGCCTTTCACAGCGAAACGCTGGATGAACAATATCTGTGGCATATTCAAACCTTTCCCACAACTGCTTCATGGGAAAGAGTGTGAGTGGTTAGAGCTGATGGCAGTGAGCTGCGATATGTCCATTGACAGGTTAAGGGGACAAGAGACTCGTTAACTACAAACAGAAAGAGCAGCAGAGCACAGAGACGCATACAAGCCTGTAAAAATAAGGTGAAGCTAAAAACCAACATTTTGAAGAAACAAGGGTGCATGTTAGAAACCCTCAAAGAGTTCGAACAGTGATTAATGATTCATACAGTGAGTAGCAACCAACTCAAACTGCATGGGCTTCTGGGAAAGCGGGAGGAAGAGGAGACAGTGCTGTTTATCACCCAAATACAAACCTGGCCAACAATCTGGAAGCAGCCTGGTAGTGATTTCACAAGACAAAAGGTAGCTTGTCTTTTACTTACACAATTCAGGCTCCGCCGCCTAACAGCGCACTGCGCCGCTCGAACACGATGATGATGATGATGATGATGATATAATGATGCAGTTGGAGAGCGGGAGGACGTTGGCAGCGTACGGAGGGAGGGGGAAGCAGATACGAGTGCTCCTGGGGACAGACATCACAAGATCAGAGTGGACGGCAGATAAATGTGGGAAAAAAATAAAAAAACGAGACTCAAAGGCGGTCGAGACAAAGCGAGGAAGACAAGAAAAGAGGTGGGAGGACGATAAAAAGTCCAACGAAAAAGATGCATGGGGGAGTCAGGGATGCGGCATGAGAGAGTTCATAAATAAAACCCGAGGAAATGGTGTGTAGAGATTTGCTGGAAGCACTTTTTGTGCGGACTGGGCTGCCAAGCTTCAACAGTTGATGGCTGAGAAATTGTACATCGATCAACGGGTAATCAGCATCACGAATGATGTTAGTGTGCGATGCATGGTGATGTGCTGACAGGGCGTGTGAGCTGAGCAACGCTGAATGAGCGAAAAAAGGACGTCAGCTGCATTTACAGTGAGAGCACAGACTCATAGGAAGCTCTGTAGGGTGCAACGTCACCCAGTCTAACAGCTCCTCATGTGGGTCTATAGAGACAGACACAGACTGCTTTATTATCAGCCCAATGTTGGGTTGTAATGTTTAATACTATTATATTTCTTTAGAAGCCCTATGGGTTGTATTGAGTGTACAGCTCTGGCTAAAGGGTAAATGACTTAACGTTCAATCTAAAAGGTCTAATATACAGTAAAGGTGTGAATGTGAGTGTGAATAGTGTCTCTGAGCGCTCACCCTGTGATGGAGATGGAGGACTACAGTGTTCTCTGCCTCTTCACAGGGACAGCTGGGTTTGGCGCCAGCATCCACCTGGAGATAACAATGGATAAGAATTATTGCACAGTGTACATTTCTTGCATAACCACTGATGCAGTGGGTGAGTTATGAGTTGCGGTGTGGGAGGTAGTTAACAGTGTTGACTGTAAAGCAGCAGCAGACCACACAGACAGGATGGCTGATACCACCACAGAGTCATAGAGGGTCTTCAGGAGTGGCCCCCCTCATTCCATCAGTCTCCTCAGCAGGTAGAGTCTGTCTGACCCTTCCTGTACAGAGCATCCATGTTGTGAGTCCAGTCCAGCCTTTTGTTTAGATGCACACCCAGGTACTTGTAAGAGGATGTTGAATGGTCCAGCACCTGAATCAGTCACCTCCTAGATCAGGTCAGACAGGATCAGTCAGCATGACTGGAAAGGGGTCTTTCAACAAGCAGCCAGTACATTAGAGCGTAAAGAATGACAAAATCATTGAATTCCCGGAATGATAGAAAGGTTTTTACATTTTATTCAAATGATTAAATATGAAGATGAATGGAACCATGTGTGATGAAGACAGATTGACACCTCATCTTCTAGTTCTGTGTGACCTGTAGGGCAGATAAAGGCAGTTACTCAACTTTAATCACTTGCTGATTTCGTAATACCTACATTCTTAATATTAATGCTGGTGCATGCATGATCTGTTCAGACAATTCAGAGTTATGTGTAATATAAAGCATATGTGAAAACCAATATTAACACAGTCAAGAGCGATTTCATTGATTTCTAAAGCATGTGTTGGATTCTGACTATACAGTACAGCAACACAGGTTAGAGTCTGGCTGCATAGGCGCTAACGCTAAGCTATCCTATGATAGTCACCTCCATTGATCAGTCATCGATCAGTCATGCCCCAAAGCATCAGATCGATGATCGATGATGAAGGTCATATGAAACCACTGGAACTGTCGTGTTTCAAGGCACAGTGTTCGGGGACTTCTGGACCAGTAACATGAGCTGAGACCCCATCGCATGTCTGGCTTTAACTCAGCCATGTGCTAACCTGTTGTTGGGTTTGATTATGCAGACTTCCTTGCATCTGTGGAGTGTCGCCTTTACAGGAATCAAGAACAACAGCTGCTCAAGGTCACTGCTCAAAGGCTGTTCACACGGGACAATGCATCATTACTGCACGTTGCAGCAATTTAAACCCAAGGGTTCCTTAAGGGAAAATCAGTTGTAGCCTGAGGTCGACTCCCAGGTAATCATCAAATTAGGACGGCAGACTCCACGCATCTAAGGTTGCTGACATTCAATTAGCTCCATAATGAGTTTGCATGTCACAAATTAGCAGCGCGAGGCACCAGATTAAGTCGTTCACGCTGAGAAATTAAGCAGGTTAAGTCCGGAGGAAACTCTGCGGTGGTCAGGTCTTCCTATGTAAAATAAACAGAGAGTGAGCAGCTTGTTTTCTCTGGGACTAAATAGGGACGACCGAAGGAGAGAGAGGTTTATTTTCACTGCGGCTAAATGGGTTGGTTTTAACTCGACACTGTTTGGAGTTATCCCCTGTGTGAGCCTGGCCCAGAGAGGAGGAAAGGGAGGTGGACAGTGACAGGAAGGTGTAACACAAGAAGGTAAACATGAAACTCAGAGAAGAGCATCACGAGTGTTGGGAAACCAGAGGATGAAACCAGAGGTCCCAGAGGATGCACAAACGCACACATGCACACACACATGCACACACACACACACACATGCACGCACGCACACACGCACGCGCGCGCACGCACGCACACACACACACACACATGCACAAACAAACACACACACGCACAAACACACACAAACACGCACACACACACACACACACACGCACGCATGCACATACACACACACCCACACACATGAACAAACAAACACACACACGCACAAACACACACAAACACGCACACACACACACGCACGCACGCACACACACACACACACACCCACACACATGAACAAACAAACACACACACGCACAAACACACACAAACACGCATACACACACACACACGCAAACACAAACATACACACACCCGGGTGTAAATAAGTATCACCAAAGGCAAATGTTGTTGACGCATTCGCAGCATCGTGACGTCACTCGTCTAATTGTTCCCTGCATGTGCGTTCAGAATGAAGCAGAGGAGACGAAAGCAGAACTCCTGGAAACAGTCGGCCTCGCAGATCTTCAGCAAACTCTGCTTCTGATTACTGGCCTATTGTGACATTCAGTTTAGACCTTCCACACAAATGCTGCAGATTCGGTTTTACCTTTAGAAAGACTTGGAGCTCGTGGATTATTTTAAGCATTTTATTTTTTATTATTTTGGTTCCTTTATTTAGGGACAGTCATAGGAACCCTCATTGCTCCTGCAGCTCCATCCGTCTTCGTTTGATGACTGACGCTGATTCATGCCATTTGCTCTCGTTCCCTTGATCCGTCCCTTGAGTCGTCTCGGACTGAAATGCTCCTTTTGTTTCGCTCTAATACTACTGTGCCATTAAAACCTAAACCGCCAGCGAAAGTCCTGTTGCTCAACGTGACGTTTCAGAGATTCTCAGCGATCGAGTTCCATCCAGAAGTGGTTCTAATTATCAAAGACCACGTTGGGGGCGGTGTTGTGTAATAAAGCCACGCTGTTTGTGGGGATGTGGAGTTACAGGGCTGAACTTTGCTCAGGCACCGCTGTCCTGCTGGAGGGAAACAGTGTGTTCCTCTCACTGTGGGTGAACGTGGACAGTTTGATCCATGCTTTGGCTGGAAGGCAACCAGCAGAAACAGATGCTTGTTTTGCGGTTAGGCTCCTTTTGAAGAGCCACATTTTACTTATAAATAATAATAAGCCTGTTTATGACCCCAGAGGGCGATGCTCCTCCTACCAGGGCCTCATGTTCAAGCACCTTGTTCTCCATCTTCAAGTCAAGTCCAACATTTTGCCTTGTTGCTATAATGTCTGAAATAGTAAGTGACACTAAACAGGATGAACTGATTCGATCCCTGAGTGACAGTTGCTGCAGCCTTGAGTAGAAACAGTCCAACAGAGGGACACGGTTGTTCATTTAGTTGTGTAAATGTGACTGTAATTTGTTTTAATTAATACCACTCTGCATGTAAAGTATATTCTTGGCTGTTGATGCAAGAGCGTCTGAACCGCGTTGGCTTCGACCCAGCGTCTGAAGGCAGCGGGCCTGCATGGCGGCACGTTCGTTAGCCGCGCCCCTTTGAGCGTTTATCCTGGCAGCGCTCTGAGCGCGTAATGGACGGGTGCTCAGCCTGGTTTCTATCAATCAGCGCCGGGTTACACTTCACTGTCCAGCACGTGTGTGTCGAACCCCAGCTGGACCTCCACTCTTGGAACCAATTTCAAGTGGAGAGCAATTATCTGCAGCATCCCATCGCCGCCTCCACCCCAGACAGGGTGGTTTTCTCTAGAGTCAACCGTTCTGGTTACGCACTCATTCGTTAATCAGACACTTATTTGTCGGCTGGAGGAGACAAAGGTTTCCAGTAACCTCCAACATTAGTATTGGTCAGATTGGATTTGCAGCGTGGCATGTTGTTTTTGGTAGAGGCTTGAGTCCAGGCTGGTTTTTAGTTTACTTTTTATGGGTTCTCCACCCAATTCAAAAGCCAAAGACAGTTTGACCTACTAACTAAAAACACTGTTGTGTATAAAGAAAAACAGTGTCACTGATTATATGGACAAGGTGGAAAGATTTCAATTTAATCGGCTCAATGTAATGTAATGTAAAGTTTATTCATGCTAAGCCATTTTAGAAGAACGGCCTTCAGGAAGGTAAAGTGAAGATCATTTAAATAACGGAGCTATTTAAAGCAGAGAAAGGAGTGCGAGTCACTGATGAAAGTGTTTGACTGAGAAGAATCATATTAAACACAGGTCAAACAGGAGACAGTGAAGTGAAGAGTGAAGGTCATGCGACCTTAAATGAGCACAGCGAGCGATTAGCATGTTGGTCAATGGGTGTGATGTGCTGTCTGGAACCTTGTGATTATTGATCATTACAGGTTCTGGTCCATCTTCCACTGAACAGCAACCAAGCGCTCGAAAAAAGAATGATTGGCAGATATGGAAAGTCCAGTTTAAATCACTGGCTCTTGTTTGATTTGTCTGACTCCACATGGACGCTCTCTGACCCTCTTATCACACACTTTGCACGACACCACTGAAACCTGTAGAAGTGTCTTTGTGAAGCCAGGAGGCAGGATTCAAAAGTCTGTGACACTGTCTGAAAGACAAGCGTCGAGCTGAAAGCAGCTCTGTGCATGCGCGTGGTTGTGTAACGCTGAATATGAACAAAGCTGTGACGCTTCATGTGCAGAAAGACGCTCTCACAGTGCCAATAAAGCGCTTTGATGCAAATCAGAGTTAATTAAAATCTTCATTTCTAAACCACTGACTTGGATACAACTTCAGTTCATGTTCAATCGCCTGATTTTCGATTGTACAAGTGTTTTCATATTACACAGGATGTGATTATAATTATCCAAGTTGATAGGAATCGCACAGCTTTCAGTGTAACAGAAGCTTCCAAGCATTTCAAAACAAAAACCAGATGAGATTTGTCAGTGCGGTAAATGATCTATCTTCAGTTTCATATCAATAGAACCCATGAGGTTCTAATCCCCATGGAAGAGAGAGACCAAGGTGGGTGAGCTCCGACAGCTGGGAACGACAGGATCAGGCTGAGTTCTGAGGGAATTACACAGGAAACAGTGACACAAGTCACATCAGACAATCAGAACTACAGTTTAGATAACACAACCTGACTGATCTAAAACCACAAACCAACAGGACAATGCTTAACAAATGTGATCATTTAATGCAATTAATTACGTATATGTGCAGGATCCCAAAGTCTGACTGAGAGAATAATAAAATAGCAAAACTAACTTGCTAGTTGTTTTTACCTTTCACCTTTTCACTTGACACTTGATATGCACTGGCTATTTTATACATTATTATATAAACACACATTATATAAGCTACATCCGTCTATAAGTGATCATTTTATATTTACATTGGGCTTCTTTGATTACAGGATGCAGCACATGTTCAGAGCTGCTTCCCTCATATATCTGTTTCCACTCTAACTGCTCCTAGTGAAAAACGCTTCCACGCGTTTACCAGACAAAGGCCGGGTTTAGTCTGCAGTGTCTGGAAGCGTTTCTCAGCGGCTTCGTCTTTAAGGCCGTTGACTAATGAGCTGTGTCTTTTGGGAAGAACGTCAGCTGAGGAACAATGTTAGTTTAAGTGTTGAAACTTTGAATCACCTGCTTGTGAGCTGAGAGTAATATCACACAGATTTCTCTCAGCAAATAAATGGCAATGAAGGGGAAGGATGACGAAGGACGCAATGAGCACGCGTCACTAAACGGGTGATTCTGCTACAGCGCTGTGTGTCTACCAGCGTAACGCTCCCCAATCACCTGCAGGTGTGGACGCTTGGAAAACAAACATGGCCGCGTCGCTCAGTAACCACGGTCAAACACCCATTTTACTCTTTTCACATTTTCAAAAAGTTCACAAGGTCACAACTATCTGCTTAACAGGTTGTACTTTACAAGCGGGGTAATTTGCAACAGGTTTAAAGTGTCATCTGAGACTTGACTGTTCTATTCGACTCAGTTCTATTTGTGTCTTAATTTGCAATGGGTGTGTGTGTGTGTGTGTGTGTGTGTGTGTGTGTGTGTGTGTGTGTGCGTGTGTGTGTGTGTGTGTGCCACTTCATAGTACTGTAATTTTTTTTAAGATCCACTTTTCATCGTTAAATGTTACAGTATATGACCCTAAACACATTACAGATCTTTTTTATATAAACAACAGACACATGTTATGTGATGACACATGAGGATTAGACCAAGACTTGTGAAGCTGTTAGAAGATGGATGTCTCTCAGAGGGACGGCCGGTCGGAGGTTCAGATTCCATATTTCATATGGAATCATATATGGCCCATCAATCAATCTGAGTCTTTAGTCCTGTGTAGTCTCATACATTATTTAGTCTTTCCATCTATTTGTTCTGAGTTACGGAGTGTCAGATCACCCGAGCCAGAGACTCCCAGTCAGAAACATGAACAGCTGACCCAGATGCGACGGTGGTGCGATATTTAACACAAATGACAACACGGCAACACTGATGTGTCACAGTATCCTCTGCATTCAGCAGACGGCGCATGAATCAAGGGCACCATCTAAACACTCCCCTCATCTGTGTGTTTGAACCCATTTAAACTCATTTCACTTGGATTAAACAAATCATTTTTCTGAACCCTGGTGTTATTTTTCATGTTCATATTTCCAAAATAAACAGGTTTTAAAAATGACTGCTTGTCTTTTCAGTCGCGTTTAACATTACGCACATCAAAGACAGCTCAATATTTTCTAGATGTGTAGCTTATTAGCTTTGATCATACTACTGTATTGTGTTGACAAATGTACTGTAAGCACATGAATCATCAGCTTCTGAGGAACATCTATCATTTGCTCGCGGTTACAGGCCTGAACTCCACAGTGGTGGTAAACTAAAATATGGTGAAAATATCTGCAGATACAGCGAGAACTGCAGTGACTAAACAATTAGTACATGTGCTGTAACACTATATATGTAACATTCCATACGTATGGTAAACAAACCTCAAACCTGCCCAGACTACTGTAGGATGTGTACTTCACACACATGCACTTGCTGTAAGTGTGTCATGCTTTTACTACTAGGACTCCTCTGTGCTGCCATGTTGCAAACACATGTCTGTTGGTAAATGCTGCTCATGGTCCAGTGAGAAGAGGAGGGGGGGGTTAATGATTGAATACATGTCAGCTGTAATGCTTGCAGGTTGTGGTCCATAGGCCTGTGTGGCCTCAAATAACAGCCATCAGGGGCTGAGACATCAGACTGAGGAGGGGTGGGGGTGGGGGAGGGGCTCTTTAATGAGGATACGCACACGGACTTGAAGCAAATCAACATATGAAGGCAAGCAGCCTCGTTGCCTCTGCTGCTTCTCTCTCTCTCTCTCTCTGTCTCTCTCTTTCTCTCTCTGTCTCTCTCTGTCTCTGTCTCTCTCTCTCTCTCTCTCTCTCTCAATCTGTTTCTTCCGTAAAAGTGTTGGGGCCACACAACAGTTCAGGTCCACAGATGATAGCGGCTCAGTACAGCATCATGGCATCCATGGAAAGTGTGAGCCCGCACCCGGAGGAAGGAGGGGGAGGAGGAAAACGGAGAAGATGCTTTCCTCTCGGGGGTCAAAGGTCACATCTATCCATTACCAGTGAGTGCTGCACCTCGGCTGACTGTCTCTGTGGAGGAAGAGATTAACGTGTGTGTGTCTTCCTGTCTGATTAGGACCAATAAAGATCACAGCATTAAGGCACACACACACGTACCGGACTGAAGTTCAGTAGTGTTGCAGCGCAGGTTTGAACGAGGGTTAAGATCTTCTGTCCTGAAGGATCCAGAAGGACAGGCATGATACGCTGATATGTATGTGTGAGACTGACTTTGAGGTTTTTGTGTCGTCTGTCTTTATTTTTATTATTCTTTCTAACTAACCAATACTGGAAACACAAAAAACTGCCACATCACATCTATGATCGCACTGTACTCATTCATCCAGGAAACATCCCAGGAAGCTGAGTCATCAGACTGACCAGTGAAATGTTACAATCTGACCAGAGGAGCCATGACTCAGCTTCCACATACTTTACTGAGTCACTTTTATGACGAAGCCCCAATAACTATGAAACTTAACAAAAACATGCCTCTGACCCAGCTGTCTTTGATTATAACATTATCATACCGGAGGTGGGAGGACTCTTACTGGTGTTACTTTCATAGTGACAGTTTCAGCTTCCATTTAAACGTGGGTTTGACTGGCAGCTTAGTAGAGTCTAATATTTCAGTGCACTCCTCCTTACGTATTTCTCCTTCCTGGTTACCGATTGTGTTTTAGGAAAGCAAGGGGGAAAATCAGAGCTTTATGTATAATATAAGCCCCCAGAACAGACATGGGGAAATCAAAGAGTGGAGGCTGCGAGCAGAGACACATGGTACCAATTGCAGCTTAACTCCTGCAGTAACACTGGTTATGTCAGGGAGCAAAGAGGATAACCCGACTTCATAGCTTGTTTTGTGTGTATTGGACACAAGTGTGTGACGCCCAGATCTACCACTTATTTGGTGTGCGTATAAAAGCTCGGTGTCAAGGTTCAGTGTTTGTTGTGGATCCCGAATTGAGCTGTCTAGAAACTGCACATCACGCCCTGAAGCCACACCTTCAGACGCCACTGATTTGCAGCTGCGGTTGAACTGCACTGAGCTCCGCTCCTCAATCAAACTTCTTGCTTTTCTACATCTTAGGACTCGGAGTGCTTTTTCCTAATATCTCAACCAATTTAAATGCAAACCTTTCGAGCGCACAAAACAACAAAAAGCCACAATTTCTAAATACGCAAGTTGATCTATTGCCCTCGCAATAAATCCAATGAATGATGTAATATTTAAGACTCATACAACAAACATCCTGTGAAGCTGTGTGCAAGAAATCAACAAATCAAATCTGGTGGATAAACATGATTGGGAAAAAACTGCTATTTGAATCGCAAGTTGTCTTTTTGCTTTTTTAAGAACAGGATGGAACCTGGGTGAAGTTATGCAACAATGGCTGCAGTAATCCCGAAGTAGGTCGAGTAGCTGCTAGAATCCAGCAGCGTGCAGATCGCGGGGGGGGGGGGGGGGGTTCTATCGCTGCAGCGTCAGCGCTGGTGAGAGACGCTCCCGGGTTTAAAAGGCCGAACTTCAAAGAGGTCATCGCGACGACGAGTACGACAATTCGCACGTGCTGACGGTGCCTGGAGCAGCTACAGGAGGACAGCTGACACCCGCACGCGCCCGCAGCCTTTCATCCTCCGCCCGGAGGCGGACGCACGGGCAGCTGGGGATCGGGCTCGACGTCAAGCTTTCGGCGCGCGGGGCCACGTCGAGGCCGCTGAGTCGATGTCACCGCGTGAGATCTGCGTTTCAACGGGAGGACGACGGCAAGCTTCAACGCGGCTGCGAAGGCCTCGTCCGGCGTGCTGGCGGACGGAACATGACAAACTGAGCCCAGAGCCGCGGCGGGGGCTCGTCGGAGGAGCCGCTGACAGCGGGTCAGCTGGGAAGCACATCACTCATCCAGCGCCAGCCCACGGAGATCTGCCTCAGCTGATCTAGGGTTTCGCATCAGCCACACATTGTTCTGGTAACCTCCAGTGTTTAAAGTACAGCTTTGATGGGGTGGTTCTGTCAGCGCGGGGGGATTTGTGTTCAATCTCAAGCCGCTACACTGGACAAAGTAAAGGCCAAACACGGCTGGGATTGACAGCGTGACATGTTTTGTGAACGCTGGCCCGCAGCTAACTTTACCTCCCAGGATAATTGCCCGGTACATCCCCCAACGCGCCGCCGCTGTTTCCTGCCTGTAGAGTCTCACGGCAGCAGACGTGTTGCAAACTGGTGATTTCAGTGTGAAATAATGGCTGGACCAGATTCCACGATGTGTCCTGTCACCAGCTGGCACCATGGATGGATCCATTTGGTGTTGTTTTACATCTCTTTATGTCCGCCTTGTGCATCTCCTGTGACTAGAAATATTAACACTCCGCTCTTGCCGAGGCTCTGGCCCAAAGGCCCCGCCCCCGACCTCTTGGGCCCCTGGGCCTGTGCCCGGTAGGCCCGTTCAATAATCCACGCATGATTGGCAGTGACAGCGCGATGGAAGCCAGAGCACGCGGCTTTCAGCATGTCCACATCTTCCCATGTGCTCCCATCAGCCCTCTCTCTCTCTCTCTGAACATCACTGTGACGCTTATCTCTCCCCTTACTATCCGCTAAACACTGTCACTGCCGAATACTCCGCATGAAATATGACGCAATCACCACTGTAAACATCATCAAGCACAAATCAATCTCTCTGTACCTCGTGCTGCAGCGAGGCGCTCCGCTTTAGTTTAGTTTCCCATGATGCCACTGGCATCTCTGTGTTAACTCTGCGACGGCTTCCAGGAAAACCTACAGGCCTGACAGCGATTGTGCGTTTGCTTGTTTAAATAAATACTCCACTAAATGAGCTTGTACAAATATATAAAAAAAGCAAAGTGTTGGGGACTCATTTGGGCCTAAACTATGCATCAACCATGTGACACTAATGTCACTCACTGACGGCTGCAGTGAAGTACAGACCCACAGGAGCTTGGAACCCCTGAGCTTTCACTACACAGTACATAAACAATACCGACTCCTACTACAGGCCCGGGTCCAATCAGCCCATATGCTGACTGTGTGGTTTTAGGGCTCACACATGTGAGGTTGAATGCAACATTTGTTAGATTAAACTCTTTCCTTGAGCCAAAGTTTCAATTTTCCAATAATTTAAGGCTCAAGATAAGTTTTGGTTTCATATTTATGTGAAATTACACAACCCTTTATACTAATGCTGACACGTAATGATGATTGATATGAAAAGCATTAAACAACCCTTTACTCCAACAAGCAGATATGACTCAAATCAGTTACATTATATGATTTATTACTTAAAAATGTTTAAAGAAAATCATTTTGTATGATTTTCCCAGTAAAAAAAACCTGCTGCGTAGCTTTAAGTGACCCTTATCATCCATCTGGAGTCTATATTGTCTCCCAGTGGGACTCTAGGCAGTAGTTATACAGTAGTTGTATAGTAAAATTAAAATGGTCTCTTTAATGGGTCTTATTCTCAACGACAAGTCAAGTGAATTATACAGTTGCGCATATTGATGCTTGTGTAGTAATTCGCGCACAAATCGGCCAGTTTCTGATCATGCGCCTCCAAAACGTCAGCTTCTATTGAGGAGCAAGTAAAACCTGCATACGGTACACACCTGCGATAGTGGAGATTCAATCGCAAAAGAAAACATGCAAAATCAGTGGAGAGTCCAGGTTGTGGACTATGGCCCACAGTCACGGCGGTGGGAGTGGGAGCAGTCCCGGTTGGAGCTGGACGTTCCCTGCAGCCCTCCTCTCAGCGGAGCTACTGTACGGTTCAGCCGCCTCGCTGCGGTTCTGCATTACATAGCACCACCTACAGGTCAGAACCAGGTACTGAACTCCGGTGAATGAGATGACTGAAATTCCACAGCATCCAAAACGCGTCTTCCACAAAGTCACGGACACGCGCACTTCTCCTCCCGACGGGTAGCTCGCACGTGAAATCCATCTATTAATACCACTCTCGCAGAGTCGAACGTTAAGTGCGGCGATTTGTGTGATTATACGCGTCATTTCCAGCGGGCGGACAATCATCACAGGCTCGGTGCTAGAGTAAACCTTGAGCCGCGCTAAGTTTCACGCTGATCACGGGCAATTAGAGACAAAACGCGCAGATCTGACGACTTCTCAACAACGTGCCACGGTCCCGCTCTGCTCTCAGGTGTGAACGGGGGCAGCAAATGTCTCTGCGGCCGCCTCGGGAGTTTGAATGACCCCCCCCCCCCCTCCCGCTCTCCCTCACCCTCCCTCCCTCTCATCTCGCCGTTGCTCCTCCTTATGCCCCCCAAACCTTCCCCTCTTATTAAAACAACACGCCAATCTGTTGTAGCCGGGTAAAAGGGGTTTGGGAGCCGCAGCAGCCGTAAAGGAGGCTCCACACACCGCCATCTGGAAGGGATTAAACAGCTGAAACAGCGGCGCACAGACATTTGGCCACTTCTCTGCGCTGTGTAACCTGGATGCTTTGGGAAACCCAGCTACCTACACAACTCCTACAGCAGAGCAAAAATACATGTTTGACTCATTTCAATGTTAGAGTCATTGCTGGAGACATTTTTTTATAGTTTAATATGACGCCGCCAAAGTTGGTGGCATTTTTGTAACTTTTTAAAACTTTTCAAATATGAATGAACTTGTCAGAAGTTGATGGAGAGGGATATTTATCATTTTTACACAGCCGACTTTTTATTTATACTTTTTTATATGAATGATGCCAAAGTTGACTGACATGATGTGTGTGCGCGCGAGCCCCAGACGCATGTGCTACACAGTTAACGGCTCCAGACAGACCTAAAAGACGTGACTCCTGAGCGTCCAGCTGCGCAAACCTCGAAGCAGCGCTCACGGTTCTCATTGTTTTTAATGAGCTGCATTTCGAGCGGATTCATGCGCCTCTCTGCTGCACAAGTGTCCTTCCAAAGTTCCTCCAGACTCGTCCTCCCCGCGGAGCGGTACCAGAGCGGCCGGAGCTGACCACATCCCTTCTGAAGGGCGCGCGCGGTGGGGACCACAGCTGCTTCAAGGTAGGCGCCCGGTCCGATGACCCTGCACCGGCTGCCACGCAGGCTCCACCGCGACCACAAGTCGCTTTCCTCGTGCAGTAGCGGTTCGGAAGTTAATTGAGCGCATTTATATTACAATTAACTGTATGTTGGTCCGCCTGTTGTCACTTTATATTTTTTACGAGCACGCCAACGTTGCATGAGAGATTTACGCTCACAAAAATACTGCGAATGCACAGGTGGTCGTTTAAATATGACTACTTATGAGTACTCATATATTAATTGCAATTATATTAAATTTCTTTAAAATGTGTCTTGAATTTGTCCAAAGTGGCACAACCATCTGCTCTTGTTTACATCCAGCTGTGCCAGCTTTGGAAATGTGTGAAACATTCGCCCAAATTACTCAATCAAACCACACTCAGTCTTGGCTGCAACAGTTACTATAGCCTCAGAATAAACTAAATTGATGGCGTCACACGGCGCGTCATTGTCTTTGAGGAGTTCCAGCCAATGGGAAGGCTGGATCTCGCTCGTTCGGCGTTCCTCCGGTTGGAGCGCGTAATTTGATGCTTGGCGTGGGGTTGTTGGCACACGTGGTATAAATGTCAGACATGGTTGGCAGCAAAAGGGTTAAAAGGGGTTGACGTTCAAAGTTTTAGCAGCTCATCAAGTCCCTCAACTAAAAACTACCATCTGTCAGTGTGCAGCCCGCTGTCTTCCGCCACCTCTCAGTTTGGCTCAGGAATAACCCCACAGTGAATGAACATCTGTGAGCTGGGTGTCGAAACATTCCTCACGCTGATCGAGCGCGTACAGTGGAGTTTCTGTCCATGCTGCATCTACTGTACTTCATGACATAGCGATGCCCACAGTCTGACTGATGTTGTTCCCATGTACATTTTACCTATGTGACATTGCAGTCTGTGCATGTGCGGATCCTCCGTCCACGTGCAGACAACCCCGTAACAACATGCTGTTGTTAGTTCCGGTCCCTGAGGAGTTCCCTCAGCTGAGTGTGGGCTCAGCAGCAACGCCAGAAAAGCATCTCTTGGCGCACGTTAGTGAAATTTCGAGCGCGTAACAAAGATCTGATTGTTATGCACAGCATTGTGGGTAGAGCGACAGCATCACTGCACGGCTGCTGATAAGAAAAAAGGAGAGAAGTAACTTTTTCCCCATTATTCATGGGGTGCCACGGAGCCCTAAGCACGCTGCAGCTGAGTGTTTAACAGAGGAAGGCATTCCTTGGGTTTTCATGTGCCAGTACTACTCCCAGCAGGGGTCCGTGGTGTATAGGGCCTTGGGGCTGGCGTGGTACAGTACAACTACTGTAGCTTATATATGCGCCGCTGTCTAACACGCACACAACACCAGCGCCCACCTCATTTATTCTGCATTAATGCTAGCTATTTTCCACATTCAGCTGGTAAAGCAGCAGTGAAGCTGCCAGTAAAAGGGGGGGGGGGGGGGGATTGGGAAGTCACTGAGTTTGAGTGGATGCACGCTACAGAACCTCATACTCAGTCACAGAGTCCCACAGGAAGGTGTAATGCATGGATCCAGGAGCCCTTTCTGCCCGATTCTCTTATCGCGTCGCCATAATTAGCCCTGATAGCGTGGGGCGTCCTACTGAACAGGAGCACGCTGGCTATTTCAGAGCATTTGATAACAGTGGTTAGCAGATAGGGACAGTGTGGGAAAAGGGGGGGGGGGTCTTTTAAAATCTCAAGGTGCTAGATTAAAAACGGCCGACAAAGACATGAAAGAGGCTGTGATTTGGCTGAAAACTCTGCAGCTCGACCACAGTGGCACAACGCCAGCGTCTCAGCTGGCAGTGAGCTGAGCCAGCTCCACCACCCTGGCTCCAGTACCCCCCTCCCCTCCCTCCCCCGTGTTCTTTCGCACCACTTTCTCTATTTTCTTACACTTGTCTTTCACTCTAGGCCTCTCTGCATTTCTTGTTTCTTCATAGTAGGGTTGCATCATTTCCTTCTCCTCATTCACAAAAAATGACTAAAGAGGCTAAACACCAAACATGATGACTAACCTCAACGAGAATTTCAGCTTCACTGTCTTCATCCATTTCAAGAAGTACATGTTAATGCAAACCGCACGTCTTCTGGCTGCTTTGCTACTTTTCCAATTAGAGACTTATCACACCTGGTTCTAACAACGTGCACAAGGTGAGGAAATGCAGGGAAGACGGTTGACAGGAGCGCCGATGCCAAGCCGACTTCACCGTAACATTGTAACTCAGGCCACCTGATTTCAATCATGTTGGCAGAAATGCAGCGTGGCGCAGTGGGTGGTGTTTGGTTCTGGTTCTGATAATGACGACGGTCCCACAACAACAACTACAGCACACAGTGACCACACTGGAGGTTTACAAGATGGAAGAGGAAGAGGAGAAACGACATCCTGGCATGGCCTTCAACACATCATTTGACCTTTAATTTCATTCAGACTAAACTGTTGAATTCATCCCCAACAAATACAAACCGCAAAGTTTATCCTTGCTGCAATATGAAAATTGAACGTGACACCTGCTGATTTCAACTCCATATATAAAAAATATGTGGCTTTCAAGCTTCATCTAAACGAACACATTGCCATTTACATGATAAAAAGATCAAACAATTGTCATAAATAAAAAAAAGAAAAGGTTTAGTCCACTTTGTCTAGACAGCTGCCGGCTCGCTGGTATTTTCATGCCTCATCATGGAATTAAAAACATGTAGGACAGCACTCAGTCAGGTCATCTCCACGTTTCCAGCCCTGAACTCACTCCTCTCACTTAGACACACACATACCATAACTAATGCACACAAGGTTATTATGTCCAACTTTTTCTCTTGGCAGAACATTGTGTTATTCATATTCAAAGAGTTTTCCAATGTGTCTATTATCTCAGAAGGCTTAGTGCTCCAACACTCTCCTGGTTATGACATAAATAAATGATCAGGAGGATTTAGAAAACCATAAATATCATTATTACAGTTATTAACCTGCGTCAACCCTCAGTTTATTAAAATATTGCTTTTGCTTGGTCACATAATGTGTTTATGCCCACAGTATAGTAGTCACAGGCGTGAGCTCTGAATAGCAACAATAAAGTTTGATTTGTTGATGGAACTAATGTGACCAGAGCTGCTGATTGTGACTACTGAGTCACAAGAAGACATTAAGATGTACAGTACAGGTTGTTATTTCAGCTTCACACATACCAGCAAGTCTTTTCTGGCTCCACTTCAGATTTGCATTGCCTATTTAGAGCATAGAGCGACAACACACACTATTAGTATATAAAGACTGGCAAACCTTGTTGTGTATTATGACCCATCACAGGCCGTGAGTGTGGGGCCCTTCTGACAAGATTCCACTGATCTCCTTCTCTTTCCATCACTCATACTCTTACCAGATAGTTGAATTGACCAAAACAGCATCACATGCATTTCTTTAGCCTCCAAGAATGTTCACATTCATGCTTTAGGACTTCGAAGTGCAGTGGCAACCGGCAGTCAGAGCCTTGTTCAGCCATCCCTGGATACTTCCTCCAACGGGAAGGCATAGAGTTACTCATTCAGCTTCCCGCACTACTTTTTTCCAGTAACCACTTCCCTGAAGTCAACGTCCAGCTCCATGTGGAGTTGACTGTAAAGTTTCAGTATGATGCCTTCACAATAAGAGACAGCTCTCATCCTGAACACGCGGCCCTGAAACTGAGCCAGGGGGAGTTTTACTCTAGAGGATCCTAACAGCGTCAGGGTGAGACTAGGCTTCCAACACAGGTTCACCATAAGGTCACACACGCACGCACTACATGTTGTACATCACCTGAGACAGATTCATCTTCACTTATGAGTGACATCATCCACAATGTGTCAATGACACCTTCATTTTCACAGACACGCCTCTGATTGGAGGTTTGATCCCTGAGGGCTCACGTGTGGAGTAACTTCATGACAGGATTTTAGTCTTGACTGAATCCTTCTGCAGCCTGAGCTAACTGTCTTTGTGACCTTTGCACTGGGTCACATGCCCATATTAATTTCTGTGATATGAAGAACAAAGCAGCCTGAATTAAACCATTCACAAAGCAGACCTCTCCTGACAGCAGCAGATGCTGTGTAATCACACGGCAGGCGGTTTATAACCAGAAAATATGGAGATTGCATTTTCCCAGTATCTACAGCAAATACTAAACAATAATTATGAAGTTAACTTGTTAAAATTAAAACAAGCCGCTCAGTTCATTTTAAGTTGATACTGGGTAACGAGATGAAAGAATGTATTGTGCCCCACAGTTGTTGTAAACCATTAGACTAAACCTCCATAAACAGTGAGGTGAAATATGCACTCAGCCTAACACTGCAAAAAAATGTGTCTTTTTGCAGACACACAATCCCCCCCCCACTCTTTCTCTCTCTCTCTGCACCAGTGTAATACATTTTTAAATGTGCATAGTGTGTGTGTGTGTGCATCAGGGGTCTTGTAAACGAACGTCTGACGTTAAGAGCTCTGCCACGTGCCAGAGGAGGCCTGCTACACTGGTTGTGGCCTTCTCAGCCAATGATCAAATGAAAAAGGCATTATGTCTGAGCCAAGGTGTGTGTGTGTGTATTCCTCTCTCTTACTGTAGCTTACCCCCTCTCTAATTCTTCACTGGCAGTATTTCAGTGACTCTCTTTTGTTTTTTTTTGTTTTGTTCCTGCAGCCTCTCTCTGTCTTTGCATTGCCCTCTTTTTCTTCTGCGAGCGATTCTGAATATCTCTTTTCCTTTTCCTCTATAACTTTCTTTTAGATGTAAAACCGACTTTCAGTGATTTACATGCATGTACTGATCTATACTGTGTTCCTCAGTCCTAATGAATGTGCCCCAATCAGCCCAACGTGTGTGCATCTATAACATTTAGAGTGATATAATGTCATATCCTTCATTCTTGAAATTACCTGGTCACTTTCTCTGAGAGTTGCAGGCAGCAAGAAGCACATGTGCAGTATTACCAAGTTTGAAAAGAAAAAAGAAGAAAGTCTTGTCTTCTTCTTCCCACGGAGATATAAACAGATGACATCACAGGGTGGTCCGCTCAGCGTTGAGCCGCGCTGAGCCACGCTGAGTGGGTCTGCATTGGCCTGCCAAACAGATGGCGGTAGCAACGTAATAATGGCTGGAAACAAACTTTTCAAGATTCTGAGGAGGAATATTTTGTGCAACCAGTTGTTTGTCAAAGAGTGTCCCTCAGAGTTTAGACCCAAAAGCGACGAGGTACTTTCCTGATAATGTCTTTGCAAAGAGGCAGAAAAAATAAAGAATATTTCCTTCCAAACATTCAGCCACCATTTGCAGCCAGTTTGTTAATTAGGTCAGGAAATGTGCGCCCACCCACACTAAAGCAGATTTGGAACAATCAGCTACACACAAGTGTCTGACATTTAGACGGGGATTTGGGGGAAGAGTGAGAGGAGAGGACCAAGGGGAGGGAGGGGGTAGAAAAGACAGAGAAGCTTTCCTGCTGTTGTTGCTGTGTGTAGCATGGCTTGGTCCAATTGGTTTGCCCTTAATATAGGATATGATTTTCTGTCCCCAGATGAAGTGTCAAGGAGTCCTCACCTACCTGCGGATATTTGGGACCACCATGTTCGGCATTTCCCTCCTGGTGGGCATCTCCACGGCCTACATCATGGGCTACCAGTTCTTCACCACAGCTCGCAACCACCTGTCCTTCGGCCTGTATGGCGCCATCCTGGTGGTCCATCTCATTATCCAGAGCCTCTTTGCGCTTCTAGAACACAGAAACATGAGGCGGTCTTTAGAAACACCCATCAAACTCAATAAATCCTTGGCGCTGTGCATCGCGGCGTACCAAGAGAAAGACATCTACCTGAAGAAGTGCCTGGTCTCTGTGAAGAGGCTGACGTACCCAGGGATCAAAGTGATCATGGTGATCGATGGAAACACGGAGGAAGACTTGTACATGATGAATATTTTTAAAGACATAATGGGATGGGACAAATCAGCCACCTATGTGTGGCGGAGTAACTATCACAACAGAGGGCCTGAGGAAACGGATGAGAGCTACGCAGAGAACCTTCAAAACATCTCCAGGCTGGTGCTGAACAACAAGTATGTTTGCATAATGCAGAAGTGGGGCGGAAAGAGAGAGGTCATGTACACAGCCTTCAAAGCACTAGGGAGGAGCGTGGACTATGTACAGGTGAGCAGATTAACGTAGACACGGATGTTTGTAGACAGATTTAAATGGACAGCTGACATGAGTGTGAGTTGAGGATGGGACGGAGGAGAAGGGGGCTCAGCCAAGTCAGACGGGGTCCACAGAGAGTCCTTGCAGAGAGTCATTGTGTTGCTTTTCGGCGGCTGGTGACTGTGCATGACTGTAGCATGAAGGAGGGCAGCTGCTAACAGGCCTGTTTGACAGAGCTGCACGTTGCATCATCTGCAGCACGGCTGGCAGAATCAAGGCCAAACACCATGTCAAATGAAGACGTAGAGCAGAGTGAGCGAAGCTTTAGATGCTTCAGTACATGCACATAAGCAGCTGGTTTGTAGCTTTAACTGCCTGCTATAATCGTATCTTCACCAACTTACTGACTCTGACTAACGAGTCTTTAGTAGTGTTTAAAATATTTGCTGTTCAAGTGTACTGGATCCTTCTCTGGGAGTTTTACTACAACATGCATATAAATTGCAAGCTACTGATCTTTTGATATTCCATCCATTGCAGACATTGTGAAGGTGTGTTTTAGCACCACTTTGCATGCATTTGTTGAGGCAATTTGATTCCAAAACTTGAAAGCTGTGTAAATATAAATGTAAACTTCATCCATCAACCCACTGGCCAGTGCACAACATGTCATTGCGCCATGTTTATTCAGTGATATTCAGCTGGTGTTGTTACAGCAGACGTCTTGAGCAATGACTAGAACTGAACAAAACCCTCATTACTGTAGGATCACCATGGTTTTAACGAGTTTGCATTAACAAGGGGAATTCGAGGGGAAAACGTCTTTGATTTGATGTTGTCCAACACCTGCATCGGAGCACAGCCTGCCAGAAACATCTAGCTCATGACGGATCTTAAAAAGATCTCGCTGCCTTGCCGTCAGTAATCCTGCCAGTACCCCGCAACATTTTGAGCAAGGAGAGCTCGTGCTGCATGCCTTTTTACAAACATCAGGCTGCAACAGATGTGTTTTGTTACCAGGAACTGAGTTTCAAAATTGTTTTCATCACCTGATTTAGCTAGAATCGAAAATGACCCTTTACAGAAGAAAAAAGATGAAGAGGAGGTAGAGGCTGGTAGCTTTATTTCTGCACGAACATACAGTACTTGCAAGGGAATATCCACTCGAGACCTAAATTGGACCCTCACCAATACAAGGGTGGATACAATATTAGTTAAAATCAGATTGGCTAAATTTAATCTTATGGTCTAAGTGTTCTGTGTCCTGGAGGCATTGACAAGAAGAGTGACATGGAAATAGAAATAGGCAGCGTATACTGCACCTAAACAGATATCCAGTCCCAGGGTATTCAAATATTAGCTTGCGTAGGGACGTTCTGTACCAGTCCAGCCTCTGTTTGTGACTCCTACCTTTAGAGACACATGGTTACCATGGATTGGTCTTAACAGGAGGTAATTTTGTTATGTTTTTGTTGGGCTTTCACTCAGGTCTGTGACTCTGACACCGTGCTGGACCCAGCGTCATCTGTGGAGATGGTAAAGGTTTTAGAAGAAGATCCAATGGTGGGAGGCGTTGGAGGGGATGTTCAGGTAAAGTCAGACATTTGACGAATCGTCATTGATTCCTGCAAATAATACAATAAAGCAACAAAGCACTCTTTTTGCCCCTTATTTCTTTATAGATCCTAAACAAATATGAGTCGTGGATCTCGTTCCTGAGCAGCGTACGGTACTGGATGGCCTTCAACATCGAGCGAGCCTGCCAGTCCTACTTCGGCTGTGTGCAGTGCATCAGCGGGCCTCTGGGAATGTACCGGAACTCCCTCCTGCACGAGTTCCTCGAGGATTGGTACAATCAGACTTTCATGGGCTCCCACTGCAGTTTCGGGGACGACCGTCATCTGACAAACAGAGTTCTTAGCCTCGGCTACGCTACCAAATACACGGCGAGATCAAAGTGCCTCACTGAGACGCCGATCACATACCTGCGATGGCTCAATCAACAGACTCGATGGAGTAAGTCGTATTTCAGAGAGTGGTTATATAACTCAATGTGGTTCCACAAGCATCATTTATGGATGACATACGAAGCTGTGATTACAGGCTTCTTCCCATTTTTCCTCATTGCCACTGCGATCCAACTCTTCTACCAAGGAAGACTCTGGAATATTTTACTGTTTCTACTCATTGTCCAGGCAGTGGCGCTGATCAAGTCGTCTTTTGCCAGCTGCCTTCGAGGTAATATTGTCATGGTGTTTATGTCCTTCTACTCTGTACTGTACATGTCCAGCCTGTTGCCGGCCAAAATGTTTGCAATAGCAACGATCAACAAGTCAGGATGGGGGACGTCTGGAAGGAAAACAATAGTTGTGAACTTCATCGGTTTGATTCCCATATCGGTCTGGTTCACCATCCTCTTCATTGGGATTATCTACACAATCATCTTGCAGACTAGAAAACCTTTTCCCGAATCTGAAAAGATCGTTCTGATCGTAGGGGCAGTTGTCTATGCCAGTTACTGGGTGATGCTGTTGACGTTGTATGCAGTGCTCATAAACAAGTGTGGGAAGAGGAAGAAGGAGACACACTACGATATGCTGGATGTATGACTCACACTTGCCACTTTGATGTCTAGGCTTGATTTTTATTTTTATATGTGTATAATTTTGTTTTTCCAAGATAGAGCAGCTCTGGAGGCAAAATGTGGCTCAGTTCAACCAAAATGGGTGAAGAACCGGAGTTGTGTCTGATCCAAACACTTGAACGGCACAAGTATAGACAGCAGTAAGGACTTGATTTGGTCCAGCTAGTGTACGCTAACTGGCTGACATTAACACACAGAATGGCAAGATATTTGTAGTTGGCAGCAAGAGCACTCGTTGTAATATTAGCTACCTCTTAACCTTGTCATTTTCACTGGGCCTCAGTCTAATACTATAATTTTAGGCAAACTTGTACTTTGAGCTCCACCCATTGGGGTTCCACTTGACCATTCAAAGTATTTTCCTCCAGAGTATGACTTTGTCCACAAGACACACCGTTTTCCACAACCAGTGTCATTTTGGCCTTTCCGTAAGGAAGCCGACACACTACCATGGTCTTCATCACGTCACGTGACTGCAACTGCAACTGCAAAGGTCTTTGGCATCTCTGTTTCAATCCACTTCATTTGCATGATGACATCTTGTGGAAGTTTCAGTCCAGGTTATATCACCTGTGACACTTCTAGAACTCCTGCAGTATTTTAAAATAGGGAGGTTAACTACTATTCATTCACATATGTAGTCCAAACACGAGGAAGAAAAATGATCATCCTGGGGTTAATGCTGGCGTTTTGTGTGACATAATGTGCAAGCCACTAAAAGTTTCTTTTGTTGCACTCATGACATATGGGAATGATGTGAAACTTCCTTGTGGTCTCCACACAAAGTAAATGTGTTTAAATTATTACTAACTGTAATGTTTTCATGTATTTATAAATATAATTGTCTACAAATTTACAAAGAATGTAATTTTTTGTGGATCATGGGTCAGTTCCTAATTGCAGCGTCAAAATTTCCGTCCGTGTCCACGACGATGCAGTAATTTATTAATGGTTGTGTTTTAAGGGTGATGTTCCAGTGCTTGATTTGCCATTTAAAATGAAAAGAGACACGTTTTAAACATGAAGAAGTCACACAATTGTTCAATATCGGATCACAGTATTAAGAGTGAAAGCCCTTTGTTTGAATGGGTAGGTCCTTTCCAGCCAGTTGCTATTCCCATATGACCTGAATGCAGTATTATCTCAGCGTTTACAAAGGTAGGAAGTTCAAACTGATCAGTAGAGGTCAGATCAGATTCACCAGACCAGGTGACCAGGGGGATATGTGACTGGAGGAGGTGGTGTATCATTGCTGCTGTCACTGTTTTACTGAAACAATGACTTTTTTTCTTTTGTGTTAAATATAAGTGATTGGTGTATGTTGCTTAAATAGGTTTAATTATTACTGCTAATGTATTTTTGGTGAATGATAACCACAGAGCAGACACATTGTGCATTTTTCAATCCAGCGAATGAGGAAATGTTACTGTCCACTCACATTTGTTCTCCGCCCTCCTACACGTTCTGTATTGAGGGTAATGCGGCTCCGTCTCTTTGTTTTCTATGTAAGAAGAAAGCAGCATTTTGGAGTAGAACAAGTCCAGTGTTTGCTACGCAGACCAGGAGTAGACATAAGTTTAATTCTTATGCACTTTTATGTCTCTCCCGTCCTCTAATATGATGCTTGACATAATCATGATACAATACCTCAGTGGTTCTCTCTATCGTCGTATGAAGGTTGCCAACCAAAGACTGATGCATTTTTGAGGTCTCAAGTAATTTATGACACTTGTGATAATAAATATAAACATGTAATTTTCATATGTGGTTTCTTATAATGTCAAAGCTGGATTTCTCTGCCTTGTCAGCCCTTTGCTGTAGCTGTGTACTTGTTACTTCTGTGCATTTTTATACAAATATATATACATCTTTATTCTATTTTCGCTTAGCTACCAAAGATTCTTTATTTTCATTCACGTTTTTTAATAAGAAAAATGTAAAAGTCTTTGCTGTGCATTCAATTGTTGACAGTGATTCACTGTGACAGTGACTTGTATATTCGACCAAACAATGTGAAATAAGGAGCTGGAGGGAGGATGTTGTCTGCAATAACAATAAAATGCACATTTTGGCAATATCCTTCTTTTTGTCCCACAATATGTTTATTGCAGTAACATTTGATAATAATTGTTACATTGATCTGTAGATATAAAATAGAACAACAAACAAAAACAATGGGTTCAACAAAATCTTTATCAATGTTGCCAATTTGTTATCAAGACATACAAAGTCATTGCCCACAGGGACCCCTATTCATTCAGGTAGGTCAGACACCAGTATTATTATTTCTTTCCAGAGGTAAGATTGGAGAGAGCTCTTACAACCAATTGACCAATTTGGGTTTATTTATGTTTTTCCATGATACAGGCACAGATTCAGCACATTAGTATCTGCCTTCCTCATTTTGTGTTCATTAGGATTCAGTCCCAATATAAAAAGCTTAGGCTCTAGCCCTAAATGCACACGCAATATAAGCGGGTCAATATAAGAGAGCGGTGAAGCATTCAAGAGCTCATAGAAAAACATGCACGTTTAGAAATTTAAATCTGCTTTTTGTTTTTGTTGTCAACATAATACTGCCATCATCTGTTTTCAGGAACCTTGACGTGTTACACAAATACTGAACTCTATCACAGCAAGTTTGCAAGTAAGGTTTAAAATGTCCTGACAGCCGTGGAGCATTTGTAGAATATTCAGCAGCTCTATGCAGACGTCACTGTAGCGACCCTGTTTCCTAAACAGCACATCGCTAGGCAACTAAACTGCAGCCATGAGTCACTTTAAAGGACGACAGACCATTATGAGACTCATTGTTCCTTGTCAATGATGCAAAATGTTCAAGCTAAACCATTTCCAGCCTCATGAGCTGTGCAACAACAGTAAGGTCAACTGCTGTGACGCACACACCAAGTGTGTAACACGTGACACCAACTTCATAACAGATTGTTTATTCCTCAGAATTAGTATCGTTTTAAATGAACACCATGTCCTTTTTTAATTCTTCGCAGATTATTTCGAACATTGCACCACATGATCATAAAGGCCCTAAAGAAGTTGATTGAATGTGTTGAATGTGAATGTGAACACGCCATCAGATCCTGTTCATCTGACTCAGCACAAAACCAGCACAGTGACAGTTGCTAAATTATTTTGTGATTGGCAGGATTCTGTCCATGGCAGGATGAAAGGGAACTGATTTACACATACAGTATGAGTCTGCAAAGTAGCACATATGAGTTCTATTACAACAGAATTCCCCTGCATAACATGAAAGGGCCCAACACATTATTACATTATGGTAAAATTACTTTAGTACACAAATAATGCAAAACTAAAATAAAAGTTTTTACTTAATTTTTATTTCTACTAAATACTCTTAGATTTTCCAATTTTACTTTTGCCTAAGCTTTAAATAATAGATATGAACTGAATGCGGGGCGGCACGGTGGTGCAGCAGGTAGAACTGAGGAGAGATTTTCTGTCTTCAGCTGCATTTGGCCAATTTGGAGAGAAACTGTGCATTAATGAGCACTGTCTTCAGAATCCAACACAAAAGACAATGTTTGCTATTGTCTCTGTCTTCTGATCCTGGTTGCCTTCATGCTGCCTCTCCGTGAGTAGATGAGGCGATGCCATTTAGCTGGCATTGAACATTCTAGCCAAATAATTCCATTTGCAAAATCCTTTCATGATGGAGGAGAAACCTGAGCGTTTGTGCGCAGGTTCTGCAGGAGAGGCCTGATAACTGGTGGTTGTCGGGTGCTCTCATGGCTTGGTTTGGATCTCTCATGAGATCCAAACCAAGCCTTTCCCAGCAACCAAGCTGATGCATGCGCTTGTTCACTTATTGCGGGGTTTCAGTGTTTTCCTGTGTTTTTTCCCTGATATGCTGTAAAGAGACTGGAGGGAACTGATTTATTGTTGTGTTATATAAAAACCAAGACATTCAAAAAATAAGTCAGTAAATAATGGACACGGCTTTACGTTTTTCAGTCACTGTACTTAGTAAATAATTGGGCTGACAGGAGGTGTGTGCGGTCCAAGCATGACTTGGCCACCTGCATATTGAAATCATTTCCAGGCAACCCGTTCAGACATGGACTTGAACTGGGACCTCAGGAAACTGGTTGTGTGATGTTATGTAACGTGTGCAGCAAAAACAGGCCAAGGGAGTCTGGGTACATACACTCTGCTCAGCATATGGAAACACAGGGAGTCGGCTAAATAGAAAAGACTTCTGATAATGGCTCTTCAGTCAACTCAGACGTCCTCTGTTGGCGCCCACCGTGGAAACTTCACCAGTACCAGAAGGAAACGGACGGTTTTAGAAAACAGCTGTCTCGAATTGTTTTTTCCATTGATGCTACCAAGTGTTTACTGCATTGCCATTTATTGTAGGCCAGATTGTCCATGCACCACATTAAAGGATGTAATAATACATAATACAACATCAGCGGGTCAATTATTGTGTCTGACTTCCTCCTTTATCATCACGTACAAACACTGACTCAGTTGAGTCAACACAACATATAGTACTCCAACAACTCACCAGCCGTGAGTCCCACAATATCTGTTATAAAGCCTCCTGCACTCTTGTGGTTCCTCCTGTGAAGTTTCGTGCACAGGAGAGCAGCACATGTGAAGCCGTCCGGACGTCTCTCAGTGTGTCAGCAGTCGACGCCATCGCTGGGCAGACTCTGCCAAAAAGCATTACAGCATTGCTTCGAGCCTCTGCTGCACAGCTAATGGCTCCCTTTGGCGAAGTGACTCCAGCAGCTGACTGAGTCGTACCCACGCTGTTGTTGGTAGCTGGTTGCTGCTCCTCAGCTTCACACACACACACACACACACCTACATGTAGCCCTGCACCTACACCGGCCTTTTTCACCTTTTCCAGGACGGACGAGTCTTTGCACAACTTGGCACTGTCTTCACTGCTCCCCAGTGAAGATACTGTGTCTAATGTGCTTTCTGTGACTGGGGACCATATATTTAGAGTCGGAAGGAGCACACTTGGTGCTTTTACAGAGCACTCCAAATGAAAAGGCTGATTTACAGCACACTGTGGCCAACTTTATCATCTCTGGGTTAGAGCTACAGCGCATGTTTTTGTACGAGGATGCTCCGACATATACTTTGTTGTGTAGAGGTGCTACTGTGAAACCAGGGTAATACTTTCCTTCAACCTTTAATTGCTTTGAATGAAGAAGTAATCACACAGAAAGATAAGGAAATATGATACAAGAAGAGAAGTCAATGGGATGAAATGTGTGAAGACTCCCCTGAAACCTGCCCCAACTCAGAACAGACAGAAAAGCTACAGCGGACAAAGTCACAAAGAATACTTGTAAATGATAGATTACTTGAATAAGTTGGAAGAGTTTAGGCTACAAAGACCTCTCACTCACATTCAATTAAAGGCGACGCATGGAAAGAAGAAACTATAGCAGCTCTGGCCTTTGTGCAGCCGAGATACAGTTAAACAAAGGGCTGTGAAATTAAAAGGCACAAGACCACGGACCTGCTCACAGACATTACAATACGTCTGCGTGTATGCCATCATTAAGTTGTTTCCTGATTGTTAGATTAATTCCAGGAGTTTTCATTACCAATATTCTTTTATGATTTGGAATATCTGCTCATTGCATTACTTCATTCAGGACCCTTTGATTAAAAACTAGGCAGCAGCACGTTCATAAAGGGAGTGAGACGTATTCGTAAGTGAACGCTAATGTAAGCAAGGTGTTAAAAGCCGCAGGACACGACTTTCTCATGTTGAATCAGTGCAGCTATGTCCCACATATGGAGGCTGGATGTCTTGAATTACGTCTAGTTCCCAGAGGGTCGATGGGACCGAATAAACGCCAAGAGCTGATCCTTCAAAGACAGCTTCCTGGGTTCTTGTTTTCTTTGCTGATAAACATTTGGTCATAATTCTCAGTCTTCTGAGTTGCTGAAGCTGTTTAGCTTCTTTATAAACACTAGTTTTGGGGTCTTGGGGTCTGGGCTAATTGATGTGTCAGGGTGGGGTGTTCTTCACAGTCTGACGTGTCCCATACACCCCAACCCATGGACCTTGTCATCACATGGGGGTATCATTCAATTCCATTCATTTTAGTCCCTGTTATTTTCCATTTACTTACTTTCTTTGACTTAAACTCTACTGTGAGAGTGATATGTCCCTGTTTTCTCAATAAGTCATGCTTAATATGCTCTCCCTTCTTCTCCTTCATGTTCCCATGGATCAGCCCTCCCTCTCATCCTGTTCAGCTTTACCTTTCCTCTGCTCTGAACCCTCTAACCACATAATGAAGCTTATTTAGCGGGCTAATTGTTTTAAAAACTCCCATGTGTTCTTGTGCCTGAGAGAATTAAAGCCATTCATTTATGATACTAAAACCCTTCTCTTTTTGCACAACATGCACCAAACAGTGTTAGTACCACAACATTTGGCACTGCGCATATTTGATTGTGTCCTGCCTTGATAATTGTAAGAGCATGCTTGACATTGCCCTATGGCAAAAAGACTGGGCACCCATTTATTCCATACAAATGAAACCTCTTCCCTCTGTCCCCGATGTCTTATTCTCAACTTCACTTACAGATTTCATAGCTGTTTTTATTTATAGAGAGCAAACATATAGCATCTATACAATTCACTTGATAGCTTTCAGGATTTGTTAGAAAAATCTTTTCTCCTAGCCAATTTCCATAGTGATCATACAAGCGTTATTGTTGTATGGTTATATGTTTTACAGCATCTTCCCCACACAAGGAATATGCACGCACGAAATAAATGAGAGCATGATAGAGAAGCGGTTTGACTTTACTGAAGGGAATTAGGAGAAGTCCTCATTATCTGGAGTGCAGTTCACAGCTGGAAGTGTGTGTGTATGTGTGTGTGTGTGTGTGTGTGTGTGTGTGTGTGTGTGTGTGTGTGTGAGGAGCGCGCGGGCACATTGTGGGGGTTACAGTGATTTAAGAATAAATATAAATAGTACTAAATAACTAATACGAGTAGCTGAGGCTCTAGCTTCCTATTGGAGGAACTGAGTAAAAACCTTTCCCCCTTTTTGCTGTAGGACCAGCACAATTACACTGCCTAGGCAAAGAAATACATAAATAAATAAGTCACCACCAAAAAAGGTCACACACACTAATACTGTATTTTACTGGAGCGCCTTAAGATTTGATTACGGCACTCACTGTCATTGTTTCAATAAGCTTCTGCAACGTCACAAGATTTATTTTTATCCAGTGTTGCATTAATTTTTCACCACAGTCTTGCATTGATGATGGTAGAGTCTGACTGCTGTCCAAAGCCTTCTCCAGCCCATCCCAAAGATTCTCAATGGGGTAGGAATATGCCCGTGCGATCAGGAAAAAAACAAAAGCCACTGCCGGAATAACGTGGTCATTCAGTATATCCAGGTAGTCCGCTGACCTCATTCTTTGAGCATGTACTGTTGCTGAACCTAGACCTGAACAACTGCAGCAACCCCAGATCTATTTGCTTAGTTAAATCCAGGTGGCAACTGTTGTTGTGATTTGGGACAATAATTCCCACTTAATATTTGATTTGTATATTTGTAGGCCACTAGTATCAATTTTAGATAAATATTTAAGTACTAATATACTTTAAGATTCCATTTAAGAGATTTCCATTGGTTAATTAGTCAATCATCATGAGGGAGCATTTCCCTGTGTGTCCAGTTCTAAGTTAGCTTACAATCAAAGCTCTGAAAAGCAGAGTCTGGGGGGTGGTGATCACATATGTATGCTAATACAGCTGTAAGTTATGTATTTTTAACAGCTCCAACCCCACAGTCATATGAAGAGCATATTGATGCCCTGCATCCATATTTAAACCATTTACTAGTAAAACATTTTTTCAAATGCCGTCAATGATAATAATGAAGAATAAGGGTGGAGGAGCTTCATGTGTTTGATCATCGAAATCCCCACTGGCATAAACAGCAAAACCAGTGGAGAAACAGCGTAGAGTTTTGGAAAAGCCCTCGGATGAGGGGAAGATGGGACACGCACATCTTGACAACAGACAGTCAAGACCTGAGCAGCAGTCAGAGGGACAGATTGTGCTTTGTTTTCTGTAAGTCAGGGAGCACTACCACAGCGCTGACGTCGCCGGTTTTTACATACGGTCTGCAAGGACTCGAAGAGAAACTGAGCTAAACCAACAAACAGAGCATAAAACAGAGGAGAGAAACAAGATGCGGGAAGATGAGGGAATGAGTTATTGACTTTACATTATTTCACCTCATATTAAACATTATATTAATCCACTAAGATTTGCACGTATGTATGTTGTGAAGGTGGTGGTTTCATGTTGACACATACTGCAGAACAAGACTGAAAAGATGTAGAAAAAAAACAACAAATTAATATACAAATGTTTTTGTATATGTAGGAATTAAATGATGTTCATGTCCCTGTTATGATGAATTAGTTCCTCAGTCTAGGTTTTGTGTGAACTCATCTCTGAATGCTCAGATGTCATTTGATCACACAAATTAAATTAGCCAATTTCATTCTCGTAGGTTTCAAAGCCTCTCTCAGAGTACACAAGTACAAGTCACAAGGATCAGCAAGTGAATACGAAATGTGGCTGCAGACTTCAGTTCCCAGGATCCGACTTGTCACCAAGAGCAGGAGAACGCCCACTAAAATGTCATTTCTGGATGTTAGTACTTGCACAAGTGATATTAAAAGTCAGCCTCTCGGTGCATGTGTCTGGAATATTACACCAGCACAACTAACAAATATAGAAACATACAAAACCTTCACACATGCTTGTCTCTTTCCTATCACACTGCATGGTTCCTTTTTAATGTACTTGTCTTAATGATAATAGTACAAAGAGTACAGTATTAAGTGTGTGCTCTTTCAGACCTTTTGTTTTTGTGCCCCTATTGTTGTGTATTTCATACTTGGCCCAGGGATTACAGTTGTAAATTAACTAAATATTGATCAATGCACCTTGTCCATGTACAAATATAGAAGTAAACAATAGCCTTAGGTTTGAATGATGGCCACCACAGCTACATTACAATTTTATTACTTTAATTTACTTCCTGTACTGTACAGCAGCAGGGGCTGAATCAAACATGACGTTCAGTGTGAGTAATCACCAACAGGACAAGATAATGCCTTAATTTCAGTTGTTGGCTTTCATCAACTAATTTCTGAATTTGCAATAAACAAATCAAATGAAGTGACTTTGAAATTTCTTAGTGATTACTGTGGATCTCTGCTGGGATAAGTGAGTAAACCAAGCTGGGAGGTAATAGCTCTTTATAAACTGTAGCTTTCAAACATTTGGGTGGTACGGCATCAATATACTCATCACACGTCCAGTGCAAGAATATATTATCACATTTGAATTACAACCTAAACCGAACCCCTGATTCTTTGTGTGTCTCATTATGACGAGGGGCTGTGAAGTTGCATTCGCGTGCCAAGAAAATCGCTGAGCTCTACTTTTGAGAGCAAATGAAGCTGTAACCGCAGTTAGGACGCCATTGCGTGGTTAAGAAATCGTCAGTGTGTTTACAGTCATCTCAGTCTCCACATCCAGTACAGTAAGACAGAAGGTGACAGCTCTGTGTCCAGTATTGATACAGCTCAAAGACTGAAGAATTTCCATCTCCGGGGAGCTTAAAGCAAACACAGACGACAGACACAAACACACTCACATTCAGCTGCTCACACGCACTCGCTCTCTTTGTTCTCAGCCTAAACACTCATGAAATGAAGCCCCTTTAGATGAGGTCAGATGAAACTATGACTCAAATAGCCAGATTATATCAATGAGAATTTCTTTTCAACTGCGGTGAACCGTTTGATTCCCAACAATGTGTCGCAATGATCCCAAGTCTCAGCTGCGCCTCTGCTGTGGTCATTCCATTTAGAAAGGATGAAAAGAAAAAAGGCAGAGAAAAGAGGCTGAGTGGCTGAAGGTCAAGAAGTCAATGACACTCTAGTTATGATAACTAAGCATTTTTAAAATCCATTCTACTTACACCACTCTGGTTAGAGAAAAGCTTAGGAAGTATTCAAATAATGAAAGTGCTTCACTTAAGAAAAGCCAAACCAAGGACAAAGCAATGAAGAGATAAAGGTTATCACTATGACACAGAAAGCCACATAACCTCATAATAATGTTATAAAAGTGTCTTTAAAACTCATTTGACAGGAATTAACTACAATGGTGTCTACATGGTCTTTTAATACTGAAACTGCAAAGTCTATAAAATGTACTGCTCCCGGGATAGAGTTACAGCTACAGTATGTTTTATAGGATGTAAACTGCACATGAGCCGTTTTAACTCAGTACAACTTAGTCCATGAACAGCGGGATGACTTGCAGGTAAGTTGTCGGGATGCTCACACAGGGAAACATAAATACAACAAGACTACGCGTTACTTGCCTACTTGTGCAAATTGTTAATTTGCACACACACACACACACACACACACACACACACACACACACACACACACACACACACACACACACACACACACACACACACACACACAGGCTGGCTGATTTAGTGTTGCCAGGGGGATCTGGGAATTCGGAGATTGTGAGCTCCAAATGTTTCACATACAGCGAGGGGACTTCCTGGTTCCTGGAGGACCAGCAGTGCACGTCTGTCTCTGTGTGTGTGTGTGTAAGTCCACGTTTATTAGTGTGCACGTGTTGCTAGTCAGATGTAGCTCCACCAGCAATGTGTGACATCAGAAAACAGCTTTAACAAACCCATCCCTTCCAAATAGGACAAGACGTTTCATTTTCTCACAACACAGACAGGAGAGCAGAGATTGAAACACGCCCACTGACGAACCAGAGAGATAGCCTTTGTGAGAAAAATAAAAAGCTCCACAGCAAAATCATTTTTAACCGAGACCAAGAGGCAAAGAGAGGAGGTGCCTGTGCTTTCTGACTCACAGAGAACAAGATCCCAACAGGTTTTCACATCCAGGACAGGGTTTGTGGTCATTTAGCCATGCCTCAGTGTCAAGTACAGATTTAATGTAAAGCTTCAACACCACTAGACCATGCTTTACTACATAAACCCATAACGCTTACTAAGTTGTGGTCTAGAAAGGACAGACTACAGTCAACTACAGTTAGTAAAAGAGTCACATTGATAAATGAAGTTAATGTCTTCCTGAACGGGCAAAGCTTCCAAGCAGCCTGCAATATATTCAGTTTCGTCTTCAAATTGACATAGTACTGAGAGTTGTGTGGCTCTAAATGGAAGCGGGGCTGACAAATCGAATAGCAGTGATGATGTTGTCAGGACAGTGTGTTCTCTTTAAAAACGTAAAGTCAGAAACAGATGTCATTGTTGTACTGTTCGCCTTTTAGCGCATTACTCGACTTATTCACTCATTACTGAAATATACAATATCATCTTTCCTTTTAACTTAAAATTGAGAACTTTTAACCTAGTTGAGGTAAAAGTAATAGCAGACACTGCATAGGTCTAAATGGCAGATGCCTGTAGATAAATGCAAAACAAAAAATATTTGTTTCTTTGCACGGTGTGAACTCCTCTGCATTTTGAAGCAAGGCTGCCCTGGTAGGTGACTTTCCCAAAAGCTCAGTAACTTTATTCCTCCATCCGCTCAACAATAGACTGAAAGAGATCAAGGCACTAAATCTGTTTGGGAAAATCACCCCTGCTCTCTCTCACCCTTCCAGACTCTACAAGGTGTCGGTCTTACCTGGTTACTTAACAACTGGGTTCACTATTTATTTATCCTTAAATATCTTTGTTATAGGAACTAGTTGATATTAAAAATGTACTAGGACTATTTTCCACTCAATCTCGATCCTGTTGTATCCATGTTCTCTTACAGTGCAGCATGCACTTTATATACTGCATGTTAACGCTTTGGAAGTTCTTGCATCTAGTTTGGGATAAAGACAGAAGAAGAGACTGACAGAGAAGAGTCAAATTGCTCCCTTACATCCTTTTTTCAGTCAGACGTTATGAAACCTGCATCATGCATTTCTCAAAATCTGAGCGTTTGTCATAAACAGTTTGACAAAATTAACGGCTTTATGCTGCTACACTGTAAAGCTCACAGAGTTTCTGTCCCGGAGCAAAGCAAGCGCTTAAAGCTGTGACACACTTAATCTTTAGGGGCTGCTGGGTGGCTTTGGTGTTATCCTAGACTAAACACTCAGTAAACCACAGCAGGCACAGCCAGCACAACACTCCACTGTGTATGAGAGACACAGAATGAGATGGAAACTACACGAGGCCTGCACCAACCTACACCTGCATACTATGACATTTAAGTTTGTGGTCCTTAGAATCATCCTAACCCCCCAACAGTGCCTGTGTGATCCTTGTTGCAGAATTGAAGCTGGCATGTCAAATCCTGCCATCAAAAACCTCCTCCTTCCTGGATCTGCAGCCATCACGCTCCTTCGTCTCCCTGCTTCCAGCGGCTGAGCCATGCTAAGCTAATAAGCTGCATATTTAGATAGTAAAATATTAAATCTAACATCTAACACTTGGCAAGAAGGTCAAAACGCATACTTAAAACCCCTCCTGTGATTTATAGCTCGCACAGCTTTATTGAAGTGTACTGGTCAGCGTGTTTGATTTCACACTCTGGTATGGAAGAACTTTGATCAGTCTAAATGTTTTGTAAAAGCCATTGTAACACACACGTATGAATCCCAAACACACTTCCTGAGTCCTAGATGACTTTCGCTGAAAGGCTCCAAACATCAGCTGCTGAAGGTCTGCTCTCCCTCTTAACACACTCAGCCACACTGAAGACCCATTTACTGCTGATCACGTGTGTACGCTCACACACGTGTGTGAACGTGCTTGTGCGAGTGCGTGTCCGTGTTCAAGCTTGGGCAGTGGGTGAGTGGCTGCGTGTTTGGAATGGGCTGTTGTGGGGGTTGCTGTGTCTGAACCGTGCCTCTGGTTCCGCCCTAACACCAGCAGACATCGTGACACAATAATCACCTCCTCGCACACGTGCGCGCACACCCCTCGGCGGTGTGACACGGACCTACGGGGGGGATTCAAACGCTCAGGGCTGGAGTGGAGACGTCACATCAGACAGGAATCAGAGCGGCAGTGGAGGTATAACTTAGCAGCATCGCATTTACTGCCACACCTTCACTATCACCTGTGTAAGAAAGACTTTCGTACACATCAATGAGTCGCCACCTAACCGGAGCCCTTCACTGTCCTACACGAGCCTCTGATGCTGCACTACTCTCAACCACAGCACTAATGTGTAATAATACAGTTCAATCTACAGCTGAGGTTGACTCCAGCAGCACCTTGACCCCTCACAGCAAGTGGGTTGCATGTATTTATTGTATATTATAGATGGTATTATTATTGATTTTGTTAGGGCTAATTATGAGATACTCTCCTGCTCATATCCTCACACTGATCTAATGTCAAAACAGCTGGAGTACGACCCTCCAGCTGTGTCTCATGTACATGTTTTACCAACACATTCGTGCCAGCTACCCTTCAGCTTTGATGATTCTACGCTGGCTTTGCTCCGGGTGAGACCAATGCGTCGGCGCCGTGGGGCTGCATGTGCACAGGAGGCCCTGCAAATATTACAGTGGGTCATGTGGCAAAGACATTCAGCTGGCTTAACTTCAGTATCATCTGGCAAGAAGCAAGACACTGCACTGGCCAATTAGACATGATCCAGCCAATACTGTATGTGTGGTAGATATTTTGTCAGCAGTGGGATTACATTAGCTTCCACAGATGCAGGATACAATGGTAGCCTGTCTACTGTGTCCTGGCGTGGAAGAGGCCCTGAGGTCCTACTTGCTAATTGTTTTATCTTACAGTTTTACTCAAAATATTAAATTTAGTATTCTTTAGTTCTGGGTAATTTCAGCAGTAATTTAAGCTTTTGATTTCTTAAGACACAGTTATCTACCACATACCACCAAGAAACAAGTAATTGCAAGTAATTGCAATACAAAAATATAATTTCCTCTTTAAATGTACACCAAATAATCTAAAACTGCATTTAGGTGCAACATCTTAGGCACAACATAAAATCCACTTTTCATAAAAGTGTCACAAATGCAATTGTCCTTAATTTCAAAGTCCACTTTAAACCATATGAAACTAAAAAACAAACCGTGGCTCGTCAGCGTTGAGACCCAAAACGTAACGGCCGGTTCACTCACGTCCGAGCAGTAAATGAAACAAGTCAAAGGGGATTCCCCAATGCTCCTGGCGCTCGGCCAGCAGCACGCGGACAGCTGCGCTCCCACCAGGATGTAGCGCGCGTCCAACTCCGTCCCGCCGCAGAGGCTGGTCCAGCTGGGTTAGCTAGCTAGCTAGCTAGCTGCTCCCGCCTCCACGTGCTGCTAACTCGCCTGGCGATAGTCTTTGCGCAACTTCTTGCTGAAGTTTGTGTCCGCCACCACTCAGTTTTCTGCACTGTCAGACTCTCCTACTGACAGTCTTTCACTTAAACACTTAAGTTACAGGTGCATAGTATCAGAGTCTTTCCTACTGCGCTCTCCCAGCGTTAGCCTCATTCTTGCGTTTGCGCTCGTGCTTTCGCTCTTCTTCGTTTGTCAAGAAAAAACCCGATCGCCAAAATTAACACTCAACCGTAGCACGTTGGATGTTATCAACATAAACAAACATACTTATTATTTCACATTTACATATTGAACATAGGTTTTAACCACAAACATCGTATAACACCATATACCCAATTTCTCTTATTCTGTAAACCTATTATCAATGCGTTTGTTCCCAATTTCCTATTTGCCTCATCTTGTTTATTATTTACTGTATGCCTGTTTTTAATATATTTCTATGTGTACTTTTCCTCAGGGCTACACAATCCTATTGTCATAAACTTGTGTAATCTGTGATAACTTTTCAAATTTGTGGCTTGTCCTCATTAATCATTTGATGTGTAATATTCCTTTCATAATTGGACCCTGGCACTGTGGAGGGTTGTTGTTCTTTTCGTGCTTGTCAAGTAGAACCGACAAGTCAAAGAACAAGACAGTTTTCTGCCATTATTTACAATATATGATTAAAGTAAGAGCAGGAAAACATTCTTTTTCTTCCTCTTCCTCCCTTTCTTAGGAATTTTTCTGTGTCTATTTGGGCTGCAATGAAACGCTCCTCTTGTTCAGGTATTGACCTCTACACAGCTGCAATAAAGTCCAACTGTCTTAAGGTTCTCCCTGTCAAGTCCCGGGGTCATTGCGTGCCTTGTCTCTTGTTTGTATCAGCATCTGTCTCATTGTAGTGACCATCCAAATAAGCTAGGTCTTAATAAAGGTATAGTGTAATGAATGGTAGGAGTAACAGATTTGTCCCGACTCTCTGGGTGGGCCTCTGAAGGCACCCAGGTTTGACTAATGGTACACTCAGCCTCAAGGATGTTTACATGAGTTAAGTTCTCTGTGTTTTATGGTTTTGTTAACAGCAGCCTCAACTGCAGGAATAAGTACAGTAACTCCTCTTCACTCACCCGTGTCATTTAAGTTATTATCAGCACAAATCACATTTATCTATGCATCTAAGGAAACACCCCTCATTTTTTTTCCTTTACTATATTATACACACTTGATAATATTCAGTAACTTTCATTTCATTCGAAGGTGTGGTTGACGTTGTGTAGATGCTCTTGTGCTGACGGTGAGTGGGTGTGTTTCTGTTTAATGCATGCAACATGTACAATTTGGTCTCAAATTATGGTCACTTCATATCAAAGATTAATATGACAGGATACACGCTATATTATGTCGTTGCGGTTTTTGTGGCTATACTCATTGAAAAAAATGAGGGTCCACAGTGCTCCACCCATGCAGTTTAAACACAAATGGTTTCTCTTTCGATTACTTTCCCTCCTTCCTTAGAAACAAACACACACACACACACAAACACACGGACACACACACTCCCCGGACGATACCTCCGGCTCTGCCTAATGTTTTGTGAGGTAATGCTTCTAGGAAAGCGAGAGTTTGCAAAGGGGGGGGATTTGGGGGTGTCTGGGGGGGGGGGGGGGGGGGGGGGGGGGGGGGGGGGGCATTTTAGACAGAGACCCTAGAGAAAGAGTGTCCCGCAGCTGTGAGGCTTCACATGTGTTGCTGTGTTTGTTGCGAGAGAAGCGGAGAGCTCCCCCTGTGAATTAATTGTCAGACTGTTTCAACTCAGACACTCCCAGTGAACACAGGACACAAGCATGACTTTGATATTTGGTCACCCTGCCCGTGTCTTTATAAGTAATTCCTTCCACGCTTTCATAGTGTTCTTATTCTGTAAAAATTCCCCAAGCATGAAGATGCCTTGCAGTAGCTGAGGTACTACATTAGTCCTCAAATGACCTGGCGGGTTGTCTCCTTTCTGGCTTTGCTCTAATTCCGTCCGCTTCTTGAAGCTGGGACCCTCAGATAGAGAAGCAGCTTCACTTAGACCCAGCAGAAACCTGATCTGTGTATCAGGCCCGTTCTGGCCCGGATCCGTACAGGGAAATGTCAAAACTTGACTGACAGCGAGGGATTAGGAAGCTAGTCTGAAGGAATGCTACTGCACATGCCTCCCATGTGGGATGTGCCTGTATTTACTACAGATGGACAAAGCCGTGCAGACTGGAGAGAAGTAACCCTGAGTTAAGTTACAGACTGGCAAACAACGGGCTACTGTCTCACATGGATAGATTCACAGAGATTAGCTGAAAACATTACAATCCCCACATCTTGTTGAATGCATCCTCTAATCAGCACGAAGAGCAGCATTTCCCACTGCATGTGCCTTCGACTCCTGTGTTCTAAACCCAGCCAGAGCTGCAGCCTGGTGTGTATCTTTACAGATGTGTGTTTATATAGTGAGGAGATGCATTCACTGACTGCTGTAACCTCATGGTAGACAGCTGCTGCTATGCTATGAGTTATTTTGATGGAGAAACTTACACACATAACAACTACACAGACACATTGCAGGTGGGCGCATAATATCCCCATAATGGTTTGTGGGGAAAAGTTGTCCTTTTACTCCTGCCACTGGACCATATATGACTACACAACAGTAGACATATAAGCATGTGTCTGTGACTGTTACCTACGTACATATTCCACATGTTATTATACAGATTGATATAAAGATTGTTTCAGAGCCAGATGTATAGTCTGGAGCTGAAACATTATAACTGCAGCTACTAACAACAACTTTACAACTTATTGTTCCTGTAAACCTGTTTGCATTGAGTATAATTTTGTCTGGGCCCATGAATTCAGACAAGAAGAACCTTACTTGTGTGTGAGCAGCTGTGGCTGAAGGGTGAAAGATGTGCAGACTGCTCCCTCTGCTGGAGCAGAGTCAACGCCGGGAAGGCGAGAAGCTCAGTGTGGATTAATATGTCATTCTGTCAGTCTTCAGTAGGAAGCCTGTGGTAACATAAACACAGTGGTGCAGTAGTGGCTCAACAAACTTTAACATGTCAAACATACAGTTTAGTGATTACACTGGGCTGTACAGTGGTCCGATTGAAATTCAATAACATATGTTGGGTCCACGCTATAACTCAAGATTTAGACAAGTAACAATCCCAGTGGAGATACTGATTACCAACAGGGCAAAAATAATTATTAAAAGCGATGCACTTACACACATGTTTTTCATTACTCCTTTTGATTAGATCCGCTCACTCTGAAGTTACTTAGAGAAACAGAACATATTAATGAGAATGATTTAAGTGTAATTTTATCTTAGCCAGAATCACATAGTAAAATAAAAGTTCTGGAGATGTCAAGAGATCTCCTCATGCAGAACGCTTTGACATGTCACAGCAATCAAAACACTGGTGCAAATAATGAAACTGCATTTAACTGCTGGTGATGTTATAGAACAGAGAGCCGTGATAATGTTAGCAACACGTTTTCCTACTGCCACTAGCCAGAGCTCCTGATGTGCAACACCACATGCAGAAATTTATGAACCGTTCCAAAATGAATCTTTAACGCCAATGCAGCGTAATGAGCATAAAAACTCTGGAACACTGCCCACAAGAAAAAAACATTTTCACCTATGGTTCAATGACTGAACTGATCTGTCTTCTCCTTTTTCAATGGTCAGTTTAAGGAGAAAAATGAAGGATTTCTTCTAATCAAGAATGAGGGATGGGGGACAGAGGGTCTGTGTTTCCAGCCAGCAAATTAAGAAAAGTACTACAAAGGTAGGTGTGCAAAGGTAAACTGTGTTGCAATGGGGTCATCTATCCTGACCTGTCAGAAAACCTAATCAATTAATGCCCATGTATTAATTTATCTTAAGCCCTCCATAGCACCACCACTGGATTTAGTTCTGGCTGAACATTTGAGAGGAAAAATATATCATGAATGTAAGCGCCTAAATATTAATAGATTTTCAAATTGAAGGCATAAGAAAGAGACAGAAGGTTTACAAGATGTTTTGCATTATGCCAGTGTAGGCACCATTAGTTCCAAGGGTTAAGGCTACATACTTAACAACGGAACCTGAACGCAACATGTACCCAGCTGATGTAAAAAAAAGCCGCGCGCAGAAAGGACGTTTTCTCGCGAGACGCATGGTTCATTCTACGGTACGCCATTTGTGTCTAGCAGCAAAAAGCGCGGACAGCGAAAACAGTCGCTAAACAAGGGGTAAGTTAATTTAGGAAACAAATATGTCTCGTGTTTACTGTTCATACCTATTTTACACAAATAGTAAATGTATGTCTGGAGTGTTTTCAAACACTGTTACGGTAAAATAGACCACGGGCTCCGAGGTCGGTGTTAGCCTCCTTTTTGGGCCTCTGTGCTGCCGTCGTTTTCTAAGCCTTGGAGGGGCTTGGGCCCGCCTTAGACTCATTGTGATTGGTTTACACAGCTAAACTAACGATCTAATTGGACGCGCGTTGAACATCTTGAAGTAGGTTTTGGGAGCATGTTGCTAGTTAGCACGTTAGCCGCGGTAGCCAGCAGCAGTAAGCTGCAAGTTAACCTAGTTTGTGTCACCGTGCAACAGCACAATACGACAACACACAGATCCGCACATAAGTTGTGTTGGAAGTTATTATAAATGGCCAGTAATAGGCCGTCTTTTGTTCACGGTTGAACGTGTTTTCGAGATCATTGCGTTTTGGTCAGATCTTATTCTCACGGGGGAACATGAAACAATGAAAGCCAAAGAATACGTTTGAAATGGTCGATTATAATAATTCACTCGTTTCTAGTTTCTCGTTTCTAAACCAAATTTCCGAGTAGTTGCGTTATAAAACAGTAGCAGCAGTATCTACACGTAAACACGGATGGGTGGCTCAATGAAGCACAAATCAAAGTTTGAATTTGTTTAAATACAGTGCACATTAGCTTATTGTAAGTTCTGTGGTATGAGAATGTTATGGATACGATACTTAGAGTTACAAGTACAAATAAAATGGGTCTTGTGTTAGAACCAATGCTGAACTCACTTCACACACACAAGCTACTTAAAGTCCAACATCTATTCCACAGGTTAAAAAATGAACGGGCATGTGCAATAAGAATTGCTTAAGTTTTAATACAAGCAACACATCATATCAGAAAGTTGTTGTAGTAACCCCAGTAAATAGTTTGAAATAGTTTCAATGTTCAATCAGGAAGCTCCTTAACAACCGAAGGTTGCTTAGGGAGGCTCTGATGGTACTGTTTTTTCCTTTCGTGGTTGTTAGGTGGACAGATAGAAGAAGTCTACTACTACTCCCCTACTACTATTTGAAGAGAGTTCTTAGGATGTTCTTAGTTCTTTGGGTTAAGGTGCTCAGCTGAACGGTTGTAGTAAAGGGTTGCTCGTTCTGCTGTCTGCACCTAATCAGATCCACGTCTTTCCTCAAGGTGTGGACAATACAAGAACCTTGTCCAGTTAGAACGAATCAGCTTCTGATTATTGTACTTGGGTGGCCCACAATTGTTCCTGAAAGTGAAAGAAGAAAACACAAGAACATGAAAGAAAAAAACAACTCTTTGTCACTTTAAGAACACCTTACATTTAGAAAACACAGCAAAGGTGTTGCAGTTCTTTTTGAATTTGTGGCAGAAAAGCATTCTGCAAATACAGAAAATATAAATAAGGTTAAAAAAAACCCTGACGTTGGCTTTCACTGAACTGTCTCGTAAACTGTGAAATTACGGCTTCTCTGCCTCTAAAGACAACCACTAAAAGTACTGCAAGTGCGTGAAGCACTTTACTTATTGTGATTTAATTCTGACATTGACTGTAGCTCTGCTAAATCACGTCTGCAGGTATGTTTTAATGCATCCCAGGCCAGGCATATGTACACTCCATTAATGAGTATGAATTAAGATGAACTACAGCTAGCTCTCCTGCTGGCATGTCTGCAACTAACAGTTTGCGTGCGGAAACACTAGATGGCGACATTTTCTTACATTTGCTGAAAAGCTGAGTGACTTATGGCCCAATACTCAATTTCCTTTTCTTTTCAGGAGTTGGATCTAGCTTTGGTGACAGCAGTAAACTCTTTGTTATGGATAAAACCACTATATCACAAAAGAAGACCGTTAAGAGAAAAGTGCCTGAAAGTGAAACTAGTGGTAAGGTGCAGCCAGATGACGTGGAAATGGAGGAAGATATAAGAGACTCACTCAGCAGGACTGAGAACCTTGAAGAAACAGATGAAAAACATCCGGAAGCTGCACCCGAAATTAAGGATACCCTCTGCGCTGTCTGTGGATTCTCAGCCAAAGGCTCACGATCACTAAAGATTCATTATGCAAAGAAGCATGGAAAGAACTCAAAGAACAAAGGTAAAACTCCTGAACATATTGCTGATGTGAGCCCAGCTGAAATCCAGCAGGATGTGGACATGGGGGAGTTAGAACTATCAGCCAGTGACAATAGCGGTAACATAAAGTTGGATCAAGAGGATTGTGCTCAAGAGAGGAGAGTAAGCAAACGAACTCCAAAACCCAAGATGATTTTTTCCTGCAACTACTGTGGCCAAGAATTTAGGGACAAAGCTCCACTAGATGTTCATGTCCAGAGACACCACGCCAAAGACACTCCATACTCATGTGAGTATATTGTAATAATGGGTTTAGTGAAACTTGAAATCCATATTGAAGATGAAAATCTGAGATAGTTTGGTTTATTTTTAAAGGAAAATGCTAATAAATCTCATTTAGGGTAAGTCGTTTTGTGAAAAGATCTAAGTGTTTATTTGAATTTTCTTTCAGATGATGCAGACGACAACATGGATTATGAAGAGGAAACAGTGAAACCTGATGTCACTCCTGTAAAAACCAATACTCCAATGCAGGTGGTGCCGAAACATTTAGTCAACAGGTTCCAACTGAAGTGTGCACACTGTGATTTTAGGGTTAGCACTGCTTCTCTGCTGGAGAGCCACACACGAGTCAAACACCTAGACCAGAACTGGTACCGCTGCAAATTGTGTAACTTTTTTTCAGCCACATCTGAATGGATGGACAATCATCTGTCCTCAGACAACCACAAGCAGAAGCAGAAAGGGAGGGAGGCTGCAGAATCTCCACACGAGGTCTATGTCGAATGCGTAAGCCATACCAGTGGAGGAGATGCAACTCCAACAACTGATAGAGCTGCTGCTGATGAAGAAGGAGACACTTTGACTGAAGGGGAACAGGAAACTGAAGGGGTGACCGAGGCTGTTGATGCGTTTTCTGAGGAGGAGGATTTAGATCTTGAACCTCCCAAAAAGAAAAGAGGAAGACCAAAGCAAGGATCTACAACCACCTGCGGTTACTGTGGCCTGGTGGTGTCTAATGCTACCAACCTTAGTGTTCATGTGCGTCGTAAACACAGCAAGGAGTATGGCTACAGCTGCACCCTATGCAACTATAGCTGTGTCACTAAAGGTGACATGGATCGCCACTGTATCACAAAGAAACATGTTAGGCGCACACAGGAGTGTGTAAATAAGGATACAGTTAACAATCAGCAGGAACCCACAATTACGCAAACCCAAGAACCAAATGGAGCCTCGGAGACCACGGACAAAGAGCAGGGGTCGAACGACATGGCCTCTGATGAACATAGCAAGGAGGAGCAAACAAGCCAAAGAAAGCCTGACACAGTCAATTCTTGCAGCCACTGTGATTTTGTGGCTCTGTCAATTCCTTCCCTCCATCTTCACATCAGGAGAAGGCACACCAAAGAATTTGAGTATGTCTGCCTTGCATGTAGCTACTATGCTGTGACCAGCAGGGAAATGTCTCGCCATGCCAGCACAGAAAAACACAAACAGAAAAGCCAGAAATACCTGGAACAACCAGGGAGCGAAGGGCAAAGCGCTTTGAAAATGAAGGAGGTCATTGAGCTGGCCAGGGCAAGCGTTGATGCTGATGGTGATCCCCCTAGCCCTGCAGAGGAGTCTGAAGCTTGTCCTAATGACATTCAAACTGTGGAATGTCAGATTACAGCTGTCGGCACAGACCTGGAGGCCGGTGTGTCTGGCAGTGCCGATGAGAAGCACAGTGAGAGTGTTACTTCCACTGGTGCCAGTCAGCCTGTGACTGATCCACAGCAGACGCCAGCAGATCTTCAGCCACCTCCACAAGAGCTCCGAGAGGAAGAGGATAAACAAGGAGATGAGGAAATAAATGCTGATGGGATGAATGTAAATGCAAAAAGTGGCCTCTCTCAAACAGACACTCACTTGTCCAAAGCTCCTCCCTTTGATGCCTGCATTGTATCCATGAAGGTCCTCGCTGAGCAAGAGCTGCAGGAGAGCCTGGCTCTAGAAGGCGAGGCTGCAGTGATTTGTCTGACTGGAGGCTCCCCAACGCCCATTGACCCCCTGCCTTCCAGTTCTGCATATGTGAAGAAGGTCAAACCCAAGGAGGGGAGGGCGAGAGACGAAGCTAAAGGCAACAGTTCCCGCATACGCTGCGAGGACTGCGGCTTCATGGCCGACGGCCTCAGCGGCCTCAGCGTCCACGTCTCCATGAAGCACCCTTCCAAGGAGAAGCACTTCCACTGCTTGGTGTGCGGCAAGTCGTTCTTCTCGGAGAGCAACCTGCACCAGCACCTGAACAGCGCCGCCCACCACCGCAACGAGCAGAACAGCGTGGAGGAGCTGCCCGAAGGGGGGGCCAGCTTCAAGTGCGTGAAGTGCACCGACCGCTTTGAGACGGAGCAGGACCTGTTCGTCCACATCAAGGAGAAGCATGAGGAGCTCCTGAGGGAGGTCAACAAGTACGTGCTGGAGGACACGGAGCAGATCAACCGCGAGCGGGAGGAGAACCAGGGCAGCGTGTGCAAATACTGTGGCAAGGTGTGCAAGAGCAGCAACTCCATGGCCTTCCTGGCACACATCCGCACACATACTGGTATGTATATGCCTCTGTCTGCTCCACACTCTCCTACTCTGCATCTCAAATGCATATGTGGTTTGTATATAAACTAATATACTAAGTGCTCAGTGCTCAACTACTTTCATGGTGTCAAGTAAAATTCATGAATTAAAGGAGGCAGCGAGAAAAACGTATCTATAAAGGTGATTCTAATTAAATACTCTGTTTGCCATCGAACTGTAAATATGAAAATTAGTTTCTTGTCACCCTTTTTATTTATTTATTACAGTGCAATTCATGAATCTACACGAATGACGTTAGAGTCATTTGAATTATTCACTTTGCAAAAACTGCATAAATTGTTTAACCTTCCGTCACTGACGCAGGTTAGACTTTCATTTTTTTAATGTCCGTTGATTTTTTTAAAAATCAGATATTTTGTCAAATTGTAAAAGTCTTTGTGTATCTGTTCAGCTCTTAGGCCTTTGTATTTCATTGTAGTAGCATCCAGTGGGAGATACGCTCTCCGTGGCAGCTCAAGCTAATGTTAAGGCTACTATCTACTGCAGCCAGGTAATAGCTGCTTCAGCAGAGGTGAAGGTAAAGACTGATTGAGCTTCAGGCCAGCAGGAGGAGAGACGCTAATGGACCCCAGATTGGGATTCCCTGAGCAACGCTTGGTCAGAGACATGTGCGACTCATAATTGATGTGTCCATTACCAAGACTCAGTTGTAATTATAGTCAATAAGTCTCTGTAAATGTGTTAAAGCTTAGGCTAAAAGCATTGGAGATCCAAAGAGAGGTGGGCTAATAATTTAAAATAATCAATGCAGACGTATTCAAAGCCTTTAATTTCCCTTGTGTCTGTACGTCCGTGTTTGTGTATATGTGTGTGTGAGCTCGTATGCCTAGTGAATGTGTGTATATGTCAGCCTTCATGGCTAGCTGATTATCCTCAATCCATTAAGATTTATCTTGTCATTTATAATGCAAAGCAGGGCTGCGATGGTCAGGGCTTCGGCTGGGAAACGTCCAGCAGGTTAAGAACAGAGGGCGCTCCATTACTTTTTCCTGACTATGCGTATTAATTGCTTTTAAAATCAACTTAATGCAGGAATGAGATGTGAGTGTGCCATCAATAAATGCCCTTCTGTGCCTTCTGTGGTCCATCCCCATTTCAGCCCAAACTTTAATGGGCCTTTAATTGAAGTCCATGCTTTGTGCCACATGTAAAACCTGAGCTAATATTCCACACATGCTCTCAATGAATATTGGTGATCTACTTACAACGCTCCACTGATTTCACTACACCATGTCATAAAAAAGGTAACTAGTTGTTCAGTTGTCCTGTAAAGCACCCTGATTTTTCCTTCAGCGGCAACTGAAACCTTTTGTCCTTTTCCTGCTACGTGTTCCCTCATGCCCATCACGTTGCCAAAGTCAGATTGCTTACTGGTCAAATCCGCTGCTTCAAGCTGTAAGAATTGGAGGTTAAAATCTCGATGATTAATATCAAGGCCCCTCTTTCTTATTAACAGTTAGATCTAAATGCATTCATAATTTTACCCTGTGTCATAATTCTTGAGTTTTGAGGTCACTTACCCAGTGTTACTTAAGAAAATGAAAGCTGTGACACTGAGGTTCCGATATATGGCTTCAAGTCAAGGGCACGTCGTGAGCTTTCTAATGATGAATACTTTGTTTTTTGGGTTTATTTCTTCTAATTCATTTGAGTTATGTTCTTGTTTATGAAATTGCTCCTCCACTTTCATTTATGCTGCTTTTATTTGTGCAAAGCACCTATTTCTCTTCATTTTGACAACATATGCCAGTTGGTATTATAGCTAAGTTCCCTCATTACAGTGAATTATTCACCCTTTATATGGTGGTCATTCATTCTGGGGGTTTGTTTGTGGGGCAGTGAAGTTGCACGGTGGGGGTCTGCCAGTTTCTGAGCTGGGAGCATGTCCAGATCCTTTTAATTAAGACCTAGTTTTTATTCCTTTGATTAATCAGTGAAATCGGTATGACGGTAGTGGGAGGCTGCGTGCAGATTTGTCAATTTGTCCCTTAAAGGAGCCAGTACACATACGTGAATTTTGCCAATGACGGTACAGCTGGAATTTGCATTTTGAGGTAAATTGGTCACTTTTTCACCGGAGTGAGCTGTCTGACCTCAGGCTGAGCTTTGAAGTAATTGGCACACATGCTCTCCATGCATGTTTACACACAGAATGTGATGTGCGTTTGAGGAAACGATCATTCCACTGGTCCGCCTCTTGTTTTTAGCCAACTATAGCACCAGACACTGTTTAAAAAAGTGATCACTATGATCCATGCTTTCCAGTGTGATTGTATCTTCTCATACAGTACCTCTAAGCAATACTGAAGCATATGAATTTTTGGCATTGTGGTAAAATGTCCCTTAAAAGCACCGCTAGGATGAGGCAGAACTTTCTATACTAACCGTAAACGTCATGTCACACTAACCCTTGCATGGAAGAGAAGCATGCCTTTTAAAAAAGTCAAAACAGAAAGTCAGTTCTAGATTTAATTGCTGTCTTTCCATGCCAGTGCCTCCTGCAGCCATCACCATGCAGGCAGTGGAGGAACTAGTGAGGCGGAGTGTGCAGAAGGAAGTCTTCGTGCTACGAAAGTCTTTGGATGAGCTTGCGCAGGACAACAAGAAGGCGCTGGAGGACAACTCGTCTCTCAGGAGAACCATTGTGAAGCTGGAACAAGAGCTGCACAAACTTCGTGATGATAACTGTTCTGTCCGGCAGGCTCTCCGGACGATGGCGGAGAGGGCCCGGTCTAGAAACGAATGTGGCGACTGGAACGATGAGAGCGAGAGACGAGAACAGCTGCTTCCAAGTCCATCGCAAGAGCGGGTTCCTCCCTCGCCCACACCCAGTCCTTCGCGCTCATTGGCCGGCAGCGCCTCCTCAAGTTGTGCAGAGACGCAGGTTTCACCCCACTTGCCATCATCATCAGATGGGGCTTCCACTAATGAGACTCTACCGGCTCCACAGGCACCATCTAAACCTAATGCTCTACCAGACATTGTTTTGCAGCCTGTGGATCCAAAGGTAGAGGCAGAGATTTTTAGAAATTCCCAGCTCAGATATGGGCCTCGTCGTCCGGATGAATATGCAGCAAAGATGTTCATGATGATCGTGGACTTCCCCACCTATCTGTCCTGGACACACAAGGTGAACTGGAGGGGGTCTGACGGCAAACAGGCCCTTCCCAGGAATGTCATTTTCAAGTTAAGGGAACTGCTTTTGCGCCGTTTTAATGATCTTACAGTCAAAGAATGGAAAGAGATCAGAGACCGTGTTAATGAAAGACTGCGAAACCCCAGGAAGGCGGATCCCAGGATAGAAAAGTGTTTCCTCTGAACAGCTCTTACTGTTTTCAGGATACTAAGAGATACAAGTGTACAGCATTGGTGGTGGCTGCCACTTTTATTGCCTCTTTTACATTTTTTTTTTCTTTAATCTCCATTAAAGGTTTTAATAAGTGTTTGCGATAATCCTTTTTTTGTTTAATGTGTCTGAAGTAGTGCATGATTTGAAGAATTATGGAAAACAGCAGTTCTTTGTGGAGCATGGACAGCATGCTTTCTCTTTTTCACCCACTGATACCAACACACAGGAGGTGGATCACACGTGATATGTCTGTGGCTTGTGGTAGTGCGTTATCCTCGCTCATACCCACTCAGTTGTATGCCAAAATGACGATAGCTTTTAAGTGTATTTCTACTGATGTCTGGGTGTGAAGAAAGATGGGAAATGTTCTGTAGCCACTGGTAGAAAGACAAATAATAAAGTTGACATTTTATATATATATATAAAATCATTAGGTATTCTCTTTTGCCATAGCCCCTGATGGTATTAACTGACATGTGCAAGGTTTAAGACGGGGTGTGTGTGGGGTGGGGGGGTGGGGGGGCATGGAGCATTGCTTTAGGTTCTTCTCTTCTCCCAGGAAATGAATTAGTCATTCCCTGTCTCGTCTGGGATGTGAGGAAGCCACGTCGCCCCAATGTGGATGGCAATATTAATTTAACATGACACCGCATTGATGGTCAATTTCAGTTTCACGGAGGCTGTTTAAGTGGAGTGGTGGAGTATTAATGCGATAAGATGTGCGAACTGAGGGATGTTACGTCTCTCCCCTCTCTGCCATGTCTCATCCTCAGCCAGCCATCTGGACAAATCAGCTCCTTTCTCTCACCTCGACTTTAGGTTGTGCGCAATTGTGTCTCCGTCTGTTTGTCCACGGCTGATTGTGTCTGGTGGATCTGCGTCTGTATGCGCACGCATAGGTGTGAGCTGGAGCCGAGCTGAATCTGGATGTGTGCGCGTGTAGGTGTGGTGTGAACGTGTACATCTGACTTTTTGGTTTTTTTTACGGGTGTTGATGATTTTGTTGTGTGCTCATTTTTTTTTATACCTTGTGAAATTCTCTGGTGTGAAGTCATGTGAAGTGATTTAATGTTTTACAAATGGCATTTTTGTGTTTTTTCTTTAAATCATTTACTGGTGTGTGTTTGTGCGTGTGTGTGAGACGGTTGTGCTCTGTAGGGACATGTGACATAAAGAAGCTGGCTCTGCTGGTGCCCATGCGTGGACCCCCTCTGCCCCCTGTGTTTATGGGCCTTGTTAGCACAGGCTTGCCTTTCAATCTTTGTTACTGGCTCGAAATTCGATGTGTCGTACTTCTAGCTCGCAGCAAGTGAACCGTGTATGAACGAATTAGTAATCTACACAAAGTGCTTAATCAAATCAGCGGCTGCCTCGGAATAAATATTGCAGGACGTCTTGGGATATTCACTGGGTGAGGGTGAGGGTTAGCTCAAAGATGTGTATGTGGACAACCCAGACTGCCACTTAGATTGCAGTGCTGCATTATTTGATGTTGCCCTAAGCTTCACTATCCTGCCAGACATAGATGCATTGGAGAAAATAAAAGAAATACTGTTTTGGTGGGGTTTATTTGAATCCTGCAGTTGCTTAAGTTTATTGTGAAGGACCCAGATGTTGGTGTGCGACGCAGAGGGTTCAGGCATCAGCCCTCGCAGATCTGCTATTAAGTGACGAATGGCAAGCGGGGACTTTGCCACTCTCTCACACGCTGCCCCGCCCTCTGGACTTATTAATGACAATAATTAGGGAGAAACCTCCCCGCGAAGCCCGCCAGAGTGATTAGTGCTTTAATGATGGAATGGGTGGTAGTGAGTGCACACAGAATTGATTTACGCATTCGCCATGACCTTTGGAATCCAATTTACGCATCCACAGGCAAAGGAAGAGTAGGTAAGATGAAGGAGAGTGACAAGGATGGATAGAGAGTGAAAAAGAGATGCCTGGCACTTGGAGTGTGACTGTATTTTTTAAGTGGACTGGAATAAGGGCATCTCTTTTTATAAAGCTGATGTCAGTATTCTGTTGTAAAGTAGGTCGTAGTCGGAGCACAGCACTAATAACAGTCTCAGTGGCATTGGAATATACAGTAAAATCGAACTCCTGCCCAGCTGTTAAACAGTCATGCTAAATAGAATTTCCATATACTTTTTTTTCAAACACAGTGCCATTGCTTCACATGAACTGGCCGTACTTTGTTTTGCAGGATCTAAGCCCTTCAGGTGTAAGATCTGCAACTTTGCCACTGCTCAGCTGGGAGACGCGAGGAACCACGTGAAGAGGCACCTCGGCATGAGGGAGTACAAATGCGACATCTGCGGGTGAGTTCAAAAAGAGGTGGCGAGAACACAAAATTAAATTTGAGATGATCATATAGACGGGGGATTGAATCAGTAGTGAAGACTTTTTCCATCTTGTAATACTGAGTGGTCTGCTATTCTGTAAGGGTGTGTAAGGGTAGTGATATCAGCATCCAGAGAACTGCACCCGATGAGGTAAGTTTGAACCACAGGCTCTTCATGCATCTTTTATTTGGAAGGTGGAAATAGTTTAGAATGAATTTGTTCCCACAGTTTCATTGCAGCGTTTTATTTTTTTGCCGTTCTTTGTATGGACCATACCTTTTAGAGAAAATGTAGTCGGCATGCAACAAAAGGTCAAACCTGACTTTGGCGTAAAACGTAAACACCATCACGAGCCAGTAGATGGCGTGTTCCTCCCGTCAAGGGTGATCTGCTAATTATCTACTCTGAAGATACTTTAAATTACATTTGCCTCATCCTAATTCATAATTCAAGCCAGTTTAACCCTGCCTGGCCACAACAAGCCATGTGGGATAACTTAGGCAGTAACGCTACTAACAGGCCTTTTATGGGCAAAGGAGGCCTTTGACGTGGCTTCATCGCTCTGATGCAGCGAAGGCGTTCTTATTATGACGGACATTCCGTGCTTGCTATTTAGGGGTTCGTTTCGTTAGGTGGTGATCAGTATGTCCACCACTCGTAGCTATGACACGCTGCATGCAGTTCATATTACATAAGCTTTTATTCCAAATAATTTGTATATTTTATTTATTTTTAATTCATAGTTAAATGAAACATTTTTATAAACATTGGGGCCAACTTGGAAACCTGTTTTTTGTATGTGTTTATTTATTTCTTTACATGTAGTCAGCGAGTGGTTTTACAGGCAGTTAATATTATTACAAAGATTTCACTAATAGTTTTACCTTAATGTGTGAATAGACTTTTTTAACCTTTAACAGTTCCCAGACGCCACAAATTAAGGGTAAAAGAGATGGAGTTTATTTTAACTTCGTCGTGGGTTCAGCTGTACAAATACTCCTAATTGGAAGTTTATGTAGGTAACCAGGAGCCTATAAATACCCACTGGTGGTGGAGTACAGTTATTATCCCGCTACCCTGTACCCCCTACGTGTGGACCATATGTTGTGTTCAGCTTGTTTCATTCCCATGACAGACCCCCTCACCGCCTTGCCATGTTCAAATGGACGTGTTAAGCTGTTTAACATGCAGTCAGGGAATAGAGTAAATTGTGGGATTTCTAGCTTTGTGCCATTGAGCTTTTGTGGCTACGCTCGCGCTAAGATGAAGACATATGTAGAGTTATTAGTTTCTCCCTCTGTGTAATCCCGCGTAGAGTGTTCCATTTAGTTCAGTAGCGGGCCGATTCTGTTCTTCTAAAGCTGAGCAAAGCCAATGTGTTTATTTGCTCCCGCTGATGTTCACAAACATATTACAGCAGGAGCAAACAAGCGCTGGTTTAAGCGCAGCTTCCCCCTTTAATGAGAGGAAAGCCTCATGCTTCACAAGCCTTCCAGCTGCAAAACCTTCCCCTCCCGAGTGCCGCCAATGCACCGGGCTTTGACCAAGCGCATGCACACGCAAACGCATATACATACTGAGCACTTCTCCAATACGCCTTTAAATGGGACTACTAAATACAGCCCCCCGTTTCACAAATCATGTAGATGGAGGAGCGGTGCGCTGCCAGTGCCAGCCGCTGGTGATAAATCGGTCCTGGGTGTGCTTTCAGTACTGACTGATCACCAGGCCGTCCCTCCTCTTGACTAAAGAGCAGCAAAAACAAAGAAACCCCCAGAAACACCTTCATTAAAGCCAAGAGCCATACATACACATAACCTGCTCCTCTCCCCAAACTTCTCACGCTAAATAATGCGTCCTTAATCTGAACCGGAATCACGTTGCTAATGGATTATCATGTTTCAGGTGTAATGTGGAATGTGATTACCTGTTTTTGTTTGCAGGTGACCTAGAAAAGTGAGATTATAGCGTGATTTAGTTGGCCGTTCTTTTGTGGATACTAATAATGGGGCAACATTTCGCTTAACTAATAAAAGTTTTATATTTATTTGTATGTGTATTCACCATTTATCTTTTCAATTAGCACGGGACTATGTTTAAAGTGCCTTTTTACTATATAAAACTGAGCTTTTATTGATTGATGCCATGCTTGCACACTCCCGGGCCTCCATGGGGCATGGAGTTTTGTGGCTGTTGTTTATTGCCGTTTTGTTTGGAGCCTCGGCTCGCATTATTTCTGCATTTTTCTTTGTTTTCCTTTCCTTAAAAACACCCGTCCTCCCCGCCGCCATCGATCGCCGTGTTTTCCTTGTTAAACTTCCAGACTGGAAGATTACCCCGGCGCTGACACCGTGAGTGAGCGGCTGTGCTGTGCCTCGGCTGTCCACCCCACTTTAGCATCAGTCCGCCGCTTGCAGGCCTCTGCCACGGAGCGGCGGGGGAAGTTGTTGATAGTTAAAGAACCTATTGTTGTGGCATTTAATTAACAAATGCAAATGCAAGGTCAGCACGGACTGGAATCCTTGACCACGCTGCCAGTCAAACCTGAGCAGGCCGGTCAGAGCCTCGCTCATCATCGCTAACACTCTATAGGCCCCCCCCCCGCTTCCTCTACCTCCACGTGTCTGTTTGTCTGCGTCCGTCTGCCTATCTGCGCATCTCAATCTGTCTTAATTTGCCTATGAAGAACTCTTAAGGTGCCTTACCAGCAGAAAAACACAAATTGGATGTTAGTATGCAAGATAAGATTTCTCATATTTAATTGGTTAAAAAAATCCTCCAGCATGTGAGACGGCAGGTTCTTGTGTTTCCTCCTGGCGCGTTTTGTCCACAGTGGGGCTCGGCCACTTAATGAGCCTCCTCCTCCTCTCTTCCATCATCCAGCTGAAAGACCCTGCACTCAGCATTTCTATCCTCCCGCTCTCTCGTCCTCCCCAAAGATGCAGCGGACATCCAGTGCTGTTGTAGGTATTAAATTATGCATAAACAGTCTAAATGCTTTGAGGCATTGGTTTAATATCTCAGACTGGGCCTTAGAAATATTAACACTATCATGGACATGGATGGTCCTCCTGTGGACTGCGGTTTTATGATTATGGGTCATAAGCTGCCCCGTTTCCTCGCGTCACTTCAGGAATTTTAACCAAACGTTTGCTTTCCTTGTAACGGAGAAAGTTTGCGACGAGCCAAAGTTCGTCTTGTTTTCCAGAGTAGGCTGCATTGTGCTCGCGCTCCCCTCCCCTCGCCTCCATTTGCTTGACTTAGTGTTGGAGAGCGTGTGTGTATATATAGTCATGATTTCATGTTGGTTGTAGTGTGTGTGATGTGACTGTTAACAGGATGGGGCTGGCTCGTGTCAGGGTTTTTATGTCCCCCCTGTCTTGTGAGATTGTCTGGTCTGTTCCTAGAATAGCCCATCAGTTCCGCCCTGTGTGGCTCATCCGCTGTAATGTGCCTTAATGCCCGGGCCCGTATGAGTGGTGTGAGGCCTGGCAGTGACAGTGGAGGAGCATCTTAAATCTTCTGTCCACACCCCTCTCCTTCTCCCCTGACGTGATTCTCTATAATCCTCACACAGATCCTGGTTAAAACTCCCTGAGAACTATTTTTATGTTTTTTTTTCTTCTTCCTTCCTCCCATTTAAACATTAATGGTTGTTGCAGATGAAGAGAGGGATCCCTATGAAGATGATTATAATGTCAGTCCACTGATCTCCCGCCGCCCCGAAATAATTGTACATCATCGCTTCATAACGTGTCGGAGGGACACGCTGGTGGCGTGCAATTAAAACCACGGAATATAATACAGCAAATTACTGCCTGTCAGGCCCATGAACAACACACTCAGTATTTGAGTTACACTTAATCATCACGTACATTAGCGATTTCGCTAAGATGGTCCACCCCCACCCTCTCTGCTTATACAGCAAAGGCGTGAAGCACACGGCTCCTTACAGGCTGAGGGATTGTGTGCGCGCGATACAACAGCTCTGGGGGAACTTCGTATTTATGCTGGAGTTAGACCTTGCGAGAGCTCATAATGTCCTAAACCATTGAGCTGTGCGCAACCAAGACTGTGCACCATGTGTTAGTAGCGACTCGAAGCAGGAATTTGGAATTCATTAACACACAACACTTGTAAACACTGAATATTTTTTCAAACAGTTCAAATTCACTGAGCCTTTTGTGTTTGCATATTTCATCGTTATCGGTAAATATCCATGTTGTGGCGTGTAAAAACATTTAGTGTGAACAACTCAATGCAGACTCACATAGCAGCTCTCTTGTTTACATCTGCTTAATAATTCCTACTGTGCTTGCATTGGAACTGATCCCATACACATTATTAGTGGGTAAAAAGGTGGTGAACCTTTACCCACAATTCCTTCCTTCCAGTACATCCTAGATTTAACATCTCATCTAAAATCTCATTCTCATTAGGAACATGTATTAGTGTTTACTGCTTCGGACGCTTGTGCCTCTGGAAACACGGTCCTTGTCTTTCAGTGTAGTCCTCTTCACCAAAATAAACACATTCCCCTCTGATGCATTTAACTAAATTTAGTGCGCCATTATCGGAAATGAAATAAGTAACGCTAAAGGTCATTTGGAAAATAATGCAGAAAGGCTGGTCTGGAAAGGTTAAGTATGTGAAGGAGCTGTTCTGATGATAACGAGGGCTGCGTATGGCTCGCAGAGCTCGGCGTTCTGGTTTGACTCGGCACTCTGTGATCGCTCTTTATGACCGAGACAGCTTTACAGCCCGTTACCCCCCATAACACGATAAAGCGCAGCATAATGGATTGGATGTGTTTAGTAAACATCAGCCTTGGGCTGATGTTTGTAAAATTAATGTTTTTTGCAATAGAAACACACTCATGAAGAGGCACACAGAAAGAGGCAAGAAAGGAGAGGGAGGAATCAATTCTGGGGGGTGTCAATGTATCAGTGTAAATTCTGCAGTGTACAGCTTTACACTTTTTATTCTTGCTTTTGAGATGCCTTGTCAAATTTTATGCTCTCAGGGGCGACACGTCCTTAAAGCATAAAGTAAAGTATCCCAGCTGAAGAGGGGACGACAAAGCTATGGCTTTTGGATTGTAGGCCTAACATGCAGCAAACCTGCTCAGACTCAATCAGAGTCATTGGGGAAAGGTTGCTTTGAAAGAGTGTAACTGAAAACCTGACCAGCAGTTTTGACTGAGAGAGACCGAGAAAGAAATCTTCGTCAGCATATCAGTCCTATTAGGTTTTAATAACAATCCCATTTTCTTTACTGGGCCCACAACAGGGGGCTCAGGGCTTCATAATTAAAGCATTTCCCTTTAATCAAAGACAAAAAAACAGAACACTAGACCAGGTCCAGATGCTAAGCGGCAAAATCAGTGGTTAAACCGGGGGAGCCAACACAGCACATAGTCTTACGATAGTGAGTTATACGACTCTTGAGGACTCTTTAAGTAAAGAGACTATTGTTTCCACGATGTAAGATCTCAGAAGCTTATTTTCGAAAACATTAAAGTTATTGCAGCCTCAGCCATTTTCACCCTTTTATCACTTTTTTATGTTAAATGTTAACTCGTGGGACTTGTGGGACAAAACTCAGGAGAATTAGCATTTTCTGCCTTACGAGAGCCTTTTCTCAGTAGCATGTATACGCTTTGAATTTTAATTGCAAAGATCAGTATCGGCTAATAAAGGTGGATCACACTCAACCGGGTTTTCACAAAAGAGGCTGAAACTTTAAAGTAGTTGAATTGTTTTAAAAATGTTGCTGAACAATCCATTCTATAGAGGCAGTCATGTCATAGGTATATTGTGTGTGTGTGTGGGGGGGGTAGAGGGAGGGATGTTAATGAGTGATTAACAACAGCAATTAAAAGATGAAGAGGAAGGCAGATGAAAAAAGGGTGTAATTAAAATATCACTCCTCTCATTGTCAGAAGTGCGAGTGTCATCCATTGTGCACTTATTAAAAAGCTGGGTGGAGGGGAAGGAGCGAGCGGCGCTTAATTCCAACAGCCCAAAGTGTCTGGTAATCTGCCCATGGATGGAGCAGCAAAAGGCTGTAACTCATGTTTAAGTGTTGGGGCCGTGTCATCGCAGGTTCACAGTCATGCATTTCCGTGTTGACACCCGTCATGGGCAGGGGATATTTGGCAGTCAGGAGTAATTTAACTTAATTAATGGGATGCATATTTGATGGAGGAATAAAATATTCCAGCTCAGCAAAGTGGAAAAGGGGAAAGATTTAGTAGAAGTTAAAGGTGGAGGGGAGAGTAATTTGTGCATTCAGTTACCGGCTGCTTGAGAGACAGCGAGGGAGGAGGTGGCGGGCGAGGGAGCGCGGGTCCAGGCTGATAAAGATGGCAATCGGGGAGGGGGGGGGGGGATGGATGGTTGACACAAAGCTGAGCTGATGTGTAGAGGGGAATGGGCCGTCCCTCCATTGAGAGGCCCATCACACTGACAACGCTTGATTTAATTGATATCTAGACCGAGCCCTTCCTCAGTGCAAACAGACACATTACGCTGGTTTGCAAACTTGTAGCGGAGCTCCCGTCTGCCGAGAGCCGTTTAATATTCATGAGGGGGCTTTTAAGGGTGTTCAGAAATGGCACCCCCCCCCCCGCCACAACACCGCCACCACCTCCGCCCTCTTTCCGGCACGTCTGTACTACCATCGCACGCGTTCCCTCGCACTCGCTCACACGGCAGACGCGCGACGCGCCGGTTCCCGCGGACGATACCCGCGGCCTGACGAAAAGCTGTCACGCTGCTCTTAATCTCCCCTGGCACTTTTTAATTGACTTCCTGTAGGTATAGATTATTTTCATAGTGAGTCTGCCACCGAGATGTTTGATACCGTCCCGGAGACCTGCGTCTGGGAAGCTTGCAGCTCAGCGGAGATGACGCCGCTATCTCAGTCACTGTCTGTGTTTGTTTCTCTCGCGCGCTCCCTTCGCCTCTCTCGCCGTCTGTCTGCGTGATGGCCAGACTTATTAGGGGAACAAGGGAGGGGTAAAATGCAATCAGTCATTGCCATCATCATAATTGAGCTGATGTACCTGCTGGGAGAGCTGGAGAAATGTTGGCCTGGGTGGAGGAGTAGCTCTTTGTGTCTGACTGAAGCTGTTAGTAGCATTAGCCCAATATACGGGGCAGGTATCGGCCTTCTGTTAAAAGCTGGAAGTGGGCCAGCCTGTGCCGTCCCATTGATATGATGGATATGATGCAGTTTGTCTGATTATGTACAGTACGTAATAAAGAATTAATCAACAGTATGCTGCTTGTCTGAGGGACGTCTTTGCATTTAATGAAACCGTTCGTTCAGATTCCAAGCAATTATTCACAAATTACGGTTATTATTATGGTTAGGAGAAGTTAAATTCATTTGTGCTGCTCAGTGTTACTTATGACTATTATTTACTCCTTGCAAGTCTAAACATCATCTTTTTCTACAAACATATCGGAAGAAAACATATTTTAAAAGTTGCTTTGTGCAATGACTCTAACACACAAACACGTGTGCCCCTCTAATGTCTTTCATCCTCGTCTCTCAGCCAATAAATGAATAAATCACCACTGTTCTGCTTTCCTGAGTGACTGGGGTGAAATCCTCAGACAAAGATTGAGTTGTAGTTGTTTTCAGATATTTTGGCCCTGAACATGGTGACATTTAAAGTTATGAAATACTGGCACAAACTGTCAGCTGTCAGTGGCTGGAGTCCAGGAAACACTGTTAGTGCTACAAGGCTTATACGCCAAATACCGCTCTCACTTTGTGTATCACATGTGGTCTGGCCCACACATGCTCACACCAGGCACACAAGCAAACAGGGCCTCCGCCTACACGAGCCCATCTAGTTACACGCTTTAGAACAGAGCCACACAGGCTGTCCTCTGTGATAAAGCGCTCCACATGCTACGTCGCGCTTTAACAGGCAGGATGCCGCATCTCTGGGATCACGTGCGTCGCTACCTAAGTGGGGTCTGGGGGCCGACGCGGACCCGGCGTGAGAGTTAATTCGTGGGGTTTTACGACGCGAAATGAATCAAGTGTGAATGTATATGTTGGGTGTGTTTGTTAGCCCGGCTTTTTAATTGGGGTGTCGTTTCCCTTTGCAGGTCCGCTGACGGATGACATATAAAGTCAGGGCTCCTGCTTTAGAACCAATCACAATAGCGTCGCCGCCTGTTTTCCCTGGCTCTGCCTCGTACGCCCCCTCTCTGCTTTGTCGTCCGTGATTTCATAGCATCACTCAAGCTTAATATTACAAGATCCCCATGATTCTGAGATTTATGAAGTGATATTGACCGTTGTCTATGTGAAACAGATAATAAGCTGTGATGAATGGGTGACATTAGTGATGAAATTACATCAACTTTAACAGGCTATTGTATTAACACACCTAGCTGATCCCACCCCCCACACACTCTGCCCATTTAATTGATTAATTGCTGACGTGGATGGATGAGGGGTTGCGGGTCCTGAATCGGTGGCTGATTGCTAGTCAACCATAAACAGGAGCAGCCACAGTGGGCCCTCAAGGGCAATATTCACGCTCCCCAACCTTATGGTGATTCCTTATCCAGCTCTGACAAGAAGAAAAATATTCGGCTATAAAACCAGTGGTATCACTGGGCTGACATATAAAGCCCTCCGTCACTCCCTCCCTCCGCTTCTTGCTTGTGTTGCATTTCCTTTAGCACTCAAGTCGCTCAGCACACCCGTCGGACTCTGAAATCACCCATCCTCCTCTGCATGAGTAGCTACAGCCCCTTAAGGTAGCCCCTGTGCCTATCCAGCTTTAAATATGAGCAAATAATGGTGGAGTGAGTGATGCTGCCTGTGTCCTTGACTGGGATCCTCTGTGTGCTATAGCCACATCTCACTGTCTCCGGTCCCCGTGGGATGCATAAAACACCCCCATAGAAAAACTTTCAAGGCTTGTTGGTGGCATCCGCTGGATGGATGCCGGGATGCAGGAAGCCAACGAGGTCCTGGTGTGTGTGTTTATGCAAGTGTGTGTGGGAGTAGATAATGTTTGCAGTGCTGTGTATTTAATGAGAGGGGCACTATGTCCACTTTAATGTGTTTGCATTTCAGATGTGGTGCGACAAAGTCATTAAAACGCTATATGGCGTATCACATCTCTTTAATGTCTTATTGTTTGTTTGCCCGCGTCGTCTGTGGCCCTGGTAGATGGCGCTGGGTTTAGCGGCGGAAGAGGTGAGGGATCAGGCTGCGCGGCTTCCACCGAAATCTCCTCATTAGCACAGTTGCCACCAAATTGTGCCGATGCTCCTGACAGGGGCAGATAGGGGCACAGTTTTGAGGAGGATAAAGCGTAAGGAGGGGAGGAGCGGGCAGGGCCTTCCAGTCCAGCATCCACAAGTGTCGGGCCTCCAAGAGACAGGAGTGGACGTGCGACCGGAGGAGTGGAGGACCCCGTTGTCAGCCACATTGCCTCAGCGCTGCGCCGCATTAACCCTGGCGCCGCCGAGCCTCCCCAGACCGCAGCGTAGGTCCGAACCCCTGCAGCCGTCTGTGAAAACGCTGACACATCGATTATCCCACGCCAGATAAAAAAAAAAAAAAAAAACTAGAGAACATTAGGCGTGATGAGGAAGAGCGCGCCGTGTGAAGAAGCAGCATTTATTTATTTATTCTGTGTATTCAGCAAAACAAACAGAGGTCAGGATTATGCTGCAACGCTGATAGCTCGGTGTCTATTACAATTAAATTTCAAATTAAGGGGGTTCACGCTGCCCGCGTTATGGTCATTTCAAAGCCTGGCTGCTGCATTCAAGCCCCCCAGCAAACACTGATTGCTTAGATTTTTAAAGACTACATACGCTACGAGTAAAACCAGGATAAAAAAAATATACATATTTGCTCGGCTGAGTCCTGTTTGGAGCTCGAACCGGCACTGGTGTTCCTGGCATGTGGTATTTTTACTGACCATTAGATGGCGCCATTCAACTTGCTAGAAACCCAGAGTTGTTGATCTCGTTTTGCAGGATGCCAGTGCCTGGCGTGTGCTACGTGCGGATCTCTCGCATGAATGAAATGCAATTAAGATTCTGTTTGTTCTGTTAAAAGATTTGTGGAAATCTGACTCTTTCAACATTTATCTCAATTAATATTAGTCATTTTAGGTGGGATCTAACAGGAGCATGGATTGGGTTTAAACGCATGCGTTTGGTGGTGATGTCAAAGCGGGTAGAACATAGATAATGAAGGAAAACTGAAAACTTTGTTATAGACACAGGTGACTTATTCTACATTTACAAGTAAATTACAAATAATTAAACCTGTAGAAGCCCAGAAAGGGAGATGTTGATGTGCTTTAGTGTCCACTAGTTGCCCAAGTCGTACTTTTAAAAGTTGAAAAATTAAGAGAATATGTCCTCCTCTCTTCTGTGACATTTGCTGCTGCGGTAACACCACGGTGGTGCAGTAGCAAATGAGTGGAGGTGGAGGCTGGGCTTGCGGCAGGACAGATGTAGTGTTCAGAGGGGTGTCCCTGCCGGTCCCGCTTTAACTAGGACGAGTCTCTCCATAGCGCCGGACCTCGGGGGCCGATCAGCGGGTCTCAGGAGAGACTCCCCGCGCTGCCGCCTCGCCGGGCCTGTCACGAGGGGGCTGACGCCGGGCCGACCGGGGTTTGGTGGGGGGGGGGCTGCTGCGGTGCTGATGATGACGGTGGGTGGAGGTGGCGGCGGCGGGTCGCCGGGTGGGGGCTGACATGCCGGGAGGGCAATTACAGCAAGGACAAAGACTACAAAGTGATAAGTCCCCGCAGCAGCCTAATGAACAGAGCAGGTTAGGCTGTTAACAGCGCCGGGGAGGCGAGCGCGGCCTCGCCGCGTGTTTAACCTACCCGAGGAGGATGCATTTTCTGAGGTCATGTTGCTGCCGTGCTCGCTAACCTCACTGACTGATGCCGCTCCCGAGCCGGCGGTTCTCCCCCCACCCCCCTTCCTATGCAAACAACTAGGAAACGGGGTGAAAAGGCAGCGCGTCTTGGCGGAGTTGTTTCTCGGCCGTGCACAGTGTGAAAAAAGGGTCCCGATGCAAGCTATTAATGAAATGAAATCTTTAAAATATCGTGCCGTCCGTGGGTAATTGTTGCACATTAGCAGGTCTACAATTTGTTTTTATCACACCTCTTAATGATTTTTTTAATAATACCCCACTTAAAAATTCAGTGCATTATATCCCGGCATTTTATACGTGGAATAAATTGATGAGTGTGTGGGTCAGCAGTTGTAGAAAATATATTCTGGATATAAAAAAGAAACATAAAGCGGAAAATGAAAAAGGAATCATTTGCAGAGAAGTATTAGCTGCTTTCCTCATTTGGTCAGTTTCACATATGAAACCTAAATGTGATTATGGCCAGATTGTGCTCAGTGATCAGGCACCAGATACCAGATGCACAGACACTCGACTTTTATTTCTTTTCGCTTTACGTTCTTCTAACCTCTTTTCCCGTTTTTTGGAGGGTGGGGATGGGGAAGAGAGATGGTGTGTACCTGATACTGCTGTGTTGGCACACCCGTCTGAGATCTGATAAGAGAGCCTCCGGAGCGGTGCTTATTCAAATCAGTGCATGTTCACAGTGAATAGGAGCAGGTAAAGGCAATAAGATACAATGCGATAACCTTTCTGGAGAGGGAGAGAGAATAGTTTTACACTGGTTCACACCTCTGCTACACCAGATCACTGATTTTTAACAGAGACTAATTGATTTGCTTTATTTTGATTTGTACAACAAAACAAAACAAAAAAAAGTAAAACCACTATTTGGTGACACAGTGATCTTATCATTAGGCTTTTGTATTTGCATTGTAAATAGATCAGCCCTCAAACTCCTCATTCAACTGCTGGGGACAGCTCATAGCTGTGTTGGACTGTGTGTGTGTGTGTGTGTGTGTGTGTGTGTGTGTGTGTGTGTGTGTGTGTGTGTGTAAATGTACACTTGCATGCTTAAATTAAATACACATTCAAATGTCGCATAATCAATTTAGTTTTTAACATTTACCCACTCCACTCTCTTAGAGTGTCTCTAAGATAAAAGCAGAGACATAATCTGGTGTGTAGGTGCTGCTTGTTAGTGAATTGTGTACGTGCGTGTGTGTCCGTGTATATGTCACAAACTTAAACATCACATTAAATCAATTTAATTTAATAATGCTGATCCGCGGTGATCAGTTTTAAAGCCAGAGTGCAGAAATCTGAAGTGAGGCTTAGAGCTTAATTGCAGAGTGGAGGGTGGTGTGCCACGGCGTCTCCTGGGGTTGGGGGGTTCTAACATATGTTGCGAGCTCTTCACTGCAAAGACTCAGCAGTGATAGTTAAACATCGGGGTGAAATGCATCCTCCAAGGGCCTCTGTGTTAATGTGTTTGGCTTGTACCGAACTTAGCCTTTCTGCATCCCTGCATTAAAAACCATGAAGCTGTAAACTCATCGCCCACACCGAATGTATTTTGATGACACTAATTATGAAGAAAATTGAAAAATTATTACTGTAATAACGGTAATTACTGTGACTAATAATTATGATGCTGCCGTAATGTACAAATAACATTTTAATTAATTCATTACTTTGTTTTTTAAGTGTAATTCGGGAAAGATTCTTCTTACTGTTTGCTATGTGGCTATGTGCATTTTTACTCTTCTGACTGGAATAGATGCATTTTAATAAGTTGGACTTTGGATCGTTTCTATGTTGTTGTTTGTTAGAATGCGTTTGTGGACTTTTTCCTATATTTTGTGTGTGTGTGTGTGTGTGTGTGTGTGTGTGTGTGTGTGTGTGTGTGTGTGTGTGTGTGTGTGTGTGTGTGTGAGAGAGAGAGAGAAAGGAAAACCGACATGATCATACAAGAATGCAAAAGAAAAATTTAATAACACGTATAACAATATATAATAGAATTATTTTAAAATGTTTAAAATAATGTATTTACATTACAGCTGTGTCATATTTTTGATTTTGCAGACATTGATAATACAGAATGTGATGATACAGTCATTTCCTGGGTAGAGGTCTTACAGTCAGGGGGTCTAACGTGCAGGCGCTTGTGCTAAATGGATTTCTCTTTCCGTATTGACTCTCACAGTTTGCAGCCTACCAAGTGAACGAGATAATGAAACACCCACTTTTCCCCTTTACAACCAAACACCACTAATCTAATACACTGCATTAGTCACTCACGCTCGCGTAGGGGCGAGCAATTATTCGAAAAAAGTTTCCACGTGGTGCTGAGGTGACAGAGGGAATACGGGCAAGGAGGACTGCAGACGCGTTTGACGGCTGCTCAGTGATGCTGATAGGCCAAACGGTGGTAGGAACCCGCCAGTTTTAATCATGTGGAAGGTGACTGCTTTCATAAGAGCACGCGGCGACTCTGACAACTCTAATAAGGGGAGGTGACAGGAAAACTTTCGGTGTTAGCGGCAAAACAGAGGGGGAAGGTCTCCTGTTTTTTTTTTTTTACGCATCATTTTTTTTTTGTTTTTGGTTGAGTATAAGAGACGAATTTCACAATCTGAGACTGGATTTGTGTTGAAAGAATGTCAGTATTAATAAAGGGCTTTGGGGACAAGGTCACACGAGTCCCTGTACGGCAGAGCGCTCAGAGTCTGGGGCTTCGCGGAGGCAAAACATGCTAAGATGTCTCCCTGTGCATAAGGTAACTGACTGGAATTTTGCTCGTCAGTGTCTCATCTCACAGTCTAATTTATGATTCTTCAGCCTTTTTTATTCAAAGACAATCTCAGCTCTGGAAAAAAAGGAGTGAAAAGGAATGATGCTTTGAGGATATAATTAAAGATATCGTTCAAAGAACAACTTTTTGCATATTTGAATTATTACTGTCGTTAAAAACCACACAAAATATGGAAATATGATTGCCGGAAGCACATAAATCAATGATCAGCAAGGCCTCAGAGCGCAATAAATATGGGGGTTAAATACTTTAAAATGCAAATCACATCTTAAAATTTGCATATGGGTGAATTTAAAGGAAGTGTGCTTCCTTAAGACCCTCTGAGGTAGAACTGCGCGGAGCTGGAGGGGTTTGGGAAGAGGGGAGGCAGCCGGAGTGCCCCAGCCCCCCCCCCCCCCCCCCCCCACCCCCCCCCCCCCCCCCCCCCCCCCCACCCCCCGCTCCTCGTTGTCATTGGTCAAGTTGTTGGATCGCTCTAAATGATAGCGGCTGAAGTGGGCTGACAGACAAGACTGCATCTCTTTTGTGGATCCAGAAAGTGCCTTAAGTGATCTGAATAATTAGGAGTTAATTATTCTTCATCCATCTAAATCAGAAAAGGACAGATATGGGAATGGAATTTATAATTTTAGCCCGACGTCCTGTCTTGTTCTAATGTGGTAAACTAAAGTGACTGTGAATAATACCTACTGACCTTTGAGTAATTACGCCTAGCCTGGCAATTTGCTTGCTGTTGCTAATTGAGGGTATTGATTCAGTGAGATTCATATTAAAAATACATATGTTTTATGGCTGGGTTTTTTTCCCCCTGCTTGTCTTTAATGTATTATTAATCTTTTGTATTTTATTTTAGTTTTTTAACAATAATTAGCAGACAGGATGTTCTGCACCGGAGGGTTGGAATAATTTCTTTGTCCTGCCGACTGTTGCAGGTACTGTGTGTTGCACCAAACTTTCTGCTGAGTGTCAGTTTTCTCCTACTGCGAAGCTTTACATCTGACCGCAGCTGTTACAAGTGTCAAAGTCGAAACGTCCACGTTAACGCGTGTATAATTTTAAATGAGATGCAAAGCGTTGCCAGTTATTATTATTAATTGATTTCTGCACAGCTTCCAGGTGTGGGCTGCAGTAGAACCGCACTAGTTTAGCATAAAACCCCCCATGTTGTTTCCCCCCCACAGACATTTAAAGACAGTCTGGCGGCAGCACTGGATCAATGGACATGATGTCTCTTTGTGCATTAACACTCAGGTTAGAGTGTTAGGTTAAAAACCTGCCCAGCACCTCCCTGAGCAGGAGCGAGAGAAAGAGAGCAAGCGGAGAAAAAAATCAATTTTCTCTGTGGAGTCAGACGGCCGATCTGTTGGTTCTGAAGGCATCCCTTTACCAGTGTGTGTGTGTGTGCGTGTGTGTGTGTGTGTGTGCGTGTCTGTGTGTGTGGATGGGACTGTCATTCGTGAGTGTTTGCATGTGTGAATGCTCTTCACGCGGTGCCTGCAGGTATTGACCAGCGCCGAGGACGAGGTGGCTCGCCTCTGTCCCCGCTCCCTCCCGCCTTAGCTCATAATATTTTAAGCCTTTTCGACCAGCGGAGCTCCGGTGGCAGCTCACAGGCTCATAATAACCCAGATAGGGATCGATGGCGCTGGATTTAGGCACTTACCCCTGCTAAAACTGGTAAACTCATTTGTCTCTCCCGAGCCGCGTTCGCGCTGTTGTTTAAGGAGACACTTAAAAGAATCCCCTGAATTAAGATAATGTGACTGTTGGTGTGTGATCAGGCGGGCTCAGCTGAAAGGACAAGCAGCTTTAGCTCTTTTATTAGCTCTCTGTTTAAGGGGCCATACATGTTTTGACGGAGTCCAACTCTCTTTATTTTATTTCTGTCATGCCGATTAGTGTGCCCGGGAACACCCGCTCTGCTCACGCTCCCCCTCCCTACCGCGTGTGTGTGTGTGTGTGTGTATGTGTATGTGTGTGTGTGTGTGTGTGTGTGTGTGTGTGTGTGTGTGTGTGTGTGTGTGTGTGTGTGTGTGTGTGTGTGTGTGTGTGTGTGAGAGAGAGAGAGACCGTTAAGCATGCCAGCTCTAAATGAGATGGACCAAAGTGTGATGGCCCTGCTGCTCCTCGTGTTCAAGCCTACATGAACGTCTCAACACAGATTCTTGGTGAAGGACTCAATGGATGCCGTGAAATCGTATTTGCTGTACAGCTAATGGCATGAGACTGGTTCTGCAAGAACGTTCCTCAGAGCAAGAAAACACGTCATGTGCCTGTGATGCATACTGACCGTTTACACTTCACCATGCACAGACCACATACGGTAAAGCCGTCGCCTCGCGGTGCGTGTACAACAGGCCACGTTTGAAGGAGTTTATTTGGGGGAACAAAATGAGTTTTACTTGATTGTATTAGGTATAAACGTTGACTCAAAAACTTGGATTAATATGTAAAATCGAAGTTAAATTACAGAAATCAGCAAATCGCTGTGAACCGTCCACACAGCAGCACGTGCGCAAGTGTGGAGGAGCCCGGCTGAGCCTTCAGAGGTGCTGTTTAAGGTGTCTTATCCGCGAAACGGAGGAAGAAGCGTCACGTTCGGTCGGCGGGGGAGGAGAAAATATTGTTAAAAACACAAGAAAGTAAGACGGAAAAGAGGCTTTTTGATGAGTCAGTGAAGTCACTCATCAGCAAAGAAAAATGGCTAAAAGTTCCAAACTTCAGAGCTCACATGCTTTTCATCCCACCTCCCTACACGAACACACACCATCCAGCCTGCTGGCATCCCCCCCCCCCCCCCCCCCCCCCCCGTGTCTCTCCCCCTCCTCTGTCTACTGCGTGTGAAACTACAAAGGGCCATGCGGCCGAAGGAGCCGCTCTGCCGTGAGTGCCGCTGGGTGCTGCTGCTGGTGGTAATTAGGCGTCACAACACTTAGGCCGGGTGTCTCGCGCAGCGCTGAATTCCTCCTGACGTGACGGAGGGATGGAAGAGTTATTCAACTCTGCAGCTTCTTCTGCTCTGCTGGTCATCTGTCCTCTTCGGGGCCCATCAGCCTAAACAGCCCACCAACACACACACGCGGACACTGATTCCGACCCCCCCCCCCCAAGCACCCAGAGGCAGAAGAGGGAGGCAGTGTGCTGGTGAGAGAGAGAGATATCAAAGGCCCTGAGGGGTTGGAAAGGGCTGTGGGGTAGTGGGGGGTCGTTAAAGAGCTGGGGTGTGTGTGTGGTGGGGGGCCTGTTAGTCAATACTCAGACCTCTGCATCACTAACTGTACAGACAATAGAGATCAATATGAGGTGAAGGCACATATATTTTACTAATTACTTCAATAATTAAAAGGGTCTGTTGCGATTAAAATAAAATCAGTACATGGTCAATTTTTAGCCAAATTGATTCAGACACACTGGACTAATTCTGTTTCAGCCTTGTTGCTTCCTTGTCATAAAATCATTTATGAAAACTAAATTAGCGTAGTGAAGTTTCTCCTCTCTCCTGTGATAGGTCAAGCCCGTAGACGAGGGAATAACTTTCTTTAGTCCATTGTTATTGCCCCAGCTGTCAGTGCTGGTGGAACACATCAGATCTGAGAGTCGTCGCTGGTGTCCTTCTTTTGTTTACGCGCTTTGTATTTGCATCTCGTTCTGATTGGCTATTAATAAGGCGAGTGTTAATCCCCTCCACAAAAGGTTTGATTGAATAATGGAGAAGGCAGGATGGGTGGAGGGGGGGGGCTTGGTGCGCGGAGTTGGGAGAAATGTGCTGTGGCAGTAAATTTAGAGTTTGTGTGGCGTGCGAGCACAACGCCGGGCTACAGGAGGGAGAGACACGCTGCTTTCATGTCCCTAAGCCATGTTCACGTCCACTGAAGACTTGTGTTTTTACACAGGTAGGCAGTTTGAAGACTATCTCAGTGAGGAAGAAGGGGGGTAAAAAAAATACTTGAGAGGAATCAAAGGATGTTCCCCCTTTTAATAATGTAACAAATATTCTAATTTCTAAAAATAAAACCTCCTCTTCATCCTTCCTGCTAATCTGAGGAGTAATTTATTCCAACCCAAGGCCATATTAGTATGCTAGCCAGGGGCAAAATGGATACGACAAGACCAAGTCCCCCACAAAACTTAGATGCGTATTTAAAGAGAGGGACAGATTAGGCTGCGACTTGTAAACTCCACCTGTACGTAGGAATGGATAATAAATTTATACATTAGTGACATCAGTGTATTCAAATCTATGTGCTTTTGTACCGGTTGTACCGGTAGTACTGTATAATGGTAATAAAATGTAAATCTTTAATTTTTTATTAAATACAAAAAAGTGTAACTTAGGTGTAGTGTAGTTTAAAGCCAAAACAAATAGAAGGCAGCGCTTTGCTCTGCATACGCAAGCAGTTTTATTCCTGATTAATAGCATCCAATCTGTGTGTGTGTGTGTGTGTGTGTGTGTGTGTGTGTGTGCGCGCGCGCGCACATGTGCGTGTGTGTGTGTGTGTGTGTGTGTGTGCGTCCACACATAGATATATTGATGTCATTTCATGAAAAGCAATTGAGCAATGGGACTTTGTAGCAACCATCAAACAGACACTTCATTATGTGAGCAGTGATAACAAATACATTGTGTAGGATAATGATGGCAGTGGTTCATATTGTTCATTATACGTCTGGGTGTTACACCGCACTTGGAATTTATGTGTATGTGTGTGCACATGTGTGTTTCTTTGTTTTTGTCATTTTACAACATCATGTTTCAGCAAATTAACGTCTGAACCATTGGGAAGAAAAATATACCATCGTTTGCCATCAGTGACAAACGATATATTTTGGATAATAATTGCATCTATTGGCTTCTGCATTTGTAAATGTGAAGTAATGAATTTTCTTTTGTGGCCAACGAAACCAAACAGAGATATTATGTCACTTAACTTGAATAGGGCCATAGGATGGAGTATTGGTTGATGCCATTGGATGATAAAGTGTAAGCGTAAGAACCTGCTAAGCGACTGTTCTGAATGTGGAGCATAAATACTCATAGATTGTAACGGTGTTCGGGGCGATGGGTGGGTGGGGGAGACGTGGGGTGAGACGTGGCGTCTGACTGGTGGAGGCCTCCGGTGCTTTGGCTGCCGTTGACTTGTGGGCCTGTCAAAGGTTTTGGGGCACTGGACTGAGTCGATGCCTGCCACGCACATGTCATGCCTCCCCTCCCTGATGAGCCCTGCAGTTACACAATCAACAGTATTATTGCATGGAAATGTATATATTTAATTTGTGAAACAATGACAGTTTCGCTTGATTTATGGCGCAAGGCAAGTCTTTAATTAATTGAAAAATGCATATTACCCCGTGACTTAATTATTAGCTAATTAATCACCGGGTCCTTGTTCAGCGTTCCCCCTCCTTTTTCCACTCTTTTCAGGCATATTTCTGTGTGTGTCTGACACTTGAATTTCCTCCTTGGGTCATTTTTATGTGAGGTCATGCTTTTTCTTCTTGAGTGGCTGTTCAGATGGGGAACACGCGCCGCAGAATGCCTTCGGTGGAGCCGGACGGCACGCAGCCCAGGTGAAAAGAGCGCAAGTGCGCCAGGCTGCGACTTTTCAAGTTTGGACAGCACTCGGCAAAACAGCGTTCAGGACATGACTTACACTGTGTAGGAAAGCGAGAATCTGAACAGAACCCGCGCAAATCAACAAATAGACTTGTGTCCTTTTTATTGGGACACTCTGGTTGCGTGTGGCATGAGGCTGTTTCTGCTGAGCTGCACTTGCCCCTACCCCTGGATTCCCTCTTTGTGTGGGATTACTTCCAATTTAGTGACTGCTGCCCACACACTGCACACACCTTCACCGGACTCTCCTGGTGGTAAACATCATCCGTTTACACGCGAGGTTGAGGGGCCGGCGCTGAGTCCAATCAGCCAAATGACGCAGCCTTAACCCTGGACGATCTGGCTTTGGAATAAACGCTCACCTCAGCCCAATCACAAGCACGCACACATGAAGAGTCAGCCAATCATACGTGAATTCATAAATTACACTTCACCCTTCAAAGTGTGCGAGAAGCACAACTCCTGGCTTGTTGCGCACATAGAAAGTATTCATATCATTTTTAGCAGCCTTGGGAAGCACAATTTGCCAAAGGTGTAAGCTGATCCTCGAGGTCATGGTTAACAAGGGTGAATAAATGTCTCAGTGTTACTGCTGTCAGTGGTTTACCTCTCACTGGTGGAGGCTTGAATACTACTATTTATATCTGTTGGTGTTCTGCTGAAAGTGCCGGCCTGGTTGATGTGAAGATCAAGGATTTCCCCTCATGAGTCTTTCCAGATAGCTGCTGTTAGAAAATGATAGGAAATAGACGCGTTGGATGCACGCATGCGAGGAAGAGGAGGAGGTGTGGCTGCGACTGGAGGCAGGCCTGCCAAAACACCTCATCCCCGACACCCATTCTCCCCGGCTGCGTACTATCCAGCCTGTGTGTGTGTCTAGTAATGGTAAGCGTTTTAAACTATTAAGGCTGCTGTGAAAAAGGCCTGTTTGAGTGCAGGCCTGTCAGTCTTCAATGAGGCAACTGGGGGTGGGGGGCTGTCATGGCTGTCACTCAATGGGAGGATGAGAACTGTTTGGCCCTAATGGATTCCTCCAGGCGGACGGCTTACAAGGCAGCTAGAAGTAAAATCGATGCGTTGTCATGAGCGAGTGAGGCATCATCAAATGGCCAGGTGGATGGGGAGGCCTTCCTGGGTAGTTATGTCTATATCTGAGTGTGTGTGTGTGTGTGTGGGGGGGGGGGGGGGGGGGGGGGGGGGGGGGGTGTAAAGGAGAGCAGAGACAGACAGATGCTCGACTCAGCTTTACACGCCCAGTGGGGCCTCTGCTATGATTGTAAGCACGAAACGGGGCTCTGACCTCCATCATCTCTGTTGCTTTTATTTTCCGGTTCTCTTAGAATCAGACACAGATACACAAAGACATACCCACACACACACACACACACACACACACACACACGGAGACAAATGTGCAGCTGTGCAGACAGGGCTGTATCGCCCCGACAAAAGTCAAACCTCATCACGTAGGCAAAATCGCTTTTCATAGAGACGCTCCCCGTTCGCTAGCGCAAGGTTGTGACTAGAACCTGCAGAGAGTGATGCAACCAGGAGCCAAATAGTCTAACAGTGGGTGACAGGGTTTCACTTCTGCGCATCTCTCCGCAAATTGTGAGATATTTAATGTAGCAAGAGGAACAGCCTGGAAAATCCTGGCAGGGTACGACGAGCATGGGCGACCTGCAGGAGGAAGGAGACGTGGCGACGGAGCCAAAACAACCTCTGGAGTGAGCCAGCCGACAGGAAACAACACACACTTGAGATTAGAGGAGCTCTCCTCTTAAAGCGTGTCTGCGACTGATCCGAAGGAGCGACATCGTCTAGCTTTTCATCAGGAGCTGGAGACAGAAGTCGCTCTCTCGCTTTGAAACGTGAACAGACAGACGGCCATTAAGTTTTTAAACTCGCCTCACCTTTCCTCGCTGGGTCCCCCGGTGGGGTTGGGGCCCCGGGGACCCGCAGGGGCTCGCCCCGTGGCCCCCGACTTCGCCCGAGGGACCGGTCCGGCATTGATTGGCAGCTAGAGTTGGCGGAGATTGCTCCAAGCTGACTGGAGGCAGGCTGCTGATGCTGAGCAGGGATGGAGGGGTTAGTCTGCACTTAGTCAGTCTCCACTAGGTCCTTCCTGCTTCTTTGTCTTTTGTGAAGAACTTCTGGGCGATGTTCTGTGTATTTATAGCGTGACAACATGAAACTTAATGATTTTGTTGAACAAGTTCTCAACAGTCAGCGCACAATTTGATGCTTCACAGCGGCGTTACAGAGAATTTTCTATATTATAGAAACATCACATTTATCCTCCTTCAACAGGACCTTGTCGACTCAATGTAGTGTTTTTATTTGCTTAATCACTGCAGACGGTAAAGACAACAGACATTTGATGCCTACACAATGCACAGAAATGCCCATATTTGCTTTGTACGCGACACTTCACATATTAGATGAAGCCGTTCCTCCTCTCTTTGTTGAACACTCCACCCGTCTTCAGTGTAGAACTTCCAGTGCTCTCCTTGTTAGCCTTTGGAAATGGGAATCGCTGTCTTTATTGCTGAACACATGAAAGAGTTGGTGTTGATTAAGGAGGCCTTTTAAGCCACGAAAACCCTAAATGTGCTGTATCCTTAGTAAGATGAAAAGGAGCTGGAGTTCGCTGGAGTTGTTTCTTACCTTGGCTCCTCCAATGGGAGAACCTCCGGGAGGATGCCTGAGCGAGAGAGACAAACCAAAGAAGCTCCTTTCCTCTATGCTAATTTCTCCACATTTTACTTGTAATTATGCCCCAGCATCCTCCTCTCACTCGTTCGTTCTCGCTTCCCCCCAAATTGTCTCCTCTTGCTGATGAAACATTTTACTGCCTGCTCCGTCTTGGCCGTTTTCAAACACATTTCAGACCTTCTTCTCTTCTTCACTAAGGACTATTTGATTATTTCCACCCTTCATCCCAGATGAAACCAAGTACGTTTGTGTTTCTTACTTCATCCCCACCGAGTGAATTGGAACAACATGGCCCTTTATCGATGATACGGACGCCCGCTCCATACAAAGTGCTTTTGTGGTGACGCACGCTCCCCTTATTCCTCCCAACATGTCACTTCCCCTCCGTCTCCACGCTGCCATTGCTGTATTTATTTTATCTCACTAATGTGGGTCACCCCTGTATGTCGGCCATCAGCGAGGCACAGTCAAATAACTGTGTCTGAAACCTACCTTTGGCATGATTTATGGGCCGGTGTGACGTTCCGCTCTCAGAAGGACCGCCATTGTCCTGCTCCAGCTCTCAACTCTCGACGTAGGGGCGCTTTGTCTGTGTTGAGGCAAACCAGACTCCCGTCTTTAAAAAGAATCAAATTATTTCATCATGTTGGAAATGAAAAGGCTGTAATTACTCCTAATTAGACCCTGACTTTTTTCTTTTCTTCTCTCGTTCCCTTCTTCTCCTCCTTCGGCCTCCTTTCTTTTCTCACTCTGGAGTTTTGAAGGTGAATTCTTTTTCCAGAGGTTTCGAGATTGCTCCAAATCAGAGGCGTCGGGGTGGAGAGTAGGAAACAATTTTCTGTTCAGTTTGAAAGTGATTAATCTAGGCTTGTGACAGCTGCTCTGGCTTTGATATCTGGTGAGCAGGGAGGGCTGAAGTGGTGCGATGACACTGTAATGTTTGCTTTAAAGCCCTACCTTAATGGGGCCGGCTCCGCGATGTCATGATGTTTCACGAGCCAGAGGAAAAATGAGAAGCAAAACACACCATTTTGTGGCGCGTTAAAGCACGCGTGTGTTGGAGCGCGTGCAAGCGCGAGGCCTTGGTGGAGCGTCCGCCTCATCGCGGCCGGTTACAGTCGTGTAGGGTTTCCCTTCTAATAACACCCCTCCACTGCCCGAGAGCACCGGCCTAATGGGCGGCCATCACGGAAAATCACTTTCTGCCCGTCAACTATTTACATGTATCTTTACCACACAAGTCTTGTCATTTTAGGCCACATAACAATTTGCTAAGCAAATCCACTCAGCATTTATCTATGAAGGGGGACGCTGTTGGTGCGTGTGCGTGCCTGGAGAATGTTGGGGAGGGAGGTGGGGGTAGTGGCTGGGTGGCTGCTGGTGGAAGAGGAGGCGGAGGAGGAGGCTGTTTCAGAAGAGGTGGGGGAGCATTGAGGGAAGCAAATATTTTCTCTGGCTTGCGACAGCACAGTGAAAACAGACTCCTGATGCTGATGTGTATTAGAAGTGAGTCGGGCAAATATTAGCACTGCCTTACAGTGGCACAGCGGTGGTGTGGGAATGTCTGCGTGTGTATGGGATAGGAGGAGCTCACTGGGCTTTACAAAAACAGGCTGCCGCTGAATTCAAGGAGCCTTATTTTAAAAATCATTTGTTACGTATTTGTTAGACAGAACAGGGAGTACAATGTTACTTAAAAAAATGTAATTGGGGGCTACACTCGGCCAATTCATTTCTCACTAATCCATTGATTGCTGCTCGTTAAACATCAGATTGAACATGATATACACAATCATGTATAGATTAGCACATTAGCCAGAGGTATACCTTACGGGCAACAAACACACACACACGGACTAGGAGGGTATATAAGTTCTCATACAGTCCGTGGCCTGTTTATACACACACGCTGAGCTACCCAGCAGCCCACCCAGCACCCCTAAACAAATCACAGCCTTTACTCAGCCGGACCTTAACTTGTTCAGGTTGGCATTTGTGCCCAGGGGCACAGCAGCAACAACAGCAGCAGTTAACTCCACCCACATTTCCTGCATAAGTCAAATACTTGTTTCAGAGGGAAAAAGGGAAAAGACTGCGAAGGGGGCGGTCAAACAGAACGGTGATGCATCTTGTTTGTCAGCAGCAGAATACAAGGAAATGTGACAGAGCGCTGGAGGAGGTTTCCAAATCCATTTCCTGCTCTTGTCCGTCCACATCAGCAGCTGACGACGGGTCTGCTGGTTCTTATTGTATTCCATTATGGAGGGTTGGTGGATGTGCAGGGTGTGCGTGTGTGTGTGTGTGTGTGCGTGTGTGTGTGTGGGCAGGGGGGTGGCTGGAATAGCTGGTGCACACATGCCCAAAAATGATGCATCTCCTTTGATCTGTTGCAGTGTGAGCCACATGAACAGCTCTACTGCCAGACACACACACACACACACACACACACACACACACACACACACACACACACACACACACACACACACACACACACACACACACACACACACACACACACACACACACACACACACACACACAGCCCTGCAGTTTGGCCCTTTGCACTTTTTATAGCCCTTCTCAGTCTATCTTTGTGTGTGTGTGGTTTTGACTTGCTCCAGCATCTTGTTTTTTCTATTCACATGAATAGATTTTTTTTTCGGATAGGTTTGTAGACTCACTGTAATAGGAGCTAGTGTTTGAGGTGCAGCGCTTATTAGTTTCTTATCTCAGCTAATTAGCCATTAAATAACCACATGAACACACACACACTCACAGACATTCCTATTACTGGATAATTAGCAAACGGCTTATTGTGAATATGCATTTCCCCCTGCTCAATACACAGACATATGAATATATCCATTCTAATTTTCTCTATTGACTTGTCACTGAGTTACAGTCGTCTGTGGGCTCCTTTGCCAGAAACAAAGGATCAGTGTCACCTGCTTGTTAAGAAAGGGGTGGATAATCCCAAGCAGTGTGGACAGTTCCAGTGTATTTACATCTGCAGTTCTGTGTGAATCAGTTGAATACTTCATTAGCAACAGTTGATGGCAGTGGCCTGCAGGTGACCTAAGGAGTTGGTCCAGCAGCTTTAGCTTGATATCTAATTTCATCTCATTCAGAGTCTAAAATGAATAGTATTTTAAATTTCAGGTAATAATTTTAGCTGAAAATAATAAAAGGTCAATTGAGAAACACGATTTTGTGGCTTCATACGTTGCTGTTGGACTGGACGGCCCGCTCCTTTTTTCTTTTGTGTTTGCTGTGCGGCTTGTTTTGTTTTCACTCTGCCCATCCTTTCTAGCATGTTGTGCAGAGAGGACGCTCGGAGCGGTGTGTGTCACATCAGGTGCGTCAGGATGCCCATTGGCTACCGGCCGCCGACCGGAGCTATCCTGGCCAATCAGCTGTCGGCAAGCTGACCTTTTCGCTGGCGCCCTGACCCTGATGGGAGGTGAAGTGTATGGCTGGTAGCAGTCAGTACTGGCACAGCAGGATGAGGACGAAAAGGACCAGGCCGCAGGGCGAGAGATTTTCTTGGCCAGTCACTCCCGTTCCTGTCCTCCTTCCTCCTCTCTACTCCTCTTCGGCTGGAGTCATGACAGCGTCTGTTGGCCGCTCTACACTGTGTTTCACATGCAAAGACTCTCTCGTCTCTTGTTTCAAAGCCAGAAGTAGAAGAGTGTAACCACATGAGGTACTTCTAGACTTGTCCGTTGCAGTGTGTGTGCGTGAGTGTGTGCGTGAGTGCGTGCGTGTGTGCATGTTTTCAGGGCTTTGTGTGTTATTCGAAATGGTGACTCGTCCCATTTCCCATTGGCCTCTCCTGTCGTCTCAGAGGTGCTTAGCAACAATCTGTCCTCCCGAACCGGAAAACAAAAATCAGACGATGCTCGAAAATGCTCTGAAATGCAGTAATGAATATTTTAGACATAAAGGACCACTCTCCCAGCCTCCATTTGCCTGGCTCAGTCCTCCAAACAGTCCTTTTAAAGTCAAGTGATGGGGGTTAAGTTAATTATGCACATTAGGGCCAGCCTCCCTCCCTTGCTCAGTCGCTGTATGAGCGTGTGTGTGTGTGTATGCGTGCACGTGCTGCAGCAGTGGCTTGGGATGCTGAAACTCTGCATTTAATTAAACACAGATGCATGGAAGGAGAGACTGTCTGTCACACACACTTTTTACAGCAGCTGCCTGCATGCGGACACACACGAGCAACTACACACGCTCACAATTGTAGATGAAAGAGTGAAAAAGACCGTGTGTGTGTGTGTGTGTCTGTCTGTCTGAGAGGAAGCAACCCCTTTCTTTCTTTACTTTCCAGGAGGATAAATAACTTAATTTAAATTAAGCTTGAAATTATTAAATTTGCAGAGATTTAAGATGAATTTTTTTTAATCAGCAGAGGTACAGAATTTAAGTAATTTAGTATTTTACAGTGTTTGTTTGGTAACATTTGTACCTGTACTTCTTTTGTCTGCTATGTTGCATTCGTGTGTGCAACCAGAAAAAGGTCTGTGTTTTAATTGCGGTGGCAGCATTTGATCTCTCGTTCCACAGCAGCTGATTGATGTAAGCCATTTGCAGGAAGGAGGCGAAGCCAGTGTTCATCAATGGGATGACATTGATATAAAAAATACCCCTGCGTGACCGCAAATAATCAAATATGTACAAGTAACAAAGTCCAGTTCCTCAGAATCCTCAGAGTTGAAAGATGTCACCGTCTGAGTTTTGTGAAAGTTTGTGGCACCTCTGTAAACACACACGTTAATTGCGATAATATACTTTACAGGTCAGTGTCTGCTTTTTGTATGAATTTTAATTTCATTTTTCATTTAGCCTAATTAGAGACAGCCACGGAATCCTTATCCGCGTAGAGGTGTTTGCAATCCTCGAAAGCCTTAAATTCAAATCCCCACTCTCTCCTCTTTGTCTCTCGGTCTCCTGTGCCGCAGCAACGGCCTCATTTTTCATTAGAGGATTGCCACATTATTTCATTTCTTGTGATAAATGACAAAAGATTACTCACGAGAAATACTAAATACAGAGCTGGACCGATGGGATCTCCCTTCATATGTAACGCTGCTGCGCTTCGGCTGAAGGCTTCATATTTCCTATTTCTCTCTCTATTATATATATCTGGGGAAGTTGTAGATATAAGGACTGCGGGTGTATGTGTGTGTGTACTGTATTACATTCTGGGTGTCCCAATCTGATCGGACAGCACTAGCTGGTCAGCAGGCCTTGTTTTTTCCCCAAGAAACCTTATTTAAGACGGAAAAATTGAGAAAAATTAGTTGTGCGGCTGACAGAAATGTCGGCGAGTTGGGGGAAGAATAAGTTATTTCACACACAGCAGCAGGAGGAGGGTAAACACAGCGAACACAGGCCAGCGATGGCTAACTGGGCAATGATAAAAAGCCCCAAAATAAATATATAATAACTACACCATATCTTTATCTACAGTGATTCATATTTTATTTCAAAACAGTGCCTCCATTGGTCACATTTTTCAGTAGCGGATAATAGAAAATGTAAAGATATGGGCGGTGAAATATGAGTCCGTTTGGGGAGGTAAGAATAAGAAAAGATTAGCTTGAGATTAGAATAAGAGAGATGGAGGAGGGAGGAAGAGGAGGGCAAGGAGGCTCGCCCGCCCGTTGCTGTGTCTGTCAGCGGGTGCGTGCGTGCGACACAAGAAGGATGATTGTACACGCTCCCACCCTACTTTGTTTTCCACCGAGCTCCACACCAGAGGATATTGGACATCCTTGACCGACCTACTCAGCTGCACCCACACCTGCCTGCACCCGGCGCCTGTAGCTTGACTTCACACAAACCAAGCAGGCTCTGCTAATTTCCATCTTTTGCAGACTAATATACTCTACCTGTTTGTTCAGTGATATTGACCCATTGTTTTTGCATGGGCATTTGCCTGTTTGTATCGAATAACCCACCTCTAGTTGTCTTCCCGCTGTTGTTTGTCCTGACTTTGCTGCTCAGAGGGTGCAGAATGCGTTTCCTGAGTTGACCCATGTCTTTCATGTAACAAGATTCCCACTGAGGAGACTTGTTTTGGCTGCTCCCCATCATCCTGCGAGTCCTTAAGCCCAGCCCAGCCTGCATTAGCATAGCCGGGCAGAGGGGCAGACGGAGCCCTGGGTCAGAGGAAACCAGATCAAATGCCCCCAGTTGCGGCCAGACCCGGGCTCTGGTCAGGCCCAGCAGTAAGCAGCAGCCCTGGCGCTGTGTTACCAGGTTAAAGCTGGTCCTTTATCACGTGTACTTGAACCGCTCTTCTTTTATTTAGTTTAACATTTTTTACCTGCTGAGGAAGTTGTAGCAATTTATTTTTATATGTGGTGGATATTTGGGGTTCCCCTTAACTTATACTTTAAGGTAATTCCAAGGTCTCCATGTTCAGTGTGATACATTCATGACACATTACTTATCAGCTGTTTCAACCAATTGTTCTCACTGAAAAATACATGACTATTTTAGCATCTTGAGCTGCACCTGATTCCCCGGTATTCCTCCTTTTTCCTTTTCTTTGCACTTCATTCATTGGCACATGCACTGATTACATGTAGAAGTGTCTTCAGCACATTCTCAGGGAGTTCGGCTCCCATGTTGCACTCAGTAAAACGGAGGAGGGTAGAAAAAACATGACCTCATAGCCTCATGTCACGGATCATTACATCGTCCACCGATCTCTTGCAGTAATAAATGCATTATTATACATTCATAGCTTAATTTTCAGCACCCACTGTGTGATACAGCTTAATGTATCTATACATTGTGTTGTGGGTACACTCGTGCAGCAGTGTTCAGGGTTGTGGCTACGTGACATTAAATGTGGGAAGGGCATTTGAGTCTCACAGCTGCTGTCAGCGCGTAATTCACCAGACTATAATTTGGATGGCTCATCTTAAAAACATCACAGCCCCCAAAAACACATACGTTTCTGTTCATATGACGCTCTCTGTTGTTTGTATCATGAACTGTCCCTTTCACAGTGCCCGCTTTGATGGCATCTGCTTTGCTTTAGAGGGGAGCTGAGCGATTGGCAGCGACGGACGTGGTCGTCTCATCACGCAGGTCTCATTTACTTTAAGTTGTGCCGCGTTTGTGTTACTGCAGATCTGTCACGGCATCACTCTGACGTTGCTATAGCGTGTTTTTGTTTTGTTTTGTGGAGGGAGAATGCCAGATCCTGGGATCGGGCACACGGGTATTGGTCCTGACAGACAGGGCCTGTTGTTAGTGGACATGCTGGCAGAGGCTGTGGCAGCTGTGTGTGTACGATCATGAATTCCATTCCCTTGAACTAGAAATGTTGGCTTTTTGTGCTCTTATCTACAGGTTCATAGATGGGTAATTTGACAGTTTCCTTTAAAATGTGCCTGTCAATACTCAATATAAATCTTGAGAAACCTTCTTTTTAAACAAAAGCCTTCGTCCTGCTGTTGTGCTCCCATGCATGTGACCAAACATAAAGACAAACCCTTCTTTATTTGAAATAACTAGTGAACCAACCAGGTGGGAAAGAAGCAGGCACATAAGAGTTAACATTCCACCCTTGCAGCTCAGCAAAGCTGCTGGCGTGTTCCGTGTGTGTGAGGGAAGGCAGCAGCTTCCCACCACGCTCCTTGCAGATGTTGAAGTATCGTTTATGTAGTTAACACGTGTCAGTCGACGCTCAAAAGACCTTCTGTCTAATTAGAGACGCGAGTCATTGTCATCTGTCTCATAATGAGAAATGATGACGGCTTCTTATTTCTCTCTAGTGCCATTTGATATTTCACCGTCTTGACAAATGAACGGGATGAGTTTCCATATTTTAAGAAACTGCTGTAAACACTGCTTGTTTTTTTTATTTTTTTGGTGCGTGTTTTAATGTGTACTGTCAATTACCCAGTGGCAGTAGCCTCGCAGATCCCGCGGAGCGCTGCGTTGCGCTGGTTGGCTGACTGGGTGGCTGACTGGGTGGCTGACTGGCTTGTCTCTTGGAAACCTGTGAAATATGATTTACATTGAGAGCATGTTGTAGCAAACCCTAGCCCACGGTATGCATATTCCCCCATTGTTTGTGACAGTTGGTTGTACCTGCGCCGGGGGGAAGAGCGCCAAGCAGGCATCCGACTTTGCATTTCAGTGGCTGAGCTCAGGGTCAGGAACACATCTGGTTGACTGGGAGGTGTGTGTGTGTGGTGTGTCATTTCTGTGTTTCAGACTCCACAACACACACACACACACACACACACACACACACACACACACACACACACACACACACACACACACACGCACGACGCACACACTTTCACAAGCTCACTTGTTGCTGTGTGCAGCCCCAGCCTGTGTGCACAAACAGCACACCGGTGTACTCCTACACAAACAAACAAACACACCTGCTGCTCCTGGCAAGTCGCTCTGACAATCAGCCGAAGGAGGGAAGGCAAACAAAACAAACAGTTTAATTTACATGACAGTAGCCTGCTTTACATTAGCATGCCGTGGCAATGATAGAGTGAAGCTCTGCTGGAAACAGCAGGTAATGAAAAGTGATGGTCCTATTTGCGGCATACTGTAAGTACAGGAATGGGAAGCTCGAGCAGTCACAGCTAATAGCGTGCGCCGGGCTGCACGTCTCCCAGACAGGCCTTTAGGTCTGGAAGAAACTCTCCCAGCTTCTACAATAACTAATTTTTCAGCACTGGAAAATAAATATAAGCAATTTGTTATGGTGAAGAATTCAACTGGAGTGCATGTGTTTTCTTTTCTGCAAACTTTCCTCCTCTAGACAGAACCTGAGCGAGTTGAACGAGTAGTTAAGTTCTTCCATAAGTAAGTAAGCAGGTTTTCAGCCTGCACTTGCACGGAGACTGCTGCGTTTTATGCCCGTGGACATTTATGCCATAGGCGTTTTATTGTTCTGCAGGTTTGGCCTGTGATGCCGTACGCGCCGCGTGTCATGTGTTTGCGGTAACACTCTTTCAGTGCGTGCGTGTTTGTGTGCTGGCTCCAGTGGTCTGCTCCTCATGTAAAGAGATAGCATCTTCCCACAACAGATCAATAAGGGAGTATTTCTAGAATCCCCTGCCTCTGTCTCCGGTTTAACCGAAGCGTGCGAGTCTGTGCGTGCGCATGTAAAGGGAGGAATACTCGGACTGACAATCCTACTTGTGTGCTGGTGCTTAGGGTGAACTCGGCTGCCGGTATTGGCATTTTAGCAGACACAGAAGAGCCGTGGAGCCTATTGTGTTTCATCCCTGCGCTTCGGTGAGACTCGGTACTGGTTAGATGTGTGTTTCCCGTTGCTTTGGGACCTGTCCATCAATCGGTCCACTATCACTGGGATGATGGTGTTAGTATTAGCAGAGCATGTCATTTGTTTAATATTGATATTATAGGCAGTGCTGTCCTCTATGGGAGCTCGTTTCCACTGCTGGGATAAATTGTGATACACACATGGACTGGGTTTTACACTTGCAGCTGACTTCTGTTTATTACAGTAGCTGTGAATAAACACAACATAGACAAGACCACAGTTGATTTATGCTAGCAGATATAATTAGATCATATATGTTTGTTTAGACAATGTGTAGTTATTAACAACTGAATAAACAGTGTGTTCCCTGTTAAAATCTCTTGGGAAATATTTACCCAAGAATTTATATGATGTCATGTGACAAGTACTGTAGTGTTGAATTCAAACTCTGATTGACTGACTGACAGTGGGTTTTTATTCAACTGTAACTATAGACTATTAGGTGTGTTTTCATCAATAAAATCACAAACGCAACAAATTTAGGATTTGAATTTTTTGGATGACCAAAACCATTTATGAGTCATCATCTCATATATTTTCCTGTTGATTGGTTAATTAAGCTCTAAGTTAAATAAATATCTTAGACAGGATTGTTTGGAATGCTGCTACTGTAGGTGGCGGGTTGCAGCGGTTGGCTCTGTCAGTCTGAGATCTCCACTGTGATTTTCAACAAAATGTCCCCTGCGAAATGTTGAGAACTTACAGTACATGGTTGAGGGGGTGTGAGTGTAGCACACGTTGTACATCGAACCTGTTTCCCAGATATGTTCCCATACCTTCCACATGTTCGGTCATTGCTCATGAGAATATTAAGGCTGCACTTTGCACACACCCTTTATGCCTCGCACACACACACACACACACACACACACACACACACACACACACACACACACACACACACACACACACACACACACACACACACACACAGTTGAAGGTTAGTCTCCAAGTTCAGCTCAGTCCAGCTCACGGATAATTGTCAATAAAATTGATCTTTCCTTTTTATTCTTCCTCTGCTCATATTTTTCCATCCTCCTCCTCTCCTCTAGACACTTCCCTTCGCTCCCTCACTCCTCTCTTTTGCCTCTGTCCTTCTCTTTTCATCTTAAGCCAGATGAGTCTGCCTCGACTGCCAAGAGCACCGAGTATCACTGCTTGCTTTTTTCCCCCTCTTCCTCTTATGTTCTTCTCACAGTGCACTGAAGCCATGTCGCAATTTCTCTGGGAGTTTTGATGCCTGGATGTCTCCTGTCTGGGCCCATCTCATCTGAGCCGCAGCGCTGGCCCTATGCGATCTGAACTGCGCTGCCTCGCTGCAGGTCAGCCTTCACGGCCGATTAGTGTCGAAGCGCCACTTTGGTCACAAGTTGTCGGGAGCGCTTATCGTGAAGATCAACAGCGATCAGTCTCGCCGCCGCTCGCCCTCTCTCTCCAAGTCCTCTGCATCTCCTCCCGCTTTCTCTGCTTCCTCTCTCTGCCCTCTCCCCTTTTGGCATTACCCCTCTCCCCTTCGTGCCCCCCCCTCAAATCACCATATTTCCATGTAGAACTTATCATTCTCTTTTTAATCCTCCACCTTCTTCATGTGTTGCTGCATCCTAATTTAAAAATGTTAGTGCATGAGCAAATATTAACCATAACATTGAGTGAATCCTACTAATGCTTACTGTTTAAAATAGGACAATTTATGACTTAAAGTCATAATGTTAATCAGCACGATTCAGGATAATGACACCTTGCACCTTTTTCATCTTTTGCTTAGGAAATGTATAGAAACCACTTATTTAATTTGACAAATCCAAAGGAAACATGAGATTAAGATGGTGAAACATGTGAGGCAACAAATAAAAGGTGATTTTGACCAGTGGGCTCACAGCGCAGCATCACGGTTCGTGGGCTCGTTCTGTTCTGTTGTCTAGTTTGTGTACTCCATCCTACTACTTTCTGACATCGGGCGCTGTCTTTTCCAGGGTGCTCCTTCGCGCCACACATTGCTGCATTCTATTTGTCCACTCCGGCTGACATCGATTCACTTTGTATTTATTAGCCTTTTCCGCTCCGCCCCCCCCCCCCCCCCCCCCCCCCCCCCGCCGTTCGCACCCCTCCGTCTCCCCGCGTCTCTGTGCGCCGTCAGGCCTCGTCTGTGGCGCGAGCGGAGACGAGTCATGTTTGGCCTGTCAGTGTGGCTTCTAGTGTCAGTATCTGGAGCTGCTGGTTCCTCTGACAGCGCTGGAGGGGCTGCTGGTCCTAGCAGAGTGCAGCCGTCACCCGGTGACACGCTCAGTGTCACCGATCCCCTCCATCTGGTGACATCCCCTCCTCCCCCCCCGTCCACCACACCCCCTCCTAGCCAGTGGCCTTTTCGCTGCCACTCCACAGTCACTCACTCAGTCACTGAGGAGTCTTTAGCAGGAGCTGACCTACATGTATATTTGAAAGCGGATTCTGGTTTTGGATGGTTCCTGGAAATGTGCATGGCTCGCCGTTGATATCCATTTATGTCACATCTTATTGTTTCATCTAATGCTAAAAACAGAACTCTTACGCTGTCATGTCGGTTGTTAAAAACAGGCAAACGCCGTTGTAGCCTGAGCCGATGGATGGATAGATAGATGAATAGATGCTAGCGCCTCTGTGCACAGCAGGACTAAATATGGGTGTGATTTAATCTGGCCTTGGCGAGTGTGCAGCAGTGACAAATGGATGCTCACTATGAAACCCCCTCATCCAAGAGACAGTATTAGTTTTTGCTTTAATTACCAGCAGCCGTAATGTTTCCTATCCATAACTGTCGGCCTGCTAGAATGCAGCCTGGCAGAGGGGTGAGGGCCTTGTCTCCTCTCTCAGTGGGCCTCCTGTCCCCCCTCCCCCCAATCCATCTATATACAACCCCCCCCCTCCCTTTTTCCCACCCCGTCCTCCTCCTCCACTTCGCTCCCGTCCTCCCTGCGCCCACCGCATCTTTCATTTCAATATTTCAATATTTATGCCTCATCTGAGAAAGTTCAAAGTCACCGTAAGGAGGCATAACTTTCCCCTGCCTGCCCGCCGACAGCGCAGGACCCTGCCTGGTGGACAGTGGCGTGGAGACTGGTGACGAATGGTCTCCCCTCCCCTCCCTCCCCTCCACTGGTCACTGGTCAGTGGTGACAGAAAGGGTGGAGAAGCCTGAGGCAAATACGCAGGCTTTTAAATCCAGCAATAACATTAACAGATCTGTCTGTACATGTGTTATAGGTCCAGGGGCGGAGCTAAGGTCCCACGGGTGCTGGTGTTACCCACGTTCAGGCCATGTCACTGTACATGAGTCTTTGGGCCCAACTGACCATCCGTTTAGAAAACTGGAAGCCAGGTTTAATAAATAAAGTGTCTGACAAGTGTGTCCTTTGCCATAAAGATCTCTGACAGCCGCCGTCTGGTAATAGATTAGCCTAATTACGGCATCCCTGAGTTTGGATCACGTCACGTCCTCAGCCTGTCACTCTAATAGTCATTACAGCCACTTCTCCTCACTCCCCTCCTCCTAATGTAAAGTTGTAAAAAAAAAGAAGAAGACGACTAGAAAAAAAAGCCAAAAGGAAAAGGTCGTCCTCATTTGCATGCAAGCCATTAGAATATGCGAATATGCTAAGGACCGGAGCCGGCGCTTTGCATGTGCAGGTGATGAATAGCCGGTGCATCGCAGAATAGGCCCGAGATGGAAGCTTCGTCACCCTCATCTGCATAGCGTACTTTATTTACTTATTTTTTTATTTATTGAGCGCTTACTCTCCGTGATGCATCTCGTGTCTGTTGATGGTGACTGAGGAGGACCTTTGTGACTCACGGCCCTCCTTCCCCTCACTCACTTCCACGCTACTATAAATCACACTGTACGTCATCTGTATTTGTTTACCACTGTGTGCGTTTCAGCGAGGACCTGGCAAAGGTTGATACTGGCTGCTTTCTGAGCGGTGATTCAACCTGTAGAGCGTCTGACAACGTCATCAGTGGGAGGTAGGCCCCGTGCACACTTGAGTGAAACCTGGCGAGTAGCTGTTGCTGATGGGGGGGTTGAGTAGGGTTTGCAAGGTGGAGGGCGAGTCTCACAGAGAAACTCTTCTCCTCACTCTTCTCTGTTGCCGGGGCAGCAGATGGTGGGTGTCAAGACAACGGCAGCGATAGCCAAACAAAGACATCCTTTGTGTGTGTGTGCGTGTTTGTGTGTGTGTGTGTGTGCGCGTGTGTGCGCACTTTCTAAGAAGTGCGCTAGCTATGAGTAGGAGGCAACAGCATCTATAATAACACTTGAATGGCGCATTGTGTAAATTCCGAAGCCGTGCTCTCGCTCAATCCCCAGAAAGTCCATTGTTTCATGTGATTTCCGACAGCTGACGCCCCACGAACCTTTGAGGAAAGACCGCGAAACTTCCTCCTGGGTGAGAAAAAAGTAGGCTTAAATTACATCAACCGGAGGAGATGACAGATGTCACATTTGCAGCTCAACTTTCTCTACCCGCAGACTGTGAACTTCCACTTTTTTCCCCCAATCTATCGTCTCCATCTAAAGCTGTGGTTCTTTGAGCCTAATAAGTCATCCTTTGATAGGATCGCTGAATATTAGATTAGTACCATAGCGGTTTATTTTGCTCCTCTGGAGTGTGACCTTCGCTGCCCTTCACAGAGGCGCGGGGATAATGAGAGTGGTAGCTGGCCGACAGACAGGCCTGACATCCCAGCTACGCCCTTCACTCAGCTGGCTGAGGGAAAACGTCAATACGGAGGCCTTATGTTTTATGGATTATCTGCTTTAGCAAAACTATTGTGAGAGAAATACAACTCTCGCTTGTCATGTTGCTTCAGTTCTCTTTAATGTGTGAGTCCACTCGCCATAACAACAACAGTTAAATTAGAGGCTGTCTTTCTGCTGCTCTCCCGTTCTCAGCCTCTTCCCGTCCGTCAGCTGTGAACACGCTGACCAGGTGATCTTCCATTCACAGAAACCTACTTATTCTGCTTTATGTTGAGGAGCCTCGGTTTGAGGATTTAAACCCGGGTTCGTCTTTACATCGTGCGTCTTTACTAGCAAAATGTAGAGAATGCATGTTATAAGAGCTGCTGTAACAATTCAGACCTTATGGGGAATCAATTATTTATTTTGATATCTCTTTCTCTTCTCTCTTATTCGGTCATTCTCTTTTTCATACATTTAATTTGTTCTCTAAGGACGGGCAGATAGAGTGTACAATAAACAGACTGAATAAATCATGTTTTGGATTTTTTTTCTCCTTTCTTTCCTTTTCATGTGTGGGTGGGGGTGTTTGGGATACTGTTGGTTTTTATCCCCAGGAGGCACAGGAAAGGCTTGCTGTTGTAAACGGACCCAAGTGCAGCCCTGTTATCTCCAGTTTAATCTGCCCACTGGGGGCCGGATAGAGGTCGGGGAGGGGGGGCTCGTTGTGGCCCCTGGTCCCTGAAGGAGCACGGAGGGTGCGGAGGTGGGATGGAGGTGAGGAGGGGTGTCTTTCCCCTCAATTAAACTCTTTAACATTAGGCCCTGCTGGTTTGTTTTCCCATTATAATGAAGCCAGGTTTAATGGCACTGGTCAGACAATCCGGTAGCACTAACAGTGGCTGATAATAAATACAGTGAAGTGCTTATATCAGCGGTCCACATTTAATAAATTATTGACCCAGCTATCTTAAGTTGCATCCTCCGATGTCCCAACCTGAAGTAAAAACAATAAAAAAAAAATCCAACCTTCTGGGAAAATCATTTTTGCAGACCCACACGCTCACTGTAAGTTAGAAGTCACATCATGATGTCACAGTCAAACGCTGCTAATGCCACATATACAGCGATATTCACAACATCATTTTTTTTTATAAATCTATTCAGGAAAGTGACATCATTTTGCAGTCCTCACAATGCTGAAGGAGCAAAGAACACAAAGCGGCTCCTTTTTATTTCTCGCTGCCCACCCTTCACCTCCCAGCGTTCTGCACACACACCTGAGGAGACCTTCCAAACACAAGGAAACCTGCATTACAAATTACTGCACATCATAGAAATTGTGCAGCAAGCTTTTTAAAATACCAACGCTGCCAGTGAGGCGCTTTGTAATTTATCCCTTCACGGCTGTTAGCTGCGCAGCGCAACAGTGATTTATTTGGTTTAAGAGAAGTTTTGTTTAGAGAGATAATGAGCAGGACTTCTCTTTAATGATTTAACACGGTGCAGTGAAAACGGAGAGAGCGGAAAAAAGCACATATATTTTTCATATCTTTAACTGCACTGCAGAGAGGAAGGGAGTGAAGGAAGGGGAGAGATATGCATTAGCACGAGAAGCTAACAGCCTTTAACAACCAGCATTTTTGATTCATTTTGTTTTGCTGTGTAAAATGAGACTTTTTCACCTCCTCATAACGCAGCAGTATTTTAGTTGTTGTGTATTTCATTTAAAATGTTTCTGAGGACACGCCGCGTCTTCATAGGGAAACACATTTCCTCCTATTTTGTTTTTTATTATAAATCCATAAAAACGCGTCGTGTTTGTGCTGATTCCACACAACGTGCCACCTCTTACGAGCCGGCTACAACCACTTGTGTAACTCTCTGTGCCGCGTGCTTTACACACCTCTCTTTTCATCTTGACGCCAAATGCGGCGCTATTCTTTCTTGTTCAGCATTTTCAAGTTTCTCCCCTCACTTAGGATTTAACTCCCAAATTAAAGCAGTTAATTAGAAAATATAATGAAGCTGGGTAGCATAATACGCAAACAGTGCTATGACGCCCAGAGCTGGGGGCTCTGTTACACTGAAACTGCCATTGGCGCATAACGATGATGATATCAATAATAGATTACTTCATCAATCGTGTTCTCTTGAAGATGGAAATGCGCTGTTGGGAAGGGCCGGGATTTTTATTTTATATTATTATAATTTCTTTTTTCCTTCCTCCCTCCCTGCCCGTAGTTGGAAAATGTCTGTTTCATCTCACATTAGGGTGTGCTCTGCATAAGTGCAGGTGGAACTTGCTCTCCCTCTAAATGATCCTTTAATGGAACAGTGTGCACTGGAGCTGGGAACTCTATGGGGCGCTGCCACTGTCGATGAGAACCTCGCCTCAATCAATCCGTCAGGCCCCATCACCTGCCTCAGCAGATGATCCAAAAACCCCTTTGGAGAGGCAAAGTGAGCTTTTTATGTACCTCCTCTAGAGGACACACGCACGCACACACACACACACACACACACACACACACACACACACACACACACACACACACACACACACACACCGGCAGCGGCATCATAAGTGAGAGGTGTCTGTTTCGCTGAGAGGCTCGACGTTGATCGGTCGTCGGAGGCGACGCTTTGCCTCCCTTTTATTTTTATCAAGATCATCTTGGAATAGATCAAGTGCCTGCTTCGCTCTGGCACGGGCACCGCGACAAAATCAATTGGGATGTTTTATTTATTTATTTTCCGGCCCAATATCTGTTACGTTATGGGATGTTTCCATAAGCGGGTCTCTTAGAAGCACAAGCAATATTGATGTGAAGTCACCTCCTGCTTCTGTTGAACAAAACGACAGCACCGCAAACTGAACATGCCACTTCTCTCCGGTTTCCCCCTAGGATTGTTAATATTGCTTTATGTTTCCTGTGTCTTTTCTTTCTTCATCTCCCTATCACCAACTATATTCACGTTTGCTAATTTGTCACTGCATATTCAGTACAGTCTCTGCCACAGGCCTTTTAGAGAACATCCATTAAACTCAGTCTGTTCACTCAGCAGATTCCCTCTCCCCTCAGTCCTTATTCTTGATGTCAGTCTGTCTGTCTGTGTCTCTGTCAGGGAAGCCGTCACTTCGTCTGTCAATAAATGTCTCATCTTCCGACTTCTTGTTCCTGTCTGTTTATCTGTCTGTCTGACATGTCGGCAGCTGTCTCAGCGCTCCAGGGTTGCTGTCAGCCAAGTGTTGCTTTCTGTTCTTCTGTCAGTTCACCTGCCTGTCAAAGTGTCTCAGATTAGACATGTCAACTTACCTCCAGGTTTCCGCTTCTGCAGGATGACTTTATCACAAACAAACAAGGGAAAAACACATTATGTTTACTCAGAAGAGTGAATTAGTTGTGGCTTTGTAAACTTCTTCCCCTTTATGGATAAATATAGCTTGTGGGGGCAGTAAACATGAATGTTAAATGTGCTAATGTAAAGTGTTTCTGAATTATTACCACTTCCTATAAATCTCACTGCTTCTTTGTTCACTTACACTGCATGGGTTCAATTAACAGTAACAGAATCTAGGTGAAAAAGGAGGATGTGCATACAGATTACATACTAAGGCATAAAGTGTGCAAAGAGAGCGGGTGGGGTGTGTGTGTGTGTGTGTGTGTGGGGGGGGGGGGGGGGGTAGCTGAGACGTGGATAAGGAAGCGCTATTGTCAAGGTGAGCGGAGGGAGCAATGGAAGATGAAAGTGAAGGGAGATGAAGGAATCGGGGAAGGCAGAGGGAGGAGTGTGCATAGGGGAGCTACCTGCTGCTGATGGCAGGCAGAGTCAGTGAGGGATGGAGGGCGATCCAGCTGTGACATTAAAGCAGCAGGTGGAGGCCATCATTAGAACTGGCACAGGAGGTTGGATGAGTCCGCGTGCACTCATTTCTTTGGGGCCCGGCGGACCACTGCAGAGAGTGTGCGCGGATGTGTTTGTGTCTCCTCCAGAGCAGCTGAAGCGTGGGCCCATAACTTCAGAGCTCATCCCCACCTCCCCTTTCATCTTTCCCCCACGGAACCCTTCTCCCTCCCCAGGTTTGGCCCGGCAAAGGTTGAGTGGTTCCTGCATCTGGTAACTCTCTTGTAATGACTTTTCAGTTACCTTTTAACCAATTACAATAGAGAAGTTTGCTCAACTTCAGCTTCATTTTTCACCTCATAGCTTTTGCCATGTTTTGTTCACTTTAAGGTGCTGCACAGCAGGCAGCAAAATGGATGTTCCGTTGTTTTCAAAGGACAAGTCATAGGAAACGTAACCAATTGGTTCTTGGATTCTTTTTTTCGGAAACTTTATTTTTTTTTATGTTCGAGTGTTTGGGGGTTAGCATTTAGCTGTAATTCATCAGTTTGTGTTCAGAGGTGTTCGATTAGAGAAACTTGCATGTAACTCAAGGAGAAGTTGGTAAAGTATGTCACGAGTGACCAGCCTCCATCCCAGCAAGCCTTGTAGACAGCTCTCAGGAGGGGGGGGGCTTCAGTAAGCTGAATGTTTATCCAAGTCTGTTCTTAGATCTCCCGTGCCTTCAGGACTTGTAGATGGGCCCATCCAGGAACACCATTAGGCAAATGAAGTTGTTTGTATCAAATATTGACATGTTATCTCTTCATCATTGGGGAGCGGGAGGGAAGAGAGAGAAAGATTGTAACTGTGGGTAATTGAGCCGTGTCTCCCCTGCTTATCGGTAAAGCTCCGGCACGTCACGGACCTAACGAGCTGTGGCGCGCCGATTAGTCTGAAGGGAAAGTCGAACGTGAAACACCAGAGCCTCCGTCTTTCTTATTCTTCTTCTTTTTTCATATCTGCAATGGATATTATGAGCCTCCCTGGAGGGCAGAGGCGCAGCCTTATTAGTTCTATTCATGGGGGGGGGCGGAATTGATATGGATGAATGGCATGTTAGAGTATCCTTTTGTTACAGTAACCATCAAGGCTGATGGTTGAGGCTGATGATGCAGCCCAAGGCAGCAGGGCGACAAGCTGAGGCCTTGACCTGGATGGCAGCAAACGCACAACAACCAAGGGCAGGGGGCTGATTGCACACTGCTTCAAACAAATGGATTTGGCCCGTTCACATTTAAACACAGGAGCCGTCTGTTTGCTGGTTACGTGTGCACGAGAGACTGGGTTGGTTTCTTTGTGTGTATGTGCCTGAATGTGTCCTATGCATTTATCTCAGGCATCATCAGTAGCAGTAATAGTTTGCCTTTGTGTTTTTATGTTTGCCTCACCCTTTGTGTGCGTTGTGTGTTCTTTCATTTGTTTATGGTTATTTAAAGTTAGGTGTGTGAATATTAACACCCTTTTATGTGTGTGTGCGTGCGAGTGTGTGTGTGTGTGTGTGTGTGTGTGTGTGTGTGTGTGTGTGTGTGTGTGTGTGTGTGTGTGTGTGTGTGTGTGTGTTTGTGTGTGTGTGTGCGTGCCAGGTGGCTCCACGGGGCATTACCCAGCTCCCACATGTACCACTCTGAGAATAAGCCGGTAAAAATGGGCGAGATGAGAATCTCACAACATGCCAGTTTGATTTGTACTACTTACTATCAAAAAATGCTAATTAAAATCATATTTTGCATATGTCTTGTCTTTCATGCGCATATGCAAATTGCCCCTGTTGCCTTTCAGCACTCTGTAATTAGGTTTATGAAGGACAGCTGTAATACATAATTAACAGAAATGTTTGCAAGCTCTTTTTTCTCCACGTCTAAACACGACGACTTAAACAAGCACGCGTGAAGTGTTCCAAGGCCGTGCTTTTCTCTCTCATATATTGATTAATTCTTTAACCCCCACGACTCCCCACCCTGTCAGAAATGTCTTAATTATGCTGTTTGTTTATTTATAGATGATGCCGTCAGTCAGAGGCACTTTCAGCGGGCCAGGGAGGCTCAGCATTTTGATCCTGCCATTCTCCCTTACTGGAGTATGCGAGATTTAGTCATACGCTTACTCCTAGTTTAACTTCAAGGCTGCATTTTAGATGGCTGGACAGATTGAATTAGGGAGGATTGAGAACATGTAGAGTGATGATAACGAGGTGAAACAGTGGAACATGTTTGAATATTTATATGGTGGTGTTAGTTAGCGTCGGCCTCGGGGGCCTCCATGACGGACGGCATTCTGGGACCGTGATGGGATGGAGGACACAGCCGTGAGTGTGTGCGTTTGTGTGTTCGCCCAGACGTTGGGAAGGGGGAGGGGGGGGGTCGTGTAGAGGGGGGCAATAGCTGACAAAGCGACATAAATGGTGAAATAATTATGCTTTTTCTCTATGATAGACTGACTCTTCAAGTTAGAAGTAAAGCTTCAGAAAGGCGTAGAGAGGCTCGCTGGAGAGAAAAGAGAATAATGATCTACTCGGAAAAGGGAAAACCTCCGGAAAAAAGACATGGGAGGAGTGACACAGACGGGGACCAGTGTGTGTGTGTGTGTGCATGTGTGTGTGTGTGTGCGCGCGCCTGCAATGACAGTGCCAACCACATGACTGTCGGTTCAACTCCCTCGGCCTCTTTCATGTAGCTCCATCCTCCGCTCTCAGATGTGGTCATTGTCTCTCAGTTGCACAATAATGGGAAGTGATGGATGCTAAATGAAAAGGCCAGGGGATGAAAACACTGGTGAAGCAGCTTGGATGTCGGAGTAGTTAGTCCTGTCATCCGTTCATTATGTTTTCATATGCTGTTTAGGAGACACGCTAAACTCGGGGCCTTGACAAAGTCAGGGTGTTGTGGTCACCGTGGAGCCATGACACCGCTGTGTCTTTGCCCGTGTGTGCAGGCAACACACATACGTAGAAGTCCATGCTCCTTACTCACTTTTATATACGTTTACATATTTGTACACACTCGTTGCTTACATTCTCACCAAAAGGTGAGAATAGTTGACTAAACGCACATTTGTGCTCCTCTTGTGTTGCAAAGTATGTCTATGGATTGCGCCTGTTGTCTGTCACTGATTAGAAGAACAATAGTTATTCCAACCAAAAACACGTTTGACAGCTTATATTTTTCTTTTCCAGCCGACTCGGTGTCAAACGGGTTTCTCCCTGGAAAAAGTTTAGCTACGTGAGGGAAGGATGGGGTTTTGTGTTCTCATGCAATTGTGAGGATGTGTCTAACGGCGAGGAAACACGACACGCAACAGACAGTCCCTCATATTACAGTGAGACGCGTCTTTCAGGTCGACCTCAAGCAACACAACCGCGTCATATGTTTCCTCTTTTTCAGCACAGGGTTGGAAAAAGCAAAATGTCCTCTTTTTCCCATTCTTAAAAAAAATGTACTTAACTTTATGAGGATCATTCTTGTTCTCTAGGAAAGTTTCCTATCATGGCCAAGCTTAAAGGTTGCGGTTAACTCATGCCTTGCTTGTGTTTTGCAGCTGGGCCTTTGTGATGAAGAAACACCTCAGCACCCACCTGCTCGGCAAACACGGGGTCGGACAGCGCAAGGAAAGGTAACTCGCCCCGTGTTGCTACTCAGAGAGGCCCCCGAAGAGTGCTCACGTGTCTCTGCCTCCCTCTTGTCAGTAACAGAGTATTAATGAAACAGATTAGATTCAGATACGTTGCCCTGAGCCTGACTGTCAAGTATCTCAGCTTGTTTTTAGGAGTTAGAGATGCAGCAGGCAATTAATTCTATATTCTGGAACATGGCTCATGCAACCCCTGTGGAGGTCTGCAAGCTTTTAAGGCAAAAAGTCCCCACTAGTTAAATATAACTCCAGATCCTCCCTTTCCCTAATGAGTTAAATGGCTTTCACTCATCCTGTCTGTTTTGGTCTCTTGCTTACATCCTTTTTTTTCTGTCAAACTTTATCTGGCTCCCTCCCTCATCTTCCTCTCTGCTCTCCCTCTTGAATTAAGGATGAATGATGTTTCTTTTACCAGTTTTGTGTGCGTGCGAGCGGGCGAGCGAGTGAGCGAGCGAGCGGGCGCGCGTGTTGCCGTGTATGCGTAATGCCTCCCGCTTGGCCCTGTCTATCAGAAGCAGAGCCCTGCTGTCAGTGCACGCGCGCGTGTTTCCGTGTGAAGAGGAAAGATGAGGAGATGAAGTCGCGAAGCCCCCACCGCCGCCGCCGCCTCCCTGACGAGCCAAAATGAGACGTTAAACACCTCTCAATCTGTCAAGTGGGCCGCTAAAATAGAAACAGACCCGCTTTTTCATTACTCCGCGCCCAAACTGATACTTTTGACAACGTGCGGTATTAGATGTGACAAGTGGCTTCAGAGATGGAAGTAAGCAGCCCCGACCAGATGCCGCTCCATCTCTCAGACATTATCAGCTAAATTCCTACTGTCAGCTGCTCATCTGGATTAGATGGAAACAAATCCACATCTCCCCGACCGTTTCAAGTTTGCGTTTCATCCACATTTTTGTTATTGTAACATGTGTTTATCCATGAAGAGCTGACACAGCGCAGCATACGTGCTCGAGCAGCATTAGAGGTCAGGGAGGTTTTTGTGATTAGCATCTTGAGTTGTTGACCTCCAGGGTTCAACACCTGTGCTAAAGTGAAGGGAACTTTTGACAGATCAAACATCCTTTACTAAACGTAACTAAACAAAAATAAATGTGAAACTTTTAAGACTGTAAAGAAAGATTTATGACTTCCTAAAAAATAAAAGCTAGGCCAGTGAGTGGCTGTACTTCACATGGTGGTTAATTATCTGAGGCCAGGATGACCTACCCTATGTGCTGCTCCTGAATGCATCACTCAACAAGTGTTGGATCTTTCCTAATGTAAGATCCAACCACTTCATTCTAGTTGTAAATGTCTACTACTACCTACTGAACCTACTGTAAATATCTTTCATTTAGCTCATTTGCAATCAGCTTGTTTAAGAAATTCCATTTTAGCGAATGCCACTGAAAGGATTCATTTGAGTTTAGACAATTTAGCATTTGCATCCAATTGACTTGGCAGATAAAAAGTCACGTCGTACCACAGTTTTCTGTGCAAAGACTTTTTGTGCTTATAGTTGTAATAGAGCGTGGCTACACAGCCAAGGTCATAGATGACACACACACACACACACACACACACACACACACACACACACACACACACACACACACACACACACACACACACACACACACACACACACACACACACAGACAAGGATACTGGGGTTGAATGGAGCGGTGTTATCTGATCAGTTTTTAGCTCAGCGTGTGTGTTTGCCAAAAACAACCCCACTTTCCACGCTCAGCCATAAAGCATTATACCACATGGCAGAGTGCCCCCCCCTCTCTATTTCCCTTTCTGTCACACACACTCTATAGGAAGTTCCATGTCCACCTGCATCCAGTTTTGTTTATGCACAAGTGTTTGAAATATTCACACTCCCGATCAAAGGATCATTCTTTCATCCATTGTCTTTTTTTTTTAATTACACTCAATTATGCACTTTTAAATGTGTGCCTACATGGGCGGGCACACACACACACACACACACACACACACACACACACACACACACACACACACACACACACACACACACACTTTGCGTGCACACTTAAAGGGAGGACAGCCACAAGGTTTGTTCTATTTAAACCTGTAAAACATGGTGTCATCATTTTTCTGACAGTCCTGCAGACAGAATTTATCTCATCATTAATTAACCATCATATTTCCAACACAGTGCAGCTTAATTAGCACAAGGTCATTGGGGAGGGCTTATTAAGTGGAACAAATTTGGGCAAGTGTAAGAGATGAGGCAGAGGACGGAGGACGGGAGTGAAAAAAAGAGAGAAAGTAGGAGGCATAACGTAAGGTGACAACGAGATAGGCAGAGAGGAAGGTGGGTGTTGAGGAGGGTGAAGAAAGAGAAGGAAGGAGCAAAGAAATGGAGGAAAAGAGGAGGAGCGCGTCCGTGTGTGTAAGAGTGTGTTGGTCCAACGTGACAGCGTTGGCTCAGTGATTGATAACTGCACCAGCTTTCAAAGCCCAAACACGGAGACTAGGACACAAGCTGAGGGAGAAAGAGAGACAGGGGGAGCGCGTGCTGGTGGGGGTATCTGAACCAGCAACTGGGGACCAGTCAGGGGGGGCCGGGTTGAGAAGCTATGGGGGGGGGGAGCCAATTGCAAACGTATGCTGGCTGGGAGTCGGGGGGGGGGAGATGGATTGCAGTGGGACAGTGTCATAGAGGCAGCTTCATCACCATCTCCACGGCCTTGTTCACCTGATATTTTTAGAACACTGGGGAGATCTGTTAGTCAAAGGAGGAGGAGGAGGAGGACCCACTCAGCCAAATCTCTCCAGGCCTCTAACGCCAGTTTGTAGATACTTGACCAACTAAATTTATAGTTTTTGTATCACTTTATGTTTGGGTTGATTGATTAAAGCGGGGGCATCTCTCGCTGGTGACACTTTCTAAATGAGGACGGCAGGCAGCTTCGCAGCAGCGCCCAGAGCCTCACTCAAAAACAGTTATCCCTAATATTTGAAGTGTAAAAGACTACACAATAAACACAGCTGTGTACTGTATGAAGGCCAGCCTACACTCACACAGCCTCCAGCTGCAACTGAAGCCAAATGCTGCTCGTCCGTGGGCCCAAACCTGACGATATTCTTGTCTGATTCCAGCTTAGCAAGCATATTTTAGTTGGGACAAGACAACCCACAAAAACATAAAAAATATGTTATATCCACAGTTTTATGTATTTCAGTCTCAGCGTCTCATGATGATCAACTCTCGCTAATGAGTGTAGTGGACAGCGATAGCCAACAGTGGTCTGATCTGACTTGGAAAAAAAACGGCTAATATTAGCCTCATATATTGTTCTAAGCCCAGTGGGAGAGGGGAGAGAGGGGTGGGAGGGGACTGAGATGGCTCCAACTATCTGACAGGTTCTGGGTGAGAGAGAGGGAGAGGTGAACTGTTATAAAGTGACACAACTGGGTCTTCGTCTCAGTCACACCACCACTCCTCACTGCAGGCACTGAGCAGAGACGAGGGCTTTTTGTCCTTTTGTCTGCCTGCATGCGAACGCTCGGCGCTGCGCTGGCGAGGACCGCGCGCTTTACACTGTGCCTGGGTATAATGGCTCGCAGTGATCTGAAAATTATGGTATCATTTTGCATTACAGCTCAGAATCATAATAAGTTGTTTCTTCTGTTATCTCCCACTCGTAATAATACCGAGTTGAATTATCTCTGTTCCTCGCTGCGTTTTCATCTGAATATGTGATCTCTGTTATTGAGTTAATGGATGCGCAGTCTTTGCAGACCCAGTGGGGGAAAAGCCCATAAAAGTCTCTAGGATCCGTGAAATTATTCCCACGAGTTTGATTTTATTGATTTTGATTGAGTGTTGATCATCAACGCTGCTGGTTCACAGGAGAACAATGAAGTTATCTAACAAACCGAGGACACAGCCATTACTCCTGAATCTAACTGGAACACAAACCCCTCAGGAGTCTCATGACAATACGTGTGCATACCACCAACTCCTACTTCAGCAAAGTATCTCACCGTAAATACTCCATTTATTTTACATTTCACTCCCAATTTTTATTTTGGTCATAATATAAACAGTGCCTGCGTCTCTGTATGTGTTATTTGTTCCCCACTCCCTGTCGGCGCCTAAACCAGCACTCCACTAACAAGGAACTGGCTTGAGAACGTGACTGACAGCAGCGACCTTGGCTCAATTGCTTGTAATTAGTTCTTTAAAAGCAGGGCGCCGAAAGACAACTGACCTGTCTCACATACCTGTTTTCATAGGTAATTGTTAAAAACGCTTGCCATTTTCGCGCTCGTAATAATAAACTCCTTGAACTAATACACTCATCTCTCTTGAAACGGGAGCGCTGACAACCCACGAAGAAAGATATGTTTGTTTAAACAGTGCGGGGAAAACCGGTAACAGGCGGCGGGAGAGAACGTTTTCTGCGTTTTGGACGTGCGTAATTACTAAAATCTGTTCACGCTATTGCCCGAGTGCCGTCGCTGTTTTTTTCTTTTTTCCTTTTTTTTTTATTCCCCAACAGCTTTACTGTACGTCTGAGTCAAGTAAGCGGGTGTTAGAACCCTCCGAAGAGAACCAAAAACCGGGTGAAAAGGCATGAACGCGGATCCAGAAATAGCCGGCACGAAGCACGCGGCGCAGGTGTGATGACTCATAAAATCAAGACAGGGGATATTCAGAGCATCTGCAGAGGGGAGCGCGTAGAGGATGGGCGCTTTGTGAGGGGAGATACTAATCCTGGACTGAGACGGCCGTCAGTGAATACGTGTCCGTGTTTTGTATCTTTACACCTTTCTGCAAAATCGGAGAACCTGCATCATTATGACACGCTGAGTTAAAACCTTGGCCTCATACATTAGCGAGCCTAATATATTGCTTACACAATGCACGATTTATTCCTGTATGTTAACATGACAGGAGTTGATGCATTGCTGTGGTTTCTCCCAACGCTGTGCCAGGGGCCGAGCTCAGCTGAGCGGGCATCTGTGTCTGCGGTGCCGGGCTCTGGGCTCGCAGCCGCGTCCCAGCATGCCGTGCAGCGTGGCCATATTGCCCCGGCACGGAGGGCCGGGTCCGCTCGGGCTGGGAGGGGGGCGCGGGGGCGGAAGAGCCCTGCCTGGAGTCAGCGTGGTGGCAATATGGACCGCATGGAGCAGGCAGGGGTCAAGTCACAGGAAAACCATGAGCAAGTGTCTGTGCGGGGCGAGTGTGTGTGTGTGTGTGTGGGAGGGGGGCAGAAAAGAGAGCGTTAGCAGTGTGATTGGAGATAAAGAGCAGATAAAGACAACCCCTAATTCATTAGAATAAATCCCTTCCCTTAATTATTGATAATGAATCTGCTCTTTTATCTTTCTCTTTCTTCCTTCTCTTATCTGCCTGTGTCAGCACTTTGTCTCTCTGGGCTGGTGCTGGGTGGTAGAGCCTAGTTTTCAGCCACCCAAGGGCAGCAGTCAATAACATCCCCGACTGCTGGCGCTCTAAGCAGGAATGTGAAAAGTATGAAAAGAGCAGCAGAAAAAGATGCAACTTTTAAGGAGCCAGGGAAAAGAAAATGGATCCTACTGCTGTAATTATTATTTTATTTGTTCACTTATCACAAATTTAATTCTGCTGCAGAAACAGAAGCAGGATCACACAATAACCGGTGAGCAGCTCACACTAATGATCGATGCCACGTCGCGATGTGAGCGCAGCGTCAGCAGTCTCGTCCCGCGCGCTCCGTTTCCCAGAGGTCCGTGCGGCGCGGCGCTGGCGAGGCCTCGGCGACCCCCAGCTCACCTTTTGTGTTCGCTGGCTGCTCGTTTGAGCCGGAGCCAGCGGACAGCGCCGCGCTGTTTACCCTGCTCAATATTTCATGGAGAATGAACACTTGCAGAATGAGGGATTGCGTTAATATTGCTGTTAAAATTAAGCGATAATTAAAATTTGTTAGTTTAAAAGGCATCGCAGTCTATAAAAGTTTGATTACTGGAAAATTAGGTGCATTAAGTTTTTATGGGCTGGCCTGTGCTATCGCTTGGGAACGATTTTTATGCACTTGTCATGCGCATATGGTGCAGAATGGTAGGAGAGTGTGTTTGTGGGCAGGGGGAGTATGAGAGAAGAATGCTGCTTCTCTGAAAAGCTGACACACTCTAATGCTAACGTCTCCACCCATGTGGTCCCGGGATTCATTGCTAATTGCACGCCACTAACGCCGGCATTTTGTCACAACTGCTGCTACCAAACAACTATAAATCTGGGCCCCGAGTCGTGGAGTTGAGAGGTCAGAGGTCACGTCAGGTGGGTCGCCTCCCAGTGATGTCACATCCTCACTCCTTCTGTCGCTCAGTCGGAGCGGCGGGGTCCGATCGGCACCTATTACTAATAATAATGTTAGCGGTTGCTAGCGGCCGACAGCGCGGCCCAGAGTTGGAAGCCACTCGTCATGTCGGAGCGGCGTGACCTTGACTCGTCGGACGAACGGGCAGCGGCGGTTCGTCATCCCGTAACAGCGTCTGCCTCATCGCAGCGGCGCGGCTCCAACAGGCCGTCCAGCCTTTGAAGTTTTCCTTTCCCTAAGAATGATGTCACCCACCGCCGAAGCCCAAGTGACATTACTCAAGCAGACAGGAACGGAGAATGTGCACAGTTCACCTTCATATTCATTTCACATCCTGTTGCAAAAACACAGGCAGTTGCACAGTGACACAATTGTGCGGCTAAAACTGTTGACAGCGGTCGGACATTATGCACAGTGGGACTGTGGAAAAACTGGGCTGTTGCCCGCCTGTTTTTCTTCTCTATTGAAACATCAGACTGTCATGGCCGAAATGGATGTTGCCAGGCATCACTAATGAACCAATTAATCAATGAATTAGCTGAGCAGCGATTAAATTAATGCGAGCCGGACGGGCAAACAGCAGTCGTGGATATATCCTGGGGAAGGTGATTAACACACACACACACACACACACACACACACACACACACACACACACACACACACACACACACACACACACACACACACACACACACACACACACACACACACACACACACACACACACACAGAACAGGCAGCGATCAACAAGGCCGCTATTAAGTTGGACAACTTCCTGAACTTTTCTCTTTTCAGCTAAATATAGCAGCACTTAATTCACTTTATTTGTATGTGCACTAGAGAAATGTTATGATATTTTCCCATGTGGCTTTACAACGGAGCTCATATACGGTGAATGGAAATAGTGTATGTTTTCAGCAGTGAGTGTTATCACGTCTGTTGTTGTTTACATATAATAAACACGTTTAACACTTGAATAAGTCATTAAAGATCAAAGAATCTCCACTAAAACTGATTATGTGACATATTTTGCAAATTTACTATTATAAGCTTTTCTGAAGATCTTTTCTGAGTAAAATAGTGCAATAAAAGACTTTGAATCTTAGAAATGTCACCTCTTCACACAGGCTTAGTGGCTGCTGTACGTGAGAGAGAATTTTCTGTGATTCATAGATAATTCCTCTAGTTTTGGTCCACATGTTCGGCTGCGCACCGTGAGCCCTGTGCCTGCAGACCTCCGAGGAGTCTACACAAAAATGGGGAACGGTTTGTTCGACTGCACAGTAACAGCGCAGAGTTCATCATAATCAGTGTGTGTGTGTGTGTGTGTGGGGGGGGGGGTCGGCCCGTCCCCTGATTGTGTGACATCCTCCGGAAGGCTGCTGCAGTTGTTTCCTCCATTACTTAGAGAGGGAAAAAGAGGCCTTTTCACTATTGAGAATGTCACTCTCAATTTGGGCTAACGGTAAGCATGCACGAGGCCTCCTGGTCACCCACCCACCTGCTCCCCCCCACCCGCTCTCTCTCCCTCTCTCGCGTTCAGACACACACGCACGCACGCACCAGCCCAACCTTCCCTCCCCCTGCAGCAGATCGCCGTGGTGACAGTTTGATTAGATCATCAATCGTGGCTGTTAACAGCGGTTTTCCTGAGCACCTGGACCGGTAGGTCACAGCTGGCTCTGAGCTACCGCTGTCCCCCTGACCCGTGTGTGTGTGTGTGTGTAGTCACACTTTCAAACACACAATTGCACATGTAGTCCAATTGTTTTTGTGTGTCTTTGGACCATATTTTACTTTCATCTACAAACTCTGCGTTAAGAATAGTGGTGATATTTCTGTGTGTAAGTCCCTCCAGCGCTCGTGGCTGCTACAGGTGAACGTGTAAACACTCTTACATGTTCAGTTGCAGTTGAATTGAATTGAGTGATGCACCTGACAGAGGCGCACGTGTACCTGCGCGCTCTCCACAACGCCGCGTATTGTCCTGCGTTGACACCAGTTCATTGCAGTTACGGCTGCTCATCTGTAACTGAGACAGACGCACACACGTATATAAATTCACCTGCTTCCCCGCGTTGTCTCGGCAGCTGGGTCGGGCTCCTCCACGTCGCGGTAAAGCAGTTAAATTTATGGGCTAACAATAATGGGACAAAGTGTGCGTCTCGTTGTGATTCCTCAGGTATTCCATGATTAAATAAACGTCCGTGGTCTTTTCATAAAGCTTGTTTATGGCAGTGTAGCACCATATGTTGCTACTGCTTACACCCCACCCCCCCACCCCCCCGTTCTCTATTTAATTCTTTTTGTCTTTGTCCTTCTCTCTATGCTTCAACCGCTGCTCTTCGCTGCCTCCACCAGATGCAGGCGAGCTGCTCGGTGGTGGAGGAACTAAAGTTAGGGATGAACGCGTAAAAGTCGTAACAGCTGCACACTTCCGTTACTTAGCAATAGTAAGACTTAGTAAATTGTCTGTGCTGTAATGACCAATGCATGAGTGCAGTGAACTCTGCAGCAGGTTCGCAGCTTCCAGTGGATCCTGTTTGCTTTTGCCACAGCTCTGGTTTTACTCTGTTGGTCAGGGCTGTATTTTAATCACCCGCATTTCAAAGATTCTTTTTATTTTTAGTTTAACCATTCTGTCATCTTGTCATGTTTCACTGTCAGATACTGTGGCACCACCCGCAGTGCTTTTGATGGTTTATGATATATAATTTGTGTGTGTGTTTTTTTTATACTGTCCATAAAACGCCATCTTCTTTAACATTGAAATAAAAACAGAAACCGTACGAGCTGAGGTGTCTTGAAGTAAAAAAAAATAAAAATTAGAGCAGTCACACACACACACGCACGCACGCATGCACAAGCACGCACACACACACACACACACACACACACACACACACACACACACACACGCACACACACTGAGCTGTGATACTCATTTTCATCATTACGTATGTGCCACTAAAGCCGTCTGTGGCCGCATCGTTTTTTGACTACACAAATGCAGGCAAAGCAGCAAAAGTTGAGACAATAAGCAGTTCTCACGAGCGTGTGTGCTGCTGAAACAGGGTAGTAAAACAAAGCAGAGTCAGAAAAACAATGAACTCCTCCAGTCGGGACATGGCAGTAAACATGTGGCATTGTTCCCTTCATTGTCTGCTTCGGTTCCATCGTGTTAACAGAGCGGACACGCAGTTTCTCCGGCGCAGACTTTTGTTGTGATTATTAATGGCTCTTTCACATTAACCTCACCGTGCTAATATACTCGACAATAGCCCAGAATCGCCTAAGCGGTGAGGACGATGGAGGCTGCCCTGTCCCCCTGTCCAGCCAGCGCCGTCGCAGCTACGCTACTATCCCAATGACCAAGATTAATGAAACCGCCGCCGTTTTTAATTAGCGCGGCCACAGTCATCAATTACGTCTGCCCCACCCCAAATACAAATATTGTTATATTTGGGGGGAAAAATTCTTGATTTATTTCACTGTGGTGGCCGAAGGAGTGAGATGAATGGCCTCCCATCATGGTCATTTGCAGGGATGAGGAGAAAGAGAAAAGGAGAGGGAGTGGGCGGGGGAGAGCCGGCGTAGGGGGGTGGGGGGTAATAAGATCACGGGGAGGGGGGCAGTTGTGTCGCGCATACAGTCCAGCGGAGGACGTGGACAGAGCCAGACGCACACGTCTGAGTCTACTGGGAACGAGCAGTCTGGGTCTCAGGGTCCCTGTGCAGGGATCTGACTCCAACTATGCTGGAACTTAATTAGACTTTCCCTGAAGTGCACGATTCCAGTTTTCCTGAAGCTTTTATGAGTAGTGGGGAATTGTACTTATAGGTTAAGCACCAATCAAAGTCTGGCACTTGCTGCGTTTTAGTGGCTGGTCACAGAACTATTAAAAAAATGTAACGCTTTAGGTGATTTAATTGAGTGTGTGTTGTACCAATAATAAGTATCAATCAATTCTTGTTTTTTATCTTCAAAGCCTTCATTAATATAGTAAGTTATTATTTACTTACTTAAATGAATTTAGCTTTACCTAAAAAGACGTTTTGATTATATTCTGATAATTCATTTAGATCCTAAATGCCACTCAATACAGTATGAATGAATAAATAGCTATTTTAATAATACAGACGTTAGTTACATTATATTTTAGATTTAATTCCAAACAATTTGTCTGTGCTTCTGTTGTTGTCTGTCTCTAAAGTAAATCTAACTGAGCACATTTGTGGGTTTTTTGCTGGGCTTTTAGCGTGTGTGTGTGTGTGTGTGTGTGTGTGTGTGTGTGTGTGTGTGTGTGTGTGTGTGTGTGTGTGTGTGTGTGTGTGTGTGTGTGTGTGTGTGTGTGTGTGTGTGTGTTAAAGCTTCCAACATTGATTGCTCTGCCCCAAACCTTCCTATAGCACGTTCCAGTTTGTCTGTTTCTTTTGCTGTAGCTGTGGTCGTCGTAGCCCTGTGTTCATGTTGCTGCTGCATTTGTCAATAGTTTTTATTGGATTCTCTCTTTTTTATTATATCTCTGATCCATTGTTTTTGCCCAGTGTTGTACAGACAGTTGGGTCTTAGTATTTGTGAGCTGCATCAATTCAAGTCCCGACGGTCCATGCCTTGATTACCTGATCCTAAACAAGCAGGGTGTCAGTAGCTATTTAGTGCGATGGTCTGAGAGTGTGATGTGTTGTTTACAGCAGCAGTGGCAGCCGGACCGGACCGCTTACTCTCCTGCAGACACAGCGTCACACTAAGACAGACACTCAGTGAGTGTTGGAATTAATAAAACACTACTTAATGACTAAAGCCAGATTTATCTGTTTAAACTTTCTCTCTCTGTAACTCCTGCATTCGGAGCTCTTAGTCTTTGTTTGTGCTCCGTCCAGTACAGTGGAGCATCAGTGGCAGCAGCATTTCACTGTGGACCTGAAGTTTTAGTTTTCCTGTCCTAGTCTCATATATTACACCATATGTAAAGCCATTCTTAGCTGATTGAGCTTGTGCAGCTCTTCACATTTGCTCCTCTTTGACTTCAGTCTTGCAGATATTCTCTGCTGCTGCTGCTGAAGACGTGCAGGTCTCTCCTCTGAGGCCCGGGAGTGTGTTTGCGTCGCGGTGAGCCGCCATCCGTTTCACTTGTGCTGACCACACACACGCGCACACACACATTTTATACCCTTACTGCCACGGCCGTCGCCTGCCCGCCGACTCCAGAGAGAAGGGTGGGAAACATCTTGAATATTTTATGAAGCCTGGGAACCCCACCTCCGTCTTCCCCACCCTGCACCGACACGTCCAGCAGCGTGCGCACACACAAACACACACCCGCAGAAAACAGAAATAATGTTTTAAATGCAATCATTGTCAGGCCCAAACAATGTCATTTATCAAGGGAGCATTTGGGACTGTATAATAAGTTTCACATTATTAATACAATTTTTCATCCTCTGTCAGGCCTATCTGATTTATGGCACGCGTGTGATCTAAGGTGATCATTGAATTACAATTCCAGTAATAAGAGAGAGAATGGACCTGGTCTTTTACTCCTGCCCACTGGAGCACACATCCTCACGCTCACACAACGCACAAACACACACGCACGCACGCACAAAATCCTGGATAAACAGCCTCCAGTCGCAACATGCAGCAATTACACACAGACCATTATGGCCCGATCTGTGTTAATTTTCACTGGTCAAACTATGGAGCACACCAAATAAAACCAAATGTTCTTTACATTTTTAGAGAGAACGAAAGGGAGGAAAAAAAAACAGGCCCGTTAATTAGATCAGGGACAAAGCTCATTATTCTAAAATGATATTGGGGCCCAGAGAGTAAATATGAGTGGCCTGTTTAGGGGCACGGTAATGGGATAGGCACGCACGTCGTTACAGGGCCCAATGATTTACAGCTAGATGCTCTTTGATGTATAGACTGCACCTTTTATTAAGTGGCGGTCGTTACGGTCACTGGCTCAGTCATTTCCCTTTGTGTCCAATCAATATCCATATCCAAAGACCCCGCCGTCCAGACCCGGGCCGCTCCAGATGGGAAGGAAAAATAAAAAAGAGGAGCGTTGGCCTTACCCTTACGGCTGCCTCCTCCTGCACTCTGCCTCAGCCCAACTCGCATAGATGCATACTGCACCACGCAGATAATGCAATCGCGCAAATAACAACGAGAGCAAATAAACAAATGGCGGCGTGAAATTCTTTTGAGGTAATTAAATAACAAAGATAGACTCCCATCATAATATTTGGATCCAGTTTGAACAAGTATTTGCCATATTAGCAGTCTTGCTTTCCCAGTTTATCAGATTAGCTGGATGTTGAGGGCCCGCTGATCGGCGTCATACATCATCCTGTTTGATTTCTGTTTAGAGCAAATTTGGGGGAGCCGCTAATTGGATTGTGGGAGTCTAGCCCCAGTTAAGGGTGGTAAACAGCGGCGCACACTTGTCCCCCAGCTCTCGCCCCACAGGCTCCCGAAACGCCAGCTCTCCTCAGGATCCCCACCATTTATGACACATCCTGTGTATTCTTAAAAAGATAATTAGGTTTATCACCCGCTCGCTCCCCTCGTGCCCTCCCACACGTCGTCCTTTTTGTGTACCTGAGAGCACACAATCGCAGCTTAAAAACATAAATATTTCTGCAGCGCCGCGGCGCTGGCAGGTGCGCCTAATGAAATTCTAGGAGTGTAATTTGATTTACGAGGTGCTAATGCGGCCTGATATTAGAGAGAAAAAGCTCTGATATGGCTGCCTTGTGCTGTATTTAAGGCCTATCGGATGCCTGATAAAGAGCATCCTGTCCTCAGCACTGCGGCTGAGTTATTGTTGCAGATATTCATATTGATAGTAATTCTTCCCGACGCAATTTAGTGCCAGCAATATATAAATATGGAGATAATAGTTAATTTTGGTAGCTGCTCAGATTGCGATGCTCTAAATCCAAGGCTTGCAAGAAAAAAAAAAAAAAAACTAAGCCGTGAAACATCTGGACACTTTTTAAAGTGTCAGTTCAAGGGTGGATGGGGGGTTGATAAGAGGCCTGTGACCAAACCGTATCCCACAGATCAGACTTCCTGTACTTTTCAGTGGTTGCTAATTTCAGCAAGAAGCTTTTTGAAGCCCCTGATTTGCAGACTTTTTTTTTCAGGGGGTTGAAACAGTTTGATTAATAGTCCGATAGCCGTAAAACCTATTAAGGCTTTAAATTAACTGAGTCTGGAACGGCATCACACCAGCATGCACAAACACACACAGGCAGGAAAAAAAAAAGATAATTTTGGGGTGTTTTGTTGAGAATCATGTTTTTCATTCTCTCGCCCCCCAAAAAATGGCTTCCTGTAATATAAGGCGGCGCGTTCTGTGGAGTTTGTGTGTGTGTGTGCGTGCGTGTGTGTGTGCGTGCGTGTGTGTGTGCGTGCGTGTGTGTGTTTGTGTGCGTGTGTGTGTGCGTGTGTGCGCGCGTGCTTCCCACTTTCACATCTGAGTCCGTGCGTCTCAAAGTGTGTTTGGGACTATTGAGCTATGGCTCATAATAAAAACAGGCAATAACAGGGCCACCACAGAGGGACCTGGCCTTTGTGCCGCCCTCTCCTTCTCCCATGCCACCTTCTTCCTCGTGGCCTCCCCCCCACCCCCTAAGTTATGGGCTGAATAACAACCTCAACAATATTAAGATAACATTTCCTGATTGTTTGTCAGGCAGGAGGCTCCTTCACCCCGCTTTCATCACGTCCACTGTGTTCATTAAATTGACAATTTGTATTTGCCCTACAGCAGGATAAACAGCAGCTTATCTGATGGGCCTGGTCTTTTATTATTTATTTCATTATCTCCCCCCTCCTCCTCCTCACCCCCCCCCCCCCCCCCCCCCCCTCTTTCTCCCGGGATTGAAGGTAAACATAAATCAGTAGCAGCATCTCTGTTGTGCGCCGTTGTTTATATTGCAGTCATATGCAGCAGCAGTCCTCTCTGAGGAGGTTCATCCACAATACTCCGCAGACTCATGTGGCCTCTTCACGGAGGTTTTAGTTGTTGTTTTTTGTGACGTGCCGGCTCCACGCTCCTGCAGGCCTCCGCAGATATTTCACTTTAAAACACTCCTGCAATGGGATAATTCTCGCTCCTAAGAGATCCGGCTCTTCTCCTCCGTAGTGCTGCAGATACTGGTTGTCTTCGCTCATTTGAATGTCAAACTAGCACCGTCCGGGAAGCTGATTTGAGTACCCGCAGACCACACTGACAACGCTTCCCCGAGCATTTCTCCTAAGCACTGTGAGCGATGATGTTGCCCATTTCGATATCGTAGCCCAGGAACAAGCTTGTCATCGGTCTGCATTGTGCATGCAAATGAAAAATAACGAAGCCAGAGTCCTTACTTACGAAACAGTTGTCCAAGAAATTTAATCTTTTCCCCATTTTTTATCCAACACCCCCCTCTAATTAGGTTTCAATTGACTGCCATTGAGGGAAGAGCCTCGCCTCAGACACATATATAGGTCCGAACCCAGTCAGACACCATTTAAGGCTCACTCAGTCTTCCTCCCAGTATCTTGAAGAGCTCAGGGCCAAATGATTTAATCTTCATTCAGCTAATTTAGTCTGGATTTAAGCTGCCGGGTTGTCGAAGTGCAGAGTGATGGAGTCTGAAAACAGGATGAGAGGGAAAGGCAGAGTAGGGGAAAACGGAAGGAAGGATGGAGGGAAACAGAGAGCGATAAAGATAGAGCGATGGAGGGAGAAAAAGAGACGAGGGAGGAGGAGGGGGCTGAAGATGATGATCCATCCTGACCCTAGTGAATGCTGTCATGTTCCTCCCTCTAGGTAATCTCTCTCACTCACTCGCTATTTTGCATGTGAAAATGCTCTCCTGACAGTTGCATATCAGATAAATTTCGCTCTCTTTTCCCTCCCCCC